>NW_028227257.1:108119099-108719099 GCF_978045245.1 Mus caroli | reverse complement strand
CATTCCATTAAATGTGAGTCAGTGGCTGTGATCTGGCTTTTACTCCCACCCCGGCATGCGGTTGAGGTTTCTAAACTGTTCGGTGTTATAGTTAATAGAAACAGGTTTGGCCTTGGATGACCCTTTTGCCTGCGCTCTGTTAGTCAGAGACATGCCTGTAGGAAACTGCACAGGTCAGGTAAGAACTAGAACCCGCAGGCTGAGCTGGTACCCACGTTCCCGGGTCACTGGCACCTGGGGCTAGTTCTAGCATGCTTTTTCAGAGAGACAGGGGAAAGGCTCTTAGTTTTTGAAAAGGCCACAACCAAATTACTGGTCCTGCGATCTGGTTAAAGGCAACAAGTAATTTCCTGGAGCTCCTGGTGGGTATAACGCACTTAGTAGGCCTTAATTATAATCGCCTCTGGTAAATAAATATTCTTTTCAAGAGTTCATTGGGGTTTGGGGGTGATGCCGTCAAACCAAGCCAAAAGTAGACTTAGGGATTTAGTGGTTCAGCACAAGATCTGAGAGCTAGGGAGTGCTGGGTACAGCTCCGTGGAGTTATTTATCCAGCCGTTTGGCCGGGTAGGTTCTTGTCCTCTTTAACCATGGGTCCATCCATAGTGTCCCTGGGCTCAGAGCAGAGTGCTGCTTGCCTTATGGGTGCATCCCCGGGATAGCTCCTGTTGTTAGTGCTGTAACAGCTTGTTGCCCTTATTTGGTGGTGAGCATGTTGTCTTGGTGGGAGGTTTCTGGTGTTTTGAATGGAGGTTGTGGCTTATCAGCTTCTGTGTAAACATGAAAACACGCAGGAGGTGAGCAGATTTGCTGGAGCTCCTACTGGTCCAACTGGATCGGCCAGTTAAGGTAGTAAAAAGGGCTTCCTTTTACTTTTAATTGTTGTTTTTGGCCTTAGGTTATTAAAAACTGGGCCCAGATTCCTGTCCTCAAGGAGGTGATAGTTAAGTTGGGGTGGGAGAGATGCTGGCCCAGTGAAGTTCACTGTGAGAAGGTGGGGTGTGGAAGGCAGACTCACAGGTAAGGCCAGAAGCTGTCGCCTGCGATGGTTAGAGGAAGCAGCTTTCCCGTGTGTTTACTGGGGAAGCTGGATATTGGGAAACATGCAGAGGTGTGTGCTAGGGTGTGCCTAGGAGCTGAAGAGAGCAGGGTGCCTAGGGTGGATATCGGGGTGTGGTTCCAACATGGAGGGATGGCTCCCAGCTGTAGCTGGAAGGGAATGGCTCAGCAGGAAGAGCCTTGGGCTTGAAGACCTACCCATGTCAGGAATGTCTGAGTCCTGGGTTCTTTATCTGTAAGATGGAGACAGCTATCCTCCAACTGCTTAGAGATCCACGAACAAGAATGTGATTGTCGAACGTTCTATAAATATGGGTAGTTTGTGCATTATTTGGGCTTTCCGCCAGCCATATCCAGAAAATTAGAGAGATGCATGAGCAGCGTGTACCTGCATCCACCCTGGATGCTAACGAGGTGCTCAGGGCCACCCTGGGTGCTGTATCACGTGACTGGTAGCATTCTATAGAGGAAAGATGGGATGACATCATCTCAGTACTGGGAAGGGTGGCAAGATTTATTCAACAGGAAGATGTGGGGGAGGGTTGGGGAGAAACTGGCCAGAGCCATGAAGGAGGGGGACCCTCTGAGGAGGGTTTACTGGAGTTGTACTGAAGGACACAGTGTAACTCATATCCAAGGCAGGGGGATGGTTTCAGCTGAAGAAGCTGAGAACTGCAAAATAAATGAAGATGGTCTACAAGGAAGCAGTGCTCACCCCAGGCCTTGGAGCTGGAAGGACAGAAGAAGGGTGGCTTGCTTCAGCCTCCTTGACACCCCTGTGCCAAGCCCTTGGAGGACTGTGAAGAGATCATGGCAGCGGAAGAACAGGGCTGGCTTCTCTGTGGATGCTGAGCTGGAGTTAGGGCAAAGGTGGGGGGAAACTGACTAGTTCAAACCATTCTGCTGAAGTCCAGGTATGACCCGATGGTGGCTCGGAACTTTGTCATAGCAAAGCAACCCCTGAGAAGGGGCCAGACACTGTATCAAATGCAGACCGTACTGATACAGGGGAAGTGAGTCAAAGCTGACCCCTGGCTTTTGTCCTCAGGCCTGGGCAGTTATAGGATGCATTCATCACCCCGGGAAAAGCATATGGAGAACTGGAGAGGCCGAGCTCTGTTGGGGACATAATGGGGTAATACGTTTCTGGGTGTCTGAGTATGGGTGTTTGAGAAGACAGGTCTGGGCTGCAAAGCAGTGTAGAGATGGCTAGGATCATGGGTGAATGGATGATTCTAGTCACAAGAAGGACCTTAGGAAAGAGACTGTACAATGGAAGGGGGGGGGGGGCTGCCTGCACCATCCAGGGTGAGAGCCAATGGAAGAGAGGTTGCGGGTGCCATTCACGGTGAGGACCAATCTGCGAATTTAACAACTTTGCATCAACTTTGATGTTCTTCCCCCACCACCCAGTCTAGTTCTTAATTGAGTTGGATTATGAGGCCCAAGTGAGCTCACAGGGAAGTGAAGGATGGACCTGTAGGTCTCTCCTCTTCTCATGTGGGTCACGGTAGGAATGATCAAAGCGGGCGTAATATGCTCATGACATTGAGTGGGACTTTGCATTGGAGAAGGGGACAGAGAATGAATCTCTGTTACTGTTTGAACAGCAGCAGTGAAGCCACGCCCTGACAGTGTTCGCTCCCAATGCCACCTTCAGGGGGACTGCTACTACCCTGAGCTGCAGCAAACACCTAATATGCTAATGTTTCCTTTTTCTTTTCTCAATGGATTACTTTTTTTTTTTTAATTTGATTTTGTACATCAACTACACTAAACGGCCTTTCTGTAAGCAAAAGGCAGCATTTTAGGTACAGAAAAAATTAAATTGTCATACTTAAAGCCAAAAAAACATATAGTAGGCCTTGCTAGTTCTATGAACCATTGCTTGTAGCAGGCCAGCTTTGCCCAGTGAAGAGACAATGAAGAGACAGTGAAGTGCCCCCCCCCACCAAGTGTTTAAACACATTCACATAATTAGTTATGTAATCTAGACAAAAGCAATTTTCACTAGGTTTTTGAGGTGGGATTCCCCATCCTTGGGAAAAGGGAGGCATTTTCGTAAAGGTTTCTAGGAGTTTTAAGTCTGTGAATTACTCTAACTGGACTTTGCTTTAATTGTGTAACTTACTTGGTTCACTATTCATTAGGTACCAGACACTCAGCTGTGGCTGGGGACACAGGCGTGAACAGCATATATGCCTTCTGGATCCATGGAGGACCCATGCAGAGGGAGGACAGTGGGCAGAGTTATCGCTGGTCATTGCCATGAAGGAGAGACAAGTGAGACATAAGAGGCAGGCACAGGGCGGTATTATGCAGAGAACTAGGGGCGGTGGCGTGGCGGGGTTGGGGAGGGAGGAGCCAGGGCAGAGGTTGGGGCTAGAAGAAAGCTGTTGGCTGCCAGAGCGGAGGCAAGCCCACTGTGGTTGGAGTGGAGTGAAGGACAGGCTCGGCCTGAAGCACACCCTTTAGAAGTACTCAGCCCAGAATGGTTTGGTTTGTTTAAAATCAGAGTGAACCTGAGAAAGGGACCATTTTGGATTTCCTGCTGAGGCCGGTAGAATGATCTCTCCAGTGTCCATATCCTGACTCTCCAAGTCCCTGAATGTGCTCTCTTAAATGCTTTCCGATTAGCTGCCTTCAACTAGGAAGATGACATGTGTGGACTAGGGGATTGCAGGGAAGGGATCTTCGTGATGGGGCAGACGAGGGGGGACAGAAGAGATTGGGAACTGTGCTGCTGATGCTCCAGATGGAGGAGCCATAGGGCAAGGAGGGTGGGCAGCTTAGAAAACAGAAAGGACAACACAGGCCACAAGTGTGCTTCTAACCACCTAGCCTCTGGCAACTCATCACAGCCCTATAGAAAGCAAGCATGCCTAGACAACTCAGTGTTTCCTTGAATATGCATGGTAGTCTGATGCATGCCAAGGGCTGCACGGTGTGTGTGTGTGTGTGTGTGTGTGTGTGTGTGTGTGTGTGTGTGTTAGGTCAGGGCTATGTGCCACATCTAACAGTGCTCATCACACCAGCGTTGAGAACGGCAGTGACACTTTTGCCTGGAGGGAAACTCAAGTTTTGCCAATATGCATGCGTTTAGTTCCCTTGAAGCTGTTTTGAAATGATTTCTTAGGACTGATAAAGTAGGACACGTTAAATGGGATAATATTTGCTGGGGCGCAGCCCTGTGCCGACGGACATGTTCCTGTGAGTGCAGGGTTCTCGGGTTCACCAAAATGAGAGAAATGATGATTTTGTAGCTCTTTTAAAAATGAGAAATGTGGAATCTAGATTTTAAAAATATATGTATGAATATGTACATGTGTATAAATGAAATGTGTGTATATGTGTGCACAATTTATATATACACACACATATATAAATATATGGAAGCAGAAAGGGGACTATTTGGAGGGAGGAAAGGAACCCAGGAATTAGGGAAAGTATGGGGGGGGAAATATGACAAAGTAAAATGATGTATGTGTGACAATGTTAATAGTTAGAAATAATTTAAAGGCAATTATTTATGTGAGCTCCGAGTCTAACAGCCTGCGCAGGGTTGCATGGCTTGGCATGGGCAAGCTTTAGTGGCTCCTTTACCTCTCCCTGTGTAAGAAAGGCACAGGGGGTGTGTGTGCAGCAGAATAAATTAATTTTAGACAGTGAGTAAAGGCCAGATTTCCCATTGATCTGATTAGGCTAGTGTGTATATATTGATCTGATTAGGCTAGTGCATATATATTGACCTGATTAGGCTAGTGCATCTACATTGACCTGATTAGGCTAGTGCATCTACATTGACCTGAATAGGGTAGTGTATATACTGGCAATGCCTAGGGGTTGGTGAAATAGTGGGGTCATTCTTGTTAGCCTCTGGTCCTTCTGTTACTGAGTCTCAGCTGAGAGGAAGTGGGGTTACTGGAAAGGTCGGTGGAGCTTTGGTGGCTGCACAAATTACCCATGAAGAAGCCTGACTATAGGACTCCTGGGCAAAGCTAGCTCTCCAGGGCCTGTGAACCCACACTGTGTGCCATCACACAGTGTGACTTGGACGCGGTACTCACTATGAAACTGATGCTGCATGGGGCACATTCCAGCCAGCTTTATGTCTGAGGCTGGGCTGACCGTCACCAGTCTTCAAACCAGAACTTTTTTAAGGGGGGGGGGGAGGGAGAGTGGGTATTGAACTTCAGGCAACAGGTGTGAGCAAGGCCTGACCTGGTGACAACTAGGCTACAGCCAGCCATGGTAAGGCCTAGGAGCAGATCATTTCATGGGATAGTTTGGAGACGCAAAATGAACTCAGTACCATGTAGCCTATGTGGAAAGGCCTAGTGCCTCCCCCCCCCCCCCGCCCCAACATGCCTGTCCACAGTTGGAGAGATCATAGAAACCTTGGGAAGATGGTTTCCTTTTGCTCCTGAATAGCTGCAGCCTGGTTAAAGGAAGTGGACTTTCTGTTCTGTATCCACTCTCCCCCAAACCAGAAATGATAATGTAAGAGAGGGCTGGGAATGAGGAGTCAGAATCCATGGATGCCAAGTGTCATTATCCTCCCCACATCTGCACAAAGTTTAGCTACTGGTTAACAGGAAAAGCCCTATTGTTTTGCTAGGAGTGGGTGCAGGAGGAGACTATTCATGTACATGTTCTACCAAGAGCCATCTCTTCAGTTTCTTTGTTGCCACAGGCATTGGTGACTGATGGCCAACTAGGCTGCTCTTCCCATAATGGCTTTGTGGGTCCTAAAGGAAGTGTGACCAATATCAGCGAAGCTTCCGTGCACATCACTGCCTCTAGCTCCTCGACACTGTAGAGCGGGACCTGGAAGCTGCTGTACACACAGCTTGAGCTTTGTTTTCTTACTGTCCCCCAGGACCATGGTTGAGCATCAGGATATGACCCTGAGTTTTCAGGCATCCTGTGGCTAGGTCCTCTGAGTACTACTACACTTAATTTTGATACATCAGTCTGGCTGGATGAACTTCTAGGTTCTTTCTTTGATGGTCTTAAACTTCATGAGAACCTGGAGTGATAGCCATGATGCTACGAGAGCCTTTATATGTATGAGCATCAGCCAATGACTGACACTCATTGAATAGGTGATGGTCAAAAAGGGGTTCTCAGAGAGATAAGGGCCAAAGAACAAAACCCAGAGAACAAGCAGTGGGTGGAGGAAAGCAATGGAGAAGGTAAAGAGGCCTCCAGAGGCACAAAGGGAGCTTCAGGAGGGTTCGTAGGTGGGACACACAGAATTTTGAGGACGTACCAAATGCACAAAATATAGTTATGTAAAAAGCACACTTGGAATGAGCTTCCAGGGGCTTAACAAACATGGTTGCAGAATTCTAAGATGTCAGTAGAAACACTGGAAATTAAGTTGGGCCCTGTCTGAACCACAGAGAAGAGACAAACATGTAAGAGAAAGGTTGATTACTGCAAATATCAGGTCAATGTAGATGCACTAGCCTAATCAGGTCAATGTAGATGCACTAGCCTAATCAGATCAATATATACACACTAGCCTAATCAGATCAATATATACACACTAGCCTAATCAGATCAATGGGAAATCTGGACTTTACTCACTGTCTAAAAGGTTGATTACCTTAAGAAGTAGGGATTCCAGAAAGAGAATGAGAGAGTAGACTGCGCAGAATGCTCTGTGCGTGGCATGTCCTGGGGGTGAATGTGTTCTTCACTGTGTGAGCGAGGCTGTTTAGAACTTATGTATCGATAAAGGCTTTCTATACAGATTAAGGCATTCCAGGATGCCTGGGATAAAGTGAGTTGCAGAAAAGCCACCCTCCAAGGAACGCAAGTCTAGATGTCAGCACTGCCATCCAGGTTCTCAGGAGATGCCCTTGACTCCACCTGACGTGAGAGCAAATAAAGAAGTTTGTATACTCAGGCTTGGCTTCTCCGTCATGCACTGCTAAGACAGTAAGAAAATCCAACTAAGAGGAAAGAATGCCCCTCCCCCGCCCCAGGCCAGAGCACATCACCATAGTGTTGTAGCATATCCTGTAGAGCGGGCCTAGGTGACTGTCAGATAAACAGGAGTCTGAGCAAGGGCAATGTCTGGACCTACTACAAAGCATGATTGGGAGCTTAGGAGTCAAGATAAAGCGAAGTGAAACTAGAAAAAGAAAGGCGATAGAAACACCAGGAAAACAAAGGTCAGGGTCTGAACATGAATCACACCACATGATGGAACATGGGGGAGAAAGTTTGCTTGACCTCAACATTAGAGACAGCTTCCTGTGAGGACACTGACGTCTGATCCTGGTACTGGTCCTCCATCCATTTATTGTCGGCTTAGGCTTTTCTCTAAATCTACTTTACTTAGGGTTCTTAACAACACTTAAACCTCCCTTCTAACAAACACCTCAACCAGAGATAGGGGAGAAAGACAGTTAATAGGAAGAGGGGGTTGTGGACCTGTTTAACAGTCGTTCTTTGGGGTGAGCAACTCCACTCCTTGTTGTCAGGATACCAGCAGTGTGGTCCAATAGCAAACACCAAACATGAATCGGTAGAGGAGGCTCAGTCCAACAGGAACCACAAAGCTCCTCTGAATTGGCTTGAGTCTGTGGAAGCAGCCAGAATCAGCTGGAATACCACAAGAAGTTCTTTGGTGTATCTCTCTCTACATAGTAAAGGCCAGCAAAGAAGTGAGATCTAAGTGGTGCACTGCGTCACAATTCGACAGCGGCCTCTCACTGTTTGTGGGGTTCCATTTATACTCTTTTCAAACAGCATACACCCTCTCCAGCGCCCGCTCAGGCAAAACATCACATGCCCTGTCACGTGTCTGCTTCAGCCAAACATCCTCTCGTAAAACATCTTCTAGAAAAATACCACAACTGAGTTTCCAAAGAAACCAGAAATTTCCACTTCAATTTATACTTCACACTGAATAATATCTGGGTCTGTAAAAAAAAAAGAGAGAGAGAGAGAGAGAGAGAGATGAGTGAATTGTGGTAGCCAAAAGATGACTTGGTTTCATTGTAAATGAAAGATAACACATAGTAGGACTTGGGAAATGAAGAGGAATGTCTGGAAAGAAGGAATGTCAGAATGCTTGCACCTTCATCTCACTCATTGAAGGAACTGAGATTTTTATCAAATGTTGGAAAGAAAATAGAAGTTCAAGAATTTAAAACGGAACATAGCCAATACAACCCAAAGCAACAAGTGTCTTGTTAGCTTCTCCTTCTGATGATAGGGCCAACATTGGCCAATCGAGAAATAAACATCACAATCTATAAATAAAGAGAGGTTAAATCTAGAATAAAAGTAAGAGTTGCCCACTTCTGTAGCCTGGGATGAGTTTAGAATCTGTGACTTCTACCCTAAGTTTGTTAGTTCTTGCTTGCCTTCCTTCCTTCCTTTCTTTCTTTATTATTATTTATTTTACAAAAAAATTAAATATTGAGTTTGAAGATGGCTTCAGATGTCAGAGCGACACAGTTCTCTGGGTAATGCTGTGGCCTGCTTTTTCAGGTCTTCAATCAAATGAGCTGAGAAGACAGTGTTTTAAATTAAGCAATAATAGTGGCCTTGTTCTAATGAAGCAATAGTTCACATTTCCCGAGACAGAGTTGAGTAGCTAGAGGCACACTCTTTAATCCTTAAGGAAATGAATTATTGCCAAAGACAATGAAGCAAAGCTGCTATTGTCTTTAAAGTTTGAAGAACGCCAGTGTTTAGGACGCTTGATTGAAATAGTTAATACAGAAGTAGGCCAGCTGTCGGGGGGAGACGTGCAAATATGAGTGAGTGGTGGAGTGGCCCGCTCTGGATTCTAGGATAGCTTGTTCAGACTGTGGTAGTTCGTCCAGAGCCTTTAGTCTGTAAATGTGGTCTCCTTTGAAGACCTCAGTTTATGTCTTACTCTGAGTGACCGCCATGCTTTTTGACATTGCCTTTCTCTGTGACAGAATTTATTTCTTGCTAAAGATGGTGCTGTGGTTTTGAGGGTTTTTTAAAGGATTTTTTGTTTGTCTGTCTGCATGTACAATGTGTACTGTGTACAATGTGTGCCTAGTATCGGTGTAGGTTAGAAGAGGATTTGGATCCCCTAGAACTGGAGTTACAGATAGTTGTGAGCCACCAGTGTGGGTACTGGGACCAAACATGGGGTCCTCTGGAAGAGCAGTACTTAACCACTGAACCATCTCTCCAGCCTCTTGCGTCTTATCTTTAAATATTTTCCAATATGTTGAAATCTTCAGGGAGTTACTCCAGTACAACTTTGCAACTCGGTGGAAGGTGGCCATGGTGGCTCAACTTTAATCCAGCCCTGGGAGGCTGAGGGAAGAAAGATGGTGTATTAGAGGAAATTCCTGCCTCAAAAACCCTGCCCTCCCCACAAAACATGGGAAAAATAACAAAACTTAGTAGAAGTCACTGTCTAGTGGCTCTAAGGCAAGCAGTTTGAACAGTGACTTTTCCTAGTGCCAAACTCTAGACACTGGCCCTGTGTTTGTAGTCTCTCCTTCGGACCTGATATGGGAACAGGGTTTTGGATGCTGCTCTTGTTAGTTTCCACTGCTTCTGTCCCTACAAGGCCTGACTCGCTTCCCCACTCCCACCCCAGCCTGTCTGTCAGAGTGCAGAGCTGCTGCTGTAGTTCAGGCTTCTGCTTAAGACATGGTGATACACACCTTTCATCCCAGCCAGAGGTAGGTGGAGCTCTGAGTTCTAGGACAGCCTGGCACTACACAGGGAAACCCTGTCTCTGGGAGAGGGAGAGAGAGACACACACACGAGACACACACACACACACAGACAAACAGACAGATGTCTCTGAGAGAGAGGGACACACACACAGAGACAGAGAGACAGAGTCTTGAGAGTGTGGCAGCAGCAGAGAGACAGTGGCATGATACCTGCAGCCCTGGTCCTTGGAGTTGACTTGGTGCCCACAGAGCAGTAATGCACACAGAGCACCTGGTTCCCTTACTAAACCCGTCTGGGCAGCCGGGCACCCAGCCCTTCCTGTGAGGAACCGGGAGGAAGCTTTGGATTTATACAAAAGCCAGATTTTGGCACAAGTTTTGAGGGGTTGGTTGGAATGGGCTATTCTTCCAGAACCTACAAGCACCTGGCAGCTCAAGAATCAACCTGTGCCTAGCATCTAACCTACACCATGACCTAGAGTGACTTAGATTAGAAGTAGACGGTTGTCCCCGGTGTCCTTGTTTGCATACTGGTCTAGTTTTGCTCATTTATTTGTTCTTCACAGACATAGCTTGAACTAATGAACTAATGGACTGTGACTGTATAGAAAGCCTATTCCAAGTGAGATTAAGAGCCTTTTTGCTAATCTCCGAACCAGGGTGACTGTGACAAAGGGGCCCCCAACGGTTGCTGAGCGTTGGGGTGACTTTACTCATCTGTTTCTGGGACCTGCATTGTATTGGATTAGCTCGCAGCATAGCCTTGAAATGCAGAGTGGTGCAGCAGGCGCCCTCTGCTGGCAGGCCGTTCCCTTTTGTAACCACCCACTCCTGCAGCCGGTGTGGATCCTCTTCCCTCCCTCCCAGAATGTATCCGAAATGGAAACAGGGTGCTTAAGAAGCTGTGCGGGCAGAGCCTGGGGTAGGCACCCTTTCAACTGGCATTATCCTCTATAGATGTATGCCTCTTAACGTTGTCTTTATGCTTGACAACCTGGCTCCTTCCTTTATTCTATGCAGTCTGCCACTTCCTTCTCTGTCCAACGCCTGTCCCCCTCCAGGGATGGAGGAGAGAAGGGTTGGAGAAAGCCCTTGGCTCTGAAGACCTGTGCCTGTGCATGGAGTAACCTCCACAGTCTATTGTTGTTTAAACGTGTGTGTGTGTGTGCCCGAGGAAGCCAGAAAAGGGCTTGATGATGCTGGACTCTGAACTTTGCTCCTCTGGGAAGAACAGGCAGGTGCACTAACCACTGAGTCATCCCTCCAGCCTCTGCACAGCCTTTTCATGTTGCCGGAAACCTTGAAGTGCCTATCCCATATAGGGACCCAGAAAGGCTCAAGAGATGGCTGCATCTTTAGGCTCTGTGGGCCTCCTCTCCTACCTCTCTCCCCTGAGCCTGTCTTCTCACCAGGCTGTCTGTCCATCTTCAACTCCACTTACCAAATCACTCAGATTCTCCTACAGCGGCTATCTCAGTGCTTCTTAACTCGTGGGTCGTGACCCCTTTAGGGGTCAAACAACCCTTTCTTTCACTGGGTTCAAATATCAGATATTTACATTATGTTTCATAACAGTAGCAGAATTACAGTTATGAAGTAGCAACAAAGATAATGTTATGGTTGGGGGTCACCATAACATGAGGAACCGTACTAAAGGGTGGTGGCAATAGGAGTGGTGAGACCCACTGCTCTAGCTCCTCCCTTGGAAGCAAAGCCAGTCTTGCCTGTTCTGTGCTGTTCCTCCTAGGTCTCTTCTGCTGTCATTTCCTGGTAGCACTCTCTCTACAAAGCACCTGCCCTCTGGATACGTCTCCCTCCCAGTCCTTTTCTGAGCTTGCTACTTCTGGATCAGGTGCAGCCACACTGGAGTTTTAGGAGATGGAAGCTACCTGGCCGCCCCTTATGCATCCTGGGGCAGTACTTGTTGAAGCAGTAATTGGCTGTAGGAGGAGCTTGGTAAACAGGAAGCAGCCTGCCACCCTTAGCAGCCTCCTTGGGTGTGTGTAAGAGGAAGTGGTTAGAGGAGGGAAAGCTGTCTAGGCTGTCGGAGCTGCCCTTTGAGTCTCCTCTTGGCAGTTGGTTACCTTTACCCACTGGCTACCATTGGGCCTGGGTTCTTTTTCCCTTCTCCTGCTGGGAGTCGGACTTAAATCTGTCAGTATGCCGTCTTGTTTCTTGGAGAGCATTCATTACGCAGGGACAGAAACACTGTTTCTAGGTAATCTTTGTCCTGCCTGGCACCTGGCTGTGAGGTCCAGAGGCCTCATAATTAACCTCTGTCAAGGCCTCGATTTCCTATCAAATCGGAGGGTGCAGGCTCTTTAGCTTCCGTTTACCCATGGTTCAGCTCATTGTTTGTTTCTCCAGCCACCCCAGCACAGGGTCCATCCCACATCTGCCAAGCATCGAAACCCATTCTCTGCACATTCTAGGCCACCTCGTCTCTCAGGTATTGGGAGCTCCTGCAGGGACTGTGTTACTTGGATACCTGGTGGGCCTATGCAGACCCCTGCACCCTGGCTTCTCTATACCCCCTATTGATTGAGAAATTTGGGGACCCGGGGGCAATTGCTTCCCTAAGTCTCCACTTCGGTTCCGTTGCTTTGGTGTGTGCGGGTTCATCATTTCCAGTGTAGACTTAGAACTAGAAGTGGGCAGTGCGAACTGCCTCAGGTGAGGAGATGGGTTATCTGTCTGGGAGGAAGGGCAGCCACTGTCCCCAGGGAAGCCATCCTCATGCTCCTGTTTCTCCTGGGCAGATGTGATCCCCTTCCCCCTGTTGCACCTGCAGCCGCATAGCCGTTAGTGTGTTTACTTTGTAACTGGGATCCATCCCAGCAAGGAAGAGGTAGTGGGGATGTTAGATAGTGTTGGTTTTTTTGTTACTTTTGCACCTGACTCTGCAGGCTTCCCAGTGCACTTTGCTCTCCCTTCAGAGGGTTTATTGTTTGTTCCCAGCTGGCTTTCCATCTCCAGCCGCATACCTCAAAGCTCTGGTCTCCACTTCTCTGTGTGGTCCGGTGTGTGCTCTTTCAGCCCCTCTGCTGGTGAAGTGAAAGCTCTCTGCTGCCGATCATGAGTTGGGATTAGGAGCCACTCCTTGGGGAAAGTCTGGGGTGGAGAGAAGAGGAATGCTCCACCCAAAGCTGCCACTTCATTTCTCAGCCTTTGTGGGAGACTGGTTGATATGGGGGAAGCTTGTATCATGTACCCATGAGACAGAGCATCCCGTGTTGCACTTTAAATAGATGGAGATTCTCCTTGTCAACTATATCCTCAATAGAGCTGAAGAAAAAGAAAAAGGGAAGAGATGAATTGTGTCATGGGCAAGAGTTGGATTCTTAATCTGTAGATACTCTGTTGCAAAGCTAGGAGTAGTCAAAGTGTTCGCTGGAGGATACCTGTCTTAGTCAGGGTTTCTATTCCTGCACAAACATCATGACCAAGAAGCAAGTTGGGGAGGAAAGGGTTTATTCAGCTTACATTTCCACATTGTTGTTGATCACCAAGGAAGTCAGGCCTGGAACTCAAGCAGGTCAGGAAGCAGGAGCTGATGCAGAGGCCATGGAGGGATGTTCCTTACTGGCTTGCTTCCCCTGGTTGGTTTATTCAGCCTGCTCTCTTATAGAACCCAAGACTACCAGCCCAGAGATGGTCCCACCCACAAGGGGCCTTTCCCCCTGGATCACTAATTGAGAAAATGCCTTACAGCTGGATCTCATGGAGGCATTTCCTCAAGGGAAGCTCCTTTCTCTGTGGTAACTCCAGCTTGTGTCAAGTTGACACACAAAACCAGCCAGTACAATACCTGAGGGCGGGGAGGGGGTGTCCAGCGTTGGAAACAGATGTGTACCTACTAGATAGGACATGATGGCTGCTTCCCACCTAGAGTTGAGAGAGAAAATTGTTCTGTGAGTCACATGGTCTATGCTTGTTCTATGAAGAGTGTCTTCAGATACCAGAATTGCGCCCAGCTACCTGCCAATTCTGTGAGGGACAGGCTCACTCTCCTCTGTTTGACATCAGGTGTCATTCCGTCTCAACTGTGAGACCTGTGCCCCGGAAGCCTCTATCTTTGTTCTGTTCCACTCCTCAGCAGCTGTGGGATTCGTGGGCTGCAGGGCAGAGAATGATGCCCATAGCTCTGGCTAGACTTTAAAATATGCAACATTCAAGTCTCTAAATTCTTTCTGTTTTGTCACCAGGTTGCTTGTGGGGGCACCTCGGGCAGAAGCACTCCCGCTGCAGAGGGCGAACAGAACAGGGGGCCTGTACAGCTGTGACATCACCTCCCGGGGACCTTGTACACGGATTGAATTTGATAATGACGGTGTGTTCTGCCCTCACTGTTCGTTTGGCCAGCCTGTCTGTGCCATGTGTCACTTGCCACCAGATAGGACAGGAAACAAAGCATTTATTCCTGCAGAGAAGGCCTCTCACTTTTAATTTTTTGTCAGTCTTTATCTTTTATCTGTCCTGAAAATACTTGTTGCCTCCGGTTTCATCCCGGTTAAACTAGAATGGTGTGTTTATGTTGCCACCTAGTGGTCTGTTGAGACTGTTGCAAAATTGAGTTCATGGCTGTGAAGAAACACTAGAAGGGGGAAAAAAAAGTCACTTATTGTTAAAATGTTGGGGGAGGGGGCGGAAGCCAGGTGGTGACAGCCTAAACCTTTAATCCCAGCACTCAGAAGGCAAAGGCAAGCGGATCTCTGTAAGTTTGAGGCCAGCCTGGTTTACAGAGGAGTTTACACAGAGAAACTCTTGTCTCAAAAACAAAACAAAAAAAAAAAACAAACAAAAAACTGGGGGGAAAGACTATTTTGTTTACTTTTCTTTATTATTTAACTCATGTATTTGCATATGTTTGCCTGTTTTTGTGTTATTAGGGCTCTAACCTTGTGTATCCTATTCAAGTGCCTTACCACCAATTTGCATCTCTAGCCCTGAAAAACTTTTCTTGAAAATCTTGTAAAATGAGAACGGAACAGCATGAGTAAAATCTCCCTGGAGATTGTGGTACAAGAGTTAGGGTGGAGCCAAAATAAGTTTCAAAATTCTTCAGGAGGCACATTGGTGACTTGGCTGCTAATACGTCCATGTGAGGGTGTTGGAACCCCTGGAACAGGAGTTACAGACAGCTGTGAGCTGCTGTGTGGGTGCTGGGAATTGAACCCAGCTCCTCTGAAAGAGCAGCCAGTGCTCTTAACAGCTGAGCCATCTCTCCAGCCTCCAAAAGGGTCTTTTAAACTCCCGACTCTTACCCAGCTAAAGCTGCCACCTCTAAAAGACAGGCTTGTTTCCCTTTTATTTTAATATCCCATTTTATAAAGCCTCTGGGTGGCTGGAAGATGCCATAATGGAGTCCATATGTACCACCAGCTAATTTACCTGGTTTCTGGTAGGCTGGGCAGAGCCATTAGTGTTCCCAGAAGTTTGGAGGAAACCAAATTTGATTATTGGCCTAAGTAGACAAGCAGGCTCGTGTTCGCATTGTCGCCTGCATTCTTCAGGAATAGTGTGTTCTTGCTGATTAGGAAATGCTCCATGATAATGGCAGAAAACCTATGCATACACAGATACAAGTAAAGAAAAAAGGGCAAAATGCCACTCGTCTTAGTATCTAGATAGCACCTTAATATTTTTATTCTCATTAAGGAAGGCAAAAAGTAGATTTAAATTGATAATGAAATGAACACATGGTGATATTTCTGTGTATTCTCTTTCCCTTCTCCATTTAAGACAATAATTGAGTCTGTTGTATAAAGCATTGAGGAATGAACAGAGAAGTTCCCACTTTCCGTTAGTTGCGACACTAAGTTTTACATTGCTGCATCAGAGGCATCTGCTTCTCCGTTACACAAGTTTCAAATATCCTAGGTATAGAGTTTTTACGAACGATTCAGGCAACCATGTCACAGTCTCCGTGAGATAGGAAAGCAGTGTTCAGGATTCACTGAGTTTCCTGTGTTGCCGGGCATGGAGTCTTCTTATGTTACCCTGTGGGTCTATGCAGGCTTCCGGTCACTCCAACATACTGACCGTCTTGTTACCCATGCTCCTCCGCAGCTGATCCTATGTCAGAAAGCAAGGAAGACCAGTGGATGGGAGTCACTGTCCAGAGCCAAGGTCCCGGGGGAAAAGTGGTGGTAAGTGTGGAAAACTGCACTGTCCGTCCTCAGTGCTGACTGGCTATGGGCTCACAGCAGTGGCCACCAAGCTCCTGCCTCTGTTTACCTTTGAGCAAGAAGCACCCTGCTCTAACACCAGACCTGGTGCCAGGAATGAGCCAAAACTTCAAGTCTCCTCTGTGTGTGTGTGTGTGTGTGTGTGTGTGTGAGAGAGAGAGAGAGAGAGAGAGAGACACCCCTTAAAATATCCTGATGCAAAGACTGTAATAACACATTTTTTGAATATCCCTAATACTAGCTGCTCTTGAGGCAAAAACAAAGTGAAAAAGCAAAGCCAAAGGACACCATTTCTGCCCTAGGAACATTTTGGAGTTTTATAGACAAAAGTATTGTAAACCATGGGGATGACTAAGGACAAGCACTTCGCTTTTACTCTGTTTACCCTGAACCTTCTCAGGCAGAAGGCAGGCAGCTTGATGGGTAGGCTGGTGGGAAGAGCATGACCTTGTTGTCTCTTTCACAGTCTAGTGGCTGTAATAACGTTTACACAGAAACTCGGGAGCAATGAGAAGCTTACACCTAAGGGGCACAGTATAGGATATCAACCGGGTTCCCTGTAACTAACGGCACAGTATAGGATATCAACCGGGTTCCCTGTAACTACGGTAACCACAAAGACCCTTTAGAAAATGGAGAGTACTCTGTCTTTCTGGGCTGGGTAATTCTTTCTGCCTTTTCGTGATGGGGAATAGTCTTGAGAGCACAGAATATAAACTGGGGTTTGCTGCCGGGGGGTGGTGCCAGGAGAAAGAGAACACCTCAGCTTTAGCTGTGTTTGCTTTATCTCCTGAGAAAAATACGTCCTTGCTCCTGTCTAGGACGTAGTTATTTACAGCCACTAAAAGCCAATTAAATAAGGAAGACGCAGAGAGGTGCTGTTGCCTTTTTTTTCTGTGCAGGTGAATTTACAGGTGAATTGCCTGTGGATGTGAACTGGTATGTTAATACTTGGAATGAGGCTTTATTCTCTAAGAGTAAGGCAGAAGCCCTGGGTCCTGTCTGTCTTGGTCATGGCCTCTCGGAGTGGGGGGCAATTGGTATGCTCTGGGATCCTCTCCCTGGATAAGGACATATTTAATCATCTTACTTAGAACCAACCTCTTTATTATTGCTAAGCGTTCCAGTTCTGTCAAGTTTTTTTGTTGTTGTTGTTTTGTTCTTAAAGATTTATTTATTTATGTCGTGTTATGTATGTGAGTACACTATAGCTGTCTGCAGACACACCAGAAGAGGGCATTGGGTCCCATTACAGGTGGTTGTGAGCCACCATGTGGTGGCTGGGGATTGAACTCAAGACCTCTGGAAGAACAGTTTAGATGTTCTAAACCACTGCACCATCACTCCAGCCCCCAGTTCTGTCAAGTTTTAAATAACAGGGTTTATCATTTCCACTTGTTGACAGACATGTGCGCATCGATACGAGAAACGGCAGCACGTCAACACGAAGCAGGAGTCACGGGATATCTTCGGAAGATGTTATGTCCTGAGTCAGAATCTCAGAATTGAAGATGATATGGACGGAGGAGACTGGAGTTTCTGCGATGGCCGGTTGAGAGGCCATGAAAAGTTTGGTTCCTGTCAGCAAGGAGTAGCGGCTACTTTCACTAAGGACTTTCATTACATTGTTTTTGGAGCCCCAGGGACTTACAACTGGAAAGGTATGGCCTCTGTATTTACAGACACAAGGGATATCAGTAAAGTTTCTATAATATGCCCATGGTTTAGTACATTTTAAATGGGCTATAAGGTGTTTACTAAAGCGAGTAGAATATTAAAATAAAATCTCTCCTATGGATTTTAACAGTAAATGTTAAATGTTTTAGGGTCGGGGGTGTTTTTCTTCATCTGTGGAAGTGGTTAATCTTTTTCTCTAAGAATGTAGTAGTTAATAGGGTTTGGATTTTTTGTTGTTGGTGGTGGTTGTGGCTTTTGTTTGTTTGTTTTTGTTGTTTTCTGTTTTCTGTTTGTTACTTGAAAGGTAAAACTGTTTGCTGTTGAAGTGAATGGTATGCACAAAGGACTGTGTTAATGTGGGTGTTCCATTATGTGTAATATTAGAAGGTCATGTTCTACTAATAGTTAATAACAAAAAGAACGGATGGCTGGCAGATGAGGGACTCTTTTGAGGCAAAAATTGAGGCAATTTGAGGTAACGCTGGTCAGCAGTATTATATTATGGTGAGAAAAGGAGACATTGGGGCGTGGGAGGAAAATGGCCCACGGTTCTGATCAGATGAGTCTGGTCTATTCCTTTAATAAGCATCAGTTTCTCTGGAAAACTTAGGAAGAATGTAGCAAACTGCTGTGATCCATGATGAAGAGAACCACATCTGGTTTGGGAATAAAGCATTTTGCGAAATTAAAAAAAAAAAAAAAACCAGGAAAAGATTACTCTGTAGAAGGTTGAAGCATGAAAACCAAAAAAACAGGGCTAGCCTTGACACTTCATGAAAATCCTGAGTCAGAATAAAGTGTGTGGGCAGGAATTGGGTGAGGCCGGGAGATGGCCCAGTGCTTAAGAGCACACACCAGCCTTGCAGGGAACCCAGTTTAGTTTCCAGCACCTGCATCAGGCAGCTCACAACTGCCCGTAACTACACATGTGCACACACACACACACACATTAAAATAAAAAATATATTTTTAAAAAGAACTCTTTTTAAAACTATTTGTGAAAAGAGCAGGGCGTAGTTTGATATATAGGGCTTGCTAGCATGTATGTGAGGGCCTCTCCAGTGTGTCACATACACACACATACACACACACACACAAATTCTAGTCTCAACTGTTATTAAAATGGCCCTTGAGCCTGCATACGTCATTCTTTATGATACTGGAGAGTTCTCCCTTTGTCCTCACTCACATCTATGATAGACTCTTTCATAGACCCAAACCGCACCGAAAGAACATTTTGTACTAGAAAGAGTCTTTTTTGGCAGGAGTAGATGGCCATTATATTGTAAAACAGAACAATAAAAACACCCACCAGTTAGGTCCATTTTAATTCATGGAAAATAAATCTTCCGACTTAGCAGCTCTGACTTAAAATGTTAGTTTTAAAAGGTCATATTGTATTTGTGTTTAATATACTGAAATATTTCTAGGAATTGTAGAATTTCCAAAAGATGAAATTTTCATTAAAGCAGTTTAAAGAGGTGATGGATATATTATTTTCACTTTACACTACAGAAAAGGAAACTTGATAGAGAATTATAGATAACAAAATAGTCATTTATTTCAAGGTCATGTCATTCAGATTTAGTATTCCACAGATTTCTGTTGACTAAGCAAACATTCCACTTTCCATCTAGCTTCTTGGCGTAATAAAAAGTTTATTAAAATGCACGGGTGATTTTTAAGATTCCTAGAACAGATTTCTTTCACATAAAAACTTAAATGATCACTGGGTGGTAGTGGTACCTGCCTTTAATCCCAGCACTTACCAGTATTAAATGTGATAAATCTAATTTTTGCTAGTTAAGTGATCTTACCTTTTGATTTAATTTGAAAATGAGCCATCTGAAAGCCAAATATGATGGTACACACCTTTAATCTCAGTTTGAGGCCAGTCTGGTCTACAGAGTGAGTTCCAGGACAGCCAGGACTACACAGAGAAACCCTGTCTTGAAACACTACTACTACCACTACCAAAGTAAAAGGAAAAACTTACGTGACCATGTTGAAGAGTCTTAAACATCACCTCTTCATTCTCTCTCTCCTTCTACATGCTTGTTAGAACCATCTGTTTTATTTTTGTCTCATCTTTATTTTTTATTTATTTATTTTTTGTTGTTGTTGTTGTTGTTGTTTTCCATTTCATTCCTTTAGGGATCGTCCGTGTAGAACAGAAGAATAACACTTTTTTTGACATGAACATCTTTGAGGACGGCCCCTATGAAGTTGGCGGAGAGACTGACCATGACGAAAGTCTCGTGCCCGTCCCTGCTAACAGTTATCTAGGTAGGAGCCAGCAGAGGCGCCGCGCCTGTCTCCTCAGGCACTGGGTGCCGCTCCACCTGAGGGCCCAGAGCTGGGACTAGGTCTGCTGGGAGCCGGGGCCTTGCTGTGTTGGCTGTATTTGCTTCAGCTTCACCTCTGTGCTCGTGGGAAGGCAGGCTGCCTGCTGACTGACTCCTCTGGCCTGAGCTTCCACAAAGTGGGGCAGAATCTGCCATCGTCCCCAAATGATTCATGCTTCCTCCCGTTTGGAAGGGAGCTGTGTTTCCTGAGCTGATGGTAGCCTGTGCAGGCTGCAGCAGGACCATCATGAAGCCATGAAGAAATGTCTGGGTGTTCAGAATAGGCTGAGTGGTCCTTCCTCTGCCTTCGGGGCCTCTTTTAGACAAACACTTAAGAGCTCCACTCACAAAGTTACTTTTAAGTGGCGGGTCAGGGCTTCCAGATCCTTCCTTGGTGATTGCTGTTCTCAAAGGCCTGGCCCTGTGACTGGATTGAGCTCCATGTCAGAGGGCCCTGTGGGTGGCACAGGGCGTCCCGGAGGAGGCCAACCAGGACCTGCTAACGCAGCTTGGAGAACACCCAGATTGTGTCTAAGTGCCAATTCCTTAACTCCTGAGGCTTGTTTGCATTACTAATGGTGTCCTAAATTATTCCTGCACATTATGGTAATTACACAAAGGCTTTTAAAAGCTTTAATTCTTGGTGTGAGTTGACATAAAGAATAATTACTGTACATTTCTTGGAAAAATGTAAAAAATCTTCTAGAGCTACATAGTAACCTATTTTTTAAAAGTGATGGGCAGGGGAATACACATATTCTAGAGATATTACTGGAACAATGGAAGGTTTAATAAAAAGGGAGAAAAAGCTGCTCTGAATAAGTAAATACATCTAAACAGTATGCTACAATAAACATACATGTAAGTAATTCTAATTGTGTAAATACACATGAGCAGTAGTGTTTATAAAAGAGAAAATCCCTTACCAATTCATGCACCATTCCCACCCTCTCTACAAACTTGATAAGACAGTATTGAAAGAATGTTTATAGCAGCTGCTTATTAAACACCTGTTCTATGAGTAGGATACTATGGTCAGTACTTTACACATCTACAGTATTATTAAAGATTGTTGTCGCCCATCCCTGTGTTTACTGAGGGAACTTAATTTTCTACCTCAAGGTCACACCGTTAATAATTTCCCAAGCAATAGAGAAATACTCATGAAAAACAGTGGCCCATGTAGTGGCTGCTGCGTGCACGAGGTCTGTTAGTGGCTTTGCGGGACAAGACAGGATCTCTGGGCTAGGATCTTCCAGGAAAATGGCAACAAACCACTCTTTTCCATGGGCATATATTAACCAGCAAGCTCTCTTTCGGGATATGTGCTACTAAGGGATTATTTTATGATGGGTTGCATCTAATATTAATTATTCCGGTGAACAAGCCAGAAGTTTGGTCATTCAGATGCCCTTGGGGTTTATAAACACGCTACTGGTAGAGCACAGGGAGATGTGAGCCACTTTGTTTGTTCTCAGACCCCTTTGCCTCCTTCGGAATGGGTTTCCTCAAAAGTATACGTCTGAGAAAGAAGTCCAGGGTATGTTGTTACTTTCTGCTGGTCTGTGCCGTGAGGTTCTCATTTCCAAAGATGAGTGGGTGTAGGGTGTAATGATCTGCCTGAGCCTGTGGAAGGAGCACTGCTTGTCAGACACGATGCCACAGTCCGGCCTCTTACTGCTGCTTAACCGTTTTTCTTCAATCTCTCCATGCACACGGACAGGCCTGCTGTTTCTGACCAGCCTTTCCTATACAGATCCCGATCAGTTTGTTTATAAAACACGGCCTCCCAGGGAGCGGCCTGACGCATTCCCTGATGTGATGATGAATAGCTACTTAGGTTTGTGACCTCTGAGATGACAAATGAATTATTGCCTTGCTCATGGTCATTTCAAAATTGTTTTGGTCCATACAGAGCATAAATCTTCTTATTTTCTATTTCATTTCCAGTGAAACACATAGAAAAAGCATGCTCAGTGGCCAGATGGTTTTCAGCACTGGGTCAGCCATGTCTCCCGGCTCTAAACTTGGGGCTCATCATATTTTCAATTCACCTCACAATTTGAGAACTGCAACAGTAGTGGTGACGCTTTTTATGAATAAAACCCAACAAAAAGGGTGAAGTTAATCTTATTCTGCACCGGCCGCTTTTATAGAGAGAGCGAGATGGATTCGTTTGAAGAGTTTTGGCAATGGATAGTTCTATCTGCTTTGCTAGCAGACCTTAGAGTCACCCCAAGTGCGTTATAATTGGACATTCCAGTGTTGTCTGCCCTTTGAACAATATGTCACTGATCCAAGTGACAGTTCACTCACCTCTATTGTTGATGCGAGGTTCTCAAATGACTGAATCACCATGCATGGTTTGTTTGCATGTTTGTGCCTGAGAACTGACTTGGTCCAAAGTAATGAGATGCTACTTACCGTATGTATTAGCATTTGCTCTTACCCGATTACCAAGCAGACTGGAAAGCGTAGATGCTGTTCATGTAAATCACTGGTCAGTGAAGAACCCTGTAACTTACACTCGGTAATGAGCACTACAATGTAGCATTCCTAGGTGACTCCAGTATCTGGCTTGCTCTTCCTTTGTCATAGTTTTAATATCAGAATAGGATTTGATTTGATTCTTTTTTTTTTTTTTTATTTGATTCTTAAGATGGGTGAATAGTTCACAATTCAAGCTATACAAGTGCTAAATAGCATAAAAATGGTTTTTTAAAGTCATAATATCTATAGAAAGCAGTAAATGTGGTGTAGCCCTTTGCCTTTGACCTGTCAAGTCCTTTAGCACTATGACTCCTGTAGTAAATGTGGAAGTAGAGGGATGGATGGTGTGGAGAGGTGTGTGAGGATCCAGAGGGAAAGGCTATAGTGGAATTAGCACTTCAGTGTCCTCCCAAAGGTCAGGGTTGATGCGGCTCTGTATTGTTTTCCTAGGCTTTTCACTGGACTCAGGGAAGGGTATTGTTTCTAAAGATGACATCACTTTTGTGTCTGGTGCTCCAAGAGCCAATCACAGTGGGGCTGTAGTTTTGCTAAAAAGAGACATGAAGTCCGCACATCTGCTCCCTGAGTATATATTTGATGGAGAAGGCCTGGCTTCCTCGTTTGGCTATGATGTGGCAGTGGTGGACCTCAATGCAGATGGGTAAGCATATCTTTGTTGTTGTGTTCAGCTAACGTTGCTGATGGCTGCCTTCCGTAGGTCTAGAGAAGGGACTACGGGTTCGTTGATTAAAAAAACATGCTTTATTATCCTGTCTTCATCATTGATTGACAGCTGGGCATTCATCATCATCCCCCTGCCCCAGCCCCGTGGTGTGGAATGACCTTTTAAATGTTACGCTTTCACTTGAGTTTGGAGACTGTAATTTCTTAAAAATTTAAATTTGAAAAAAAAAAAAAGACTTAGAAAATGATAGCGGCTACACGACAATCTCTGGTTTCTTGGGGGTAAAGGGCGCAGCTGTTAAGCATCCAGAACGTCTCACAGAAAGCAGGAAGTGGTGGCCATGTTGATACCTAGAGGATTCATTGCTCTTAGGGCCAGCTGGAAATGGAAATGGAGTGGTAGGTCCCTGCTGGAAGTCCTCTTGTTCTGTGGCTCCGACTTGAGGAGCTGCCTTTAAATTGCTACCTTCGCTATTTCCTTGGCTTATCGCAGATCTTCTGTTCAGTATTTTAATTGATGACATGTGAGTCTTCGATTTGAGGCTCTCTGTTGTTGTGTTTCTTGGAGCCTGGATTGTTAGTCATTTCCCTAAGCCTTTTGGCATCTTAGCAGTGGTCCCTAGCTCTCCCCCTTCGTTGCGTTTCTAGGTGGCAAGACATCGTTATTGGAGCTCCACAGTATTTTGATAGGGATGGTGAAGTCGGGGGTGCAGTTTACGTCTACATTAACCAGCAAGGCAAATGGAGTAATGTGAAGCCGATTCGTCTAAACGGGACCAAAGACTCGATGTTTGGAATCTCTGTGAAAAATATAGGTGATATTAACCAAGATGGCTATCCAGGTGGGTGATAGGTTATGAAATGATCACCAGTCATAGACCAGTTGGTTGGGTACCTAATGAGCACACTTATGCATCTTACTTTAAGGCGCTGAAGTATTTTTTAAAATGATAATTTTTTTAAATGTTATGTCAACAGATATTGCTGTTGGAGCTCCTTATGATGATCTGGGGAAGGTTTTTATCTATCATGGATCCCCGGCTGGCATAATTACCAAGCCAACACAGGTAACCAGATAACCTCTCTCAAATAGTGTCTGCTTTTTGCCTGTATGTAGGTTTACATAAATCTTCACACGTATTTGTTTCAAATATTCAATAGTATGAATTTTTAAAAAGTTTTTATTTTACTTCTAATTATGTGTGTGAGAGAGAGGAGGGAAGGGACAGGGAAGGAGGGAGGGAGGGAGGGGGGGAGAGACAGAGTGTGTGTGTGTGTGTGTGTGAGAGAGAGAGAGAGAGAGAGAGAGAGAGAGAGAGAGCGCACCCCTCAGGAGGTTAGTGGATCCGCTGGAACTAGAGTTATAGGTGGCTGTGATCCTCCTGACACAGGTGCAGGGAATAGAACGGGAGTCCCCTGGGTGAGCCATCTCTCAAGCCCCATGTGAACTGGGAGATGGCTTTGACTCACTTACACAGATGCAGTGACCTGCTTGTTGTAACTGTAAAATGTCTTAACTAAGTTAGGAAATCAGCGTAAACCCAGGGTGAAGACCATTCTGTCCAGGAAGCGGCAGGAGGCGGCCTGTGCTCCGTTTCCCTTAGCAGTGGGTTTAATAGAATTGAAACTGAGCAAACGAATAGAGGATTGTAATTACACAGAGAATTCAGACAGCAAAAGTTCTAACTTGTTTTGACAATAAGACGGGTGTGTGTGTGTGTGTGTGTGTGTGCGGTTAGATTTGATTTTAAACTACTCTGTTTAACTTAATAAACAAAATAGGCTTTTGTCCTTTGGAATGTACTCTGTGACTCAGGTGGCTTTTATGAAATAAATCATACGATATGAAATAAATCATACTACACACCTATAATGTAGTATAGCTTGTTTGAAAGTGAACGGAAGCTTTTGTTCGGAATGAAATTTATCTTTTTCTTTCTCTGGTTTCTTTGTTCCTGCTCGTGGTGACAGGGACCCCAGTCACCGCTCTGTCCGTGCCAGGGAAGTGCTGTACCCCTAAGCTTCCTCCCTAGCTTGTTTGTGTTTTTCTCAGAGGTGGCCAGCCAGCTCAGTTAGTGGCCTACTGTTCACTCCAGTGTCCTGTGTATTCCAGGTTCTCGAGGGGACATCGCCTTACTTCGGCTATTCAATCGCTGGGAATATGGACCTGGATCGGAATTCCTACCCTGACCTTGCTGTGGGCTCCCTCTCAGACTCAGTCACTATTTTCAGGTGCGTGCTGCCTTTGCCTTTGGTTAAACAAGCTTCAGAATGGTCTTACTCTAACTTTTTTTTTTTTTTTTTTTTTTTTGAAGCAAAGGCTTGTATAAATTTGAAGGTTTTTTTGGATGGGATATAATAGTATATGATAAAAATTATGTAATTTCTTGCTCATATTGAACCGATTTGGAATAAAATGTGTCAGAATTCATGGAAAGTGTTGCTTCCTAAATATATCTTTAAAACGCTTTTTTTTTTTTTTTTGAATCATGGGGAGATGGCTCTGGCTTCAAGACACCTGCCAAGCACTGCTGGGTAGGTGTGGTGGCCCTCCAGCCCCGGAAGGGATTCCTGGAGTTAGCTAGCTAGTAACACTAGCCTTTAGGTAGCACTGGGTTTAATTGAAAGACCCTGCCTCAGCGAATACAGTGGAAGTGTAATCAAGGAATCTCTTGAGTCACTCAGAGTCAACGGTGCTTCTCCACACATACGCACACCTACTCAAGTACCTGCCTACACATGAAAAACATGTACACGTACACATGAGAAGATTTATTTATGTTATATATGTGAGTACACTGTTGCTGTCGTCAGATATCGGATGCCATTACAGACGGTTGTGAACCACCATGTGGTTGCTGGGAATTGAACCCAGGTCCTTTGGAAGAGCAGTCAGTGCTCTTAACTGCTGAGCCATCTCTTCAGCCCCCAAAAGCATTTTTTAAAAGCAACTTTCCTGTTGATGAAAAAGTAAAACATATAAAGGAAATCTTATTTTCCCTTTTGTTTTAACTTGTTTTACCTTCCATTCTAAAGCTCCAAAATTAGTTTTTTTTTTTTTATTTTTATGTTTCTGATCTATATGCCATGCTAATAAACAAATACTTTCCAATTGTTTGTAACCTGCTTTGGCCCGTGTGTGGCCTTATGACGCGTGTCCCTGTCTCTGGGTATTTTTCTGAATGAGGGTGACAAGCTGTTATGGACAAATTTATGTTTTATCTGACCAGCTGCCGTATCGCTGTGGTGATGGTTTAAATGCCTCCCTTCCCTCCAGCCCATGGTACAAAAAGCAGCAGTTAAAAAAACCCTCTTATTTGTCATGCTCTCTCGGTTAGTTCCTGACAGTGAGTTTCTGCAGCATGAGCTCTGGCTGTGCAGCCCACAGCCAGCTCCTCACACTGAGCTTCTGAAAGGGAAGTCTCTGTGTGCATCTGAAGACGCTCATAGAGGCTGTGGTCCTGCAAAGTGGGCTGCTGGATGCGTTTCCGTCACTCCTGACAATCCCCATTTGAGAAAGTTTGGTTTTTAAGTAGAAGTTCCTTGGGGTTTTTGTTGTTGTTGTTAATTAGTGTTAATTCAAATGTAGAGAAAATGAAGTTCCTAAATATTCCCGCTTCCTGAGAATGACATAACCTGTGAGAGCAGCTCTGTTGTTTTATGGCCAATAAAAGATCACAGGTATTGCTGTTCCTAACCTGGTTAATGAAAAAATTTAATATCTAACCAGACGAGGTGGCTCATGCCTGTAGCCCCAGTACTTGGGAGGTTGAGACCAGCCTGATTTATATATTAAAGTCCAGGCCAAGGAGGGCTACCAGTTTTAAAATAATATGTAAAAAATTAGACCAGCAAGCTGGCTCAGTGCCACAAAGCCTGGCACCTAAGGTCCATCCCTGGGTCCTCTGGATGCAGAAGAAAAGAATAGACCCCTACAGTTGTCCTGTGTGACATAGAGGTAGCCTGTTATAAACATGCTGAGTTAATTTTTAAAACTGATGGAAAATGTAGATAGCATTGGATTTTTATTAAAAACTACATGATATATTACATTATATACATCCCTATATGATGTTCTTAAAGTTCATAGGATATAGTATAGCAACCACTTTACATTAATACATATACTTATTTTATATATATATATATATTACTTTATATTCATTGAAAGGTTATTTTCTCACAGACTTAACGTTATTATATATGAATCTAATTTTTGCTAGTTATGTGATCTTACCTTTTGATTTAATTTACATTTCTCTGAAAAGGAGCCATCTGAAAGCCAGGCCTGGTGGTGCACACCATGGGGGAGTAGGGGGGGACAGGGGGCGAGTGGGGGAGGAGCGGGGAAGGCAGTCGGATCTCTGTGAATTCAGGACTGGCCTGGGTTTACAGAGTAGACCGCCAGGTCTACACAGGGAAACTCTGTCTCCAAAACAAAAACAAAAAATAAAGAAAGAACATGAACCATTTGATTGATTGGGTTTTGGGGTTTTATTTTTATTTGTTTTGTTTCTGAGACAGAGGCTTGCTCTGTAACCCAGCCTGGCCTGACACTGGCCCACTCTTTCTTTGACTTCTTCCAAGGTGCATGGATTATATTGGATTGTAGCAGTGTGTTATCACACACATGTGGTTTCTAGTTTGGATTGTTTGTTTGTTCATTTTTCTTTTTAAATTTGACTTTAGAGTATTTTTATTTCTTAAAATTCCCTTTAGAGAAATGGGTAATAAGGTGTAACGTCATGCTGCAGACTGGGCACCGTGGGTTTGATGCTGTGGGCTCAGAGCGGAGGGCTCTGTGCTGCAGGCTCGGAGCTTGCTTTGAGAAAAATGCGAGGTGTTACAGGCATCCTCTGCAACTGCACTATAATCTCCCTCCAAAGACCCCGGGAGAAGAAACCATCACGGGACACTTTCATCGTTAGTGACACGTGCTCTTGATGTTGCTGCCCAGGCTGGTCTCGAACTCCTCAACTCAGGCCGTCCTCCGGCCTGAACCTCCCAAGTGGCTTTGAAATTAGCCATGTGGCAGATAAGCCATAAGAGTTGCCTTGTGCATGAAAAGACACACTTCCTATCACGCTTATATACTGTGTTCTGCGTGTGTTATGTGTTTTAAAAAATTAAATTAAAGCAGACTCACAGCCAAGTGTGTTCAAATATTTTGGAATGTATGTACTAATGACCAAATTAATATGCAAAACCCTGGATGGCAACTTATTTTAATATGAATAAGTACAATAAGTAAAAGGATACAGATTTTTCACTTTCTGAGTTTGCTGTCGGAACCCAAGACTGCATCTAGTTAGTGTCCTGGAAATCCACAGCTGTCTGAATGCACAATAGGATGAGGTCAGTAGGGAACATGGAGAAATGGGGTCTGTGGGAGTAGTCACTGTTCCTGGGCCTGCCCTCCCCATCACTGTTCCTCATGCCTGCCTTCCCCAGGATGGGCTTGGCACCCTCTGCAGCTACCAGTGCATTGATTCAAGAAGGTTGAGGTGGCTGTCTGGGGTTTGGAAGATTTTCCTATTAAAAACATGTTCATCAGGATGTTCGTGTTTACCACAAGCTCACCAGGGTCCTGGCTGGATCCTCATGGTAGTGAAACTCTGTACTCTTAGTTCTGGAGGGAGCAATGAAGGCGAGAGGTTAGGCAGGATCTTCCCATCATGCCCCTCTGCCCCCAAGCACACTGCCACCAGGTGCTGGTGCTCCTTATGTATGGCTCAAGCCAAAGGCCTCTGCTGTCCTTTTTCTCTGCTCCAGAGAGCAACATAAGGGAGAAAAGATGTTTTCATGTAATGAGCAGAGCCGAAGGGTAGGACTTGGAGTATTGTTTGTGGGCTTGAAGCTCAGGAGAGATGGGGAATGGTTAAGGGTTTATGTTTTGGTTTGCAGAGAGACTGTGGGGCTTTGTTAAAGACACAAAGTCTTACTGTGTGCTTAAGATGGCCTCAGCCTCCCAATCACTATATGCGTGTTACCATACCCAGATGTTAGCCTGTTCTTACGGTGGAGACTGGAAGATTCCAACAGATAAAGAGGGTAAATAAGTAGTTCATGATTGGCAGTCTTTCTAAAATTAACATACAGGGCAGACACCTGTTACCAGCCACATGTCAGGTGGCTCAGTACAAATCCTTGGAGGTTATTGAATTTATCATTAAAACATGTGTAATTAAAATGCATGTATTACCATACTCCAGGACATAGCATTTACCAGAAAGACAGAGGTAGCGAATGCCATCCTGAATGTAGAGAAAGGCAATGCTTACGTTGGTGAGAACTTAAAACTAGTTCAACCATCCTGGGAAGCAATGTGGAGGTTGTTTCTTTAAAAGTAAAAGAGCTCCCCTGGGACCCAGCAGATGCATCAGCTAAGGAAGTGAAATGAACACTGCAAGAGATACCCAGGCTTCCATGTCTATTGCAGCTTTATTCAAAGCAACCTAAGCATCAGCTGCTGGGTAAAGACAATGTGCATATGCACAGGGGAACACAGTTCCGCTATTAAAATGAAACCTTGTCATTGTGATAGTGCGATGAAATGAGACACTGTGTTAAGTGAAACAAGCCAGGCACAGAAAGACAGTGTCACATGATCTCAGTCATGGGTGCAATCTAAAATCACCAAACTGACCAACAGTTGAGTTAGGGGTGGAGGTTGGGAGGGGTAGAGGGAGGAGAGGTGGAATTAATGAGTGTTGAGTGACAGACAGGTTCTCACTATGAAGCACTGGCTGGCCTTGAACTTGTATAGTCCAGGAAGTCCTCAAATTTGCAGTCCTGCCTCAGCTTCTCAAGTGCTAGAATTACAAACTTGTGCCATTACGCCTAGCTGTTTTGTATACTTTTATATATGTATGTATAGGTTTTTAGAAGTTAAGTAAAACAAAGTTTAATTTGTTTATCTATGTAGTGAGGCAGGTTCTTGTTATATAACCTTGGCTGGCCTGGAACTCCATATGTAGGCCAGACTAGCCTTGAGCTTACAGCATCCCTCCTGCCTCTGCTTCCTGAGGCTTTGAACATGTATGTTCTTTGAATTAGAAGCTCTACTGCTGGGGATTTATTCATAAGTAAACTCAAGTGTAAGCACAGATTTCTCTTTTTTTTTTAATTTATTTATTTATTAATTATATACACCATGTTCCTCCTGCATATATGCTTGCATGTCAGAAGAGAGCACCAGATCCCATTACAGATGGTTGTGAGCCACCATGTGGTTGCTGGGAATTGAACTCAGGACCTCTGGAAGAGCAGTCAGTGCTCTCAACCTCTGAGCCATCTCTCCATCCCAAACACAGACTTCTGTATGGTGTTGTAGCATGGCTGCAGGTGATAATTGATTCCATAGAGGACTTTACATTGTTATAGTTAAGCATCACAACAGGTGAATGGTAATGAGTCATATTTATATGTTAGGACAAGTCCCTCCCCCAAATGTTAATGAATGAGACACACCTCCACAAAGACTAGTTAATGTAAAAAAAAAAAAAACTCCTGTTTAGTTGAGACTGTATTTTTATATTTGGCAGTAGGCAGTATTTGTAACAGAAACATAGACAGATAACATGTCTGAAAAGAGCATACAAGATCACTGGGGTGTGAGTGTGTTTAGTGGAGAAAGTGTTTGCTTGAAAACATTGCATGCAAGGTCTGGTTTTTAAATATAGTACAGTTTTAAATATTGTATACGTTTATACGCATTAGTTGATTTGTTCCCACAGTAGGGGTAGAAGTCACACCAACACATACCATTCTCCTGTGGTTGTGAAGAGGCAGGGCTGTTGCAAATACTGCTAATGTGTGAACGACTCAAAAGATACCGAAAGGCTTAGGTCCATTCTCACTCTTGTTTACAGATCCCGGCCAGTGATTAACATTCTAAAAACCATCACAGTGACTCCTAACAGAATTGACCTCCGCCAGAAATCCATGTGTGGCTCACCTAGCGGGATATGGTGAGTTCCTTTTCTGGGCGCTGCCTCAGTTCTCAGCTTTGTGATGAGCTCCTTGACCTGATGAGCCACCGAGAAGGGGAAGGGTGCGCTGGACAGAGGGACAAGTCGAGACACTGTCCAGCAGGCAGTGGGGACACTGGAGGGCTGGGGGCAGGGTAGGGTCTTCCACTGCTACAGTGCATCTTTTAACAAATATGTGTTTGATTTTATGCAGCCTCAAGGTTAAAGCCTGTTTTGAATATACGGCGAAACCTTCCGGTTATAACCCTCCAATATGTAAGTACCCAGTACATTAAACACATCTTCTCTCTGCCAGGTTGAAAGTTCTGTATAAATAACAGGAAGACAAAACTCTAGTGGCCAAGTGAGCTCATAAAGTCTTGTCTAGAGGAGGAAGTTTGTCTGTGGTCTCCCCTTTAATCAGGAGGGCGCAGCATGAGGAGGGAGGGAAGGCTCTCCATTTGGTCCCCATTTGAATTTTCCAGAGCAGCGGGTTTGGGATGGGATGTCTTGGGAGAGCACTTATCTGCTGTCACAACAGCTTCTTCCCTTTCAGTCTCTGAAAAGCCCTGTGGAAAATGGGTTGTGCGGTTATGAGGTGAGGTGGCCGGTGGCTGTTGTGGAAAGATAGCTCTGGCAGCCAGAGCACTGCTGCGGCTGGTACACTCGCCAAGTTAACCAGCCTAGCTGCCCCTCCCACGGAGGCTGCAGCCCAATGACATCTAAGCTGTGCTCAGTACGGGACCTTGAGTACCTGAAGGCTTGATCAGGGGAGCAGAGAGCTGGCTACTGCTTCTGGCTTCAGTTCTGCTTGACTCATAGCAAAGGACAAGTCCTTGGCCCTTGGGTTTAATTTTCCTGTCAGTTAAAACAGTGCCCCTAAGTCACCATTGTCTAGGGTTATAAAGCTGATCAAGGAGACAACCAGATGGAAGGCACTTTGTCTTTTAAATTATTCTACTTTCTTTCTCTGGCACTCAGTGTGGGATTGGCATTTGTGCATGTGTGTGTGTGTGTGTGTATACATACATGTACTTACATGGTAAACCAAGCATATGCTTTTGTAAGTATGCATGCACATGTGTAGAAGTCAGAAGACATCTGCAGGTGTTTTCCATAATTGCTGGCTGTCCACCTTTACTCTTTGAGATAGATCTCTTGTTGAAAATGAAGCTCATTGCTTTAGCAGAGCTGGCTGGCCAGTGAGCCCTAGGGCTGGGCTGATGAGCACAGGCTGCTGTCCTTTCTTGGCTTTTCTATGGGTTCTGGAGATCCTAACTTCTGTCCTCAGGATTATACAGGACAGAGCCATTTCCACCTCCCTGGTACTGAGATGACAGGAAGGTCACTATGCCTAGATTTAAAAAAAATCAACAGTCTGGAGCTTTAAATGGTGTCTCCTCGTTTTCTTGGCACTTTACAACCTGAGCCATTTACCAACCTCTTGTTGCATAATTTTTTTTAAAGATTTATTTATTTTATGTATATGAGTACACTGTCACTGTCTTCAGACACACTAGAAGGTATCAGATCCCATTACAGATGGTTGTGAGCTACCATGTGGTTGCTGGGAATTGAACTCGGGACCTTTGGAAGAACAGTCAGTGCTCTTAACCGCTGAGCCATCTCTCCAGCCCCCTTGTTACATGTTTTTTGATGATTTGCAAACACACACCTTCTTCACCTGGATGCTTTTTACCTGCATTTGTAATGAATTCAAGAAATAAGAGTAGACTGGATTCTTGTGAAGGGAGAAGAAATGAGGAAACATTTCCGTTCGGATTTTCCCCCTCAAACCATTGTTTGACGATAAGTGTCAGATCTCACTGGTGTGCTCCGTCCAACAACTGCCTTTATAGAGTGGGTTACGAGCTTTCCTCTAGTTTTAATGCAACATCTGTTGCTATGTGCGTCTCCTTTATAGTATGTACCCACTCCATTACCTGCATGTTTATTGCAGCCTGTGATAGGTGGGCCTCTTCACTTGTAAGAACTCTTTCATTATACTTCCACAGTAATAACTTTACAGTGAAATAAAACAGAATTTCCACAAAGCTGAATAAGTATAATACTTTCAGCATCATATCCCAGTATCCCACGAGTAAGCTTATTGTGGAGCCACAATATTTTAGCTTGACAGCCCTCTTCGTGCAATGTTGCATGCACAGATATTTATAATTGAGCCTTAATGAGCTTTCTTGGCTTGTTCCTCAGGAGGTCAGCACAGGTGACCTACAAGGATTTTAAGATGATTTGAGTTGTCTGGAGGTTACAGAAGGTCAGCGTGGGTTTGGTAGCTAAACGGTTTTAATGTACCCATGTCCTCCTCTACTTTTGCCGTGAGGGGCACTCAGCCTGAGGAGCCTTCATCTGGTTCATCGGGAAGTTAGCAGGTCACTGATAAGTGGATGGTGTCAGGGCTGCAGAAGGCCAAAAATGAGGGGCATTCCATTTGGCAGTCGTGACATTTAAGAATATCTCAGATGGACAGAGAAATTGCTATTGAAACTGCCAGTGCTTCTAAATTTTGGTCTTACCTATGTGAATAGGATTTCAGTGCAGAGATTACCTCACACTGTGTGTGCACATGCGTACGTGTCACGCCCTGCGTAGGGTGGCATGGGGTCAGGTACTCCATTCCACTCATCTGTCCTGTGGATGATATTTTTAATCAAGTGTGGCAGTTGATGAACAAGGGTGATGCAGTCTTTGTCCTTAGTTCCTCCACACGCTGCAGGACAGTAAGTCCCAGTGTATAGCCTCGGAGGTAGAATTTTCTCAGTGGCTCAGGCGGAGCCAGGACGGGCTTTTGGTTAAAGTTTGGGTCAAGATCTGAAGAGTAATGGATTAGGGTTTAGTTTGGAGTTGGGGAGGATAGAGAGGAGGAGGGGAGGGGCCAGTGCAGAAGGAGAAGGGCGGTGAGACCTGGCCTCTAAGCCTCTGTATAAAGCAGCCAGCTTTTGTGTGCCAGGTAGAGACTTGGAGCTGTTGATGCTGCTGCCCTTTGCTGTAGGGTTCAGAATTTCCTTTCTTACTTTTTGGTTTTTCGAGACAGGGTTTCTCTGTGTAGCCCTGGCTGTCCTGGAACTCACTCTGTAGACCAGGCTGGCCTGGAACTCAGAAATCCGCCTGCCTCTGCCTCCCAAGTGCTGGGATTAAAGGTGTGTGCCACCACACCCGCTGCCCTTTCTTAATTTATAAAGAGGGCATTAAAATGCACAGTCTCATGGCCAGAAGTGTAAATGGCTCAGTTAGCACAGTCCTTGCCTAGGATGCACAAAGTCCTGGTCTAATCCTTGCGGTGTGTAAGTAAGTATAAAGCACTGGTTCCATTCTAGCACTGTATGAAGCAGGTATGACGGTGCATGCCTGTAATTCCAGCACTCGGGATGTGCAGCAAGGAGGAGCAGTTCCAGGCAACCAGGGCTACGTGAAATTTGTCTCAAACAAACAACAAACACTCAAAAAAGATTTCCTTCCCCCTTGCATGAATGGTAGACTATAAGCTTTCTCCATTTTCTGGAGCAGAGTTTTTCTTGGAGTCTGACTTCTCCTCCCTGTGTACAGTCCTGTGCTGTCTTTCCTCTGATGGGTTTAGCAAGTGCTTAATGAATGCAAGTGATTGAAGTATTGGCCCATTAGAAGCATAATTAGTAGCCTCATCCAGTGACCCAGTGAAGAATGCATTCCAGAGTCCAGAAATGAGCTCCTGACAGTCCCGATCCCGGCCTACCTCCAGGCTGTGTAAGCAGAGGCATGGAGCAGCCGGCCACCTCTGCTTCAGGCATAAAAGCTGTGTGAGGCTAAACAACTGGCTTCCAGCTACTGAAAACATGTCAGCCAGATCTGTCTGTCATCTACCATTCTATCTATTATCTATCTTTTTAATCTGTTTTTTTTTTTTTTTTTCCAGACAGGCTCACACTGTAACTGAACATAGCTTTGAGTTCATGGCAGTCCTGTAAAAGAACACACCCTTGGTTCCCAAGAACTGAGATTACAGGTGTCTCTTCCTGCTCTCAGTGACTTCTATCTTTAATATATGTGTCTCCTTTGATTACCAGTGCTATAATGCAAATACCAGTTCTGCAGTAGGAGCCTGCTTTCTCAGACAACTTTTCAAATAGCAAGGACTCTCCCCGGCCAAGGTCATGAAGCATAGGCTGAAAGAGTCCTGAGGCAGGAGCATTAGGGATTTCCAGTTATCTTTAGTATTCTTTAAGTTTCAGAAATTCAGCCAGAAACTGATGGGTTCCTAGCTGCTGCAAAAGGTTCTAGCTTGTTCTCGAGCGCCCCCAGGTGGTCCAGTGAGAATTTAACTTTAAAACACTTAACAGTACTGGGAAGAACAATTGGATTAAAAACCCCTCTGGTCACCAGAAGGCCCCCTTCCAGGAGATTCTGAAAGGCGAAGGTTCTGGGGCAAGTGCTGTAAAAGAACTCATCTTATGTGTAGTTCAGGGGGTGTGAAGATGCACTTTAAGTTAATGCGATTTTGTTCATTCCAACCTAGCAATTTTGGGTATTCTTGAAGCTGAAAAAGAAAGAAGAAAGTCAGGGTTGTCATCGAGAGTTCAGTTTCGAAACCAAGGTTCTGAGCCAAAGTATACTCAGGAGCTGACCCTGAATCGGCAGAAGCAGCGGGCGTGCATGGAGGAGACCCTCTGGCTGCAGGTGAGTGTGTGCCAGGGTCGTCTCCACACGAAACAGGACTCGGGACGCTTAGTTTCTGAATAGCACCATTCATCTCTGCTCTGCCATCGTTTCGGAGGTCCATTGGCATTTGGGCACACTGACTGTGTCCCTGCCCACTTTGCAGGAGAACATCAGAGACAAGCTGCGTCCTATCCCCATCACGGCTTCTGTGGAGATCCAGGAGCCCAGCTCTCGCCGGCGGGTGAACTCACTTCCTGAAGTTCTTCCCATCCTGAATTCGAATGAAGCCAAAACGGTCCAGACAGATGTAAGCTTCTTGGCTTCTCTTTTGCCAGTGTTGGATTTGTTTTACAGGCAACTTCCTGTGGCCAGGTATGGTGGCCTTGTGTATGCTTTTAATCCCAGCACTCAGAGGCAGGGGCAGGAGGTCTCTGAGTTCATGGTCAGTGTGATTTACACAGCAAATTCCAGCTCAATCAGGGTTCAAGACCCTGTCTAAGAAAAAAAATAATCAACAAAAATACCACTTATTTCTATATACATAATTGGCCTCTGAGAAGGTGTTTCTCAAGGTAGCAGTGAAGAGAACAACCTAAGATGGAATTTAGGGACCAGAATTTTATTTTCTTCCTTGTTTTCTTCCTTGTTTTTAGTCCCTGGTCCTTACTGAGACTATAGTTAGCCAAACCTTCATTCTCCTGTAGTTGTCATACTTTATTTTACCACCGAGAACAACACAGTATGATAAATATATATTATTAAAATCAAGGAATAGCAAAACTTAGCAAAGCAAGGGAAAATTCACAATGAAATACTAAAGTGTCTAATGCAGCTCGGTCATTGTGGGAAGCAAATGTGCATTCTGGCCTGCTGGACATGGCATAGGATATGGGATCTGTGTGCTAGGACAGAGCGGAAATGAGCCTAGGAAAGTATGACATATTGATCTGGCATTATTGTTGTTATAATTATTGTTGTTGTTGCTGTTATTGTTATCTTTTTGTTTTGCTTTTGAGACAGGTTTTCTCTGCATAGCCCTGGCTGTCCTAGAACTTGCCCTGTAGACCAGGTTGGCCTCCAACTCAGAGACCCACCTTCCTCTTCCTCCCCCTGAGTGCTGGATTAAAGGCATGCGCCCCTACAGCCTGGCTATTATTATCATTATTATTATCGTCTTGGTTACTGTTTTGGTGCTGGGCATTATTCCCAGGGCCTCCCAGGTGCTTACCACGTGCTTTGCTCTGACACTGCGCACTAGCTGTCAAAATCCAGTCAGTGGATGGAGATATGGCTGAGTAGTTGGCGGAGTGCTTGCCTAGTGTGTACAAACCTTGACTTCAGTACCCAGCACCATGTAACAATGGCAAGCCCTCCATGCCTGTAGTGCCGACACTTGGGAGGTCGAGTCAGGAGCATCTGACAGACAAGGCCATCTTTAACTATATAGCAACTTTGAGACCTAACTGACACCCCATCTTCATAAAAACTCCCAACAACAACAACCACCACACACACACACACACAATCCAGCTGTTGCTGAATTAGCCCTGGCTGTCCTGGAACTCACTTTGTAGACCAGACTGGCCTCGAACTCAGAAATCTACCTGCCTCTGCCTCCCAAGTGCTGGGATTAAAGGTGTGCGCCACCACCTGGCTGTTACTAATTCTTGTGTACATTCCTAGCTCCTGAGCCAAGTTAAACATAACAGGAAAGGAGACCTTGTTCCTAATTGTATTTTCCTCATCTGAACAATGGGCACAGAATGAGAGAGTCTCCTCAGACTGTCCTAAAGGTTAAGTGAGTTAAGATATGTAAATCACTTTAGGTAGCATAAGGTCATGATACTGCTATAGCTCCTCTGAAAGTAAAGCAGCCCTATAGAGACCATGATGAGACCAAGCTAGAATGGAAAGTTAAGTGTCTTGTCTAAAGGCACACAGCTGAGCAGGTATGAGAGGAGGGCTTGGAACTCAGATTCTCTAGCTTGGTGGGGCTCATGCTCTGCTGCACCCCACCCGCCTTGACCTGGTCAAAGTCACTTTGATAGAGCAGTAGCCAAGTGTTTGCCAAAGGAGGGTAAAAGATCACAGGGAAGTGGGCTGACTGTGGAGACCTTTGGGTACTCATCTCTCTGCATTTGGTTCCTTACAGGTCCACTTCTTAAAGGAAGGATGTGGAGACGACAATGTCTGTAACAGCAACCTTAAGCTAGAGTATAAATTTGGTACCCGAGAAGGAAATCAAGACAAATTCTCTTACCTTCCAATGTAAGAATCACAAGCAGAAGTAACAGACCTCTAGGCTTTGGTTACAGAAGTAACTGAACATGGGTTGAGATTGTCTTTGTTGCTCTCTTTCTTTCTTTTTTTTTTTAATAGTCAAAAGGGCATCCCAGAATTAGTCCTAAAAGATCAGAAAGATATAGCTCTGGAAATAACGGTGACCAACGGCCCTTCGGATCCAAGGAATCCCCGGAAAGATGGCGACGATGCCCATGAAGCCAAACTCATCGCCACGTTTCCAGACACTCTGACTTATTCCGCTTACAGAGAACTGAGGGCTTTCCCTGTAAGTGTTTTTTGAGAAAGAAGCAGGGAGGGAAAGACTGGTGTCACATAGCACATGAACAAACCGTGACCCCAAAGCCTTTTCTGCCATAGGAGAAGCAGCTAAGCTGTGTGGCCAACCAGAATGGCTCCCAAGCGGACTGTGAGCTCGGAAATCCTTTCAAGAGAAATTCCAGTGTAGGTGATGCCTCCCCACTCTGTCTTACTGTTCTGAATGCCAGTGCTGTGCCCAGAGGCCTGGCCGTTGGTGACTGCTCTTCCCATATATTTTTTTCAGGTTACTTTTTATCTGATTTTAAGTACAACTGAGGTCACCTTTGACACCACAGATCTGGATATTAATCTGAAGTTGGAAACGTAAGCGTAACTTCAACCTCTCCATTCTTACTTCAGGAGAACCCGGGAGTCGCTGAATTAGCACTGATCTAACTCATAAAAGAAATGTAATTGTAATGAGAAAACTGACTGTTCAAATAAAACCCCATTGTTTCCCCTTTTCATTTTCAGAACAAGCAATCAGGATAATTTGGCTCCAATTACAGCGAAGGCAAAAGTGGTTATTGAATTGCTTTTATCGGTCTCCGGGTAAGTGTTGTGTTTGGCATAACAAATCAATGTTTGAAAGAACCATTTATAATCCTCATGGAAACGTGTGTTTTTTTAATTTGACAGAGTCGCTAAGCCTTCGCAGGTGTATTTTGGAGGTACAGTTGTTGGTGAGCAAGCTATGAAATCTGAAGATGAAGTGGGAAGTTTAATAGAATATGAATTCAGGGTAAGGCCAAGCCATCGGTCCCAGACACAGTGTTTTCATGTCATTTTAGTCAGTGACCAGTCGCAGACATCTTAAGGAACTACTCAGTTGAAAATGTTTGCCTGTTTTTTGTTTTTTTTAAACATGTATTTACTATTATATCTAAGTACACTGTAGCTGTCTTCAGACACACCAGAAGAGGGCATCAGATCTCATTACAGATGGTTGTGAGCCACCATGTGGTTGCTGGGATTTGAACTCAGGACCTTCGGAAGAGCAGTCAGTGCTCTTAACTGCTGAGCCATTTCTCCAGCCCCTGTTTGCCTGTTTTTAACAGTGGAAACCTTATCCTCCCAAGTACAGAATAACTTTTGGGAATTGTAATGTGCATGTAATATAGACAAGAAGTAATACTTAATTTTTCCCCCCTCAGGGTCTGTAGAACAAAGAAAAAGTTCTAAGTAATTCGTTCTTTGTTAGAAAGTCATCTTTCTGATGCCCTTGGCTGAAGGAATACTCTCGTTTACTTCCCTCTCACCAAGCCCAATTTTTTAGTGGTGAAAGTAGACTTGGTATCTGCCAGCAAAAGAGGCAGATGGGTGATAGGCTCAGGGTGAGCAACCACAGTGACTCTGGGTCCAGCTTAACAAACTGGACATGGACTGTGGTGTCTGCCTTATGCCTCGTATGAATTTGGGTCTGCATAGTGCAAACTGAGTTCCTAAATGCTGGTGAGCATTGAACTTAAAGCCTGAAATGGCAAGAGTGGCCGTGGCCCTAAGCCAGCACTCTAAAGAGGCAAGGCCTCCCCAGGAAGGCTGGCTGGCCTGAGCTCTATGCAGTCAGGAAAATGAGGGTTGGAACTGTGCTCAGTAGTGCAGGCAGGCCACTCTGCCCTCTCACTCTAGGCCTCTGTTGTACAAAGCTACTCTGCTCCCAGCACTGGCTCTGAGCTGTCACGCGGTTCTCCATAGCCTTCCCTGTGTGGCTGATGGCAGAGGCAGCTTCATTTTCACAGTAGGGGGGTTTTCCAGAAGCAGGATATGGGTGCCTGGGCCATAGCAGAGGCTTTGCCATCTGCCAGGCAGGGTGCTCACTGAACAATCCACAAACAAGCCCGGGACTTTGCCTGTGCTGACGGGAACATGCCGTAACTGCACTGTGGGCTTTGTTGCATAAGGTAGTTACTTGTGGATTGAACAGGCAATCCTTCCACTTTGACCATTTTTCCCCTTCTATCTTTATGACAAAAATCTTCTAATTACTACTGTCTATTTCGCAAACTCTTTTCCTGGTCCGTTTGTGGGATTTGTGCTTCCCTGTAGGTTAATGCTGGGTATTTAGCCTATGGGCAATAGGATGTGCTACTTAATTTTGCCATAAAAGGATGATATTATATCGATATGCGTTGTTTTCTGACAGGTGATTAACTTAGGCAAACCTCTTAAAAACCTCGGCACAGCAACGTTGAATATACAGTGGCCCAAGGAGATTAGCAATGGCAAATGGTTGCTTTATTTGATGAAAGTTGAATCCAAAGGTTTGGAGCAGATTGTTTGTGAGCCACACAATGAAATAAACTACCTGAAGCTGAAGGTAAGCTGACAGTTTTCCTGCACGCCCCCTCACCTCTTGCACCTCCCTTATCCCCACTCCAGAGTGAGTGGGGTAGACTCGACTCTGCTCAGGAAGCTGCACTGTGGCGTGCTGACTTTTTCTGTGGGTGTCACAGTTTCCTCATTTATAACTGAGTAAGCCAGTGCGACAGAAGCGGTTTTGCTGATGCATGACTGTTATGGAACATCCACTTGTTGGGACGAAGGACATTTTCTAAAGTGTTATGACGCAATAAGCTGTGTCAGAAGAACATGCCCTGGGGATGAAGCAGTGGACATAAAGTGCACAGAGTGTCAGGAAGGCACAGCCAAGGCCTTTGTACTGAGGCAGACGACCTTGAACACTTGCATTCTTATTAATAGTAAGTGTTCATAGAGTCCCTTACTGTGTCACTGCCAGGCCAAGCACTGTGTGTATTCTCTTGAGAATTTTGAGATAGTTTTTACTACCCCCCCCCCACAATGAATGCCCTGAGACATTAAGTACCCTCAAAACGGCACAGCTGTTAAGAGAGAGGAGGATTCTGCATAAGCACCCACTGACTTCAAAGCCTAACCCCTCTACTGCAGCACACTTACATAATTAGCATAGGTGAGTGAGTTCCAGTGTGGTAGATGGCTGCTCTTTTTCTTTTAAATTCTTAGGGGTTTTGCTGTTGTTTGGTTGGGGTTTTTGTTGTTGTTGTTGTTGTTGTTTTGAGACAAGGTTTCTCTGGTTCACCCTGGCTGTCCTGGAACTCACCAGGTTGGCCTCAAACTTAGAGATCCCTCTATCTCTGTCTCCCAAGTGCTGGGATTAAAGGCATGAACCACTATGCCTGGCTTGGTTGTTTATTTTTGAGGCAGGTCCTATGTAGCCCAGGCTGGCCTTGAACTTTTGGGGTAACCAGAAATGACCTTGACATCTTGATCCTCCAGCCACTACCTCCCAAGTGCTGGTATTATATCATGTGCTGCTGCGCCCATACATGCTAGGCTAGGCTAGGCTAGGCTAGGCTAGGCTAGGCCCAAACCCAGGGCTTCATGCATTCTAGGCAAGCATCCTGCTAGTTCAGCTACATCTCCAGTCCTCTTTATTTTAAATTCCAAAGTGACTGTATAGTCACAGACTTACAGCTTGCTCCTTGACTCAGCAACACTGAAAAACATGCTGGCCTGTTATTTTTATTCTTAAGTTTAAGTTGACTATCCCGTTCTAAGCAAGCCTAGATGCAAAAATGCTGTAAAGATTGCTCATAGGAGAGACTCACCTTGTATAAGGAGGACATAATGCTAAAAGTTCTTATCTGTCTTATCTTCAATGCTCCTCTCTATGTTGATCATACAAAGGGCCTTGTGCTTTCCCGTTGTTCTTCATGGCTTCTTTTCATCATTCCATATGTGCTGACTCTCTCTGATGTGGTGGACACGGAGCTGAATGCTGGAGTAGGGTAGATCTCTGGTTTCTGATCTACTGATGCTGTGTATTGTGGTTGAGTGGAGAGACAAGAACAGAGGAGGTGTCTTTCTTTCCCTGAGTTTCAGTATCACACTAGGAATAAACTACTTAAATAAATAGACCTAAATAAATAGAGTCCCCACCGATGAACTTTAAAATGGCCATAATGCTTGCTGGCTTTACCTTTTCTCTGCTTTTGATGGTGGGAGGGAAGATGGGACACTTAATGGTAGCCTTGGCAGAATTTGGACTCTCTGAGACACTGAGCACACTAGAGGGATTGTTTGGCCTCCGGCCGCGCCCACAAAGGATAATTCTGATAAGGCTTCTTGAGGTGGGAAGACCCACACTAAGGTAGATGGCATCAAGCCCTGGCCTGGGATGCTGGACCTGAGAGAAGGGAGAAAGTGAGCTGAGCACAGGCAGTCATTGCTCTCTGCTTCTCGACTGTGGATGCCATGTGACCAGCTGCCTTCAGCTCCTCACCTTCCACTGCCACAGGGAACCGTGAAGCAAAGAAGGCCCTTGTCTTAGTTAGGGTTTTACTGCTGTGGACAGACACCACGACCAAGGCAAGTCTTACAAAGGACAACATTTCATTGGGGCTGGTTTACAGGTTCAGAGGTTCAGTCCATTATCATCAAGGCAGGAACATGGCAGCATCCAGGCAGGCATGGTGCAGGAGGAGCTGAGAGCTCTACATCTTCATCTGAAGGTGCTAGGGGAATACTGACTTCCAGGCAGCTAGAACCAGGGTATTAAAACCCACGCCCATGGTGACGCACCTACTCCAACAAGGCCACACCTACTTCAACACCTCCTAATACTGCCACTCCATGGGCTGAGCACATGGAAACCATCACACTACTCCTGTAAGTTACCTATGTCAGGGTGTTTTATCATAGAACAGGAAAAGAAGTATAAGAAGGTGAATACTACTGATGCTATAAATTTGGCTTCATTTGGGAGGTTTATAGAGCAATGGCAGATTTACATAATGTTTGTCTGTTTTGGCTATCACTCTTAGGAGTCTCACAACTCAAGAAAGAAACGGGAACTTCCTGAAAAACAGATAGATGACAGCAGGAAATTTTCTTTATTTCCTGAAAGAAAATACCAGACCCTCGTGAGTATTTTTCCAGATGGTGAATGTGCTGTGTGTGAACAAGGAATGGCTTCCCAGAACAGTGGGTTCTGACCACCAGTCTCCTCTTTAGAACTGCAGCGTCAACGTGAGGTGTGTGACCATCAGGTGCCCACTCCGAGGGCTGGACAGCAAGGCCTCTCTCGTTCTGCGCTCCAGATTGTGGAACAGTACATTTCTAGAGGTGCGGCTCTGCCTCCTGGGAGAATTTGCTACTGCCGGGGACATTTGTCACTTTCCTAACACACCTCTTGTCCCCCATAGGAATATTCCAAACTGAACTACTTGGACATTCTCGTGAGGGCTTCAATAGATGTGACTGCTGCTGCTCAGAACATCAAGCTCCCTCACGCGGGCACTCAGGTGAGATCTGGGACCTTAAGCTCAGAGATGGCCACTTCTCTACACCATGGCTACAACCTGTGATCATCTTCTTTGGTCCTCCTACTCCTCAGGTCCTGTTCCTCCTTAAAGGACAGTTTGAGGTTCTGCCATTTGAAGGTGTATTTTAGTAGAAGAGTTGAAAATAAAAAATGGACCCGAGCCAAGCCTAGTAATGCAGGTGTGTTAATAACCGAGGCAGGAGGATTACTGATTTAGTCTGTCTGGATTTCAGAGTGAATTCAGGGCTGGCCTGGGCAATTTAGTGGGTCCCTGTTCCAAAATGAAAAGTTTAAAAGGGTCAATAGGTAGCTCGTGCTTCCTACCACCACCCAAGGCCCTCGGTCCAATCCCAGGTGCTACACACACACCCAAAAATAGAAGCCTAGAGCAGAGCTGTGGTCAGGATGAGAACCGGGCAGCCACACAATGGAAGAATAGCTTACAGCCAGTAGATAGTGAAGGCAGCCCATCCCTGGGACTGCAGCCATCCTCAGAATGCCTGTGCTATGTGTGGCCAATGGAGGAGCCTAGAAAAGATATTTCTCTGTACATCTGGAATTGAGAAGCCAATCACAGTGGCTCACTTCTACAATCCTAGCACTTGGAAGGCCAAAGCAGAAGGGTTGTTGCAAGTTTGAGGGAGCCTAAGCTATTTAGTGAATCCCAGGTTAAAATAGACCACAGTGAGACCCTACCTCAAAACCCCTGTGAATGAAAGATTGAATGAATCGATCAATCATCAATCTATTAGTGTAGAATTGACTTTTGTAAAATAAGTCCCTGATGCTTCCTTTGGAACAAGCCTTGGCCATGGAACAGCCTTTCCAATGACAGACAGAACTGTCCTGTCTCCTTGAACACCTTCAGAAGGAAGATTGTCTCTCCCTAACTGTCCTGTGACCTGTCAGTGGGGCTGAGAACGGGTCTCAGGTCTCAGTTCTAGAAGGTTACCACCCGAGGGCCTGATGTCAAGTCTGGTTGCCTATTCACAAAGGAAAATCCTCGTCTTGGGCATGTTATCTTATCCAGACTCCTTGTGGAGATGGAGTCTCTGTATGACCCTGCTTTCTTTCTAGCCTTTTGTCTAGAACCCATCTCTTTTGAAAATGGAGACATTTTCTTATTGCTGGTCTTCTACTACCTCCTATTTTCTGTGATTTTTGGGCTACAATAGCTCAGGCCCCATGACGGCACTTCCTTGTATATCTGAAGGTGCAGTGTTTAAGCCTGAATATTAGACCTTACTTTGAGCCTCAGGATGCCCTCTTTCTCGATCCCCTGACTTGTTTTGGGTTACACTTTTGTCCTCATCTCAGGGCTCGCTTCCTTTCTAGTCTGAAGATCATTTTCCCTGTTAATAGACACAAACTAGATTGTGTAATTCAGTCTTTTTGAAACCTAAAGAAAGAAAACTAGAAATCTGTTTATCAATTGCCCAATTTCAAGAGTTTAAGTGTTTGCCACTCATAAGACACTTTTAAGTTTAGACAGTGTCATAACAAGTGAAATCAGAAACCACACAATTGAGCCAGGTAAGATGATTGTATTTTGACATCAGTTTAATTAAATCCACCACATGCAAACAAGCACCTGTTAAAGCACATGGGTGTCTTCCCTGTACTACGGTGCTAGAAGTGAAACTGAATAAAATTCAGTGTCGAGAATTTCAATGTAATCCAAGAAAGAAGGGGCCATGTATGTGTGTACACGTGTCTCCATTCTATTCCTAAGAATCATGTAGGGACTATCCAAGTTTCTTGGCTGCTGAAGACAGAAGAAATTGTAATAGATAGAAAGGAGTACCCCATTCTTCCTGGCAGTGAGATTTTCATTCCAAGGGTTTCAAATTCAGAGAACTTGAGATACGTGTGCGTTTAGAAGATGGGCTTATATGCGCACAGAGATGGATGGTAAATTTGATACTAAGTTTTATAAAAGTTGTGACAGCCCCTTTGCTAGATGACTTATACTGTTGTTCGGTCAGAGTGGGCTTTATAATGTAAATTGGGGCAGGTGTTTTGGCAGTTGGCAAGCTGATGTGGCCTCTGTACTGGTTATTGGTGATAAAATTGGATATACCAGTAGAGTGTGTGAGCCCTTTCTGCCCTTGGCACATGGTGAATGAGGTCACCTATGGAAAGCCACCCCCATGGAAATTCATAAGGTTTAATGAGTCCAAAGGGAAAAGTTATTTACTAGGAATTATAAAGCCTTATAGACGTTTCTTTTGAGTTGTTACAAATCCCTAAGACATTTTAGGATTGGAGCTAAACATTTTTGATGGGTGTTTGCCATTAATCAAATGCTTAGAATGTCTCATTGCTACAGCTTGAGTCTGAGTTACACCTTGAGAAACCTACCTTGTCCACATATACTGGCATGGTAAAAAGTCATTTTAGGAAATTGTGCTGTTATGAGGGTCTTTAGTTTGATAGCCTAAGAAAAAAAAAAGTTTAATGGCTCCTCTTTGTTGCAAAGCTTGCCCCTTGTTTCACAGCGTCTTTGGAATCTGAGGTTTGTAGAATAATTGCACCCAAACTTACCCTTTCCTTTCCACGGCTGAAAATTGACTAAAAGTCTGATCCTTCTCAAAAGGATGTTGGCTGAAGGCTGGAGGTGGAGCTTGGAGGTAGAGTGTTTACTACACATGTGCAAAGCTTGACTCCAGTACAGCAAGATTTAAACACAACAACAGAACAAAACCAAGTAATTGTGGTGAAACACAGTTAGCTGCTGATAGCTGTTCAGACGCAAAAGGGAGTGGTGGGTACGTCATTGTATAGTTTTCTCTGCTTTTCTTTAATACACACACACACACACACACACACACACACAGACTTACTTTAAGACTTACATTAGAAATACAACCCAGGCCTTTCCAGTTCTGGATAAGATTTTCAGGGAAAGCCCATTGAAGCAATATTCTGTGGTTGTGAGAAATGGCTGACAAAGGAAGCGACTTGTCTGTCCTCTCTCTTTTTCGTTCAGAACATGTATAGGAGCAGAACTGAGCCGAACTGAAGCCATCGGTACCTGATGTGAGCTGGCACTGGGTTTATAGTGGTGTCTCTTTTGTGCCCTGCAGGTTCGAGTGACGGTGTTTCCCTCAAAGACTGTAGCTCAGTATTCAGGGGTAGCTTGGTGGATCATCCTCCTGGCTGTTCTTGCTGGGATTCTGATGCTGGCTCTATTAGTGTTTTTACTGTGGAAGGTAAGTCGTGTCTGTCTCTTGAGTTTGGGATGTAAACTTCATGTCTTTATAGATGAGGATTCACACTGACACATTTGTAGTTCCTTTTTTCATTACTTCTCTTTTTCCCAACATTTAATATATATGTGTGTATGTGTGTGTGTGTGTGTGTGTGTGTGTGTGTATATATGTATGTATGTATTTAATGTATGTAAGTACACTGCTATCTTCAGACACACCCGAAGAGGGCATCAGATCCCTTCATAGATGGTTGTGCACCACCATGTGGTTGCTGGGAATTGAACTCAGGACCTCTGGAAAAGCAGTCAGTGCTCTTAACCACTGAGACATCTCTCTAGCCCCCTTTTCCAACATTTTATCATAAAATTATTGTAAATCTGCGAGACTTTTTATAAGGAATACCCATATATCTTAACAATTTATATTTAAAGATTACTCATGTGTAAAAAGTTTCTAAAAATAAGTTTAATATCTCATATATAATTCAGCTTGTTTGGTAAATGACAATTTGAATTTTGCTACTTTATTTAGTGTTCTCTGTACCTGCAATCAAACCCTAAATCTAAGCCAACTTGACAGATAACAGTTAGATCTGAATATAAATTCCTGCTAATTTCCCCTTCTGTAAAGAAGCCTTCACGTCAGCCACTGGGGATCATCGCCCTTACATCTAACTTAGGACTAGGGAAACATGGCAGAAAGAATACTCCATCTCACGGTTTCTCAGCCTGTAACAAGCATGGCAAACACTCGGGCTCAGTGTGATGGTCCTCATTAGACTCTAATCTTCTGACCGCACAAGGTGTGATCTTCTCGCCCTGCTTCCTACCCGTAAAGACTCATATGCCATCAAAAGACTATGTAGGAGATAGTTATGAGTGTTTGTCAATAGATTACAACCTCTATAGGTCTCATGTGAGTCTCAGGGAGTCATGGAGGTCCACTGTCCTTATGGGTGATTCCAGATTACAGAAATCTCTGGAAACTGGCATCTTGACGACTGACTTGGTAGAACCTGATATGATGTGAGGAGATAATATTTACAGTCTCACTCTTTGGTTTCATGAGTTGCACCGCAGAAACACTTGCCTTCTTATTAATGTCATTGTGTGTGGAGTGCTTCCCAATGTGTTTATTCTAGAAGGCTTGTTGGTGGGAAGTAAGAATGCGCTAGGGTCAAACCACACTTTTCCTTCCATTGTGTCCTGGAGTATGACAGACGAAGGATACTCTTGACTTTCCAGGTTTGAGTGAGTCTCCCCCCCACTCCCCACCCCCCACCATTCTTACAAACAACTTCCTTTTGCCAGGCTGAGATACTCTTGAGACGTGGTATCTGTCCATACCAGTAGCCTTCCTGATACACAGTTTGTTTTTTTTGTTTTTTTTGTTTTTATGTTTTACTCCACTATATCTCAAGCAGTAGGTGTATCTGGCAAATACAGCCAATGAATATTAGGGATCTTGGTATCATTATTTGATGTTAAAAATTAATTTGGAGTTTTGATACTTGAAGATGTTCTTATATTCTCTGGAAGAGGCCACAAGGCCAGTCTTTTCCCAGAGCAGATTTTATTGGCAGCTTGAATCCTTATGTAGTCATGACAGTAGATGCAGAGTTACAATTCCCGAGCAGTGTATAATTTTGGGCAAATAATTTTCATCCCCCTAGATCTCAGCTGTTTAATAATTGGGTCAGACTAAATGATTTCATTGGGTTCTTTGTGTTCTAATTTCCAGACCCTGAAGTAGATTCTAAAATGATCAGATACCTTCCTCAACCTCCATGTGGAAATCAGTCTTATTACTTCCTATTCTTCTTTATTAAAAAAAAAAAATCATATTTAAACCAAGGAATTTAAGGATCAGAAAGGATTCTGGGGTTCCAGGATGTAGCTTGTCAGTAAAGCAGCTTTATAGAGTGTGCTAGGCTCTGCCTTCATTCCCCAGCATTGTGGAGGGAAGGACAGGAAAGGGTGATAGGTGGGCTATAAGAATGTTCAGCAGTCTGTAACTGAGCTTGTCCATCTACAGCAGTGTCAGAGGCTCCTGGAAAGCTCACTTTACCTAGAGGAATCCTGGCTTTATCTGTTTCATAAATACTGCCTTTTGCACAGGAGTCCTTATAGAAGTAAAAGACAAAAGTCCTCAGGGATCTTAGGACTATTTATTTTGCTGGGCACTGGTCCCTTTAATCCCTGCACTTGGGAAACAGGCAATTGGATTTCTGAGTTCAAGGCTAGCTGGTCTACAAGAGTGAGTTCTAGGATAGCCAGGGCTATTCAGAGAAACCATGTCAAACACAAAACAAAAGACTGTTCGTTTTGGTTAACTTTTCTTCCTGCCCTATTTACTAGTTCCTGTGACTGCAACTTGGCTGTATTTACTGTGTATTACCCTGATAGCCACAGCCACAAGTACACATGAGACAGGCTAAGTCAGTGCATCCCAGTGCAATGATCTGTAATATGGAAATGTCCTGGAGTGGCATCATCCCATGACTACCAGGAGTCACCTTTGGCTGGTACAGTGGAAAAGTTGCATTTTCAATTTAAATTTGTCTAAACTTGAATAACCATGTACAGTTGGTAGCTCCCACCTTGCAAGAGGCAGATGTAGTGTTTCCCCCCCCCCCCTCCTTTATGAGTTGCTAGACAAGGAGGCACACTTTCTTCAGGAGATTTATTTGACTGTATTAGTTAGGGTTTAACTGCTGTGAACAGACACCATGACCAAGGCAACTCTCATAAAAACAACATTTCATTGGGGCTGGCTTACAGGTTCAGAGGTTCAGTCCAGTATCATCAAGGCGAGAACATGGCAGCATCCAGGCAGGCCTGGTGCAGGAGGAGCTGAGAGTTGTACATCTTGTTCTGCAGGCCTCTAAGAGAAGACTGACTTCCAAGCAGCTAGGACTAGGATATTAAAGCCCACACCCACAGTGACACACCTACTCTGACAAGGCCACACCTCCTAATAGTGCCACTCCCTGGGCCAAGTGTATTCAAACCACCACACCAAGTTTTATTTCAAATGGTAGCTCCCACAGCCTGTGAACCAGATAGAAGTAAATCGGGAACGGTTTCCGTTGTTGACTGAAGAAAATAAGAGCAGAAAGTAGAATTGCACTTTTGTGCTCCTTTAGAGTGACCTAAACTGAGGAGCCTGGGTTCCTCCCGTTGAAGGGTTGCACGGGTGGTTCAGAATCCAGGGAAACCAACAGCAATTACTCCTCCATTGGAATTTATTCTCTGATTCACACTACCAATTGGTCCAGAGGTCCCCAGCTGAGAGTATTGTCCCATAAAATTTACTGCAGAAGCAGATAAACACACCATACTCATGTTTTATTTTGACTTGTACTAAGTGTTACAGACTTTATTTTCCATCATTTGTCTCAGTAGACTGCAGAAGGGACTGTTTTTGACTTTTCTAAAGAGTCCATTTTGCAAGGAAAAAAAAAAAATCACTTGAAGTTCCAGTCAAATGTGCATGTGTTTTCCTTTTAGGATGACCCTAAGATTTCTGCTAGAAATATAAAAGTCAATTTGTTGGTGTGTGTCATCTTTATGTAGGGACACTGAGTGACAGACTCTGTTAAATGCTGGCACGGGGTGACGGCGCAGTGACTGCTCACTTAAGTTAAAGTCTGAGGTGTTCTGTTCTTTAGCTTTCAAACACGAAACTGTAAAATTGACTAAATACCTTGCTTCCTTGTAGTGTGGTTTCTTCAAGAGAAATAAGAAAGATCATTACGATGCCACCTATCACAAGGCTGAGATCCATACTCAGCCGTCTGATAAAGAGAGGCTTACTTCCGATGCATAGTATTGATCTACTTCCATAATTGGTAATTGATCAATGTTTTTCATCGCTAGCTTTGGGACCTGCTGTGGTTGTGGTGGCTAACTTAAGAGCGACAGCTTGCTGTGTCTGTCCCATTAACAGTTGTTTCCAAGTGGCTTGCCTTGCTTGGATTTATTTATTTTTGTTATTTCACTTGATAGCTCAGTTGTTGTTGTTGTTGTTGTTTGTTGTTGCACAAAGAATCTTCTGTTGCAGGTGAGTTATTTTGTGTTCTCGTTAAACAACACCACAGCAATGAAGGCAGCCACGCTGATTTGTCTGATTAGGTTTTAAGAGCTCCGTAGCTGCCCTTTGAATGTGTTCTTATATCGTGTCCCACTCGGAATTTCAAAACTGCATGAGAAATCGGCCCAGATTTCTTGTTCGTTTTGGAATTTCCTGGGGACAGGAGCTTTTGTCAACTGCCTGCTTAGCCCGTTGCATGTGGGAGAGTTTGTGTATCTCCTGGGAAGAGGCTCTCTTGTCCTTGTCTTCATGGTTGTCCTTGTTCTAGAGCGATGGCCAAGCTCGGGGTGCTTCTTACTGCCGCTTGGACGTGGTCCTGTGCTAGCTAAGCATGCGCCCTCCTTTTCCCTCCTTTCTCTCCTGGGCCAAAGCCATTACAACAGAGAATCCTTGTCAGCACGTGGGCTTCTTGAATACTTCAGGACATGGTCCTTTGCCCAAGTAACCACCAGCATGCAAAAAATTCTAGCACCCAAGTACTGAGGTGGTTTCTACTTCAAGATGTTGTAATGGAGTTTGACCAGGTTTCATGTTCATAGCCCCTTTCTTCCGACCTTGGCTCTCAGCTGATTTTAAGTTCATATTTCTCTCCTATGATTTATAAACCCATGGAAACAGGAACTATTGTTGATTCCCTTTTCTCTCCTATGGGCAAGAGGGATTTCAGTTATTGCTACGGTTCCTTTCCAAGGTATTGGCCCAGTGATCCCAACATGGCCATTTTGATTGTACATTTCAACTGCATTTTCTTCTGTTTTTAAATGGGGCAGACAGAAGTCATATTTTATAATAAGTATATTGATTTTTTCTGCACAGAATTACAAATGAGACCATAGAGAAATGGCCTAAACCAAACTCCAGGCCCATTTGGGATTGGGATTTTTGCCTTGCCTTGTGGCAATTTTATAACACAACATTCTTCAATATAATTATTCTATTCCTGTTGCCGTCACAAAATAAGGACATTAACTGATCATTCTACATAGATCCCTCTTCTGAACTGCATTTTTAAATTTGAAAAGACTCCTTTGAAAAGAAAAAAAAACATGTAAATTCTTGTTTATAACTTCTAATAATCTGGTTCAAAAATCTTAAGCATATTTTTAAATGCACTTTTGTTTAGGTTGAATTTTTTAAAGTGAATAAACTTTAATAATTTGGCTTCTTTACTTATCCCTCCCCTCCACAAGCCCCCTCCCCCTTTCTTTCCTTCCTGTTTTTAAAGGAAGAAGAGAAATTGGGGAATGCTCCAAAATTGAGTGTAGCGATGCTGCCCGTGAGTCCTGTGAGGTTCATGACTGACTGGTGTTCTTATGCAACAAATTACTTTGTAACTCATTAACAAAACAGCGTAATTGGAAGCAGCCCACCGAGTCTACCCAATGACTATTGATAGACTATTGATTGGGTGATAAGAAGCCCGGGGAGGAGAGAATCATGTTAGAGGAACATGGTGTACCAAATAGCGTTTGTAAAATTACCTGTGATCTGATTCACAGCTTATTAATGGGTGAGAAATAGTGATTTTTTTTCTTCTTTATACCCTTAGAGAAATGCTCTTAAGCTGGCCATGGTATGCACACGCCTATTATCCAGCACTAGGGAGCTTCAGACCAGATGATGTTGAGTTTGAGGCAAACCTTGGCTACAGAGCAAGCTCCAGTTCCCTACACACAAATACAAGATGTTTTATAATGAAATAGCTGAAGCTGTAAAATGTAAAGAAGGTGGACACTTGACTTTTCTGTGGGGCCCACATCCGTTCTCCCTGCTTACCCCACTGCCTACTTTTTCTTAAAAGGAATCGGTGCCTTTTCCAAGCACTCCAGAGGGAGACCTAGCTGCACCGAGTGCTTACAAGTTCTGGTGTATGCACCAGGTCTTCAGATTAACTAACTTCCATCTTGTTTTTCTGTCCCCCACCCCTTCCAGTGTGGATTCTTTAAGCGCTCTAGGTACGATGACAGCGTTCCCCGATACCATGCGGTGCGGATCCGGAAAGAAGAGCGAGAGATCAAAGATGAGAAACACATGGATAGCCTCGAAAAAAAACAGTGGATCACCAAGTGGAATGAAAATGAAAGTTACTCATAGAGGGAGGGCACAGGAAAGAACACCTCACACTACCCAAAGCCCCCCTTATTTTCTCCAGCTCAGAAATTCAGGTGGCTTCAAAGCCTGCTCAGCTCCCCCATCATATGATTTCAGACTGACGACACCCAGTACGGACCTACAGTTTCAACTGTGGATATTGTTACACCTAAGGCTCCTGTTTTGCACAGCCAAATGTAAGACTGGTAGAGTGGATTTTTCTTTAACTGCCTTAATTTAACTTTCCGGATTGCCTTTGTTTTTGACGTGGCTGACTTCCACACGCTGGGGCAGGGCCTGCCCATCTGCACTGCTGGGACGCTCTCCCCCCGAGGTCACCTGTGCTAACAGAGTGGCTATCCCAGCCTGCTCCCACAAGCGTTCTTCTCATAAGATTGGAGAAGCTGCAAGGTAATTGTCCCTTGGCTCAAGACTCTGCCAATGGATAGCTGTGCCTCTGGTGAAAATTCAGTCTTAAATTAAATGTGCAATAGAAGGTGATGTTACCCTTTGGCCTTCTCTCTCCATCTCCTAGAAGTGAGGACCCTTGCTGACGCCAAATGCGCACAGGTTCCCGTCTCCCTTGTCAGTAAAGCACAGGGTGGACAGACTTGAATGCTAGTTACGTTTGTTTGTATATGATATTTATTTTTCTTCAAGCCATCTTGTTGTTGACTAATAGGCCAAAGATGCTTCTGGGTGGTTTAAGCAATGAGAATGAGAACCTGGGAGGTCTTTTTGTTGTGGTTGTTCTGACCTTAATTATTTACTGCAAAAACAAAAGTTCTTTATAAACATGCAAGGGTCATTTTAATAACTTAAACTCACCTGTACATGATACCATAATTGCCTTTCCGGCAGGCCTTCCCCCAACCCAGAAAGTTTGACAAAGGGGGTTAGCTGTAGGACATTTCGTCCTTCCCCAGCAGTGGATGTACCGTTTTGAGCCCTGTGTGGAACTTCTGAACTTTGTGCTGTAACTTTCAGAACTCTTAGACATGGGTGTGCTCACTGAACTCTAGGGTCTGTGTGCTCAATGCTGCCAACGCTGTATTCAGGACCTGAAGTGAGTACTACCCGTGTGGATCCAGACCAATCCAGTGTGAGACTACTGAAGAACATCTGTTGCCAGAACGGCCACACCAAACAGATGGAGTGCCCCAGCACTTAGCTTCTTAAATAACATCGGAACCATTCAGCCAGCGAGTCCGTGTTTGCTTTTTGTTCAAATTGTTCACCGAATCTAAATTCCTCCAAAGGACTTGTGACTACTCTTAGCTCATTGCTAAAGTGCTTGCCTACCGTGCCTCGGCTCGCCTTGGTTGGTTGTAAAAATGGTAGGAGGGGGAAAACAATTATATTTTATATATGTTCAACAGAGATTGAATATATTATCAAATCTTTTTTTTTAAATTGTGCTTTAAAATAATTAATTTATATGGAGAGCAACAACAGCAAACAGGTGCTAATTTGTTTGGATATTAATTATATAAGCAGTTCTCTATCTTATTTTAAGACTGGGTCTCAAGTAACCCAGGCTGGCCTTGAACTCCTTAGGTAACTTGGGATAGTTTTGAACTTCCGGTCCCCCTGCCTCCCCACCCCAGGGCTGTGATTGCAGGTGTGCGCTTGGGACTGACCCCAGGCTTTGTCGGTGCTAGGGCAGCACTCTGCGACTGAACTAGGTCCCAGCCACTTCTCTGTCTTTTAAAAGAACAAAACATTGCTAAATGTGCCATTATTGCTTTGAGTTTTAATTTTTTTTCTTTCTTTCATAAAACATTACAGTCTTAAGATATTAAAGACTTTTATTCTGGTTCTACTTCTGTCTTTTCACTCAAAACTGGTTTTACAAATGATGCCTTGTTTACAGAAAGCTCTCTACCACAGGGCCTAGTCGTGTGTAAAGTCTCAGTTTCTCGCTGGGGTATCTTGCACACTGGCTTTAAAGGACACAGCTAAGAAGCTGATATCTTGACAGTGTTTGTAGACCTTTGTTTAAAAAATGAATGTCCTGGAAAGGGTTGGGAGGGAGTTCAACAACAAAGAAACAAGAATGTCATGTTTAAATTTAATAGTTGTCTAAAATGTCATCTCAAGTCAAGTCACTGGTCTGTTTGCATTTGATAGGTTTTTATACTAACTAGCATTATAAGATTATTTCATAATTAGAAAATACCTGTGGATATTTGTATAAAAGTGTGAAATAAATTTTTTACAAAAGTGCTCATCGCTTGTTAACACAGCATCGTGTATGTGAAAGCAAACTCTTAAGATTATAAATGACAACCTGAGTTGCCTTTCTTTGTATTCCATCAAGCCAAAGTAAAGCTTTCAATATTTGTTTAGTGTCCCATATAATTATAAATGTGATTGAAGGTTTGTAATTTTATTTATTTTAGTGTGTATGCTTTTATGTGTGCATGTGTGCCCCCAGAGTGCATGCTGAGGTCAGAGAACAGCTTTTGGGAGTTGTTTTCTCTCTCTCTGTCTGTCTCTCTCTTTCTCTCTCTCTCTCTCTCGATTTATTCTCGATTTATTTCATGCATGTGGGTACACAGTCGCTGTCTTCAGACACCCCAGGAGAGGGCATCAGACTCCATTACAGATGCTTGTGAGCCACCCTGTGGTTGCTGGGAATTGAACTCAGAATGTCTGGAAGAGCAGTCAGTGCTGCTGACCGCTGAGCCGTCTCTCCGGCCTCGAGTTGGTTCTCTCTGTCCAGCATGTTGCTATGCATCCATCAAGCTTGGATCCTCAGTCTTGGCAGCAGGTGCCTGCTGAGCCATCTCATTGGCCTTTGGAGTTATTTGAAGATGTTATTGTTGTTTTAAATCTTCTTTTGAATCTATTATTTACCTGTCTGGTTTTTTTTTTTTAACAAGTCATAGAAATATAGTCTTACAGATGATTTAGACCTGTAAACTGGGAGCTGTCTTTTTTCATTTTGATGCTCTGCTAAGGTGTTTCTGGGTCTTGTTTTTTGTTTTTTGTTTCAATGATCCTATGGCTTAAAAATGAAGATTCGTATAGCCAAGTTGCTTCTACGTGGACATTGTGAGACGAGTCCAGCTATGATGGAACATTTAGTTAATAGCCTAGTTTGACAGAATCCATCAGTCAGAAAATACTTCAGCAGGGCATTTCATTTAGATGTAAGCAGTTTTCTACAACTTCTCTAGCTGGATTATCACAATTAATCCAAGAAAATAAAATGCATAGATAGTATCCAGACACTGTAGCACACCCTGACATGAATACATTTCCAATCTGACATACATTGTTTGCCAGCTACATGGAGTGACTTTTTTATTACAATTGTTCTATACTGGCTCTTGCCTTTCTCGGTTCTTTGGAAACAAGCAGGTACTGCTGCTCCATGAAATATGTAATTGGTACCTTGAATGACTTAGGTCAGTGCCTTTTCATAGCTTTAATTCACATGTCCATTATGTGGCTATTCCATGCTTAACTCCCACAGCAACAGGCAACCATCACAGCCATTGAGTCTGACCTTAGCTGTGGTTTCCCTCGAACTGGGATACAGGTGACATGGACCAGAGGTCCTGCTGTCAGAAGTCACACAGGAACTCCCATGAACAGTGGTGGTATGGGAGGGTTTTCTGCCACAGAGGGATTCATAAAGGAAATGTTGCAAGCGGGGGATGCTTTATTGTTGCAAAATGCTTGCCACAAATGCCATGGGCCACACAGCCCTGATTTATGCTTTACCCTTGTGGCTAAGTATTACTATTCCAGGATGTGGGAAGAGTGTAGGTGGGAGGTGCTTTCAACTCTCTCCAGACCAGGAAAGCAGGACTGAGATCAGGCTTCTAAAGAAGTATCTCAGTGGGACAGTGGGAGGGGAGTGGGGAATTGAGGGAGAGTGAAATGCTGGAGGTGGTGAGGGCCTGGCTAATGTGTTCTCAGGACTGAGAGGACAAATGACCCGCGTAGTGTAAAGAATTATCCAAAGACAGTTCCTGAAGACCAAAGGGTCGGAGGTGGGGGTGGGGGCCACTGGGAGGAAGAAAGTCCTCAGAGAGTTGAGTCTAGACCTCAGATCTCAGAAAGTGACTTTCAAAAGCTAATAGGAGGGGGCTGGAGAGATGGCTCAGTGGTTACGAGCACCGACTGCTCTTCTAAAGGTCCTGAGTTCAATTCTCAGCAACCACATGGTGGCTCACAACTATCTGTAATGAGTCCTGAGTTCAATTCCCAACAACCACATGGTGGGTCACAACTATCTGTAAAGAGATCTGACGTCCTCGTTTGGTGCATCTGAAGACAGCTCCAGTGTACTTATGTATAATAATCTTAAAAAAAAAAAAAAAAAAGGACAGCTAATAGGAGGCTGTCCTTCCCTGCAGTCCTGATTAAGGTCAAGGACAAAAAGCCTGCTGATTTTTTTGTTTTGTTTTGTTGGACCTTAAAAACTGGTTTCTGCTAACCCCTTCCCAGGGGGTGGGGCATAGAGATGGCTGATCTAGTTGCCTGAATGTAGGAGTTTCCCTTTGCTAATTTAATTCTTTATGTTTATTTACTTGTATGTCTATATATGTGAGGAGACATTCGTATGTCAGCATCAGTGTGAAGGAGTGACAGGAGTTGGTTCTATCATGTGGGACCCGGAAACTGAACTCATGTGATCAGGCTTGGGACCTGGCACCTTTACTCCAGTGCCATCTGGCTCCTACCCCCCTCGCCTTTTAATTTTATTGGTGTGTGTGTGTGTCTGTGGAGTTACAGTTGGTATAAGCCACAGGACAGGAATGCTGGGATTGGATCCCACACTTCCTCTACAGGCGGCTGGCCCTTTAAAAACAACTGTTTATTTGTAGGGAGCGTCCTTGATTAGGATCAGAGGCTAACTCTGTACAGAGGTGCTAGCAACAGACCTCATCTAAAGGGAATGCATAAGGGGGATGCATGGCTAAGTACTCTAAACATAAGCTTTTCAACAAAACAAACGGAAAACCCCAGATGGAGAAAGCTGGTTCCAGCCTAGCCCCTCTGCAGGCAGGCGCTCAAAGGGCAAAGCTAAGCAGATAATGAGTGGCGATTACTCCGGAGTGAAGGAGTCAAGTGCAATTTTGTAGCTGTGAACAAAGCTTAAGTGCTTCATCTTGCTGCCCTGGCCTGATGCATCTTAGTTGGACTGTCTCTGCCAGGGCAAGGAAATAGACCAGGAGAGGAGAGGTCAGATACAATTTCTCTTTATCCATCTAGAACATCTGCCCCAAGTCCTCCACTATAGGGTCAGAATGCACTGCTTTTGTTATCTCAGAGCCTGGCGGGTAAATGTTCAATTCACCAATAATAGGATTTAGGTGGGTGTTCTATTAAAGCCCATCATTTGTTAGCTGAAAGTGTGTGTGTGTGTGTGCGCGCGCGCGTGCGCGCGCGCTCGTATACACACGCAGGTTAAGTTAGGTTCTGGGAAACAGAAACAACATACTGGCTCTGGCCTTTCTAAACGACCTTTATAAATCTTGCTTTATTACCCACCCCACACCTACCTTTCTGATGATGAAACCATGTAGCCTAGCCTGGCCTCAACTCCTAAACTTAAGAGTTTTTTTTCTGACACTTTCTCGGAAATATAAACGGAGACAGATGGTATTAGCCAGATATGGTGACACCCCTTTACTCTCAGCACTCGGGAGAGGCAGATGAATCCCAGGCCAGACTCAACTATTACCAAATGTTCCAAATAAGCCAGGGCTACACAGGAAGACCTTATCTCCCTACAACAATGAAAAGATAGCATTAATAAGTTTGAGAGAACTGTTTTGCTTGTCTCACAGAGCCAGGTTGTCGTTGACTTTATTAGGTAGCTGAGGATGACATTCCTGTCCCCACCTTCCTAAATTAACTTTATACTTAGCACGATTAAAATCCCCAAGTGGAGATACTGACAGTTGAATTGTGAGCCTTTCTGGGTGAATCTTAAACTTGCCCTGAGAGTAATCCCATTCTAAGTACGGCCACAGTGAAGACTGCCTTAAAGATCACCAAGTCCCTGAGAGTAATCCCATTCTAAGTAAGGCCACAGTGAAGACTGCCTTAAAGATCACCAAGGGGCCTGTGTTTTCAGAGTCTTCTGTCCACGGAATAAAAGTGCCTCTTGTTTGTGGTAACGTCCGTGCCTGGCTGAGCGGCTAGAGATGCCATCCTCAATGCAGACACGTGGGTGTTACCTAAGAGGTCAGACCTGGGGCAAGTCAGCCTCACCTCTTAATAATGTCATCCTGCAATCATGTGACCCTGTGGGTGGGGGTGTAGTCTCTGGTCTGGGCTCTTGTTCCTCCATCTATAAAATAAAGAATTCCTTTCTTACAGGGAGGCAGTGCAACTACTTGGAAGTACTTATTAGTGTTAAGTAATTTTTACTTACACTTTTTATTGTGCAGAGTCAAAACGTTTAAGTAGGAAGAAAGCAAGGAAACACTGCTAATTTTTATTAGTGAAACCTTCTGTCTTCTCATTATCAACCCACGATTTACTCTTGAGAGTTGGGCATCAGATGCTCGGTGTGAAACACATAATATACACGCAGACAAAACACTCATACAAATCTCTAAAGGCTTTTTAAAGAATCCTTTTATATTGAAAGTACTTTTTAAGGTTCCATTTCATGTATGTGTCTCTGTGAGTATGTATCACAGGTGTGCCCTCTGAGGCCAGAGAAGAGCATCCCCTCACCTGATGTGGGTGCTGGGTCCTCTGGGTGAGCAACAAGCACTCCCAACACTTAACCCCTAGTCAAGTACCTTTAAGTGTTGAGTCTCTTTGCTTTGTCTTAATAGCATGGCGTAAGGAAGTTCCTGCTGCAGTGAATACAGAAAAAAAGCAGCTAGGGATTGTTACTGTTGGAACACACAGTGCTCTAAGCTGATGTGCTCTGGATGCTTGGCTCTCGGCTGCTACTGCTGCTGCTGCTGCTGCTGTTCCAGGGGTTGTGAAAAGTTAAGGATTTGGAGCCTGGCTCCACTTGGGACATGCCACGGTGGTTACATCTGCCATTGCTTCTGTCTGCCACCATGTGTGAACTCTGCCACCATGTGTGAATGCTGCCACGGCGTGTTCCCACTGCTTCAAACTCAGCCACTGCCTTCTTGCCTCTGCTGCCATGGTGGCCTGTGACTGTCAGAAACCTGTCAGGTATGGTCACAGCAGTGAGCAAAGTAACTAATAAAGATCTTAATGAAAAAATGAAGTTAAAATCCTTGCAAACAGGACATTGGATGGACGACAGCATTTACATAGGCAAAAGTTTAAGGGTTGGTGTGTGTCTGTGGTTTTCTTTCTTGTTGCTGCCGTTTGTTTTTGAGACACAGTCAAACTTTAACTCAGGCTGGTCATAAACTGATTATATAAGCCAGACTAGCATTGAATTTGTGATGGTTTGGCCTCAGACCCCTGAGAGCTGAGATTATTAGCACACACCCCACTGGGTCCAACTTGAAATTGGTTAGTATATGTAAAACAAGATACTACTGAGTGATTGGGTTGGAATGGATAAACTCCTGTTTAAAAAGATAGTTAAAAAAAAACCAAGCTTATTAGAATGTATATTTCATATGTATATATGAGAAGTGAACTGCAGTTCCACTTGTATACACCACACACACACACACACACACACACACACACACACACGTGTATACACACACATGTGCACGCACCACAGTACTTGCAATACAGAAAATGAAAGTTGGACATAAAACTAGCATTCTCAAAGACATGTAACAGCGCATTATCAACAGGAAGCAGTAAATTTTTTCAGAAGACAGGGCATAGGACAAAGGCTTTGAGTCTAGAGGTAGCAATTGCAGTCAGCAAATGAGAAACAGAAAATCCAGTTGGTAAAGTTTGTGAACAGATTCCCTGGGTGCCACCTCCAAGCTGGTAAGACAGGAAAACTGTTTTTAAATCCACTTCTGTTTTGAAGACTCCGCATGCTGGTTAAGAGGCTAGAACATCTGGACTGTGGAGAGATGGGATGTGGCAGATCATGAGCCTTGGATGATACAGTCTTTTTTTCACATGTGTGTGGGTGCAGATGGAAGCCCAACATTTATGCCAGTGGCTTCCTTGATTTTTCCCACCAGTTTGCTTTTTGGTTGCTATTAGGAACACTAAAAGACTTGTACGGCTTACATGTCCTGATTATTGTCTATTGCTGAGGGAAGCCAAGGCAAAAATGTAAGCAAGGCAGGAATCAGGAGACAGGGACTGAAGCAGAGACCATGGGGAAATGCTGTTCACTGTCTTGCTCAGTCTGTGTTCTTATATACCCCAGAACACCTGCCCAGGGTGCCTCTGTATATGACCTTACAGGCGTATGAATACTGGCAAAATTCTGGAATATATTATTAAATCTAGCCTCTAGCCTCTACCACTCTAGAGCTAAGAATGCTATCTGAGATTTTTCCACTCTGCTCTGGCCCTCTTGCCTGAAGCTCTCATTAACATACTTAGTAAGTACACTGATTTATGGCTTCCTTCTGTCCTATAATTATGAAATTTTATATAGCATCTGCCACAGTGGAGTGCTTTACTCGGAGCAAGGTGAACCCATGTTATAGACCTTGAAAACTCATATTTGGCTCAGAATAAACGAACTCTTGCTCCCTTCGGGTCAGAGTTTCGTTTTATGTCCATACCTTTGTCTTCCCTTGTAGCAGGGCAAAGGAAACCATAGCTTTGAAATCTGCCCCTTTTTTGTAGGCAAATATGGGAGAGCAGAGAGCCCTGCCGTATCTCTTTCTTTCATTCAACACTCCATCACTCCATCGTTTTGTGGGGAAGCATATTCTAGTCTTACATTCTTTCATAATTCGGAACTCAGCAGATTTTTTTTGACCCCCTGGAGACATATTCTAGTCCTACATGCTGGGTAATTCAGACCTCAGGAGATCTCACCTTGAGTCTCTGAGACATAGGAAGAGAAAAGGCCACCCATGCCTTCTGAGTTAAGGTCTGAAAAAGCAGGCATGTGCACCAATGGAGGCTGGCAAGCAGCTGCGTGTTGAAAGGAGAGTGAAGTGATTGAGAGGACTTAGGACACCCAGAGTGTCAGGGGTACCATGCTTAGGAATTCGGTCCGTATCTGAAAAAAAAAAAAAGAGATAAGGAAAACGAAAAGTCATGTTTTCTCAGTTAGAATGCAGAAACGCAGGCAGACCTAGCAGTGCTATACAGCAGAAGGTCTGGAAGCAGCTGCCTCATGGGAGAGGCATCTTCACAGCATGAGTACACTAGCTCCCTGTCTTAGCCAGGTTTCTATTCCTGCACAAACATCATGGCCAAGAAGCAAGTTGGGGAGGAAAGGATTTATTTAGCTTACACTTTCCATATTGCTGTTCATCACCAAAGGAAGTCAGGACTGGAACTCAAGCAGGGCAGGAAGCAGGAGCTGATGCAGAGACCATGGGGGGATGTTACTTACTGGCTTGCTTCCCCTGGCTTGCTCAGCCTGCTCTCTTATAGAACCCAGGACTCCCAGCCCAGGGATGGCATCACCCACAATGGACCCTTCCCCACCTTGGTCACTAATTAAGGAAATGCCTTACAGCTGGATCTCACGGTGCCATTTCCTCAAGGGAGGCTCCTTTCTCTGGGATAGCTCCAACTTGTGTCAAATTGGCACACAAAACCATCCAGTAAACGTCCTAATTTTTTCCCATCTCTTTAGCTGTCTTCAGGTGAATCAGCCTTCCCATGGGTCTGACTGTTGACCCGGAGAACAGGGGCACAGCTGAATCAGCTCTTTGTTGTTTTTGTTGGTTTTTTTTGTTGTTGTTGTTTTCGAGACAGGGTTTCTCTGTGTAGCCCTGGCTGTCCTGGAACTCAGAAATCTCCTTGCCTCTGCCTCCCAAGTGCTGGGATTAAAGGCGTGCGCCACCACTGCCTGACTCTGAATCAACTCTTAAAGGAGACAGTAAGATGTTGTGTCTTTACCCAGGGCAAGAAGTAGAACTAAGATTTCCATTTTACTTGAGGAAGTAGCCTTCTCTTCATTAGCCTAAACAAAGCCCCGGTTCTTCCTTTTTGTTTGTTTTTTTTCTTCATATCGTATAAAGGGGCATTTGTAGAGCTTCCCTTTCTAGTGTTACCAGGAAAACAGGAGGTGTGGTTGATTCACAGTGGCCTCCAGGGCTACTTCTGTATCAAAGGCCACCTGAACTCAGATTCTCAGGCCATGCGCATTCATATTGGCTCAGGATAAATTTGTCTTAAGTTTTTTGTTTGTTTAACTTGGATTTTTTTTTTTTTATTGTTTTGGTTGTTTTGTTTTGTTTAGATGGAATCTCACTGCTGTGAATTAAATCACTTGAAAGAAGGGACACCACCCCCCACCCCACCCCCCATTGAACACTCTACAAACAATGACTGGTTGAACTTCAGTGATGGGGAGAGGGTAGAAATTGCATGTCCAGAGCCAAATATCTTGAGGTTTTGTTTTGTTTTCCTTTCTTTTTCAAGACAGGATTTTTCTGTGTAGCCCTGGCTGAGATTAAAGGCATGCACCCCACCTCAGTCCTCACTCCCCAGCCTCCCACCCTTCTGCTTATTGGGCTACTTTTAGCCCCTAAAATAGCTTCTTAATTTCCACCTCTGAGTGTAACATAATATCCAGTGACTATCCAATCTTTTTGGAACATATGAACAGACTTCCCAACTTCTACCAACTCAAAATCTACAATGTCCTTAGCCAGTATCTGACAGAGGCCTACAGCAGAGGTTCCCCATCTTTGCTCTAACCCGTCTTCCAGATAGTTCCAGCAATACATTTAAAATTTTCCTTTTAGCCGGGCGTTGGTGGCGTACGCCTTTAATCCCAGCACTCGGGAGGCAGAGGCAGGCGGATTTCTGAGTTCGAGGCCAGCCTGGTCTAAAAAGTGAGTTCCAGGACAGCCAGGGCTATACAGAGAAACCCTGTCTTGAAAAAACAAAACAAACAAACAAAAAAAAAAATTTCCTTTTATATTATGTGCATTGCTGTTTTTGCCTGCATGTATATCTGTGTGAGGGTGTCAGATCCCATGGAACTGGAGTTACAGGCAGTTGTGAGCTGCCACATAGTTACTGGGAATTGAACCCAGAGCCTCTGGAAGAGCAGCCAGTGCTCTTAACCACGGAGCCATCTCTCCAGCCACTCTCCTGTGGACAAGCCTGTGGTGCATTCTCTTGATTGATGGTTGATATTGGAGGGCCCAGCTCACTCTGGGCAGTATTGTTCCTGGGCTGGTAGTCTGGATGCTATAGGAGAGCAGGCTGAGCAATTTATGAGGAACAAGCCACTAATCAGCGCTCCTCGGTGGCCTCTGAGAAGGGCCAGGGGATAACTCTCAGGGGTCAGTTGTCTCCTTCCACGGAGTGGATCCTGCAGAGCCATCAAAGTTGGCAGCAAGCACCAGCACTCACTGAGCTGTCGTGCTAGGCCCTCAAATTATCTTTTACCAGTACCAATCCCAGTGTGTCTAAAACCAGACTTCTGTATCTATGACCAGCTGTGAATTCTTATTATACCCCTGCTGCACCTTCACTTAGACTCATGTGCATGTCTCTATTGATTCTTAGGGGAAAATTCACACACACCCCAATATCTACAAAGGCATAAAAGATCTAGTGTTGACAACTGTTTTGTTTTTTTTTGTTTGTTTGTTTTGGGGGTTTTTAAATAATTAAGTCTTTTTTTTTTTTTAAAGATTTACTTATTTCATGTATATGGGTATACTGTTACTGTCTTCAGATACACCAGAAAGTGGCATCGGATACCCATTATGGATGGTTATGAGCCACCATGTGGTTCCCGGGATTTGAACTCAGGACCTCTGGAAGAGCAGTCAGTGCTCTTAACCTCTGAGCCATCTCTCCAGCCCAACTGTTTTTTTCTTTTTTTTTTTTTTTTTTAACTACTCAATGACTGACTGCTTATAGCCCTGGATGGTGGTGCAAATCTTTAATCTCGGCAGAGGCAGGGTGCTCTCAGTGAGTTGGAGGCCAGCAAGGTTTAAGTAGCTAGTTCCAGGTCAGCCAAGGTTAACTAGAAAGTGTCTCTAAAACGAAAACAAAAGGACTGCACCTGACAGGAACCAGCCCATTTCCTGCCCTTTGTGCTCCTGTCTTCTCTTTAGCTTAGGGAAGTGGATTCTTCCCTGTGAGCCTTACTGGGGCGTGGGGGTTAGGTATCTTTCCTCTCTTCTTCAAAGTAGTTTTTCCAAATAAAGAACAATCTTTCCAAAGCCAGGTGTTCAGTAGTCCTTGTTTTTAATCACAGCGTTCTGGAGGCTGAAGCAGGTGAATCTCTATGAGATTCTATGTAGCCTGGTCTACATAGTGAATTCTAGGACAGTTGAACTACATAGTGAGACTCTGTCTCAAAACAAAACAAAATAAAATAAAACAAAAACAGTGCTTCGCCTAAAACAAATCCTGATCAATAGATGGCCTCCAAAGCATGCACTCTGGGTCTTCCTGTTAAGAAGGGGAGTGGGGTGGTGAAGGGCTAGATATTCTATAAGGCAAAAGCTCCCAGAGGCTTGATTGTCTTCCAGCTGTTTCATAACTCTGTAAACTGTAGAAAAACAGATTCAGCAAATCACGCTGTTAGCGGAGGGACACCTGTGCTGTTTCCCAGCAAAAGCCAACTGTACAGACTGCAAGTCTTTTTTTGTATTACCTGTTGTTTAACTTTGTCTTAAGTCTTTGAATTGGCTCTATAGTTTGTTGGTTTTTTCTAGTGCTCTCCTTTAATTTATGTGTAAATAAAAATTTTGACACATGGTAATGTATTGCTGCATGATCTTCATTCTTATCCTTTTTCTTGAAAATGATCTTTCTGGGGCTGGTGAGATGGCTCAGTGGGTAAGAGCACCCGACTGCTCTTCCAAAGGTCCAGAGTTCAAATCCCAGCAACCACATGGTGGCTCACAACCATCCGTAATGAGGTCTGACTCCCTCTTCTGGAGTGTCTGAAGACAGCTACAGTGTATTTACATATAATCAATAAATAAATCTTTAAAAAAAAAAAGAAAGAAAATGATCTTTCTAGTGCATTAAGCAGGAGTCTCAGGCAGGAAATGACAATGTACTCAGAAGGGAAATGGAATAAGATTTCGGGAAGGGACTATTTTTAGGAGTGTGAGTGAGTTAAGCCACTGGGGAACTGTGGCCACACTAGAGGAACACAAAGCCGACCAGCAGGGAGGGGCAGGGGAATAAGTGACCTTTCTCTCCTTTTGTACTCTCAGAAAGCCAGAGGGCATTGGAGACCCGGGTGATACTGTCAAACTTGTTTTCCACTGCTTCCCCACGCTTTTCTGCTAAACCTGTCTTCATGGATCATAAATTCTTGGTAAATTTAGAGTCTGGCTCAAGTCTGCTAAATTAAGAAGGAGGGGGGATTTTAAGTATAGCACATTGTGGCACATGCCTTTAACCCCAGCATTCAGAAGACAAACACAGGTGAATCTCTTGAGTTTGAAGTCAGTCGGAGATCATACACAGTGAGATCCTGTCTATAAATAAATAAATAGAATTTTAAAAAAGGATTATATAAAACATCCCACATAGATGAGTAACACAGCTCTTTTTCAATGTCCTCTCCAGCACCAGGACAACTTCTTAAGTTAGAAGCAGAAAGGTAAGATGAGGGGACAGAGAGAAGGAAGGAGAGAGAATTTGACAGACTATGTATGATCTTACTTGCTCATTCTCTACATGTCTGTGGAAGGCTGGGAAAAGAGAAACAGCACTTTATAAAACAGGTGATGGGTTGGTGAGGTGGTAAGGGTAAAAGCTGTCTCCAGGCTGTTGTGCGTTGGTCTAGTGCTGTGTATCCAGATGCTAAATTCTGAACCCTAAGATCTGGTTGCTCCCATATGAGTGAATTCCCATGTATACAAGCCTTTGTTGTGTGAGCCTTGCTCCCCAATTTAAAGCTATTGGTTAAATAAAAGTGGCTATAGCCAATTACTGGAAAGAATAGAGGCAGGTGGTGCTTCAGTTACTGGGCTGGGGGTTGTAGATAGGGAGAAAATGAAAGAAAGGAGGAGAAAGAAGACAGAGAGGGCAGGAGGTTTCCAGTAGACCAGAGGTGCATGGCCGAGGGAGGGAAGTACACTCTGAGGACAAACTGCAGCCCAGGGGAGACCCAAGTAACAGCAAGTAACGTGTGGAGCACAGCTGGGAAATAGGCAATTAGAAAAATAGATTAAGGATAGTTGTGCTAAAGCTGATTAAATAAATCGATAGGACTGTCTCCGTTACTGGGGTCTGGCCAGGTCATCTTAATAACCAATAGAGTTATTTATTTATAACATGTATAACACCACCAGTCCAGGCCCCACCACTGCTGGCAAGTAGAGGTGGAGGGAGATGAGCGGTGCTGTGCTCGATCAAGCAGAAGGATCTGGAGCTCAAGGAATGATCCAGAAAGAAGAGGAAGAAGAGAGAAAGCAGCAAGAGAGGTTGAAGTTAGAGTAGAAGTGGCCAGCCATGGTGGCACACACCTTTAGCCCAGCACTTGGGAGGCAGAAACAGGCAGAGGTCTGTGAACTGGAGAAGAGGCTGAGCTGCCTAGTGAGTTCCAGGCCGGCCATAGATATATAGTGAGGGCCTGTCTTAAAAAATAAAATAAAATAAAAATAAATAGAGAGAGAGAGAGAGAGAGAGAGAGAGAGAGAATAGAAATAGATGAGAGGCGCTCGAGAGAAGGCTCAGTAGTTAAAAGAGTACTTGTTGCTCTTGTAGAGGACCTGGGTTTGGTCCCAGCACCAACAATGGGACTCTCATGATGATCCAGAACTTTTGTTCTGGGAGATTTGATGGCCTCATCTGACACCCACAGGCACACACATGGTACACATACATAGATATAGGCAAAACACTTACACACATAATAAATCTTTAAAAGATGAATAGGAGGTTATCTGAATGATGTTTATATTCAATTTTAAATTATTTTCTACTGAACCTCTGGCACACCATGTATGTGGAATAGTTCTCATAAAATCCTAATAATGAGATACCTTTTTTGTTTGTTTGTTTTTTGAGTCAGGGTTTCTCTGTATAGCCCTGGCTGTCCTGGAACTCACTCGGTAGACCAAGCTGGCCTCGAACTCAGAAATCTGCCTGCCTCTGCCTCCCAAGTGCTGGGATTAAAGGCGTGCACCACCACGTCCCGCACATGAGATACCTTTTATTAGCTCTTTAGTAAGGCCTGGGCATTGTGTAAACATATATAACTATACTATTTATGCTACAAAGACTTATGAAGACATTTGTTGTACTTTCTTAGTACTATATTGATACTTAGTGTCTTAGTTAGGGTTTTACTGCTGTGAGCAGACACCATGACCAATGCCAAGTCTTATAAGGGGCAGCATTTAATTGGGGCAGGCTAACAGGTTCAGAGGTCCAATCCCATTATCATCAAGGTAGGAGCATGGTATTGCCCAGGCAGACATGGTGCAGGAAGAACTGAGAGTTTTATATCTTCATCTGAAGGCAAACATAGGAGAATACTGGTTTCCAGGCAGCTAGGATGAGGGTCTTAAAGCGCACACCCACAGTGACACACCTACTCTAACATGGCCACACCTTTTAATAGTGTACTCCCTGGGCTGAGCATATACAAACCATTACACTTAGAGAGATTAAGACAGTCACACATGGAAAGGCAAATGGCTGACACAGCACAGTTAAAGCATTAAGATGCAACCCAGGCTCTTTTCATTACAATACCCTATTTTCCCACAGCCTCCCAGGGCCATCCTTCTAGAGCTGTTTTCTAGATTCCTATCTAAGGGTCACTGACAAGAGCCCCTCCCTCCATGATGTCCATCTGACTGAAATGGTTGTATAACCAACAACAGTTTTCCATGTTGAATTGTGTCTGTTACTCTGTGGTTTCTATCTGCTCTCCGGGTCATCCAGAACAAACTTAATCCTTTCCAACAACAAGCTCTCCTGCATTTGACAGGATGGTGTTGTAAGATGCCTGAATTTCCTGCCCCAAATATGCTTCCTTTGGCAGATGGATTTGAGCTACAGGCCACTGGAGAAAAGCAGTAGACAGTGGAACAGCTATAAAAATAGGTTGTTTTGTTAAGGATATTTCAATTTATAATGACTTATCATTTCTCTAAACAATCATTTCACTATACTATATTGGAGATATTATATGCTGGGATTCAAGGCCACTTTTTTTTAAAAATTATCATTCCCTAGCTATACACCACAAATTTATGAATTAGGCATCTTTTTCTTGTTCTTGTTTCTTTACAGGGTCTGATGCAACAAAGGACTTAATGTTAGAGTGGCCTTAAAGACCCATTAAGAAAAAAACAAGATGGGCGGTGGTGGCACACACCTTTAATCCTAGCACTTGGCAGGCAGAGGCAGGCGGTTCTACAGAGTGAGTTCGAGGCCAGCCTGGTCTTCAGAGTGAGTTCCAAGACAGCCAGGGCTACACAGAGAAACCCCGTCTCTAAAACAAACAAACAAAAAACAAACCAAAAGAGAAAAAAAAAAAAAAAGAAAAGAAAAAAACCAAACCAAACCAAACCAAAACAAACAAACAAAAAAAACATCCAGGGGCAGGAGAGATGGCTCAGTGGTTAAGAGCACTGACTACTCTTCTAAAGGTCCTGAGTTCAATTCCCAGCACCCGTGGCTCACAACCATCTGTAATGGGATCCAGTGCCCTCTTCTGGTGTGTCTGGAAACAGCTACAGCAGTGTACTCATATAAATAAAGTAACTCTTAAACGAAAGAAAAACAAACCTCCATCTGCTAAAGGGGCCTGGGTGGAGAGCTAACAGTGCAGTTGGGCAGTGTCAATCACCTGGCCTGGGACTGCTAGGAAAGCAGACTCGCCTTCAGCTATCCTAAATAGGTAGAAGAAATATTTTGTCCTTTAATGAGATATTGTACGTTTCCTTCCCAGAATTCCTCCTTCCCCAACACTGTCCCTATAAACCACCATGAGGTACTGGGTTGGAGTCAGAAAGGCACAATTTTCCCTTTTTTCCTCCCTCCCTTCATCCCCCTCCCTCTTTGATGCTGTTTTTTCTGGTATGTTGGGCTTCCTTACCCTTTTCTCTAAGGTCCCCCTTCCCACCCTGTGGTGGACCTCTATCTGACCTCCATGCCAGTAACTGGAGCAGCATAAGTCTTTTCATTGGCTTGTTTTTTTTTGTTTTCTTTCTTTACCCCATTCTTCTACTCCAGACAGCTGCTGAGATGCACAGCTTGTATACCTTGAAGTTTTTGTTTTTGTTTTTTTCTTTTAAACTTTAATAAAATTATCCTTGAGCTTCCACTTTAGTCTATTCTCAAATTCTTTTCTAAATGAGAGTAAGAACCCCAAGAGGAGACCACAATTTCTACTGGATACTTGAGGAAAAATGATTTTCCTTTCTCTAGAATCAGAACCACTTGCTTTTGTTTCCATGTGGACAATATCCGCCCCCCTTTGTGCTACACACAGTTTGTTGGATACAGAATAACAGCTTTCTTTAAAGGGACTCTGATCTAATTTCTGTTTTTCTGTGTGTGTTGGGGGGAGGTGGGCAGGTATTTGTTTCTTTGTTTTCAGATAGGAGTCAGAATCACAGGCTGGCATGATTTCGGATGACCTTAAACTTCTCACCTCCCACATTGCTGCTTCCACTTGCAGATCGCTGAGATTATAAACTTGGGCCAACACAATATTTTGGGTTTGTGGGTGTGGGGGTGTGGGGGTGTGGGGGTTACTTTTGTTTTTTCTTTCCTTGTGCTGGGGATGAAACTCAGGGCTTTGGAAATGAGCTACATCCCAGACTTCATGATTTGTGTTTTTTCAAAACCCAATAGCGTGTGGGGCAGTGGTGGCACATGCTTTTAATTCCAGCACTTGGGAGGCAGAGGCAGGTGGATTTCTGGGTTCGAGGCCAGCATGGTCTACAGAGCGAGTTCCAGGACAGTCATGGCTACACAGAGAAACCCTGACTCGTAAACCATAAAAACAAAACAAAACCCCAAAGCGACCAGCATGGAGCTTTGAAGTGTTATTCGGTGTGTATTCTACATAACTGATAAACTTCACACGTGGCAGGGTTGTTTTCTTGCACCTAAGACACAGCAAATGTTAGGGTAGTTGGATGGGGACATTCCAGTGTTCAGAAGACAGACGTGATTTTCGTGGGGTTAGATATTAAATATGTTCTAATCCTACATTCACTATTTCTATACATTGAAAAGACGGAGCAGGCACATTGTAACTCTAAGATGAGTTAACAGAAAGAGTCTTTAAGTACTGTGGCAATATTGCTTGCATAAAGTGTTTCAACGCGCTCTTCCCGGGACTTTCGTTGCTGTGGAATTCTTTAGAGCCACATCCCCAAGTTCAACTCTTGTACCACTGTTCGGCTGCACCTGCAAATCAAGGGCTTGCATGATCCAAGGGCAATGAGGACAGGCTCATTGCCAATGATCGAGCACAGCCTAGAGCTTTTCCGCTGAGACTGGGAGGGCGGAGGAAGTACGAAAGGGTGCGAAGGGGTGCAACACAGCGCAAACTGGATCGTTTGAGCCGGGCTCCCACGGCGCCCTATCTCCAGGCACTCGCTCCGGGTGGTTTCGGCTGCACCACACCCTTCAAAGCTCAGAAGCGCTCCCTTTTTTTTTTCTTTCCCCGCCTCCGTCCTCCCAGAGCCCCGCCTACATGGGCGTGTCTCCAACCAGGGGCGGTGGCTTGTGCAGCCTTTCGCCCGCCTCCGTGCTGTCCGGGCTCCGCCTATGGGGGCGTAGTTCCAGCGAGGGGGCGGTGGCCGCGGCGCTGACAGCAGTTCCCCGCCCCCGCGGCCAGCCACGTCCCGCACGTAGCGCCCGGGCAGCGGCATACAGCCGCAGGTTGGCGCCGGGAGCTCCGGCTCCTCCGGCGGAGCTCGGTATGAGGCTGGTAAGGCTGCTGCGGGGCGGCACGAGCGTCAGGCCGCTCGGCGCCGTCCCCTGCGCCAGCCGTAGCCTAGCCTCGGCCTCGGGTTCCGGGCCGGCGTCGGAGCTTGGCGTTCCGGGCCAGGTGGACTTCTATGCGCGCTTCTCGCCGTCGCCACTCTCCATGAAGCAGTTCCTGGACTTCGGTGAGGGCGGCCGCCGGGCCTCCGTGCACGGGCCCCGTCCTCCCAGGCGCACCCCTCCTCCTCCCTCGTGTCGCACCCCCTGCGTCTTAGGTGCTTCCTTCCTCCCCGGAGGGAGCGGGCGCTGGCAGGCCGGGCACGTAACAGGGGCGTGCGACTATAGCGTGTAAAAACAAAAAACAAAGCAGGGGGCCCGCAGCGGTAGCCTTCCGCGCACGTGCATAGGTGCGCGCTTGGGGACCCAGTGTCTTTGGGGAAGCCTTGCTCAGGTTCAAGGCCAGGGCTCAAACTACTTCGAGGGTGGAGTTCTGCAGAGGCGAGATCGGTGCCAGCACAGTGGCAATCGTTTGGAGTGGCGTGATGGCAGGAAAACAAGTTACTACTGGCCCAGTGCTTTCCTCGCCAGTGTTTCCACCGAGAGCAAATTCGTTTCAACAGTAGCCAGTCTCAAGCACGTGTAAAGTGCATGGTCTTATCTGTGTGTAACAGATTGCAGAACTGCAGAAATTAGGCCTTTGACTTTTGACTTCTCATCAGGAGTAATGAGGCAGAAAGGGAAATGCTTAGTATAAACTCTTAACATTGAAATCCGAAAGTTCTGGAGTAGGAAAAGTTATCTTCTGTGTCGTGCGGCCAGGTTAAAACATGGTTAGCGCGCATGAGAGATTAGTGGTGGGGGGTAGGTACTTTATCTTAAAATTGTGGTTTGAAGTGACAGGTGCTTTTCCTTGTGATTCTTTAGTAAGGGACTATGAAAGGCCCCCGTTTTGTGTGTGTGTTTTGCTTTTTTGTGTGAATGCCTGTACTGTGGTGTAGCAATGTTCACCTTGTTCATGAATACACTATTAAACTTTGACAAGATGCTTTCCTTAATAATATTGCTACTATTGACAAGATAGTTTTCTGCTAAGGTTCCACCTGCAGGGTCGACTTAGTTTCAAATGGATTGCTGAAATGTGACTTTTTAGTTCAAGTGAAGGTGCTTGCCAGGGGAGGGACACTTTATCAATTCTTCTGCCAATCATCTGGATTCAACGGTGGAGGAAGCGGGAGGTGGCTGTCTCAGGAATCAGACAACTGAGCTGGTTCCACTTGATGGTTGGTGATACTGTGTTGATGGTGTTTGCCTTCTTTTGCCTGAAAACCTCTGTACTGACTGTGTTCTGGTTAGTATTTGTGTCTAGTCAATGACTTGGGCCAGAATTAATCAAAAGTCGGGAGTCAGGATTTCTTTCTTTTCTTCTTCTTCTTTTTTTTTTTGTTTTTTTTTTTGAGACAAGGTTTCTCTATGTAGCTTTGGTGTCCTGGAACTCACTCTGTGGATCAGGCTGGCTTTGAACACAGAGAGTTCCTTGTGCTTCTGCCTCCCAAGTTCTGGGATTAAAGATGCGAGCCATTACTTCCCAGCAGGAGTCAGAATTTCTAAAGGCAGCAGCAGTGGCGCATACAGAATGGGCCTTTCCCAGTTCTCTTCACAGGCCCCGAGCCTTAATGCAGACAGCTTACCTGTGTTCTAGTCATCCTGAAGTATAACAAGTACCTACATGGTTGTACTGAGCAAACATGGTTGTACTGAGCGGTTGGAATTTCAGGAATTGGAAGGTCATTCTGGAATCAGGATTACTTTATAGACCGGTTAGTTCAACTGTGCCTGGATATATCTTTATTTCTAGTTCCTTCCCCTCACTATGGTAAATGTACCGTTGTGGCCTTGCCAAGTGACTGACTCTCCTTTTCTCACTCTGTCACTTACTGCCTGTCCCTGTGCTTGGTTTCAGGATCAGTGAATGCTTGTGAAAAGACCTCCTTTATGTTTCTGCGGCAAGAGTTACCTGTTAGACTGGCAAATATAATGAAAGAAATCAGCCTCCTTCCCGATAATCTCCTCAGGACCCCATCCGTACAGCTCGTACAAAGCTGGTAAGAGCCCATCTTTTTTTGTTTTGCTCTGTTTTTGTTTGTTTGTTTTGAGACAGGGTTTCTCAGTGTAGCCCTGGCTGTCCTGGAACTCACTCTGCAGACCAGGCTAGCCCCAAACACAAAGATCTCCCTGCCTCTGCCTTTGAGTGCTGGGAGTAAAGGCGTGTGCCACCACTGCCCAGCAAGTGTCCCATCTTGTGTTTACAATTACAGTGGACTTGTGGATTTTGTCCAAGGTTAAAGAAAATACTTTTACATATTATTTTATTTGTTTTGTTTGTTTGTTTGTTTGTTTTTGTTTTTTTTTTTTTTTGAGACAGGGTCTCCTTATGTAACTCTGGCTGGCCTGGGGCTCACTATGTAGACCATGATGTCCTCAAATTCAGAGAGGTCCACTTATTTCTATCTCCATCTTCCAAGTGTTATGATTGGTTGACTTATTTGAGACAGGGTCCCACTATGTATCTCTGGCTGGCCTGGAACTTCATGTAGACTAGGCTAGTCTCAAACTCCCAAGAGATCTGCTAGATCTTTTTCTCCTTAGTGCTGCGTTTAAAGGTGTGTGCCTAAGAACAGATGAACCACACATGTGCAGGTGTCTGGAGGCCAGAAGAGGGCACAAGATCCCTTGGAACTAGAGTTATGGGCAGTTGTGAGCTGCCCCCGTGTGGGTGGTAGGAATCCAATCCGAGTCCTCTTCGAGAGTAGCAAGTGCTCTTAACTATTAGACCACCTCTCTTGTCCTGCATATATCCTTCAGTAGAATCTGAGGGCAATCCAAGCACCCCTCTCTCTGCTCTGTGTATATCTTGTCTTCTTAGCACTGAATTTCATTTAAATCTCTTGGTTTTAAGAAAATACATCAGGCCTGCTGCAGAAGTACTGATACTAAATTTAAGATTTATGCTGCTGTATCTGCAGGAGCGTTAAATTCTAATGAGGAAAGTAGTCACTATTTGCTAATGGCTATTATATACTTAGATACACATTTCGTTTTATTTTTTTCAACCATGCCTGGTAGGTGCTACACTAACTCCTTTCACTGGTGAGAAAAGCTAAGACATGATACAGTCTTTGTCCAGGTGTGAGCACAGACACTGGAGCCCTGGGTTTCAATCCTGAATGTGTCTTTGTCATACCATGGTGTCTCAGAATGGTAGCGTGTATCCAGGGCTGCATGTACTTTATTATAAAGTGAATTTATTTTGGTGAAGTATATCTTTTTCTATATTACAAAGGCTAGGGGATGGAGACGTAGTGTGGTAGAATGGTTGTCGGCATGCATTGGGTCCTGGCTTCAACCCCTAGCACTGCATAAACTGGAGGAAGTGGTACACACCTGTCATCCCAGCACCCTTCGGAAGTGGAGGCAGATGAATCAGAAGTTAAAGGTCACACTTGGTTGCATAGACCAACTTACTCTATTCTAGGCCAGACTGAACTATTTGAGATCGTGTTGCAGACAATAAAAAGTTACAACTTTTCTTCTGCTTTTTAGTAACATCTGCATTAATGAGTTCAGTATGATGATGATGTAGTATGCACACAATCTTGCATTGATCAGCTTTTAGTAACATCTGTATTGAGTTCAGTGTGATGATGTGGTATGAACATACGTCCTGCACTGATCAGTTTTTCCCTTTTAAAAATAAAAGTTATTGTAATTATGTAGAAACTGCAATTTTGCTAAAATAATAAGGTAAAATTTAAATTTTTTTTTTAAATGTGTATGGGTGTTTTGCCTGGATGTGTATCTGTGCACCAAAGGTATGCCTGGTGCCTGTGGAGGCTAAACAGAGGTACCAAATTCCTCTGGACCTTGAGTTACAGACATAGGGGTGCCAAAACCAAACCCAGGTCCTCTGGAAGAGAATGGAATTCTCTTAGCCACTGAGCCATCTCTTCAACCTTATAATAAAAGTTTTAAGGATATACATATTTTTTATGTGGCCACCGTTCCGCATCCTTTATTTCTAATATTTGTTTATTTTGAGATTGTCTTCCTGCCTTCACCTCCCTAGTGCTGGGATTATAGGCATGTCCCACCACAGGCTGCTTGTTAATTTTAGAGTGTTACTAATTTTGTTTTAAATTACATTTTACAGTTTCTCTCTCTCTGTCTCTGTCTCTCTGTCTCTCTCTCTCTCTTCTGTGTGTGTGTGTGTGTGTGTGTGTGTGTGTGTGTGTGTGAGAGAGAGAGAGAGAGAGAGAACCCATGTGCTTGGATTCTTGTGGAGGTCAGAGAACAATTTGCAAGAGTCTGCTCTCTCATTCCACCATATGATCCCAGGGCTCAGACTTTGTCAGTAGGTTGGAGGACTGGCGTCTTTACCCACTGAGCCATCTTCCTGGGATCGGTCCTTGTCAGTTTTGTGCAGGCCTGGAGCTCAGCATACAGACCAAACTGACATGGAACTTGCAGCGATTCTCTTGCCTCTACCACTCTGGTATTACAGGGATGTGCTTCCATGTCCAGTTACTGTGTCCAGGTAAAAGCTGTTTTCTTCTGTTTTTTGAAACGGGCTCACTGTATATACCTGGCTAGGCTAGAACTCACTCTGCAGACCTGGCTGACCTTTAACTCAGAGATCCACCATTCTCTGCCTCCCCAGTGCTGGAATTAAAAGTATGAGCCACCATGCTGGGGGGCGTGTGTGTGTGTGTGTGTGTGTGTGTGAAGCTTTAAACGGAATTTTTGTTTGTATACATGGCCACAGTCAAGTATGAAATGGGGAAAAAATGTAACTACAGAACATTATGGTCATGATGAATGGAGATACTAGTTTTCTCTTTGTAGGTATTCTAGTTTGTGGAAGCTGATCAAACATTAATTTAAAAAAATAACTAGAGCTGGGTGTGGTGGCGCATGCCTATTAATCCCATCACTCAGGAGGCAGAGGCAGGCGGAGTTCGAGGCCAGCCTGGTCTATGTGGGTTCCAGGACAGCCAGGGCTACACAGAGAAACCCTGTCTTGAAAAACCAAAAGTAAATAAATAAATAATAAAATAAATAAATAAAATGGTTAGAAAGACAGAGCTCAGAAGTTAAGAATGCTTACCACTAGCCGGGCGTGGTGGCGCACGCCTTTAATCCCAGCACTCGGGAGGCAGAGGCAGGCGGATTTCTGAGTTCGAGGCCAGCCTGGTCTACAAAGTGAGTGCCAGGACAGCCAGGGCTATACAGAGAAACCCTGTCTCGAAAAACCTAAAAAAAAAAAAAAAAAAAGAATGCTTACCACTGTTGCAGAGGAACCCAGTTCTGTTTCCAGCACCCATACTGGGTGGCTCCCAGTCACCTGTAACTCCAGCTGCCAGGGCTCCATCCAACACCTTCTTCTGGACTCTGAGGACCCTGGCACTCACATGCGCGCATGCTCCCCCAGCACACAAGTACACGTAATTAAAACTAAGTCATGATAAAAAGAGGACAAACAAGGGCCTGGAAAGTTGGCTCAGTGATTAAGAGTATTTACTGCTCTTCCAGAGGACCAAGGTTGGGCCACTCACAGCTGCCTGTAACGCCAGCTCCAGGGGATTTGTCATGCTCTTCTGGCCTCTGAGGGAACAACACACACAGAGAAATTAAAAATCAGTCTTAAGGAGTCAAAGAATGAGTGCTGTGCATTGGTCCCCAGCGGCCGGTTAGTTAGTTCATGTGTGGAGCCACTGCAGATGTAGTTACATGAGGAAGGAGGTTTAGAAAGTGTCATGGGATACATAGCAGAGAATGTAATCTTCCATTCCGTACAATTCATTTGAACTCGCTCATCCTGCTTTTTGAAATCTGGTCTTGTCTTACAAGGGGTAGGAATTTACATGTCCCCTAAAGACTGCACTTTTTCTTGCCAGTGAAGATAGAGTTCAGGCAGCTATGAGAATCCCTGGCCTTTTTAGTGCAGCAAGGCCTAGCTGGGGCGGGTGGAGTGCTTTCACACACATGCATTTGTGTTGTAAAGAAGATAACTGAGCCGGGCGTGGAGGTGTTTTCAGCTCCACCCTGTGGCTGCCTGATAATTGAGAAGGTCCTTTGGCCTTCCTTCCTTGAATTGTTGGTAAATTAAAAACTTACATTTTAATTACTTTTGTGTTTTGTTTAGTATATGGTAGGTTATAGGTTTTCCGTAAGTACTTGTTGACTGGACCAAAATATCTCAAGTTAAGGTTTTAAAACAAACACTTTATACCTAAGTTAGATTCACCCTTCCTGCTCTGACCAAGACAAGTATTTCTCTATGATTACAGTTAGTAGTGATGGTTCAGCTCTCATGATGTAGCATTTATCATTGGATTAAAAGACTTGTAGGGTTTAGAACATACATTTTAAGCTCTTAACTAAGATTTGACCTACTGATCTATAGTTTTGTGTGTTTTGAGGAGCAAGTGCTGGGTAAATGCTCTACCACCAAACTACACCCTCCTGGCCTTATCTGTGGTTTTTGGTTTTGAGACAGGGTTTCACTATCTGGTTCTAGTTATCCTAGAACCCACTATTTGACTAGGCTGGCCTTGAACTCAGATGTCTACTTGCCTCTCAAGTGCTGAGGCTAAAAGTGTGTGCTACCATGCCTGGTGATTTTTTTAATAGTAAAATATGCATGCTCTTTCTCCCACCCCCTTCTCTCTCTCTCTCTCTCTCTCTCTCTCTTTTTTTTTTTTTTTTGGTTTTTCGAGACAGGGTTTCTCTGTATAGCCCTGGCTGTCCTAGAATTCACTTTGTAGACCAGGCTGGCCTCTTACTCAGAAATCCGCCTGCCTCTGCCTTCCGTGTGCTGGGATTAAAGATGTGTGCCACCACGCCTGGCTCCCTTCTCTCTTTAAGATGTGTGTGTGTACGTGTGTGCGTGTGTGTGTGTGTGCGCAAGGACGTGCGCATTATGTCTATGCAGTGTGTCTGCCCACAGATACTGGAGCTAGAGTCATTGGTGATTACAAGCTGTCCTCAGTGAGTGCTGGGAACTGACTTGTGTTGTCTAGAAGAACAGAAAAGTGCTTTTAACCGATGAGCCGTCTCTCCAGCCTGAACATAGATACTTCTTATGACGTGTCTAGAACTTCGCTCAAATGATAGTGGGTGTAAAATTCCTATTTGAGGGCCAGTATGCAGCTCAGCTGATAGAGCACTTGCTCAGTGTGCACAAAGCCCAGATCACCCTGGAACCGCTTGAAGCTGGGCTTGGTGATATGCCTGGCTTTCATGAGACTCTGTCTGAAAAATAAGAAAGCAATCCTACTTCAACTATAATTTGTAGGAGTATTCTCAATTTTAAATTATAAAATATTAAAAATGTCCTTTGTGCCAATTTTACAGCATGAATAAACTCAGCTTCCTGATTTGTGTTTTAGGTATATCCAAAGCCTTCAGGAGTTGCTTGACTTTAAAGACAAAAGTGCTGAAGATGCTAAAACTATTTATGAGTGAGTATCATTGTATGATCCTAGTCTGAATACAATTTTATATTCTTTTGTTTTTTGATGCAAAATCAAGAGGAATTTATTGTTCTAGCACGTTGGGGTCATTCCCCACCTGAAGGAGAGGTAGCGACCATATTCTTTTTAAAAAATAACTTATTTTATTTTGTATGCATTGGTGTGAGAAATTGGAGTTACACATTGTTGTGAGCTACCATGTCGTTGCTGGGGATTGAACCCAGGTTCTCTGGAAGAGCAGCCAGTGCTCTTAACCACTGAACCATCTCTCCTGTCCCTAATTTTATATTTTTTTAAACAACATACAAATGTGTAAATGTGGTTACCTTAATTTGTTATTAGTCCACTTTAAGGGAATTGATTAACACTGAGGATTCTTTAACTGTATGTACAATGTAGTTAAACGTAACATAGGATCCATGTATAGCAACCCACACAGGTACTAAAGACATCAAGACAGCAGAAACCAGGGAGCTGGACTGGATGCAAACAGCGCTACACTCCCCTCTCTACTGTAAAAAGAGACAGTTCAAATGTGATGACCAGTAGAAATCTAGATGTTACCTGGATGCCTCTTGGTCTGTTAACCTGGGGAGGGCACGCCAGTCAGTCCCAGAGGGACAGCCACCTCTGCTCCACCGCTTGCTCACGTGTGCATATGTTGCCTGGATAGTCGGAAGCTTTATAGTTTTAAACAAAAGTTTGCCGAGCAGTAGTGGTGCGCACCTTTAATCCCAGCACTTGGGAGGCAGAGCCAGGAGGATCTCTATAAGTTCGAGGCCAGCCTGTTTATAGAGTGAGTTCCCAGAGAGACCCTGTCTTTAAAAACCAAGAAAAAAAAATCTAGATTTTTCATGTAAGTTCCCTAATTTTGAAACATAGCAACTGCTTATGCTTCTTTTGTTATATAGAAGAGATATAAAAATATCTCTGGGTTTCTATGGTCTGTTACGTTATGAGTTAATGTAAATCCTATGCCCAATTTCATAGTCTCAATGCCAGAGTTGATAAGCCCAGTTAGTTACTTAGGGAGTTATCTGCTTATAATGAATGTTGTTATGTCTTTAGAAACTGTCATCTTTTTTTTTTCCTAAGGAAGAGGTGCTCTTTGTTTTTTGTTTTTTGTTTTTAATGGGACTATCAGTACTGCATTTTCCAAACATGCTTTTGGTTTGAAGGTAACTCATCAGCTGTTCACTCTCTAGGTGACTGATGTCATTTATCAGTGTTTAAAGCACTCACTCACTGAGATAGTGCATTTGTACACAAAGAGAGTTTGTAGCTTGGAGTCTTATAGCTAGTAAATGGTAGGCCTAGAAACAGAGCAAAAGGCCAATGGTAGAATATTCTATAAATGCTACTGTAGAACCCTTTGAAAACTGTCACTGAGAGCTGAGCCTAGGGAAAAAAGTGAGCAGTCGGGCCGAATAATAGTGTCATCTATATTCCTTTAAAAATCTATGCATATGCAGGCTCCTATGTGTTTGTGTGGAGGATGGAGGACACCCTCAGTTATCAGCCTCTGGAATGTCTGCCATCTACCTACTTTGAGTTAGGTTAGCTTGGCCAGTGAACTCCAGTTGTCCTATCTGTTTCTGCAGCACTGAGGTTACAGATATGTGCCACCACACTTGATGAATGCGTGCAGACAGAATTCGGGTCATTATGCTTGTGTGACAAGCTCTTTAGCAACTGAGCTGTCTCCCCAAACCAGTTTTTTTTTTTTTTCCCCAAGACAAGGTCTCATATGTGGCCCAGGTTTTCTTAGAAACCACTGTGTAGTCTAGTCTGGCTTCTTGTGCACAGTGAGTTGCCCGGTTCGGCCTCTGCCTGGCGTTACAGGTGAGCTACTGTGCCCTGCTCAACAGGTTTTGTTCCAAAGAGTGGAACAAGAAAGTAAGGAGGGGATTGGAATTTTCAGTTGTTTTCGGAAAAAAAAAATTATATTTTGTCTTTTTTTTTTTTGTTTTTTTTTAAAGATTTATTTATTTATTATATGTAAGTACACTGTAGCTGTCTTCAGACACTCCAGAAGAGGACGCCAGATCTTGTTACAGATGGTTGTGAGCCACCATGTGGTTGCTGGGATTTGAACTCTGGACCTTCGAAAGAGCAGTCGGGTGCTCTTACCCACTGAGCCATCTCACCAGCCCTATATTTTGTCTTAATAGCTTGGTTTTGAAGTTTATTCCCGACTAAGAATTCCAAAAGTGAGAAAATCACTGGAGCTAATGGCACTCAGGCTGGTGTCTCGGGAAAGCACTCATTCAGAAGTGTGAGCCCTGGTGACTAGTTGCATCACAATTAAGACTTCTTTCTTTTATCTTACTCTTTAAATTGACGAAAGCAAGAAGGCAGTACGACTTGAAAAATCTCTTTTAATCCAACAGTTTCCTTTTCTCGTCCACTTTGGTTTTTGTGTTTAGTTTTCTGTTTTGGTTTTGTTTTTGCTTTTCAAGACAGGGTTTGTCTGCATGCGCAGCCCTGGTTATCCTGGGACTCTGTAGACCAGGCTGGCCTCAAGCTCAGAGATGCCCTGCCTCTGCCTCCTGAGTGCCGAGATTAAAGGTGTGCGCCACCACTGCCCCCCTTCTCATGCACGATAGAAATCCAGGGGGATGAAACCAGAGTTCCTTTTTCGATTTTCTATTCCAAGTGGTTTCTTTTCTCTGAACTCTAGGGAGGAGATCCACAGCCAACTTTCTTGGCTTTCTCAGCTTGATTCCTTGGGGAGTGTTTCCCTAGAAACAAGGAACTTTTCTTAGCCGTGTGTCTCTGGAACGCCATCCTCATTAGTGAGCCTCAGATGCATAGGTACTACTGGATACAGGAAACCCTGGCACTGTAGTGTGGCTTGGGTGACAATGGATAAGGGGGACCCTTACACTGTTCACAGTAGTATGTAGTGTTACAGGAATCCAAAAATTATGTAAGTCTTATTTTTGAGATTCTTGTACCTTGTGGGTTCTGTGTATCTCACGAGTTGAAATGAATTTAAACAAGTGTGGGAGAGCCTTCGCCAGCTCTCCATTCTCTGAAGGAGGCTTTATGTAGCTGCGGCTTGTATCTTAGTATTGAAGTCACTTGTCAAAATATTTGGCTGTTCTGACCCAGAGGTTTGTTTAGATTCACAGACACAGTGATAAGGATCAGAAACCGGCACAATGATGTCATTCCCACCATGGCCCAGGGTGTGACTGAATACAAGGAGAGCTTCGGGGTGGATCCTGTCACCAGCCAAAATGTTCAGTACTTTTTGGATCGATTCTACATGAGTCGCATCTCAATTAGAATGCTACTCAACCAGCACTGTAAGTGTCCGGAGGACGTTGAAAGAAGAGCTAATTGATATGTGTAGCGAGTGCCCTTACATTTATCTAGAAAGTGTCCCTTTAGAGTGAACATTACTGCTCTTCAAAGAAGGCAAAATACCCTCTTTACGCTTAAGGAAAATATCCACTCTCCTGTTGAGTACTATGTAGATCTGGAAAGGGGTGTTAGGCAAATGTGTTTACTTGGTTTGGTTCTTTGCTTTTGATAGCCTTATTGTTTGGTGGAAAAGGAAGTCCATCTCATCGAAAACACATTGGAAGCATAAATCCAAACTGCGACGTGGTGGAGGTCATTAAAGGTAGGTGCAGCTGTCGTTTGTAGCAGGATGCGGGGTCTGAGCTGAGCGTGGTTCCCTTCCGTAGATCTCCTGCTGTATCGTGAGAGAAAAAACGTTAGGAGCAACTGCTAGGTTTGGAAGTCGCTTCATGACATTAATTATACAGGATGTAAGGTGAGTGTCTTCCAGGTAGAATTCTCTGATAGTAAAGTTTGCTATGTTAGTAAGTGTTTTGCTTACCGTTTTGCTTCGAAAAACTCAAAAATTTCCCCATTCTCCCTAAAAAAGGGCTGTTGAGATGGCTCAGTGTGTGAAGACTTAAAACCTAAATTTGATCCCCAGAACTCACTGAGTTGGAAGAAGAGAACCATTGAAAGTTGTCCCTGTGGTCTCTATATATACCCCTTGGCATGCATATATCCACAGAGAAGTACACACATACACAGTAAATAAATACAGTAACATATTCAGGTTCTGAGCCTGTCCTTTCTAGTTCCTAATTCGAAGAGTGAAAATTCATAATAGTTTAATTTGCATCTTTTCAAGCATTTTTGTTTTTGTTTTTCAGACAGGATTTTCTCTGTGTAGCCTTGGCTCTATAGACCAGGCTGGCCTTAAACTCACAAAGATCCACCCACCTCTGCCTCCTGAGTGCTGGGATTAAAGATGTGTGCTACCACAGATTGGCTCTTTTCAAGCATTATTTTTATTTATTTATTTATTTATTTATTTATATATTTTGGTTTTTTGAGACAGGGTTTCTCTGTGTAGCCCTGGCTGTCCTGGAACTCACTTTGTAGACCAGGCTGGCCTTGAACTCAGAAATCCGCCTGCCTCTGCCTCCCGAGTGCTGGGATTAAAGGCGTGCGCCACCATCGCCTGGCTTCAAGCATTATTTATTGATATATCATGCACATCTATGTATAAGTTGTTTTACAGTTTTTGTTTTTTTTTTAATTTTTAAAAACATTTTAAGTATATAGGTGTTTTGCCTACATTTATGTCTGCACATCATGCATGCCTGGTGCTCTCGGAGGATAGAAGAAAGGGTGGGATCTTCTGGAACTGTAATGACAGATGGTTGTGAGCCACCATGTGGATACTGAGACTTGAACCCAGGTCCTCTGTTGAAGCAGCCTGTGCTGGGTTTTGTTGCTTTTCCATGAGGCAGTGTTTTTCTGTGTGTCTCTGACTGTCCTGGAAGATGCTATGTAGACCACTTGCCTGTGTCCTGAGTGGTGGTTTTAAAAGCATGAACTCCCATGCCCAGCTAGCAGCCTGTGTTGTAGCATCTCTCCAACCACTGTGGTTTTTTGTTTTTAAAAGATGGAGAGCTCCACACATTTTGCTATAAACTCATAGCCCTGTGGACCTAGCCCACATTTTTGAGTGGCTTGTTAGAATGTAACAGAGTGCTAGCCCCCTATCCTTCTTGTAATGTTCACTTAGGTTCTCATTTTCCCTTCCTGTTACTCACAGTGCCCTAGTGAGCCTGAGTAGATACATAGTGATTTTGGCTAGTAGAAGGCAAGAATCTTAGAATTGCCAGGCATGGTGGTGCACGTCCTTGATCTAGCACTCAAGAGGTAGAGAGGCGAGAGAGTTCAGGACCAGCTAGAGAATTCCAGGTCAGACCAGCTGTGGTTACAGAGTAAGACTGTTACAGCAACAACAACAACAGCAACAACAGCAACAAATCCTACAATTAAAAACATTTTAGGCATTTAAATTTTCAGTGTTTCCAAAAAGAAAAAAAAAATAGACTTCTGGAACCCTGACCATCTTTCTGAGATGTCTCAAAGACAAATATATATGCAAATATATATTTAATGCATATAATAATCTCTTTAGCCTGCTGTTTCTTTTCCTGTGTTTGTGGCCTGTTTCTCCATGCTGGCATTTTTTAAGTGTCTGTGGCCCTTTCTGTCATTATTCTGTTACGGCTCAGACCTTCCCTCACTAAGATTGTTGAGGTATGTTTTCTTCTGCTGAGAGCTGTAAGTTTTCATTTGTCGGTACTGTTGGCCTCTTGTTGGGCAACACAGAAGTACATTTCTTTAATGCTCCTCTGTTTTGTTTGCTTCACACTAGATGGCTATGAGAACGCTAGGCGCCTTTGTGATTTGTATTATGTTAACTCTCCTGAACTTGAACTTGAAGAACTAAATGGTAAGCCAGCCTGGGGGCGCCAGTCCAAGTAACGGGTTTTCTGCCGGGCAAGGAGCGAGCTGAGATTTGCTTGAACAGTAAAGGGGCTCTTCCATCAACTCTGTCACCAAATGTGAAGGCAGCAGGGTCATGTGTGCAGCACACAACCACACTTATTGTTTAGTTTGATTCCTCGGTAGAACATTTTGCTGTTTTGTTTTGGCTCTCTTTATTTTTTTTTAACTGATAATTTTAATTCTTTGCTATTTTCTTCAGAGACAGAAAAAAATATAAAAAAAATCTTTTTAATTTTTGTATACAGCTCATAGCAAAGTTTATCTTTTTTCTACTTCCTGAATTGTAAGTCGGTTTTTATTGTTGAAGGCAGAAGGCTGGGCATGTGAAAGACAGAGGAGGCGCTCACCTGTCTGAGCAGCTCTCATGGTCTCCTCCCTGCCTTTTGGAGAAAGGGTTCAGAGTTTTGGATAAAGACTGATAATGGCCATTTGAGAAGGAAAACCTCTCCCAGGTTAAGATAATCCTTTGAGAAGTGATGGGGAAAACTATGTTTTAATAGGCTTGAGCTAAGCCACATTCTGAACCTCTGAATATGAGCAGTGGGTACTTACCTAGCCGGGGTAGCGTGGCTTGTGTTTCTTCTGATGGTACCACCCAGTCAGTAAGAGTCCCACGCCACAGGTGAGAGTCTAGGACACTGCTGTGTGGGGCAGTGGCAAGATCAGCCAATTAATGATTCCATTTTCAGAGGAGAGTTTGGTTTGCTGCTTGAATTACAGTCCAGTTGTGTATTGGTCGAAGTACTTTGAAAATGTGGCTTCTTACCGCTTTGTCCTCCCAGAAGTCTGTGTTATACATACCTCCTGGGAAATGATGCTAGGGCTTGGTTTTTTTTCTTCTTCTTCTTTTTTTTTTTTTTTAAATCCAGTGTTATATCCATAGAAATGTCCGAAATAAAATAGACAGTGTTCTACCCAGGTGAGACTTTTTTTTTCTAAGATGTCCATCTTGGGAAGTACAATCTGACCCAAAGATGGAATTCTTTTTTTTTTTTTTTTTTTTTTTTTTTTTTGGTTTTTCAAGACAGGGTTTCTCTTTATAGCTCTGGCTGTCCTGGAGCTCACTTTGTAGACCAGGCTGGCCTCGAACTCAGAAATCCGCCTGCCTCTGCCTCCCGAGTGCTGGGATTAAAGGCGTGTGCCACCATGCCCGGCTCAAAGATGGAATTCTTTTAAGGCTTGCTGTCCTAGAGGAGCACAGGAGCACGGGAGGATGGGTGGCTAGCATCTTACACCAGAGTGTGAGGAGTAACCTCTCGTTCCTCTCATCTGTGAGTGTGAGTACAGGGTTCAAACTCTGAGACAGTGAAGAAGTGGGGTGCGAGCACCCCCGTAGCACCCCCCACCCTGCCGTTGCTAATGTTCACTCCACGTCACTCCACAGGGTTATTCTTACGAATGCTTTGAGCACATCTCTCTGTACTTTCATATGTTTCTCTTCTGCTCTGTAGCGAAATCACCAGGACAGACAATACAAGTGGTTTATGTACCATCCCATCTCTATCACATGGTGTTTGAACTGTTCAAGGTTTGTAAAAATAGTATTGCATAACATTTACTAGTCCTTCCCTGAGTGTAGGGATCTGCTCTGAAAACCATATTCCTTTGGGCTTCTATTCCATGATGATATGCCATTTTCTGTGAGTATTATCCCACTGTGCTGGAAGTGAGCTCTTTGTCTATACAGATGGGTGCCTCCATACAGATCAGGGAGCCAGAAAGACCTGGAGTTAAATAACGATTCTCTTGTTTATTAGTATATAACCGTGGGCAAATGAATCAACCGCTCTGAACCTCAGTCCTCTTTGAAGCTAGGGTAATTCTTTCTTGGGAAATGTGTGAAGATTGGAAAAGATGTATTAAGTGGCCATTATAACAGAGCATGCTACAGGTGCTTAGTAAGTTTATATTTGTTTTATCATGAACCGGGATATGTACAATTATATTTCCCAGTCTTCTACCCCTGAGCCAGTCTCCCTTACATGCCTTTGTTTTTGTTTTTCTCTTAGGAAGTTGTTGATACTAGACTTAGAGAACTATTTGCTGTTTATAACATATTTGGGAAACTCAGTAAAAAGCATGCTGGGTGTGTTGAGAGTCGCCCTCCCTTCCACTGGGGCACTTGCTAGTCGAGACAGAGTGGTTGATAAGTGTGGAGGTTCCCGCAGTTGAAAATGACTGTCCTAGATCAGCAGTCTCTGCTGTCGTCGCCTGCTTAGCCTCTCAGGCTCCAGCCAGCAGCAGAGCAGAAGATAGAGAGCTGGCTTCTGTAGGCTAGTGCAAAGTAACAGTAGGCCGGCCGGCTGTATGGCACACCCTGTGACTGTAAGCCCAGTCAGTACCTTTGAAGTGGAGGCAGTAAGCCACCCTGAGCTGCATAGCAAGGCCCGGGCTCAAAATCCAGAAGGAGAAGAAAATACAGAACAGCATATACAACGCAGGGAACTAAGGAAGTAAGGGTGGAAGTAGCCGCTTTGCTTTGCACCTACATATAATCTTTAAGTAGCTAAAAAGCAGTTGGCCCCTAACGTGTTTGAACTTTTTTTTCCCCCTTGAAATTTCAGTCAGGTAAAGATTCTACCCTGTAATACTTAAAACTTTATGTTAAGCTGTGACATATTTATCTAATGCCCGTGACAGTGGCTTTGGTCTGGAACCTAGTTTTGAACTAGGGAAAATAAGTGTAGCCTCCTCTCCTCAGGTCGGCTCAGTCCTTAGTGGCCAGGGGGCGCTCTCAGTTCCACATCCAGTCCCAGCTTCCTCTGGCCTTATTGTTTCTACTCCAGTGTCACAGGTCCTGTCACTAGCCCATGCTTAGGCAGTGCAGGCCTCCCATGCTTAGGCAGTGCAGGCCTCATACCTTTTAGAAGCTAGTCAAACCATTTTATGTATAAATACTTTTAATTTCAAACCAACGAGAAAGGAAACTTAAAAGTCATGTAATGTATATATGTTTCAAAATTATAAGTAGTTGCTTTAAAAAAACCTATACTTTAATATAATCCTAATATATTTCAGAATGCAATGAGAGCGACCATGGAGCACCACGCGGACAAAGGCGTTTATCCCCCGATTCAGGTTCACGTCACACTGGGTGAGGAGGACCTGACTGTGAAGGTAATCTCGATAAGAGAAATGGATGTGTAGGCACATAAAAATGATATAATATGTCTAACGTCTGTAATGTATAATTTATTCTCAAGGGAAAGGATTTCAGTCAACTAGATAATAAGCACTTTGCCTTGTTTATCTGACAAATTGTAGAATTATCTCTCGAGTCTGTTTCTATTCTGGTCCTTAATCCAGATGATTCAGGTTGAAGGAACACTGGAGGCAGACTTTGATCAGTGAAAAGCTTAAGTATTTGGGCGAGTCCTGTGTGATGGAGGATGTTAATCTTACTGTGGTTTCAGCCCCTTGTTGTGTTTGCTCGGTTCTGTTTTCAGCAGGGCCTCTTAGGAGCGCAGGCGACTTGTGGGAACTGAGGGTCCGTGAGGAGCTCCGGGTCACACGGAGAGTAAAAGCTGCAAAAGCTGCAGACCCTCAGACCCACTGCTCGGTCTTCCCATGTAACCACTGTGATACCATGTCCTTGCTTAGACTACACGTGCCTCTTTGTAAGTAATCAGGTATAGAATATAGAATATACATATAGAACATACAACTCAGCTGTCTTTTTTGGCCACGTATGTGTGCTGCTCACTGCTTGTCTTGCTGTTCTGTACTGAACTTCTGAGGGGTGTTCTGGCATGAAGGTTTTACACTCACTGGCTCTCCGAGATGGTCGCAGAGGCATTAGCTCTCTCAAAGGTAGCAGTGGACCCATCTCTTCCCGGCCCAGCCCCAAGCACTTGCCCTCCTCCTTTTTTCAGTCTTGGTTTCATACATGGAATTAATTGTAGGCTGCAAAAAATGCTCTCCGAGTTCTGTAGGCACCTGGTGCTACTGTCTCTGGTCAGTTTCAGTGAGTTTTAATGTGTAATAAGTTCTTAGTTCCCCCAATAAGGTTTTAATACACGTGCCTTTATAGTTTAGTTCAGTCTGATAGTTGTACAGGGTGGCACCCTTTCTGTTGTCAGGAATAAATCATTATCAGTGTGATTGCTATGTGGGTGGTGCCAGACAGATCTCATTTATACGTCTACCTAGTTGCCATTCACCCGCTATCCTTAAAATAGTCTCTCTGAAAAGCCATTATTTTCCACAACATGGACTAACTTAGGGTAGGGTGTAGCCTGTTTTCAGTCAGGTAGGGTTGAGAGCTTAGGGCTTTCTGGGGGCTTTTCTGAGTTGGAGCATAACCCTTAGAGTACAGCCTTCCACATCCCCACCCAGGGTTGAGCTTATCCCTTCAGTTAGCCTGTTATTTTCTTTAGTTTGTCCATGTCCTTGCAGCCCTCAAAGTAATCCATGGGTCTGGAGAGATGGCTCAGAGGCTAAAAGCACTGGCTGCTTGTCTTAGTTTGGGTTTTATTGCTCTGAAAAGACACTATGACCAGGGCAACTCTTATAAAGACAATTATTTAATCGGCGCTGGCTTACAGTTTAGAGGTTTAGTCCATTATCATCATGTTGGGAAGTATGGCAGCATGCAGGCTGACTTACTTGATGCTGGGTGAGCCAAGAGTTCTATATCCAAAGGCACCCAGGAGGAGGGCCTCTTCCACACAAATGGAGCTAGAGCATAGAACTTCAGAGCCAGCCTACACAGTGGCATACTTCCTCCAACAGGGCCACACCTCCTAATAGTGGCAGTTCTCACGGGCCAAGCATATTCAAACCGTCACACTGTTCTTACAGAGGACCAGGGTTCAATTCCCAGCTCACAACTGTCTATATAACTCCAGTTCCAGGGGATCTGACACTCTCACACAAATACACATGCAGGCAAAACACCAGTAAACATAAAACAAAAAATTTTAAAAATCTTTTTTTAAAAATAGTATCCCATCACTTCTGATTGCTTCAGACTTAATAGTGGTAGGGTGATGTGGAACTCAAACTCAGGAGATGCAAGCCTTCTGAGTGACTGTTGGTGCCTACTACTGTCTGTCACTGGCAGGGGCTGAGAGCAAGACTGAGATGGGAATGAGCCAGAACCACACAGAGTACTGTTCAGTACTCTCATGAACAGGTACCTCTCAGTTGGTTCATTTTCAGGAGTTCTAACAAAGTTTTTTTTATCTTTTTCTTGGTGCTATGTTGGATGAATGAGCGAGGAGTCGTCTGCTCTTGGCTCCCTTGGCAGGTGACATTCAGGTTGTCCTTCTGAGAACAGCCAGAGGTTCAGGGTTTCTGCAGTTGCTCTTCCTTTCCTCTACCTCTGTAACATTGGTTTTGGCTGTCTGCTTTTGGTTTGGTTTGTTTTTTAACTGAAGTGCTTAGATCTTTTTCCGGTTTGTGTTCTGGAATTCACTGTGAAGTTACTGTGGACCTTTCTTTTTCTCTGGGACCTCTGGACTCATTTGTCTTATTTTCTTCTCTTCTTGCTTCTCCTGTTCCCCCTGGGAAAAGCAGCTTGAAGGAGAAGGGATTTGTTTTGGCTCATAGTGAAAGGGAACAGCGCAACATGCTGGGGAAGGAATCCAGGCAGCTCCCTGCCTTGTGTCCAGAGTCAGGAAATAGCCGTGATCCTGGGGTTCAGGTAGCCTTCTCTTTGGCAGAGGAGTCCAAGATCAAGGGGTGTTACCAGCCACTTTTAGCATGGATTTTGCACCTCAATTATCCTAATAAAGATAATCCCTCATCGGCTTTGCCAGAAATAATCTAATCTAGATATTTGCCACAGGGTAACTAGAAGGAGCCTAATCTAGATAATCCCTCCCCTCCACCCCCACCCCATGGCAAGACTACATGTAACGTATATGGATAGCTCCCCCAGACAGGCCCAGAGACTATCTTCTAGGTGACTCTAGATCCTATTAGGTTGATAGGATTAACCCATTATCCCAGTTTCCTTGGGAATGAGTTTCTGCTGCTAGCAGTATGGGTTGGAGGGGTCAAAGTCAGGTCAGCAAGCTTGGCAGCAACTACCTTTATCCACTGAGCCCTCTCACTTGCCCTTTCTTTGACTGTAGACTCTCAGCTCTTTGACTGAATTTTTATTTCCAGTGTTTTTAAGATTTTTTTTAAAAAAGATTTATTTTTATGTATATGAGTACACTGTAGCTGTATTCAGACACACCAGCATAGGGCATCTGATCCCACTACAGATGGTTGTGAGCCACCATGTGGTTGCTGGGAATTGAACTCAGGACCTCTGGAAGAGCCGTCAGTGCTCTTAACCTCTTAGCCATCTTTCCAGCCCTGTTTTTTTAGGTTTTTAAAGAAATTTTAAAAAATTATTCCTTATAAAAATCTGTTCTGGTTTTCTCTTTTGTCACTTTGAAGGTAGTAATTATAATTATTTATTTATTTGAAATTACAGTTTATTTATTTCCCATTTTCATCTTTTCCCTATACTGTCTCCTTTGAATTTCTGGTTTCTTTTTTAAATTGGTGTTTATTCAAATGAGTGAAGCACAAATAAATATATAGTAATTAGACACATTTGCTGTAGGGGTTGTATGAAGTATGCAAACTAAAGTCATTTTCAGGTTGTATATTTTATTTTATGCTCATTGGTATTTTGTTTGCATGTATATTTATGTATCATGTCTGCCTGATACCCACAGAGTTCAGAGAGGGTGCTGGATCCCCTGGAACTGGAATGGTGGAAAATTGTGACCTACCATGTGGGTGCTGGGAACCAAGCCTAGGTCTTCTGCAAGAGCAGCAAGTGCTCTGAACTGTGAAGCCATCTCTCCAGCTTCATTTAACAACAACAAAACAGTCAGGAAAGGTTCTTTCCTCTGGGCCTGGATTCCCATGCATTGGCTCAGGGACTCAGTGTTGGGAGAACAGGAAGACTAGGGTCAGATAGGGGCTGTGGATGGTGGCGGCAGCTCTTGGCTAGATGCTTTGAGCAGTGATTTGTGCACTGAAGGTGAGCTGGCACTCTGCTTCCCAGCCTTCCTTGTGACAGCACTTAACTCTTCCAGGACCTTTCCTTGGCACAGGCTCAGGTTCACCTTTGCCTCAGTCAGTCTCTTGTTTCATTTTCACACTCTCTCAGTGTAGTTGCCTGAGAGTATTAATACACACCTCCCATCACCCCTCTTTTGGTAATCTCTTAAAACAGTCTCAGAAAGTGCCCTGAGTATTTTATATAATCCACTACATCCATTATCATGTTGACTTCAAAGCAAAGGCTGTTCATCAGATCTTGCCATGACACCTGACCTAGATTGCCTGCCAACCTCTAGTGACATGCCACCTCTTACAGCCCCATGTTTTCTTCAGACTGCCAGGAATCACCTCTTGTTCTGCACATGCCACATAGTTGTATGGCTAGAAAGCTAGTCTGTTGCCAGAAGGTTAAGTAAAGAAAATTAGGAAATGTGTTTGTGTGTGTGTGTGTGTGTGTGTGTGTGTATGTGTTGTGTCCAGCCTGCGGCTCACATGTCTGGGTTCTGTTGTGGGAAGACATCCTGGAATCTGGAAGAGAAGAGGGAGCTAGGCAGACGAGAGAAATACGAAGCTAAGACAAAATTCTGATCAAAGCTCCAGTTTACTAATTCGTGCACCGAGTTATGAAGGAGGGGAAGGGGCCCGATTCCCGCCAAATCATCTTGGGGTAAGGTTGCAGGTGAGCACGTGATGGCTCCGGAACAGCTAGGAGGCAGGCAGTGGGAGTGGTAGGACGATAGGGCGGCAAGCTCCACCCCAATGCTCTCTTAACACTGAAACCTGAGCAAACAGGTTTCAGGCTGGGGAGGGGAGGTTTGTGTGTGTGTGTGTGTGTGTGTGTGTGTGTGTGTGTGTGTGTGTGTGTAGGTATGCTCATTTGGAGGTCTGAGGACAACTTTGGATGTCAGTCTTTACCTTATACCTTGTTTGAGGCAGAGTCTCTTTGTTTTTGCTACTGGGTGAGCCAAGCTAGCTGGCCTGCAGTCCTGCCTCTGCCTCCATCTTGCCTCAGAAGCTCTGGGATTGTTAGTAGTAGTACTCTGCTTTTAGATTCATTTTATGTGCGTGAATGTTGTGCCTGCACGTATATCTGTATACTACATGCATGCCTGGTGTCCATGGGTGTAAGAAGAGGGTATCAGATCCTCTGAAATTTGAGTGTGAATGGTTGTGAAGCCACCATGTGGGTGCTGGGAACTGAACCTGGGTCCTCTGCAAGAGCAACAGGTGCTCTTAACCTCTGAGTCATCTCTTTAGCACCCCTCCCTCCTTTATTCCAAAGTCTATTGTGATATACCACTCACTTAGGGTTCTTAGGGCACCCGCACTTTTTTTTTTTTTTTTTTTTTTTTCTGGAGACAGGGTTTCTCTGTGTAGCCCTGGTTGTCTTGGAACTCACTCTGTAGACCAGGCTGGCCTCGAACTCAGAAATCCACCTGCCTCTGCCTCCCAAGTGCTGGGATTAAAGGCGTGCGGCACCCGCACTTCTTACTGGGGAAGTGCAGGCAAACATTGAATTAGCCCTGCAACTACTCACCCCAGAGCTGTTTAGTTATTGCACTAAAATAAATCATTTCGCAGGCCTTTGAATTCACAGCTAAGAGCAGTTTTAAGCATAATTCTAAACACAGGTTCTTTATAAAGTCCTTACATACTTGGATACTGTAATTACTTAGTTCTAGCTATATGAGAGGCAGAGCTTCAAATGATATCTCAAGGCAACCTTTTTAACTTGAAAATCACAATAGGGTCTGAGTGTAGCTTCTAGAGTGTGGGAGGATTTGGTCTAGTTCCTCATACACTAGAGGAAACAAAAATAGCTGTATAATTCTTAGTATGCTTCTAGTGTGTATACATTATCTTAATATGTGAAAACTCAACTATAAGCCATTTACATTATAACTTTTTTGTACATGTTATTGTATGTGTATACTAACATCATATTTATTAATAACATCGACTTAGGTCTTGTGACAGAAGAAGTATCTATAGCAAATTAGAATAGAGGTTAGGAAAGTTGTCTATGCTAATTATAAAGGAAAACAGTAAATATAATGGGTAAGTTCATTACTAATTCAGTCTACCGTGTGGTTACTTGTGACTTGAAAAATGACAGAATAGGAAAAATGTGTGTCCTTTAACTCACTAGAAGGTTGTCTGGAATTCTTCTGTGTTGCAAAGTTGCATTTATTTGTTGTGTCTGTGTGTGTCCAGCACAGGTGTGGAGGTCAGAGGTAGAGCAGGGTGACACTCATCCCTCCATGTGCACCCTGGGATTGATCAGGTCTTAGGCTCGGTGGCAAGTACCTTTACCATTTGGGCAATCTCATGGCCCTTAGTTTTGTTTTATTGAGACAGGATATTACATTATAGCACAAGCTAGTCTCTAATCATGGCAATCTTCCTGCCTTGGCCTCCTGTATGCTGAGGTTGTAGGTGTGTAGCACCACACCGAATTCCTTAACAAGAGAGATCTATTTTAGTTTATCTGTATGAGTCTATGGGTTACACATGGGTGCAGTGCCCTCGGAGGCCAGAAGTAGGTGTCGGACCCCTTAGAACTGAAGTTACTGTTAGTCTTGAGCCACCAAGTAGGAGCTAGGAACCAAACCCAGACCTCTGGAAGAGCAGTCTGTTTTTAACTGCAAAGCCATCTCCCCAGCCCATTTCACACTTCTTTCTTATAATATATTTACAAAGTTAGAATTGTGAGTGTTTCTAACTTGTTCTTTATTGTCTATTTTTTTGTAGACCTCTCTCTTGCTAATACCCAAGAGTGTTCTACGTCACATTTTAAATGGCTACATAGTATTCTGTTTTAGAATGCACTTTATGTGGTCCCCGTGTAGGCTACTCTCTGGTTTTTCTTAAAACCATGATGGATATTCTCATGTGTACTTTGCCTGCTTTAGTTTTTTTTTTTAGGATAAACTTAGGAGGTGGTACTGTTGTGTAGAGTGTCCTTGCTTTTTTTATTTATTTTATCCTGATTATCATATTGTCCACCAGGAAGGATTAACTCTGTGTTAGCTACACCATTCAGGGCAGTGTTAAAATTTGCAGCTTGGATTTCCAAAAGCAGCCTTCACCCCAAAGTAGCTGTCATGATTCTGCAAGGTGTGGGATCCGGTTACAGTTTGGTCCTTTTTCCTCTTAGATGAGTGACCGGGGAGGCGGTGTTCCACTGAGGAAGATCGACAGACTCTTCAACTACATGTACTCAACCGCACCCCGGCCTCGTGTTGAAACGTCCCGTGCGGTGCCCCTGGTATGTGACAGAGAAAGGCTGTGGTGTCCGTCAACCACCATCAGAATGTGACTTCCCCAAAACCAGTTAAGCTGATTTCACAGGAGCTCGCAAGGAAGGAAAATGCTTCCAAACTTTTTTTTTTTTTTAGTATAGAATAGAGTTTATTCAGGGCATGGGGAGGGGAGTTAAGAGGGTAGTAGAGACAGAGAAAGGCAGAGAGAAGGAGAGAGCAGAGAAGCAGAGGCTGGCCATGGCCACTTGGAGAGAGGGGGAAAGGGACTGGGGAGAGAGTGGGAACAAGGGGGCAAGAGGCAAGAGCGTAAGAGAGCACTTCAAAACTTTAGAGACAAATACTTCAGCCTGAATTAAAGAGCCCTGGGGTTTATTTTTAATTGAAACAGGCACAAGACAGACGATCGTTTGAGGCTTCTCTGGTACTCTTGGTCTCGACATCACGGTGGTCTTTCCTGTGGCAAGCCATATGTACAGTCTATTTCAGTACGAAGACTGCCTATGGATTGTACTAGTCACCGGTCATCGCTGACTTGCCATGAGTTTTCCCTCAAGCATTTGTACTTAGAAAGACCTCATTGGTAGACACAACTGAAAGTCTGCTTTCTCTTTATTTTTGTTCTTCAGTTCACCTGCTGTTGCCTCCAGTGCCCTGGGATTAAAGGCAATGCCACAATGCCTATTTTTTTAAATATATTTTTTAAATTGTATGTATGTATGTATTTATTTAGTCTGTAAGTGTCTGAGTGTTTTTGGTTGCAGCTCAGCCCTAGGGCATGGAGAAAGTTGGAGATTGGGTAGTTGATTTGAAGAGGCACCTAGAAACACTGGAATATAAAATAATTAGTACAAGTGTGATGGCTTTGTGGGAAAAGGCCGACAGCATCGTTTGGTCTCCAGATTCCATGGTGGCAGGACAAAGCCAACTCCTGGAAATGGTCCTCCCCTCCATGCATAGAACATGATAAGCACATACCTGCACTCATACACACATGAATAACAACATAAAAAATAATCAGTGGAGGGAAAAGCCAGAGCCCATGCATGTTCTTAGTGAGTGACTCTTCTGTTGGCATAAACACTAACACCGTGCTGTGAGCAATACCACAAAAGCATGGCTTGCTGATGGGAGCCATTTTTTACCTTTCCTCAAGTGTCTGCAGAATTTACTCAGGTAAAGAAGGACCAGACACTGGAGACAGGACGAGGACACAGAAGTCCTGTGTTGAAGGAAGTCAGGGAAGGAGATTGGCTCCACCAGACAGGAGAGCAGCCAGCAGAGACCTGATCTTGTCTTGGAAGCTCTTTCTAGAAGCTTGGCTTTTTAATCTCTCGGGTGGGTGGGTGCGGAGGGGCGTACTGGAATGCTTTGAAGATTCTGGAGCAGGGAAGTGACCTGTCAGGGAGAATAAGAAAGTGAATTATCACAGATTATTTCCAGGTTCAGAACAAAGGCTGGAAATCCATGGTGTGAAGTCCTGAGATTCCTATCTATTGTTTGTAAAGCTGCAACAAGACATTTTCTAGTCTTGCTCCTAAATGAAACCGTGTGCTTTATAGGAAATTGCTGAAAGCTATATTGGGGGAACCCTGGAGCAGGACAGCGAAGAAAAGCAATATGCCTTCTTCAGACTACCACAGATCATTTTATAGACAGAATAAAAGGCTTTAGGTCCACAATTGTTGAGCTGATGGGCTGAGCTAAACTCCAGCTTAACCCTTCCGCATGACTGCATTTTACGGGCTCCGTCCGCTGCACAGGTTGTTGGCTTTGCAGTACTCCATGGCATTATCTTAGTTAGAAAAGTGTTGCAGTGTGTGGGACTCTGAACAGAACTGTTTTCTCGTTGAACAGGCTGGGTTTGGTTACGGATTGCCCATATCACGCCTCTATGCACAGTACTTCCAGGGAGACCTAAAGCTGTATTCCTTAGAGGGCTACGGGACAGATGCGGTTATCTACATTAAGGTAATAACCAAGGATTCTTGATTTAATTGCACTGAAAAGTTTTCTAATTTGCATATGTATGTGTGTGAGTTTATGTGTACCGTATGTATCCAAGAGCCCTCAGAGGCCAGAGCTGGGTATGAGATCCCTGGAACTGGAGTTACAGACAATTGTGAGATACTGTGTAGGTAGGTGCTGGGAACCGAGTCTTGGGTTCTCTATAGGAGCAGTCAATACTTTGGGCCACTAAGCCATCTCTTCAGCCTGTTAACCCAACTTCTTTTAATGATAAGAAAAGATAAGAATGAAAAACTGGAATGGGATTTTAGTTAAACCTCATGCTATTAATAAATATAGAGATATGGGAATGCACCGACTTTGATGGTTGAGGGCAGTGGGAAAGAAGTAGAGAATCCTGAATGTACAAGAAAGACCCTGGGTTCACTCCAGCACTGTAAAAAAGAAGTAAGTTTAGTTTTAATGTGAAACATGACCAGTCACCGAGCTGTTTTGTTTTGTGGTTTGGTTTTATTTATTTATTTGTTTATTTATTTTTGTTTTTCAAGACAGGGTTTCTCTGTATAGCCCTGGCTGGCCTCGAACTCAGAAATCCACCTGCCTCTGCCTCCCGAGTGCTGGGATTAAAGGCGTGTACCACCACGCCCGGCTCGAGCTGCTCTTTCAAAATAAAATGTTAGTTTGTCATGGTCATGAGACAACTTTCCAGAATTAGATCTTCCCTTTCCTCATGTGGGTTTGGAGATTAGATTCAGATCATTAGGCTTGATGGCAAGCATCTTTACCCACTGAGCCACACATACTCAAACAAATCAGTGTAATGATTAAAGAATTGGTTACGCCTTTGCTGACTCCAGTTTCTTGCTCTGGCCACTAGATGGTGCCTATTTTATAGGCTATGCTTGAAAATGTTGTGAAAAAAGTTGGCCTGAAAAGAATAAATTCTTTATAGCCACGTTATTTCCCCTCATATGTCATTGTGAGGAACTTAAGTATGACTACATGAGCACGATCATTTTAACAGTAAATGTAGCATCTTGGTCTGTATTTAGACTGCTCAGAGCTTGGAGGTAGTAAGTTTTTCTATTTGGGAAAAACCAGAACTCAAGCGATATGATGGAGTCATCACACCCTGTCCAATTTCAGACCTTATTCAGCATCACCAGGAGGGAATTTCTAGTTCCATCCTGTCAACATCATCTTGGGGAATACCAGGGGCCTGTTGTCAAAGTTCTGATAATTCCTACTGTGAAGACAGTAACAGAAAGCATAGTTTATCGCTGGGTCCCATTATTTGCAGGAAGCTGTAGAGCAGGGAATGGAGGGTTGTGTGGGGAACAGAAATCCATGGTTAGGGACCGAAACTGCCCTTACTGCAGGAGGAGAAAACAGCATTGCTTAGCGATACAGTGCTTGCTTTACAAGAAAGACCCTGTGTTCAGGCTCCAGCCTGGGTGCTGGGCACTGAAAACAAACTTGTGTTTGGGCCCCAAACACAAGGACCAAGCACTGTTCACGGAAAAGCCTCGAGATGCTGAGACCGAGCTCTGTGTTTCCATGCCAGTACTGGTGTGTTCCGTTTTTAATCTTTACAGAAGATTATTTTACGTGTACAAGTGTTATGCTTACATGTGAGTCTCTGTACTACATGTCTGCCTGGTGTGTGTGGAAGTCAGAATAGGGCATAAGGTTTTCTGGCTCGGAGTCACAGGTAGTGGTGAGCCACCATGTGTGTGCCAGGAACCGAACCCAGGTCCTGTGCAACAACAAGTGCTCTTAACCACCGAGCCATCTCCGTTCCTGCATAGTAACGTTTTTATAATACATTACTATATAGTGAAAAAGATTGGCTTTCTTCTCAATAAATCTGTGTATGAATATTAAGGTAGTAGTAGCTGACTCCTGGCTGGGCTTGCACTTTGCAAGAGATGTCTGTTCTGCTTGGGTAGACATTTCCAGGCTGGCTAGTGGATACCTGAAGCATCAAACCCCACTACCGTGTTATCAGTGCTCCAGTTGTAGTAAATAGCGCGTTCCTAACGTATCCACCCTGAAGATGGTGTGTGGTTAGTAACTCGTTGATGAGATGCCAGCAGAGCCCTGTTTACTTTGTGGTCGCTGTTTGCCACTGTATATAATCTCAGATAATGAACTCTCAGAAGTGTCTGACTTCTTTTCAACCCCAGGCTCTGTCGACAGAATCCGTCGAGAGACTCCCTGTGTACAATAAAGCCGCCTGGAAGCATTACAAAGCCAACCACGAGGCTGACGACTGGTGTGTGCCCAGCCGAGAGCCGAAAGACATGACCACATTCCGAAGCTCTTAAACGCACACGGGACCCTGGCACATCCACATGTGGTTTCTGCTAAATTTGGAAGACATGTATTTGGAACCACACTGTACCAAATATTTCACGTGTGATCTTCACAATTAGTGTTTGCTGAAGCTCCTAAAGGATCGGTTATGCCAACTGTATTCTGATGTGTTGGGTTACTTGGGTGTGGTTTTGAACACACATAATTTTGGTCAACTACCCTTGGTATGGTATGGAGTGTGAAGTTCCTGGTTTCTGTAGGAAGCTGAGTATTTCTTTCAAGTTTTCACTTAACGTCTGCTAGAAGCATCTGAAGAATGTGGAGTAGCTGGCTAGCGGCCTCTCTGCTTTTGGAGTTGTGTCATCTGTGAGTGGTGACGCCTAGTCAGGTGATCTCCCACGAAGAACAACACAGTGATCCGTTAGAACCCACACCGGTTGTCAGAGTGCTGAAGTTAATTGATCATGGCATCATTTTATTGCAGTGGATTGTAATGACTGGTTCCCCATGGAGCTAAGTCCAGAGCATGATTATCGAGTTTACAGTCAGCACAAGGGATTTTCTTTAAAAACAAAGTATCACTGTGTAGCCCCAGCTGACCTTGAGCTTACAATGCCCTTGGTGTCCTGAGCGCTGGAATGAGAAGGGTGTGCCACCATATCTGGCTTATAAGTCCCAAAACAAGCCAAATAGCAGCAGAGAATAAACTGTTTGGGAAGCACCAAGTGGCCCAGGCCGAGCTGACTGACTGCTGAGGTGATCTGATGGAGCTTTTGATGAGTGTGAGATTCTCTGGGTCCCACCCAGGTATCCAGAGGCTGAAGGCCAGGGACCAGGTGAGGCTCATGGCTGGCCTGGCTGGATCTATATTTGGGAGTGAATCGTGACTACTGCTGTTGCCAGAGTGACAGACTGGATTGGGAAGCTTGTCGGGTTGCTACACATTAGGGGACATACTCTGAATCTCAAGCCTGGTGCAATCTAAAGCATTAGCAGGAAGGCCAGGGTGACAGCGAGAGGTCAGGTGACCAAAGGCTCAGCCACCTTGGTTTTCAGTGGTGACTAAGAACATGTATTTTTCTAAAATATCCAAATTTTTTTTTTAAATCAAAGAAAAGTCAGCTTATATTGATTACAGAATTCATTTGCAGCTAGGTGGTGATTTAAAGTCTGCAACAAATGCTTGGAAGTATTGATGTTATTTGTGTTAAAATACAAACCTATGGAGCAGGTAATGACCCCTGGATTCTCTCTCAGTGACCCAGAGTCACACAGAGTTGGCGCCCCAGCCCGAGCTGTCTCTGCTGATCACTCTCCACTGTCTGGGATATTTTTAACCTCCTCTACTAGGTGATGGGGGAGTACTTGGAAAACATGCTTTGCCACTTGCCTAGAGGGACTTGGGGGTTTGGTTTGGAAAATGTAGGGAGTTAAAACATGTCACTCTTGACAGGATTTATCCAGTCTTCACTCTGTGTCCCACAGATACATACATCTGTAATACAAAAGCCAAATCATGTGACATGGCACAAAATAGAACTTTGGTGCCCGTGATAGGAACATGCAGCCTGGGCATGCTCCAGGGTGGTCAGCCCAGATCCTTACGTGAGAGGTGAGGGGCCTGAAACTCAGGTCCTATTGGCCCAGGGTTTTTAGCTAATACTACCAAAATGTTGGAAAATATACCCCTTATACCTGCTGTTTCTAATGGAGGACTTTGTAAGACATAATAGATTATGCTCCTGAGTGACATTTATTCAGTGTACTGCATTTACTAGCTTTGAATTACACTTCACTGCAATGATGAAATATTTTGGAATCTTTTGTACAACTGTCAATAAACGTACTATTTTTACTTGTGAAATACTTTGCCCTCTCCAAGGAATTAAAAAAATTACCCCCCTCTCTGCTTAAGAGCTAAGAAATGTTTTCAGACAAGAAGTAAAATTATTTTACTTTAGTTTCTTTTTAAGGTGTAGCACCTTTTTGCTCTGTTGTAATGGTAATGGATGGAAACAATGTGACAATGCTCTAGGGTCTTACTTTTAAAGACACCTGGAAGGTTTGTAGATTCTTAAGGTGAGCAATTTTGTCTGCCAGCAATAGTTTTATGTGGTATAGGTATGAAAATAGAGTTGATGTTTGGGGAATAGACAGCAAGTGATTTTTATAACCTGAGCAGTTAGTGAGTGTGCCGGTGTATTGTAGGAAAGGATTGTAAGAATATTTGGCCAGGCAGGGGTGGCGCACGCCTTTAATCCCAGCACTTGGGAGGCAGAGGCAGGCGAATTTTCTAGGCCAGCCTGGTCTACAGAGTGAGTTCCAGGACAGCCAGGGCTATACAGAGAAACCCTGTCTCACAAAACAAAACAAAAGACTATTTCACACTGTCATTCTGAATGCTGGCTGGTTTTGATGCCTTTACATTTAGTAATGGTCAGTGTCTTACACTGAGATTTCTACATGAAGACATAGAAGCAGAATTCTACTGCAGCGTGGTGCATTTTCGGGGTGACTGTAAACTGAAAAGATGGATCAGCTTTTATAAAAATAATTTGAGCCACTTAAGGATCTTAGAAATATATCGTGTCCTTTAGACAGCAGTCTGTTTCATCATCAAGGCTCAATATCTGTACAGGTTCAACGAATTGTAACTAGTTGCCAGCACTAGCTCAGTGGGTAAAAGCATGACCGTCAAGCCTGGGTTAGGGTTAGGGTTGGAGATCTTTCCTCAGCAGGAATGGTGGAATTAGAGAAAGAACCAACCACCCTGTGAGTTATCTGTGGTTCTCCACATGGGCACTGTGCATATGCGCATCCCCTACACACACCACACTAATGACTGTAGCCAGGTCTTGCACTCTCTTAACCATCTCCTAGCGGTGCTTCAGGCAGGCTTGCACTGTGGATAGCCTAGTGGGCAAAGCAGGTAGAGTTCGTGTGGTTTGAGTTATCCGAGGTTTCCCTTTCCTAATATACTGCCAATGATTGACATGTGCTGGAGAACTGGTGGATAATTTTGAAGAGCTGTGTAAGTAAATCAAGCCATTTTCCACAGTAGAAATAGCAGTAGGGAAGGGCTTAGTGTAGCCTGCACTGCCTTCTACTCAATACTGGTGGAATCTCCTTGAGTGAAGACAGAGTATGTCCTATTGCTCGTTGATAGCGTGGGTCCACCACTCCTGCCTTTCACCGTTACAGCGGCATGACGGCACACCATGTCAGTAGATCTCTGAGCTTGAGCCAACCTGGTCAACATAGGGAGTTTCAGGTTAGCCAAGGCTACATGTATGGACCCTGTGTGCTGTATTTTTTTTTTTTTAAATCAATGAGGTCCAAAACAACTACAGAGGAGGAAAGAGTTGTGTGGTTCTGTGAATCTCAGTGAGTGGCTAATTAGAGAGGGACCCCAGCCAGCAAACTTCTCTTAAGTTTATGTCATCAGGTTTACAAAGAAGTACAAAGCTTGAAAGGAGAGGTGGCCAGGATTAGGTTTGGTGGTTTTTACTGAAGGAACTTTTCATTATATCCGATTAACTTGTGTTCTCAATACTATTAATTTTTCTCTCAGTCAAACCCAAGACCCTATAAAAAAAATTAGAATTAATGCTTTGTGAAGGAAAACTGAATGCATTCCTATTTTACACAATCCTGGCATTCTTAAATGACTGTATCACTTGTTCTACCTTTTGTGTTTGCAAAGAATTAAACAGTGTGCTGTCCACTTTTCTTTGCCTGTAGTCTTCGTATTTCTGTAGCACATTTTAATCGTAGACTTTAGTAGGAAGACAAGAGTGCCTATTTTGTTGGCTTCCAAAAGCTTTGACTCAGCTAGGGATAAAGGCGGCTTTATACCCTAGCACCACGTAAACCAAGCATGGTGGTGTATGTTGCTAATCCAGGGGCAGGAGCCTGAAATCTCTGGGTTACAGAGAAGCTGGAAGCAGGAAGATCAGAAGTTCAAAAGTTCAAGGTCATCCTTGGCTATACAAGGAGTTTGGGGTCCATTTGAGATATTTTAGATCCTATCACCTATCGGTGAATAGTTACAACTGTCTTTTTACTTCGTTAAGTTACAGATTTTTGAGCAAAATTTTCCTAGTAAGAGAAATTCAGTAGTTATTTTCTGAGATTCTGGAAGTCCCTCCAGTTGTCATAGAGAACAGTGGATGAGATTTATAGCTGTGACCAAAATATTGCCACTTGCTTATCAGAAAGTTCTTTTTTTCTTTTTGGTTTTTCGATACAGGGTTTCTCTGTGTAGCCTTGGCTGTCCTGGAACTCACTCTGTAGACCAGACTGGCCTCGAACTCAGAAATCCGCCTGCCTCTGCCTCCCAAGTGCTGGGATTAAAGGTGTGCACCACCACGCCCGGCTTTTTTTTTTTTTTTTTTTTGTTAGAAAGTTTTAAAATGTCGAAAAGTTCTTTTAAAAATTGCATATGAGCAGTACAGTTTATATTAGACTCAAACGTAGAAAGCTACAGCGTTCTCTATGGCTGTATGGCTTTGTGCTAGGTGCCCTGTAAAGGGTGCTCTAGTGTGTCATGCCACCACAGCCTGTAGAAGAATGGTAAACACATAGCAGCTATCCTGCCCTATGCAACTACAGTACAGTATGAAATTACTAGTTTATTTTAAAAGTGGAGGCTGCACTATACTATATCTGAAATAGAATGGAAAAGGCAGGCAGGCAGGTTTTTCCTATTACAGCATAAAAATAATTATTTTAATATGAACTGGTCAAATCTCCATAGCTCCCTCAATACTTTGTCTGTGATAGGCAGTTATGTCTACCAAGTGTGTAACGATGATGCATTTACTAGCACTGCCCATTCTCCGTGATACATTAAAATGGGTCAGGAGGCAGAGCAAGCGGTGGTAGTCATCAACATGAGCAAAGGCAGGGAAAAGATTAAATACGAAGAAGATGAGAAGACTAGCCAACAGCTCTGTGAAGATGGTTAAAAGTACAGAGGAAGCAAGCACTCATTGGGTGGGAATGTAGGCCTAAAAACTATTTTTCTGGTAACTCAAAGGAGGACATTTTGGGGGTCCCTTCTTGAATAGCATACACTTCAGACTAAATGAGTCAAGGGTTAGTCACATTTCCTGAGAGCATGGTGCTCAGTAGGAAGCCAACTAGACAAAGCAGGCCTAATGTCTACTGCTGGAACGACAGGGATGTAATGTTAAGAGGTTAATGACAGGAAGCAGGAGCCAGGTGTGCTGGCACGCAGTCATTTACCCACACTGTCCGGAAGGTGACGGGTGCAAAGACTTCTCTCTTAGAACTTAATCATGGGGAGGGGTGGGTGGGTAAAGTGCATCTGTGCAAATACAAGGACCCGAGTTTGGATCCCAGCACCCAACTAAAAAGAAAGAAAAGCTGGCTGTCATGGTGCACACCTGTAATCCTCGTGCTGAGGGAGTAGGCGCAGGAAGGTCCCTTGGGCTGATGCCAGGTTCAGTGAGAGACCTCATCTCAAGAAACAAGCTGGAGATGGTAGAGGAAGATAACTTCTGACATCTCCACTTGGGTGCACAGGTGAGTATACCCATCTCTCTGTCTGTCTCTGTCTCTTTCTCTCTCTGTCTCTCTCGCTCACACACACACAATCTCAAGCACACACATCACGCTTACAATTTTACTCTCTCCCTCATGCCTTGAAGGAGGTGCTGAATGCTTATCTTGAAAGGGGTCACATATTTCAAGTGGCCTTTGATGCCTAAAATCCCTCTGTGTCTTACTTCCCCAGGACTGCTTGGCTGCTAGGGCACAGAGCATAACCTTATGACGGACAATTGGAGACCTCTGCCCAGTCAGCACAAGAGAAATTCTGTGCCTGCAGAAATCCTGCCTTTCAGGGGCATTGGGGCTGCAAGGTCAGGTTCCTGATATAGGAACAGCATTGGCCCTGTAGCTCATGGCTGCCATAAGGCCACACTCCTAGATCTGGGTGCTCAGTGATGGTGTAACACCCCTCCTTTCTAAATGAAATTCATATAATGGGAAACAAACTATTTTTTAAAAAGATTTGTTTACTTATTATGCATACAGTGTTCTGCCTGCATGTATGCCTGCACACCAGAAGAGGGCACCAGATCTCATTGTTGATGGTTATGAGCCACCATGTGGTTGCATGGAATTGCTTATATAGGCCTAGGAGTGACATGTCCATACCTGATTGGTTATGCTACCATTACCTCATTAATATGCCTTGGGCCAGGCAGTGACTCGGCAAAAAAAACTCTTATGCACATGCGCACATTGGTTGTTTACCCATAATCATGGGCGGTGGCCAGTGGTAGCCAGCGCCATCTTGTAATGGCGTTTGCAGCTTCCCACATATTTCCAGGACAGACTCCATTATCCCACCCCCAAAGTAAACCCTGGACCATTGGGCAGGGCTTGGTTTTGTTTTCCTTTCTTTCGACCATGGCAGGTTCTAGCAGAATCTAGTCCTAAATTCTGGACTGTAGGCTTTCTCTGCAGTAGACTGTAGAAGCAAAGCTGCCCTAAATTACCTCTTGGACATACTTCTTCAAAGGAGCATTCTAAACCAGCCTAAAGTGGTCACCCTGCTTACATTTTAAACTCCCCAAATTGAACATCCAAAATGGAAACTTTATTATTATTATTTTTTAAATTGAGACTTGGGTAGCTTAGGTAATTCTCTTCCCAAACCGTGCTGTTCATGCGTTCTTCTAAGATGTATTCTGTGCTCCAGCACACCTCTGTTTGCCAGCCATTCCTGAACCTGTGTCCAACTAAACTAGGACTCATTCTCACCCCAAGTCACAGACTCTGCAGTGGCACGGATGCCACTATGACCACAGGTTGTCTCCTGTGCCAAGCTCCGTCGGTGGCTACTGGGATGGAGTGGGCTGGAACAGTCATGTGATGGTGAACCCCAAACGGACAGAGGAATGAGGTTGGCCCTAGTCAAGTGTGCAGTGAGTCCCAGTGGAACAGGTAGAGAGGTCTGGAGGACCCAGCAGGCATCAGGGGAGGAGGAGCAACCAGAGATTGACAGCTGGTGGGCGTTTGGATTCTAAAACTGAACTGTTTAGAGCATCATCATATCCAGTGTGAGGTGCTTCCTGAGCAATCCCACTGAAGCAGATATTTAAGGATTTTTAATTATCCTTAATGGGCCCATAGTAATTGTATACATTTATGAGATATATAATCAGCATAGCCCCTCCCAAGCATTTATCATATCTTTGTTTGGGGAACATGCAGAATCCTATTTTGAAGTCTATGACATATTATTACTAACAGTGGTCACCCTGCAGTGTAAAGCACCCCAGGGCTTTCCTCGGCTCTCTGTATGTTTTACCTCATCCCAGACACTCCTGCCTCTCATAACCCCAGATCTGTGCTCTCGGATCAGCTGACTGAGCATCCGTAGGTGAGTGAGATCACCTAGTGTTTGTCCTTCTGTACCCAGCTTACCCGTCCTGGTTCCATCTGCATTGCCACACAATTATAAGATTCTCAATACTTTCTACAGTTTTTATTATTTATTTTTATGTTTGTGGATGTTTTATCTGCCTGTATTGTTTATGCACCATGTACATGGTGTGCCTGCAGAGGCCAGAAGACATCCTGGGACTGGAGTTACAGATGTTTGCCAGCCATCACGTGGGTGCTGGGACTTGAACCCAGGTCCTTTGGAAGAGCAGCCGTGCTCTTTACTGCTGAGCCATCTTTTCAACCTGTGGATTTCAATATTTTTAATGGGCGAAGAGTCTTCCCTTGTGCACGCACTACGTTTTCTTTTATCTCGTCACCACGGATGGGTACCTAAGTTGATTCTGTCTCCTCGAAGAAACAATATTTGGAGAAGGAGCTATGTTCGTCCTAAGCCTGTATTAATCCACGACGTGTTGAATGGTGTCCAGTTTTTGTGGGATAAGGAGAAGTCTGAGCAAGCCGGGGGTTACTAGCACAGTGGTTAATACCTAACCGAGGAGAGCCTCACACAAAGGGATAGAAGGTAAGCTTAAAATTCCCATCATAGTAAGTTTTACAACTGACCGCTGCTTGCTGCACAGAAGGGTAGGTCCAGAGAGAGTTTTTCTAATGGCCGACTAGCTCCGTGCAGTGTTTATCTTCCAATCTTTGGAATTTTCTCTCTGTTTCACTGTTTGGGCAATGTCCTTCATGTTTTCATGAGTTAAAATGGGATCATTTTTACAGGAGACACCTAGACATTTAAGGGAAACATACTTGTTATTTAGTGTTTAAACACCAAGTTTTGTTTACTTTATTTATTCTCTGTATGAGCTTTCTGCAGTATGTATACCTGCATGCCAGAAGATGGCATCAGTTCCTTTTATAGATGGTCATGAACCACCATGTGGGTGATGGGAATTGAACTCAGGACCTCTGGAAGAACAGACAGTGCTCTTTACTGCTGAGCCATCTCTTCAGCCCCCAAACATGAAGTTTTTGAATGCGGACTCTGTACTAAATGTTATGAGACACTGGGACACTAAAACAGAGAAGCGTTGGGGCTGACACCATGGTATATGGCTGTGACCTGGCTACCAGAAGGCAGAGGCAGGAGGATTGTTTGAATCTAGCCTGGGTAACATAGACTCTGTTTCCTAAACATAGACATGCATGTGTGCACACAAGCCCTGTATTCAGATGACTTTTCTAGTTATGGAATTAAATGTCTCTCCTTGGCTGGGCTCTATTTTTAATTAGAAAATTCAGAGGGTCATTTCCATAACCATACTTTATAATTTTAAATTTATATGATCAAAATGTAAGTTTCAAATTTATAAAAATTACTGTGATTTTTTAGATTAGTCAAGCCATATTTTTGCCACAGAACTTGTACTTAAAACAAGTCAGCATGTTTTCATTATATATAGTTTTCTTCCTTTCTTTCTTTTCTTCTTTCTTTCTATCTTTCTTTCTCTTTCTTTTTAAAATTTATATTATTTATTATATATGTATACATCTGCATGTATATCTGTGTGCCAGAAGAAGTCATTGGATCCCATTACAGATGGTTGTGAGCCGCCATGTGGTTGCTGGGAATTGAACTCAGGACCTCTGGAAGAGCAGCCAGTGCTCCTAATTCCTGAGCTGTGTCTCCAGCCCTATATAGCATTCCCAAACAAGGTTTGTTTTTGATTCTCCTCCCTAATTCTCCATCCCTGGTCGGCCTTGCATCCTTCCAGCTACCCTCCCATAACTTTCAGCCTTCATGGTTCCTGACCCCTTCCCCACACTTAGCAATTCTCTTTCCCTTTCTTGGTTTCCTTTCTACGTTCACAGCCTAATCGCACACTCACACCCCGCTATGCGCATCCTTGTGACAACTTCTATCTTTCAGAGCCCGTTAAAATGATTCTCTGAGTACCTGCATTTTCTACAGCTGCGGCCTGAGTGCTAGGCACTTTGGAATTGGAATAGCACCTTGTGGGTATTAGTAGATGGCAGAGCTCATCTCACTCAGTTCAAGACGTGGGGGGTTAGGGTGGTGCTCTGAGTGCGTGCTAGAATGAGTGTACATAGCTTCTAGAAAACTATTCTGAAAGCTGGACACATTCAAACAGGAGATCTTCGGATTCACCTTAGGGGGCTATTGAGTGCTTTGGCCAGGTGCTTTTAAATTAATAAGGTGAAAGCTCTCATCGCTTTCCACATAAACTGACCTTTCCCTTTTAAGTCTGGGCGTGCAACATTAAACAAAGTGTCAATATGGCCCCATGACATTGATCATACTGCCTGAAAACCTGTGACGTGGAGGCCCTTGTAGTTTGTGTAAGTAGAACCTGAGTGTTTATACAATAATAAAAGCATCCAGCAGTGCATTTCTCAGCTCTCTGCATTGATGAGCCATGTTAAACAAATGATGATACCATATTAAACACAATCTGAAGTATTGAACATACAGATCATCCTGGTCATACCCAATATAAAGTAGTGTCTAGGATTAAAAAAAAATGGAGCTGGCACGATGGCTTGCTACGTAAGATCACTTCCTGCTCTTCTGGAGGACCCAAGTTCAGTTCTTAACACCCATGCTGGGTGGCTCACAACCACTGTGACAACAGCTCCATGAGATCAGACACAGTCTCTGGACTCCATGGAACTCACACATACATGGAGTATATTCACACACACACACACACACACACACACACACACACTCACACACACACACACACACACACACACTCACACACACACACACACACAGAGAGAGAGAGAGAGAGAGAGAGAGAGAGAGAGAGAGAGAGAGAGAGAGAGTCAGCCTTCTGTTGTTCTCCTGGCATACTCTAGCCTTCTCTGGGCATCTGAGCAGTCTCTCTAACTTGCATGTCCTGTATCAAAAGTTGCTTTATTTCTTACCAAGTAAAGATCCCATTCTTGAAGCTTGTGGACAATAGTTTTGTTAGAAGAAAAGGCAAGGATTGTATCCCTTTCCAATGAGCTTCTCTCAGGAGCGTTTAAGTGAAGTGGGTCCGACTTACTGTGGTGTAAGTATTACTGCTTTGGGTACAGTAATACTTTTGGGATGCACTCTATTAAATAAACACAATGTTCTGAGAAGTTCTGAGATCTCAATCAACCCAAAGGAGCAAAGGAGGCATTCCTGGATACAAGGTTTATAAAGTGGGTAATGTTCATTGTCACCAGACAGCACGACCACCCTGCTGTCTGTGTTTGCGATATTGTCCTTAAATCTAAACTGTCCATTGAACATATATGTGGGCCTCTGTGCTGAGTTGGCAGCTCCTGATGTTGCGTACAAGTCACCATAAGCCTTCCCTTGTAACTTTTCGTCCTTCCAGTTGGGTTGGGCCTTTCTCATTACATCCTATGCCATGAGCTTTAGGGCACTTTACTTCCAGTTGATGTCTGACCGGGAGAGTTGGCTCAGAAGTTAAGATGTCTTTCTGCTGTTCTAGAGGACCCAGGTTCTGTTTCCAGCACCCAGAGTGGGTGACTTGCAAATGCCTTTCACTCCCGCTCCAGGGGATCGAATGCTTCTGACCCGCTGGCACCCTATTCTCTCTCTCTCTCTCACACACACACACACACACACACACACACACACACACACTGACACACATGCTTACATAACTAAAAATAAAACAAACTTTAAAAAGACAAAGGATGATAAATGCAAGGGTCAGGTAGGGAAAGGGCAAAGTAAATATAGGTTATTATTAAAGTCGAAGGTTGTTGTTGGAGCTCCGGCTCAGGGCAGTTCAGCACACTACATTTCGTTATGCTGCATAATCCGATCATTTGTGTATGTTCTTTTTATTTATTTTTTAAAGGATTTATTTACTTTATGTATATGAAGACACTGTAGCTGTACAGATGATTATGAGCCTTCATGTGGTTGTTGGGAATTGAATTTAAGACCTATGCTTGCTCTGGTCAACCCCACTCGCTGCGTGCTCCCCCCCCCACTTGCCCCCCCCATTTGCTTGGTGTCTGCTCGCTCCGGTCCAAAGGTCCAAAGATTTATTCATTATTATACATAAATACACTGTAGCTGTCTTCAGACACACCAGAAGAGGGAGTCAGATCTCATTACGGGTGGTTGTGAGCCACCATGTGGTTGCTGGGATTTGAACTCAGGACCTTCAGAAGAGCAGTCAGTGCTCTTACCTGCTGAACTATCTTGCCAGCCCGTTCTTTTTAATATATAAGTACACTTATTATTGGGATGGTTTTAAATGCAGCGAGAGTTCTTGTTGAGGGTGGTGACTACAGCTCAATGATGGCACCTACTCAGCCTAGACACAAATCTAAATTGCTTAGCGGTGAGATTGGCAGTGGGACTCACGGGTTTTTTCCCCCCATGTTAGTTTAAGGCAGACAGGAAAACAGATGAGAATAATATACAGATTATATAACAGTTACATTTATTTCCTTCAGATTTATTAAAGAAACTAATGTTTGGCTATTATTTAAATTTTTACATGGGGCTGGAGCAATGGCTCAGTGGTTGAGAGCGCTGACTGCTCTTCCAGAGGTCCTCAGTTCAGTTCCCAGCAACCACACAGTGGCTCACAACCATCTGTAATGGGATCTGATGCCCTCTAGTCTGAAGAGAGCAACAGTGTACTCACATACATAAAATAAATAAGTTAATTAAAGAAAATTTAGATCGTTCTTGAGAATTAAGGAGAAATAAATTATTTCCCCTGAACTGATTACCTTCTACAAACCTATATATTTATCAGACATATATCATTTTCAAAAATAATAACATAGGCTTTAATCTTAGCACTCAGGATGCAGAGGCAAACCTGGTCTACAGAGTTCCAGGCCAGTCAGAACTACATAAGATCCTGTCTCAAAATAATATTTAAAGCATAAAACCTTTTTGTCTATTAATCTGCTTTAACATGTTATACTTTTTCCTTACAATAACGTTTTTCATGTCAGAATCTATAATACACCGTTGGAGGGTACATAACTTTCCATTGTATCAACTATGTTGGTGGAACTGCTGTTAGGAGTATTGCTGGAGTGACAGGACAGTCAGTGCGATCCACTCGGGTCTTCCCTGTGATGGTTAATTCTGTTGCTCCACTTGACTCCATCTAGAACCATCTAGGAGTCAAACACCTGGGCGTGCCAGGAAAGGAAATGTTTAGGCGTTTGTTTAGTTCCTTTGGAAGAGGACAGCCAAGGGCTTAAATGACTCTAGTGAGAAATCAGGAAAGCCCCAAATCCCATTTTTATTACGCCCTCTTTGGTAACCGACCTCCAACAGGAAAGGAAGGAGTAAAAGAAGAGGCATTGTGAGATGTGCGAAGACAGAAGAACTCTGTGTCGCGGGATGCTGGATTTGAAACGGAAGTGGGGATTCTCACTTTTGAAGCTCAGGTGTGCGGGTGTCTTCGGTTTGAGTCCCTGGAAACGGAGTGATGAGTGGGCATTAAAGTGTTAGCTGAGAGGGCATTCTTCCCAGTCATACCTGAGAGCTCTTCCTGGAAGACCTGGCAGGCAGCTTCCTCAGCCAAGCTAGGACTGAAGACTCACCCACTCAGAGATCCTGAGCTGGGATGTCTCTTTAGAAGGTGAGAAGCTTGCCTGCTGTATCCTTACATCAGCCAGTTACACACAGTAAGCCCTGGGAGGGTGATAAACGTAGGTGAGATAATTGGAAAATTCAGCAGATATTCCCAGCAGCCAGGGGTTATCCACACGTACCATGGATGAAGTGGGGACTAGGAGGAGGAAGGCAGGGATGGATATGGGCTCCGGTCTTTGCATGGTTTCCCTCATTTCTGTGCTACTCTCGGGCTCTTGGGAAAGCTATTCTGCAGGGATGGCTGAGTTTGTCTGACTGATACACAGCTTTCATTGCTACCCATGTGCTCCTTTCTGGGCGGGAGGAAATCCTTGACTCGACCCCTTTCTAGGGAGCACTCTTGTCTGTGCTTGGCTTTCCAAACAGACTCAGGGCATCTCCCTCCAGTGTCTGAGTAAGCGCCCCCGCTCAGAGTAGAAGATGATGGGAGGCGGGGTGACACAGGATCAGAGGGAACAGACAATGTTACTCAGAGCCACTTATCCCTCATATAATTTTTATGACTTGACTTCCCTTCAGGCCTAAGTTATATATTTTTAAATGTCCTAAGTTACATGCTTCAGATGTTTAAAGAAATCATTTTCTTTGCCTTTCTACTGTAACATCCTTCCCCAGGGCAATAGATGCATGGCTTAGGTGAATAGAGGACACAGAGTAAAAGAGATTCAGAGAAGGCATCTCAAAATATTATCCTGCCTCAGTCACATCCAAGGGCACTAACAGGACCCGGGGGTGGTAGCAATGGAGTCTTGTAACAGTCTTTGATGAGTCCTGGAAAATGGAAAGAGAGCAGATGATCAAAGATGGAGAAAAGGTTCAGCGTTTTTCAAGCACAAAGAAAAAAGGTGCTGCACAGTGCAGACGGAGAGAGCTCTAGAGAGAACTCGCCTCTTTTCTGGTTTCTATTATTGTTGTTTGTTTGTTTGTTTGTTTGTTTTATTAGTTTGTCTTGGACAGAAGCTATTGACAGGCAGCCTCTAGATGTTAGCAAAGAACACAAGTATCTCCTGAAATATTGTTACGAGAAAGACTCAAAAAACGGGGCGCAGAAGTCAGAACGGTTAGAGAATATGCAATACAGTGAACTCAGAAAGACTCCTGGACATGGTTCTCCCAGGAGCTCACAGGAGTTGCAAGTCCGACTCCTGTTTTAGGAAGTGGAAACCTACAAGGGACCATTAGCTTGGTTTGATCTCTGCGACATGTCCGTCAATACATCATGTCCTTCTTTGTCTCACATTTGTGGGGGCCCACTCTTCCTCATGCCATAGACTCTGTCCTATGTGGCACTACTGTATTTAAGCTGGTCCTGGCTTGCTCTTCAGTGTCTGTTGCCATGATAGTCTCAGCATAGCACATGATCACAAATGTGGCAATGCGGTGGGTTGGTTTTCTTTCCACAGGAAGGAAATTTGGGATTGGCTTGTTCCTAAGATCACAATGAGGAGTATGTATACACACACACACACACACACACACACACACATGTATTTGTGTACATGTGTACATATACATACATACACACACACACATATATGTAAAACACTGCGTTCTGTCTCCTTTGCCGTCTCACTTTTTTGCACATTAGAAATCATACGTGGTAAGTGAGGCTCATGGTACAGGTAACACATCTTTTCTCCAGCTTTGTTAACCCAGTGTCTGGCTCTCTGAACCACTTACTTTTTTTCCTAAGTCACACAGGACTTTCGGGCAAAGAATTTATAAATGTGTGTGTGTGCACATGTGTGCAAGTATGTGTGCCAATTCACACAGAGACCTGAAGAGGGTGTCAGGGATCCTGCTCTATCCCTCTGCATTATCCCCTAGAGACAGAACTCCATTTAGAGAAAGAGAGAAAGAGAGAGATGAGATGAGTGTCCACAGTTCTGAGCAGCCATGATCCTACTTCTAGGAAAGGTAGATACCTTTTTCACTGTTTTTCTCATTGCTGGGATGAAACACAAAACAAAATGAGCTTAGGGAAATATCTTAGTTAGGGTTTGACTGCTGTGAACAGACACTGTGACCAAGGCCACTCTTATAAGGACAACATTTAATTGGGGCTGGTTTACAGGATACAGAGATTCAGTCCAGTACCATCAAGGTGGGAGCATGGCAGCATCCAGGCAGGCATGGTGCAGGAGGAGCTGAGAGTTCTACATCTTCATCTGAAGGCCTCTAAGAGAAGACTGACTTCCAGGCAGCTAGGACTAGGATATTAAAGCCCACACCCACAGTGACACACCCACTCCAACAAGGCCACACCTCCTTATAGTGCCGCTCCCTGGTCCAAGCATATACAAACCATCACAGGAAGGAGAGGCTTGTCTTGGCTCACTGTTATAGAATGCCACGGTGGGAAGGCATGGAGGTTGCTGCTTGAGGCCACTGACTACATTACAGCTTTGGTCAGTGGACCACAACGTGGAAGTGGAGGGCCACACATAAGGTCCTTGTCTCACATTCTCCTTTTTATCCGCCCTGGGACCCCAGTCCATAGACTGATGCCACCATGCACAGTCCCAGTCAAACCTTTCTGGAAAGACCTTCACAGACACCCTCAGAGGCTGGTCTCCCATGTGATCCTGAAGCCTATCAAGTTAGCCATAAAAATTAATCGTCAGGAAAAGAAAGTGAAGAACCGAACCCAGGCTGGTTGTCACTTCCACTACAAAGGTGTTTTACATGATTTAGAGAAAAAACTAGTGATTCAGAAAGAATTTTATAAAGGCTTATGAATATATTTGAAGTCAATTTTATGGCTCATGGCTGACAATATTAATGGAAACAATATTAATAAAAGGTACTCTTTATAGTAATAAAAACTTGAAACAAGGACTCATAGATCATTTTTTACCAGTTTCTAAGGCAGTTAACTTTTCCAGTGTAATTAAAGAGAAAGTATACTTTACAAAAAAAAACCAGACAAGTAGGCTCTATATTAAACTTAGCTGTCACTCAGTCAAGGGTAAAGACAAAGATGAAGCAGTACCAGGTAAGGGTAGCACACCATGGGCACACTGTCATTTCAAATATGACATCCTAGGGCCGGTGAGATGGCTCAGTTGGTAAAGGCGCCTGCTTCCGTACCTGATGACCTTGAGTCTCATCTGCAGAGCCCACCCAGGGGAAGCAGAGGTGCTCCTCCCACAAGCTGTCCTCTGACCTTTACACAGGCACCATGGCGTGTGCTCACACACAAGTAAATGTAAGCTTTTATAAATTGTTCTTAGAAATGGTCGTGTCTCCCTGCTTGGTGGCAGGAGAGACAGGAGCCACCCACTGGGTGCTTCTAATTTGAGCACCCAGTTGACTCCTCTTGCTTTTCACTCTTGCAAGACTCTCACTAAAAATCTGACGGTGTAAAGCCTGTGTTAGCATTGCTTGTGGCTGTGGCTTTGTATCACTTATCCTGTGGTGCACCACCGGAGCCTCCTGTGTTCCACTCAGGGATCCCTGGTCCCACACCGTGTAGCTGCCACCAAAGTCTCATCTTCCTTGTCTTCAGAGCTGCCTAAGCACAGTTGGCCAGGGAGAAGTGACTGGCCAGGGGCAAGCTGATGGTACCTGATGCCCTGAGGTCAGGATCTTTTCTTTTCTTTTCGGGAATTATTAGGGATTTGAGGAAGAAGGTTGGGGAGAGCTCTCCTGTTATCATAAATACCATACTCTGTGGTGATGCAGTATCATACAATCTAAGAGAATGGGACTTTTGCTGGACCTCACAGCCCAGCAAAAGTATCCCTTGAGGTCATTACCACTTGAGGCTGCTATCCTGCTTTGTACACAATCTGTTTGTTTTACCTGCCTTTAAGAGAACAATGTAACATTCACTCTTACTATGCTTGGATTTCCCACCCAGTGAACTTTTACAACCTCAACTGATGCATATTTTTAATTTTAAGTTATGCATTCTTTTGGCCTCGGATTCAAAGGGCAGTGCATGTGTGTCATGAGAACCATTTCCTGAAAACAGCAAATGGATGAAAGCTGCCTTATCAAATTAGTATCTGCCATAAACACTGAAAACAACATATGGAACCTGCTTGATAGTGTTTGCTTCTTTGTTATCTGGGTCAGTTGGGGTCAGCTGGAGCCAGTGACTTAATCCCTTGTAAAACTCTTAAAGATTTCTGTAAATTATCCCTCATCCCTCCCCTGTTTGATGTTTCCTGGGCTGTTCAGTAAATACAGAGCAAAAGTCCTTTGTTAGGGACAAACGATACAGATTAAGACAAGACAGCATTCAGGCAGGCACGTATTCAGACTCATGATAGACAGAAGGCAGACGGAAGACACAGGAGAGAATTAGAGAATTCAAACTCTGTATGGCTTGCTCTCGGTTAAACTGCTTCAAGAGGGCACCTCTGGTTTCTCTGATGCAACACAGAGACACATAAGTGACCCCAAGTTTATAAGTGAGATGCCTCACTGGTGCAACACACCTTTTGAGTAGAAAAGTGGGGGACTCATCCTTTGTAATGTCAGGAAGAGAACATCCTGGGGACTCTGCCTGTGCAGAGGGAATAGAACCAAGCGATGAGAAAGGATGTCAGAGGCCTGACGACATCTTTGAATGCCTGCATTCAGCTGCAGTCAGATCTCCCTAAAGCCCAGGGCACTTCAGATTCCTGAAACAATGAGTTCTTGTCTACTTAAGCTTGTGTGTGTTCAGTGTTGCTTCTCAAAACCCAGGGTCTTGGTTAATTAGGCATACCAGAGTTCCCTTTATATAGTAGAAGTGTAGCTTATTATCCCTAGCACATTTTCTGATAACTACATTCGAGAAGCAAGAACCTCGGGTAAGAAGAGGTCTTTATTTGACACGAAAGTAACGCTAAATACTTAGCCGCTCGTTGCATTTGTTTATTTATTTATCTATCTATTTATTTATTTATAAAAGTAACGGCAGCAGGCTCAGCATTTATGATGGAGAATGTTGAGCTCCAAAGCTGTGGGAGACTTGGAGCTTATTTCGTGAGTTAAAGCAGACTGCTGACTGTGACAGGTTCTGCACTCTGATTTATAGCTCCCACATGCTTCTTGGACGGTTCACATTCCAGCAGGAGGGATCTGGATTCTCTGTCTGGGGATCAGATAAAGGTCTGTGACACCTGCGTTTCTGGAATATAATACAAGTGATGTGGGTGTGTGAAGCTGGGTTAGAGAACGAATGCAGCTTCTGGGTCAGTGGGGTGACTCAGCGGGTAAAGGGGCTTGCTGCCAAACCCGATGGCCCGAGTTTGATTCCTGGAACCTATACTGTGGAGGGAGAAAACTGACTCTGGCAAACTGTCTTCTGAATTCACTTGCCATGTGTTTCCTTTGGCAAATGTATGGTTGGATAACGGCACTATCAGGACTATTGAAATCTTGTAATTGCTCAAACCTATAATACGCATTGTGCAAATCAGTGTTTATCTGCATGTTTATACTATACCCATTTCCATAGCAACAGAGCAGAATTTACAAAGGAGAGTATTTCATATATTTAATTGCACCAGAAATGACTACCTTCCTACCTGTACCTTTTCAGATTCTGTATTAGCCTATTTGGCATCCATTTATCACAGAGCTAATTATATTAACTTTATTTTTCTGACTTCTGTATGTTTGATGCCCTGACATTTAGGGTTATAGGGATCTAGGAAGAGCCTGTCCCAACCAGGGCTCACTAGTTCCTAAATGTAGTGATCATCTTTGGACCAACCATCTCTCTCTTTTTTTAAAAAAAGAAGATTTATTTATTTATTTATTTGATGCATGTGAATACACTGTTACTCTCTTCAGACATCAGATTCCATTATAGATGGTTCTGAGCCACCATGTGGTTGCTGGGAATTGAACTCAGGACCTCTGGAAGAGCAGTCAGTGTCATCTCTGCTGAGCCATCTCTCCAGCCCCCCCAGCCATCTCTATTTAAGTAACTCTCACACGTCTATCCTTTATCTTCCTTGGCCTAGTTCATTTCAGAACCCGACAAAGAGAGACCACAGGATACCCCAGAGACTCCCAGAACTGCTAGAGCAGCCAGCACAGGCCATGGGACAAACTTTCTGCTTGTTCCCTTCTTTCTTAGCAAGTCTGGTGCTTGCTCGTATGAGTTACCTTTTTGGTTGCGATAATAAAACATCATGACCCAATGCAGCTTGTGGAAAAGTTTATTTTGGCTTATTTTTTGGGGCAGGGGTCTGCACTGGGGAGGGAGGCATGAGAGCAGGTGACTGGAGCAGGAAGCTTACTGCTCAGAGTTCTGTCCATGCACAGGAAGGAGAGAGTGCAGTGGACATAGGGTGAGGTTATAGAGTCACAAAGCCCTCCCCCAGTGACACACTTCCTCCAGCAAGGCTACACCTCTTAAGGGTTCCCATAACCTTCCTAAACAATGCCTCCACCCAGGGACCAAATGTTCAAATCTCAAGCCTATCAGGCAGATTTTGTAATCTACAATTGTGGATCCTTAGTAATATGGTATACCTCTGTCTGTTGGGAAAAATGGGTGACAAATTCTTCTTTCAAAAGCTTTGACCTCTCTGTGTTAGTGTACTGGCTATTTTTGTGTCAACTTGACACAGCTGGAGTTATCACAGAGAAAGGAGCTTCAGTTGAGGAAATGCCTCCATGAGATCCAACTGTAAGGCATTTTCTCAATTAGTGATCAAGGGGGAAAGGCCCCTTGTGGGTGGTGCCATCTCTGGACTGGTAGTCTTGGGTTCTATAAGAGAGTAGGCTGAGCAAGCCAGGGGAGGCAAGCCAGTAAAGAACATCCCTCCATGGCCTCTGCATCAGCTCCTGCTTTCTGACCTGTTTGAGTTCCAGTCCTGACTTCCTTTGGTGATGAACAGCAGTATGGAAGTGTAAGCCGAATAAACCCTTTCCTCCCCAACTTGCTTCTTGGTCATGAAGCAAGTGAAAGCTTGCTTCCAACGTTGGATGGTTGGAGATTGATTTTTGCTTTGATTGTGAAGGAATAGAAACCCTGACTAAGACAAATTGGTACCAGCAGAGTGGGGTATTCCTGTGACAACCTGACCATGTTTTGGGGAGGACTGTGGAAGGACTTTGGAACTTTGGGCTTGAAGATCCATTCGTTGTTAAGAGCTCTGTCAGATGTTGTGTAGGAGCTTGGAAGATAATGTTGAGAACAGTGCAGAAGATGGAGGCCTGGTTTGTGAAATTTCAGAGGGAAAATTAAAGACTCTCTTCAGGGCCATTGCTGTTTTTATTGTGAAGATTTTGTAGTTCTGGTTAGCTGGGGCTGAAGAATCAGCTGTGATTAACAAGATACCAGAACTACTAAAGCAAAAACTTTGCATTACTGGGACTATTGATGCTGGTTAGCTGGAGCTAAGAAATTAGCGGTGATTAAGAAGAGACCAGCATCGTTGAGGTGACATCTTCTGGGAAGTGTTTTCTGAAAGCACAAAGAGGCTGTGTTCCAGAGATAGGCAAGGTTGTACTCCTTCTGCAGTGGAACTTGGTAATGTGTAAGGGTCACCCAGGTGGTACTGGTTTTGAAGGCATGAAGGGGCCACACAGCAGCTCAGGCTCGGCACTGTGAGAGGCCATGGAAGGCCATTGGTGAAGGTGCAGCCCCAGTTGTAATTGAAGGCCCAGGACTGAAGGGGTCACGCAGTGTTTTGGAGATGCCAGTACCACAAGATGACCACCAAGAGCAGCAGCATCAGTGGAGTACAGGCATCTGGAGCCCAGAGGACGACGTGTGTGCTACAAAGGGCATGGCTGGAGAAGTGACCCAAGCCCTTGGAGGAGCCCAGAAGATCGTGAGTTGGATCCCAGACGTTGGACGGTTGGAGATTGATTTTTGCTTTGATTGTGACTGTGCCCTGATATTTTCCCTCTTGAAGGAAGAAACTGTTTTAGTGGAGCCCACAGTTAAGAGACTTTTAATAGTAAAAAGACTTTGGATTTTAAAAGAGATGGATATTTTAAAGAGATTGAAATTTTAAGTATATGTAAAGACTGTGGGACTTTTAAAGTTATTTAGATCTTGGGGATGAATAAGAATGTAAGGGTTGAGGCTTACTAGTGATGTGTTTGTGTGTCAAGTTGACAAGGGGTCAATTGTACTGGCTATTTTTGTGTCAACTTGACACAGCTGGAGTTATCACAGAGAAAGGAGCTTCAGTTGAGGAAATGCCTCCATGAGATCCAACTGTAAGGCATTTTCTCAATTAGTGATCAAGGGGGAAAGGCCCCTTGTGGGTGGGACCATCTCTGGGCTGGTAGTCTTGGGTTCTATAAGAGAGTAGGCTGAGCAAGCCAGGGGAGGCAAGCCAGTAAAGAACATCCCTCCACAGCCTCTGCATCAGCTCCTGCTCCCTGACCTGTTTGAGTTCCAGTCCTGACTTCCTTTGGTGATGAACAGCAGCATGGAAGTGTAAGCCGAATAAACCCTTTCCTCCCCAACTTGCTTCTTGGTCATGATGTTTGTGCAGGAATAGAAACCCTGACTAAGACAGTTAGCATTGAATCACCTATGAAATTAAAACTCCTGAGACTTTAAAGAGGACATACAGAAGAACACCTACTATAGCTTATCACATATGCGTTCGCATGCACACGAGCATGCGCGCATGCACACACACACACACACACACACACACACACACACATGCACAAATCAAATGTAACTAAAGACAATGAAAAGCAAATCTCCTTTCCACTCCAGACCTTCAGTTTCCAAGAAGCACAGCTATGTCAGTCAGTAGCATGTGAACTGTACTTATAACAAGCAAGTGATGATGCAGGGTTCACATGACCAAACCATGCTAGAAGAGTCTAACATGGGTCCATACATACAAATTAGGTCTGAGTCCAAAAATTTCTACATAAGGTAACTCTAGAGAAAACTGCAGCTGTCTGCAAACATTCCTTGGTCCCCACTTTGACCAGTTGCTCTGCCCTTAGGACACTAGCTGGTGAAGGGTCATTTACCATTCTGTGTGAATGGCCCCATGCTGACATTGTCACAGGTCAGATGTCCCCACGCTCACTTCATCATGGGTCAGGTGTCTCCATGTTCACACGGTCATGGGTCAGATGTTTTCATGCTCACACGGTCACAGGTCAGATGTCCCTATACTCACACTGTCATGGGTCAGATGTCCCCCATCTGCCTATTTCCCACCTATCCTGTCCCACAGGATTCAGTTATTCGTGGGTGCGAGGGGGATTGCAAACCTGGAAGAAAATGGGAGGAAGAGAAAAAGGAGCCGGAGACCAAGTAGAGGATCCTATCAAGTTCTCCGTTTATTAGGCTGAGATGCCTGGTTTTAAAGCATACATCGCGGGGGAATAGGGAGGGGTCGAGGGGGAATTTAACAAAGAACAAAGAAGTGGGCATCTGCTGACATGAGGGCTGAAGTCAGGTTCCAGGCGGCGGGCACTCTGTGTCTTATCTCCGGAACATAGATCCTCCTTAACAGCCTTGGGGTGTCAGGCCGGGCTCAGGCGTAACTCATGTCCTTGGATGTCATAGAAGTCAGGAAGAGATAAGGAAGAGGGGACTATAATTCAGCTTTTACAGCCTCAGGTGCCAGGAAGGGAACAGGGAGGAGGGAGTGACAACCGGCTCCTAGCACGAGGCCATTTGGCCTGTCAGGGTGGGAGATTGTGAAGGGCTTGCTTTCTCACAGTATGGTCTCTGGCACCCACCCTTAGATATTCTTTTGCTGTTTATCAGTTCCTAAGGTTACTCCATGCCTGGTACAAACCTTTAAAATTATTCATTGGTCAAAATTAAATAAACGTTGGAACATTTGTTCTAGTGACTCTGTTGGGAGCCATTAAGACAACACAATTGTCCTGATCTCTGAATTGGGCCTCTCCCCCCGAGAAGAAAAGGGGGTCAAAAGTGGGCCACTGACACACCGTTCCAAGAACAACTACAGGATGTTCCAGCCCTAACTCAACGCCAGATGTCCTGACCACACCCTGATACCACCAAGTTCCTGCTTCCCCTTGTAACTGCCTAAAGAATGTGCAATTCTATTGCCCCACCCCTCCCGCTGATAAGTACCTGTACTTCCCCTTTTGCTTGTGCAATTCTACTGCCCCATCATTCCCCTTTTGCTTGTACATTTAAACCTTGGGCCTGGCTAATACAGTGGAACCTTGATGCCACTCAGAATGTTTCCGTGTTGTTCTTGCACAAGGTTCTCGTCTCTCTCTATCCCCCCATTCGGTTCTTAGGAGAAGGTCCCCTCGAGACCCTCGAATAACTGGACCTGCTAGATGGGTCATGACTCCTTTATTGTTCTTAGAAACTTTGCATCAATTGATAATTTCAATTCACTTCAAGTCACGTTTTCCTGCAGATTTAAATTTAAAGATAATTTAATAGACTTTACAAGTAAATCTACAAGTTAGTACTTCTATCCTAGTCAGCTCTCTTCTGCTTCTATCGACACACTCTATTTTTCTCTAAAATGGGGAAGAGAAAGGTGATAAAGGTAATAAAATCAACACTAAGTTATAGAAACAGATTCCTTGCGCGTGGTCGGTTTTCTTTCTTGCTAACAGGATGAAAACCAACAAGCTCCAAGTATGGTGGTCATGCCTTCAATCCCAGTTCTCAGACTCAGAAGTGGATTCAAGGCAAGTCTGGTCTACATAGCAGATTCCAGCCAGGGTGACATAAGACTCTGTTTCAAAAGCAATCCTTCATGCAAGGAACTTGTGGTCAAATGACATTTTCAAGCATGGTCCAAAGGCAGGAATGCCATAGACGCCATGGTCTGAGGTGTCATTTTTATTAAACATACTAATTCATGAAGAAAACGGTACTTCAGACCATGTATGGATTGCCTTGGGGGGTGTTACTCACTTATTGACAAAACTAAATATACAAATAATAAAATAAAAACTGCCCACTAACTCACTTCACATTCTTGACTATGTATATTCCCAAAGACATATATATTTTTTTTTCTTTTCAATGAAGTGATACAGGAGAAAAAATTGTTCCTTAGAAATCACTTACTGAGCTGGGTGTAGAGTCACACACCTGTACCAGCACTTGAAAGGTAGAAGCAGGGGGATCGCCAAGAGATCCTAACCAAGTTCTAAGTAATGAGATCCTGTTTCTAAAACAAAAGGACAAAAATCACATACTAAATCCCATCAAAAATATTAACATGTAAAAATATTATCTCTTTGGTGGAATTAATCCTATAGTAAAAATAATCTATGTAATGACTATTTTTATCCACAAAAGAGTTATAGTCAATACATGATGTAGCACAAAACTAGGCAATATTAATACTCAACTCTTATTATGAAACTTCGATATCTATCTGTAATGTGTTTATAAAATTAGTTTGATTTACCATTGTCCACATCAGGTATATCCTATAGCAAAAGAGACAGCAGGTGTGGTGGCTGCAGGCAGGATGCTTGTAGCTGAAGAAGACAAGCAGATGCTAAGATCTCTAAGACCGTTGGAATGGACTATTGCCTCAGGAAAGTGGATGTATCTTCTCCAGGCCCTACCTCCCCTCTCCCTTTCCTGCACAGATGAGCTTCGCTACTGACTTTAATCTCCGGTGTGGGCTGTCAATTATGTTCTCAGGAAGTGGGAAGGGTGAACATTTATGGACTAGAGCTACGCCGCTGTGCATACAACAGGAGTGACTATGAGAACCAAAAGGCAGAACCTCCCCAAACTGACGAAATCCCACAGATCAGCAGCGTCAGTGTCCTCTGGGAACTGGATAAAAATACAGCCTTACATCCCCAAATCAGTCATAGTGAAGGAAACTTCCAGGGAGACTCAGCACTGTGTTGCTTTTTAAACAAGCCCTCCGGGTGAGTTGGTAGTTCCCGAACTTCCTTGCTAGAGAGAGCAAGCTAGGCCTGGTGTCCTTCATTAAGTGCCCGCAGCACAGTGGCCGGTCAGGTGTATCCTGAGCACTTAGGACCCCCAGCTCAGGTTCTTGGTGTCTGTGTCTTGGCACTGGCTTGTTTCCTCTTTCTTCCTCTGCCAGAATCTAGAAAGTTTAAGTGCTAAACCTTAAATTTTAGGAAATCGTCTGTTTTCACACTCGGTGAACTAAATAAAGAAAATTATTCAAGTAATTTGCATAGTCAAGATTGGCTCTATGGAAGGAAAAAGGGCCAGGTAACTCAAATCATCCGTAGGATAGCACTGGGGGATCCTGTGACGTTTATTATAGCTCATTAGCCAAACGATCGTACCAGCTTTCATACTGGTCTGGCCATCAGGGCCCGAACAGGGGGCTTGTAGCCATTTAGGCAGTGCTCACCCCAAAATGATGTAATTAGAGTATAAACATGAGATTACTACGTCACTTTTCACCCATTTGTCAAATACTCAAATCACTTAGAATGACTGCCCACAGATCCCAAGCTGTGCCTCAGGAAGAGCATGTTCATGATGCTGTATGCCTGCCAGCACAGAAGTACTGTACAGGAGGAGCCTGGGTTCTGATCTTGGTGCTGTGGAAGGCTGGGCCATGATGCTTGTGGTGGTTTGAATGAAAATGGACCCCCTTAAGCACTATTAAGAGGTGTGTCCTTGTTGTAGTGGGTGTGTCCTTGTTGGAGTAGGTGTGGCCTTGTTGGAGTGGGTATGGCCTTGTTGGAATGGGTGTGGCCTTGTTGGAGTAGGTGTGGCCTTGTTGGAGGAGGTGTGGCTTTGTTTCGAAAAGTGTGTCACTTGGGATGGGCTTTGAGGTTTCATATGCTCTCAAGCCATGCCCAGTGTCACTCTCTTCCAGCTGTCTACCAATCCAGATGTAGAACTCCCAGCTACATATCCAGCATCACCGCAGCCCGCATGCCACCATGCCTCCTGCCATGATGACAAAACACTAAACCTCTGAACCTGTAAGCCTGCCCCAATTAAATGTTTTCTTTTAGAAGAGGTGCCATGGTTATGGAGTGTCTTCACAGCAATAGAAACCCTAGCAAAGACAATGTTCGTCAAGTCTCAAGGTATCCACCCCTTCCAGCCTCTGGGCCCTAGAATCTGCTGCCCAAACACCCTTTGTACACACAGGGCTTGACGTCCTCCTCATTATGGATCTGCCTAGGGACAGGCTATTGCCAAGAAGTAGGCAGAACGGCTGTTTACTTGGGAAGGGACCTAGCCTGAATGTATGGGGTAGAGTGTTTGCATTCATGGGTGGAAAGACAAGACTGGGGTAGATAGGGGTGTGAAGAAAGGAGCTAAGGTTGAGGGAGGACCCATTTTCCCTGCCCCTTTGAGAGAAACGCTGAAGAATTCAATGACTCCAGATTCAAATGTGGCCTCCAAAGGAGGTAGGAGAACCAGACTCTATTGTAACCATTTACCAGCTTGATTTATAATTCTGTTTAGACAAATGATTTTGTGGGCTTCCATTAGCATACTTGTTCCAGACCTAATAAGTGTTAGAGGTCAGTTGGCCACACACACAGTCTCATGGGAAAAAAAAACTTTATATTCCCAATTATATAGTCTTTAGCTTTCATTACTCATTTCTCTGAGATTCACCCATGAATCAGAGTTTTACAGAGAGGCAGGGTTGAGGAGCAGCCCTGAGATAAGGCTAAGACCCCTGCTTTAGATAAGACAAAAAAAAAAAAGATTATTGTTAGGGTAGGAAAAGAGACTTAAAATGTGCCAGGAAAACCACAAACAACAGCAACAATAACAAAAAACACCCAAGAACCCAACACAATTAGCTGCTGGCATGTCAAATCAGGCAGTGTGGTGGCATGGAAAGTTCAGAGACTGCATGGGGTAACATAGCAGTTGAGAGTCTTAGCTCCGAGAATATAACCAGCATTAATATCCTGGATACAAGATGCATAACCTTTGGGTAATTTAACTTCTTCTGTGCCCAGGTTTCTTTTCTGTAAAGAGAGAATAGCAATAAGATCTGTGTTCCAGGGAGGTTGTGAGTTTACTTAAAATGGATGTGTGTGGAGTTGTAAGCATGTTATAAGCATGGAGTAGGTAGATAGTTGCTCGCAAATTCATTTTCATGAGAATTGGTTCTTATGAAAAATGCGTATGTGTACACACATGTATATTGAAGCTAGGGATGTCTGAGTTAGTAGTAATGTGCTTGCCTAGGGTGTACAAGGCTCTGGGATTGATCCCTAGTAGCAGTTAAAGTGGGAAATTAGCTAAGGGTTTCTGATTGGTTACACTTAAGTTTTATTTTATTGTTTCAGTTGGGCTTTGGTTACACTGAACCCAGGGATACATCCTGATGCTACAGTTACCTGGATCACTTAACCTCTGGCTTCTATGCTTGTGGGATGGAGATAGCAATGGCTGGATAAAAAGCCATGAAGTGTTTGTAAGAATGGTGCTAGGTGGTTTGTGGGACTCAGCTCGTATCGCTGGCAGAAGCAACTCTTATATCTCCAGCATGAATTTAGCAGTGACTACAAATTAGACCTCTTTCTCTTAGAGGCCATTTTCCAACACACTGGGTATTACAACAGAGAAGCATTTAAGAGACAACATAGGTTTAGATTTTTCAAAACCTACTTTAATAAGGGTTCTTAAATGCTTTAACCTCCCTTCTAGCCCACCATACACCACAGGTAGTGGAAAGGAAAGGTTAACAGGGCTAAAGGAGATATGGACCTATTTAGAAATAATTCTTTGGGGCGATTCCAATCTTCATTGTCAGGATATCAGCAGTTTAGTTCATGAGAATCAGCAGTGGTAGCTTGATCCAATCATAAAAGGCAGTTCAATCCAGAAGATGCTGTAAGGCTTTCCAATTGGCTCAAGTCAGCTGAAGCAGCAAGAAGACACTGGAATATCATGAGAAATTTTTTGATATATTCTCTCTACAAAGTTACGACAAAAAATGACTAGCAAAGAAGGTAAGGAGAACTAGTGCCACAGCATTGTCAGTGAAGACCAGCATCAGCAAAGTCCAACAGAGACCAGCAAAGAGTGGCAAGGTGGACCAATGCCACAGCATGGTCCACTATCCGTAGGGTTATACTTATCCCCTTTCCAAACATCACACGTCCTCTCACGCATCCACTCCAGTAAAACATCACAGGTCCCCTCACCAGGCAGCTCCCAGAAAAACATTACATGTCTGTTCTCAGCAAAACATCCTGTCATAAGACAGTCTCCAGAAAAACATCATATGACACAACCGAGTCTACAAAGAAACCGGAAATTTCCACTTCAAGACAGCATTGATACAGCCCAGAATGAGAACTGACATTGTTCAATGTTGTCAGTTGTTAATGGACCCTTAGCACCCACAGAAGTGTGTTTTAGGCATTGTGGGACTCCATTGCTGGAAGGGGATGGGTGCACACACAGTGCTCCAAGGAAGATCAGCGTAGACTGTCTGAGAGGGTAGTACCATGAAAGGGTTGTCCTTATAGCCACTGAGACTGGAGATCTGTCATGGAAATCTTCTCCATTTCCATCAGGACTTTTGGATCTTACTATAGGTCACTGGCTGATCTGGAATGCACTGTGTAGACTAGGCTGGCCTTTAACTCACAGAGATCTGCCTACTCTGCCTCCTGAGTTCTTGGATCAAAGGTGTGTGCCACAATGCCTGGCAGGTTTTTTTTTTTTTTTTTTTTTTTTTATTATATGTAAGTACACTGTAGCTGTCTTCAGACACTCATTGTGGATGGTTGTGAGCCACCATGTGGTTGCTGGGATTTGAACTCTGGACCTTCAGAAGAGCAGTCGGGTGCTCTTAACCACTGAGCCATCTCACCAGCCCTGGCAGGTTTTCTTTAACTCTTAAAGATAGAGATTGTAATGCCTGCCCCATTTTCCATATGAGGTTTCTGCAGATCAAAATGAAATAAGAGATATGAAAATGCTTTATAAAATGCTATCAGATCCTCTCTACAGTATAGAATTATTTCTGCAAAGGGAAAATTACTCAATTTTAAAAGGATTGGCCATAATCATTAATACGATTTAATGTACATTTTGTTTGTCCATTTAGGCAAGTAGATCTAATAGCCAATCATGCTATTTAGACATATACAAATGGATTATGAGTGAAATAGTATATTTTAGTTTAGATTTAAGTAAAGGGAAAGAATCTGTCCATATTTAAAAGGGCAAAAGTCAAGAGTTCTGCTCCTATGTGGTATATTTATTTTTTAACATTTGTTTGTTTGTTTGTTTTAATGTGCATTCATGTTTTGTCTGCAATTATGTCTGTATTATGGTGTTGGAGTCCCTGGAGCTGGAGTTACAGACAGTTGTGAGCTTCTGTGTGGTTGCTGGGAGTGACCCAGGTCCCCTGGAAGAGTCACCAGTGCTTTTAACCGCTGAGCCATCTCTCCAGCCCACTATGTGATTTAAAATAAATGTTCCATCTTCTGCCAGGTGTAAAATGACATTAGCCTGACCAGTGGCCAATCAGTGAGACACTCTTCACCAAGGCAGGTTGACATCTGCTTGCGGCCTGTGGAGCAGCCATCCAGTCAGACCCTAATTTCCTATGAGGCAAGAGTAAGATGGGAGACTCCAATAGTCATTAGAGCAACATTTTAGACATATTCATACCTAAGTTTCTATTTGTGGCTAAGTGGCAAGAGTTCACAATTAAATCACGAAGGGTTTATATAGTTTATTTAGCAGCAGAAAAATAATAATCGTAGATGTGAGTCATATGGCTTGTGACTCACAGCTAATTACTGTTTTCCCTTCTAGGAAGCAAAGCCATAGGGTGTGCATCTGGGGATTAATAAGGATGTGCCACTGAAGGTGGCTGGGTCTCTTAAACTGCCAATCTCCCCTTCTCAAATAGAGAGAGCGTAAGCCCAGGGTTTGGGATGCTCCTGCTCGCTCTGGCAGGCCCTGGTATGCGGTTACAACTGATGCCTATGATACCAGGTTCCACTAAGATTCATGTTTGGACATAAATCCATAGGATGCTGCAAGTCCAGAATGCAAAAGTACGGACAATGCTTTCTGGACATTCCCTCAAATTCCCCAGAGTCAACCTTTCTTTAAAACAAACAAACAAACAAACAAACAAACAAACAAACAAACAAACTCCTGGTTTCACAGCAAAGGTAAGAACATCAGTAGCAGAAGTGTGTTATTTAGGATTTCTTGATAATGGCAACTCTATAGACTTAAAAAAAAAGTCTTATGTTTTCATATGTGTAGGTGTTTTGTGCACCACATGTATGTCTGGTGCCTGTGGAGTTCCAGAAGGAGGTGTTTGATCCCCTGGAACTTTCTAGAGTTACAGACAGTTGTGAGTGACCATGAAGATACTTAGAATCAAACTCAGGTCCTCTGGAAGGGCAGCCACTGCTCTCAACCACCAAGCCCCAGCTGTGTAGACTCTCTGCCTTGTTATCTTATTGGATAACAGTATGCCCAAAAGCAGGAAGCAGAAAGTCAATTACCAGTTTTACCATTGTAAAACTATGCTGTCATTAGCTGTATTTAACATTTTATTGGAAGTGTCTGTAGCATTTATTTACTGAGGAGCCACAAGGCAGAGAGCCCAGTAGGTGAGTACAAAGCTGCCTTTGTATCTGGTGACAATGCAAATTTTAGTATCTGTACTTTACAGAGAGCACTAGGGAATATAGAGTTATTTTGTGTCTACAAGGAATACACTATTTAGAGCCAGTTGTGGTGGCACATGCCTTTAGTCCCAGCATTTGGGAGGCAGAGGAGTAGGCAAAGGCATAGGCAGAGGCAGGCAGATCTCTGAGTTCAAAGCCAACTCTATATTGAGTTCCAGAACAGTCGGGTTTACATCGAGACAGCATATCTCTAAAAACAAACCAAACCAATCAACCAAAGGAATATGTTATTTGATGGCCTTCAGAGGAAAACAAGGTAATATCAATAGTGTGGAAATTATGGTGTCCAGTTTCTGCACTGGAGGCTTTGACATCTGGGACTTTGCTACTCTGAAGGGACCACTGTGGTTCTGTTTTCCACTTCTCCCCTTAAGGTGTCCAGATCCTGCTGTAGACGAGGCAGGGAAGCATGAAGCAAAGTCTGGAGTGGGTAGGTCATCAGCATCCTGGAGACTACAAGCTTAGTAGTGAGGTGAGACTGAACACCCTCTCAGGGCTATGGGATTTCTATAGATGGCAAGTAATTTGCCTTTCATATGAAAACCCAGGAGTTCAGCATTCACCCTCTTGCGCTCTAACCAAGAGAACACATCTCTAGCCATCCAGGGACAGATGCCAGACATCCACAGCTAGACCTCAAACGAGCCAATCAATCTTCATTCTGTTTCCTCGTCCATTCCTCCACTGAGACACCACAGTCTCATGCCCACCTCTCCTAGTCCATCCCTTTGCCTCTTGACTGGGTTATGTGCTTGTCTGTGTAGCTCTGCTTATAGAGCATACCCACAGAATACTTCACTCAAAAACATCCTGCATGTCCGTTATGACAAAATAGATTTTTTAAACGGTTAAGGGAAGCCTAAGACATTTGAATAGTCCAAGATTGTGCTATCTGTTCTAGGTGACTTTAGTGGTTAAATTAACAAATTCTAAAGTTTTCTGGAAAGAAAACCCTCTATTGATGAGTCTCCTAGATAAGGATGACCTGTAGGAAATTGTCTTGATTAACTGATGCAGGAGAGCTAAGCCCACTGTGGGCAGTGCTATCCCTAGTCAGATGATCTTTGGCTATATAAGAAAGATAGTTAAATTCAAGCCTTTGAGTGAACCGGCAAATGGCATTCCTCTGTGGTTTCTGCTTCAAGATTCTACTTAGTTCTTTTCCTGACTTCTCTCAGTGATTGAATGTGAACTGGACGTATAAGCCAGTAAGTTCTTTCTTCCCCTAAGTTGCTTTAGTCATGGTATTTATCACAGCAACAAAAGGAAATCAGAAAACCATCCATTTGAAAAATAATTACTCCTCATCTCAAAGTTTATTGATTCTTGCTCTAAAGGGTTATTAATATGAGAGAATTTATTCTTTCTCAAACATAAGTGACCACAGCCTTGGAATATGCCTTCAGGTTGTACTAAGTGGTATATTCCATCTTAAAAAAATAGTTACATGATCTTGATGAGACAAAAGAAAAACATAAGTGTGTTTGTGAGGACGTCAGGTAGGTGGGGCACAGCAAAGTGGGGAAACTTGTGTTAGAAGCTCAGAATTAATGCACCTGAGGTCTTGAACTAGGCTATAGGTTCCATTAGGTTTCTTAACTTTGAGTACAGGGGTGTTAAAGGGGGAAGAGGTGGACCAAAGGAGTTTTTTTCCTCAAGAGGTCAGAAATAATAGGCTTAAGTCCCCTGAGGCTCTGGAGAGAGAGAGGATATTGTGCTTGGGTGATGTACCTGGTAGAGTGCAGTAACTGGACAACAACAGGAGAATAATGTTTAGCAAGAGAGGGGTTCTGGATGTCCCAGACTTGGGAGTCTACCTGAGAAGCTGGTAAAGGAAATGACACATTAGTGTTAGTAGGTTGACTGGCTAGAAGGAGCAGAGGTAAGCTGGCGAGCTTGGGTGAATGGGGGAAAGCAAAGGAAATAGAGGCTCCCAACTTGGCTAAAAGGTCCTTTCCCCATAAGGGGACAGGACATGTCAGCACTACTAAAAAGGAATGGGTGAGAAGTACACCCCTAAAAATGCAACTAAGTGGGGGGGTCTGGTGAGGAAGGCAAGGCTGTCCTCCTACCCCGATGATAGGAAAACACAAAGGGGAAGTGGGTCCCCAAAACTCTGTCAGGACAGAGTAAGTGGCTCCAGTGTCCAAGAGGAAGGAGATGGGCTGCCCAGATACCATGATGGCTACCTGGAGCTCCCTGCAATTGATGGCTGTGGTCAGATCAAGGGAGCTTGGGCCTCATCTATAGCCAATCCTAAGAGATCACCTGGGAGTGATGTCCCTCTGTCCTGCATGATGTGAGGGCAATCAATAGCCCAGTGTCGTTCCGGATGGCACCTAGGACATGGCCCCCTTGGCTTGTGGGAGGTAGGGCAAGCCCTCGCTCAGTGATCTTGTTGACCATATCTATAGCAAGGGCCTGGTGGTCTCTGAGCCTTAGAAAATAAGGAGTCTGGGGTAGTAGCTGAGGCTGATCAGACAGCTTTTGCCAGCATGTGGTATTTTTGTTTTGGGGCTTTCTCATCTTTCTCATGGTACACCTTGAAGGTCAGCACCAAGACTTCTGTCTGTGAAGTTAGGAGCCCCTTCTCCAACCACGTAAGTTTAGCTTTTCTGTTGGGGTAGCTCTGGGAAAAAAAAGTAGGTCATCAGAGGTTGCTTGCCTTCTGGGTTTTGAGAGCCCAGATTAGTGAATTGCAATAAAGCCTTTGTGAGGCGTTCTAAAAATAGAGATGGGTTTTCCTGTTTGTCCTGGACAACCTCTTGGAGTTTTTCAAAATTTACTGGCTTTAAGGCTGACTTTCTGAGGCCAGCCGAGAGGCAGGTTATAAATCTATCTCTGGCTAAAATACCACCTGCGGAATTTTAATTCCATCAAGGATCCTGGTCAGATACTGCCTCAGATCCAACTGGTTATGTCCTATCTCTTTGATGAATTTTGTGTGCATGTGTTCCTGCCTCTTCCCAATCTCACCTGCTTTCACCAGGAAGTAAATTAATAGTAAAGATCATATGTATATCATGGAAAGTCAAACTATAAGATTGAGTAATACACTCTTTAATAAAGGCAGAGGAGTTAGAGGTAGAGGAACCCAGTTTGCTTTCTATTTGAGAAAGTTCACTCAGTGAGAAAGGGACATGTACTCTGACAAGGCTGTCCACCCCAGCAACTTCCCTTAGAGGAAGGACTGATACTGGGTTAGGTCTCCTTGGAGAAGGACTTAGGGGTTTGGCTTAGAGCACGTGCCTTAGAGCACGTGATAGGAGGGATAAAGGTTGGTGCCAATGCAGGGTGATTGGAGTGACCTGCAGCTGGCACAGGAAGAGGGGAGAGGTCTGGAGAGGTTGAGCTAGTAGGCTCTGGGGTATCCTGGTGAAAAGGAGAAACTGAGGCAGCAGTTTGGGTTTTCGGCGGTGTGGAAACAGGCCTGTGGCAGAAGGGAGGTGGTTCATTAGCTGGATCAAGGGTTATAGTGTCATCCTGTGGAGGCTGTGGAGGTTTCATGGCCAAGAGAAGTTGGGTTGGGGAACAAGAGGAGCACATGGAGGAATTGGAGCGAAGATAGATGAATGCCTGAGCATAGGGAACCTCTTTCCATTTGCCAGACTGCTGGATAAATAAATAAAATAATTGGATCTAGTGTGCTATTAAGTGGCCATTTGGAGCTATTGTCTAATAGGTACTGAGTCCAGAACTTATTGCAGAGGTGTGCTAGTTTTCTTTTTTTGGTTTTTCGAGACAGGGTTTCTCTGTGTAGCCCTGGTTGTGCTGGAACTCACTCTGTAGACCAGGCTGGCCTCGAACTCAGAAATCTGCCTGCCTCTGCCTCCCGAGTGCTGGGATTAAAGGCATGTGCCACCACACCCGGCAGGTATGCTAGTTTTGATGCCTTCAACTCAGGTGTTAACTTCAGAGATTTGAGATTTTCCAGGGGGATAAGTTCGAAGACAATTTAGCATCCATTGAGTGATGGGTATGTTACTGAACTATTTGTACTGGCATCCTGAGAAGAGTTCAGTAATGGGTTGCAAGTGTATAGCTAGTGGCAGCAGATGGCAACGGATACAGGAGGTGGTGGCGGCGATGTCAGCGGCAACAGTCCACCTGGTGTGGTTATTGGTTATAGCAGATCCTCAAGGTTGTGCCAGCTGACAGAGGCCACCTGGACTCTGCAGCTCTCCTGGGTAGATTCCCAGCTTTCAGCACCAATGTTGTGTTAGAAGTGTGGCTTGCATCCAGACAGACCACACCAGGCCAAAGCAGTTCCTTGTGGCAGAGGTTTATTGTGGGAGAAGAGGGCAAAGGTCGTGGTGAAGAGGAGTGGGGGAAAGAGAGAGGTCAGAGGGGTGTCTGTCTTTTATTTGGATAGTGACGTAGCCACTCACAGGTAAAGGTGGGAGGTGAGCCAAGTGGATTCTAGGAACGTATGGCGGTTGTGATGGCCTTAGATGTGCGGGTCTCTGTCACGTATGTGTGATGTCACTGGCTTTGGAGCTTATCTGCCACTTCAGTTCTTGATACCAATAAAACTGCTATAGTTTCAGAAGCCATCAGGTGACACTTATGGTTTTTTAGACTGGGGGACAGCAGTGGCCTGTTAAGTTACTATGCATTGGTCACAGTTATTACATTAGTTATGGAATGCTTTAGTTTCATTTCTGTGGCAGTGACAAAGAGAATCTGAGGGAGAAAGTTTATTTCAACCTAACCGTCCAGGCTACAGTCCATCACTGTGGGGAAGTCAGGGCAGGAACTTCAAACAGCTGGTCACGTCACACACATAGTTAAGAGCAGTGAGAGATGAAAGCCTGCGTATGCTTGGTTGTTTGCTTGTTAACTTGAGAGAGGGATGGGGAGAGAGGAGGAGACGGGTGTGGGTAGGGAGAGAGGAAGAAGTCATCACAATGTGGGCTTTTGAAACCTGAAAGCCTACTGTTTGGAATAAGGGACTGAAGTACATATTTTACATATCTTATATATCAAAGCAGACCTGGCCTCCAGGTTCTCCCAGCATCACTCAGTCTCTACCTGGCATACCCTGACCACAACCTTGAACTTCCAGCCCAGGGGCTGGACTGCCCAACGCCCCCAGAGGTTCTTCCCTATAAAATTCAGATATTTTGGTTTCTCTCTTCTTCTCCTCCTCTTCTCTTTCTGCAGGTAGCCTCAGGGCCAGTGAACTCACCCACCTGAGAGCAGCTTCCCAATAAACCGGCTTTTAATATAATCTAATCTGATTTGAATTTGCTCATTTCACTGGTGACGGTGACAGAGAATAGCCTATCACCTGCCTCCAGTGACCCACCTCCTCCAATAAAACCACACTTCCTATTTTGTAGTACAATCAACTTAAGCTTATCCCTAACTAGCTTACAAGTAAATGAGACACAGGCTATGGTTATTTTATTTGGCTTTGACAGTTTCTGGGGGGAAAGGGGGTAACCCCATATCTGCTTTTCTAACTGCTGGCCTGGCTACCCCCAGTGTACCCCAGACACTTGCTGTTTCTCCTGGCCACGTGTCCATGGTCCATCTCCCCTCATGGCAGCTTCCTCCTCTCTTTCCCTCCTATTAGAGAGAAGTCTAATATTCCCTCCATCTATTTTTCAGGGGAAGGGTTGTTATACCTTCTCTCTTGGTCTCCCTTTCTCCTTCCCTTTCTTCACTCCCAACCAGGAAACTCCAAAACCCACCTCCCTCTAATCCCTCCAGTAGTTGGTTGTAGCCAATTTTATTTAACCAATAGATTTAAACGAAGGAATGAGGTTTGCACAACAAAAGCTTGCAAATGTGTAGGCCTAGACCTAAATTTAGCATTGCAATGCACAGCAACAGACCCCAACAATGAACCCTTTCAGAGCAAAGAGTTCCATCACCCCGGGACCAAGTATTCAAATATATACACCTGCGGAGTCCATTCTCATCCAAGCCCCCACGCAGAGGTTGGTAATACATGGTTATTGACATGACTAAACATAACCAAGACGTGTTGGCTTTCAATCATCAGTGTTTGATTTCTCTATAACCATGAAGTTGTACTCAGTCAATCAGCATGCAGAATCTTCCAGACAAATGTGACTTTTCAGGTAGCCCCAGTCCACAGTTCAGTTATCTACATGAAAGTATCCACTGAGCACACCATTGTGGAAATGCGTGGAAATCCACCTTGTGATGAAATAAACAAGAAAGCCAAGAAAGTCTGACCTACCCTGAGTGTGTACCGGCTTTACTTTCCATTGACATTTGATTTTTCTCTCTTGCAGTCCTCTCTGTTTGCCCACTGTAATGTTTCTTCTGCTCTCTGCCTTCTAGATTCCCCAGTGAGCACCTCTCTGCTCTCCTCTCTTCTCTCTTAGCAGGTACATGTCTCTGGTGTGTATAGCTCCCTCCTATAGCTGGCACGATCGTGACACACTCATACCTCACAATGGTTACATCCCATTTTGCCTGACTCCTGGAAAAACAGGCTAGGCACTCACAAGAACTATGAAAACAAAGGTGAATAGGAACATTGTTATAATGGGCATTTAGACATTGTTTATTCTTAGCTGGCTGTGGTACCTGATGCCTATGTTCTTAGCACTTGGGAGACTGAGACAGGAGGATTTAAAAAGAATTTGTGAAGAAATGGCTCAGCAAATCAAAGTATTGATCATTGATATTACTCTGTATGGAGATATGCCTTAGTAAAGATAGAGGCTTATATTTCTTTTAAAATTATTTTATTTTGCTTTCTTGTTTTTGCATCCTTTAGGCAGAGCCATCTGCCTAAGGACGACACCACCCACAGTGGGCTGGGTCCTCCCACATCAACCACTATTCAGGAAAATGCTCCACAGATCTGCTGCCTACAGGTCAATCTGGTGGAGGTGTTTTCTCAGATTAATCTAGTTTGTGCCAAGTTGACAAACCAACCAAAACAATAGCACTCCTACAATCTTATATTTTTAGAGTTTATTAACTAATATATGTTTATAGTTGTATAGCTTATAGGCAACTTGAATTATTATTGTTGTTGTTGTCGTTGTTCACATGGTCTCCCTGTGTAGCCCTGGCTGTTCTGAAACTCCCTATGTAGATCAGGCTGGCCTTGAACTCACAGAAGACCCTCTGCCTCTCTTTCTCAAGTCAGAATGGCATTTGACTAACATTAGTAAAAAGTTGCTACATACGTTCTGATTATTAAGAATTTTTAAGAGCCGGGTGGTAGTGGAACACACCTTTAATCCCAGTATTTGGGAGGCAGAGCCAGGTAGATCTCTGATTTTGAGGCCAGCCTGGTCTACAGATAGAGTTCCAGGACAGCCAGAGCTACACAAAGAACCCCTGTCTTCAAAAATGAACAAACAAACAAAAGAGGATTTTTTAAGATAAAATTCCTTGAATAATTGGGACATGCCTATAAAATAGTGTTTTTCTTTTTAAGCACTTAATGTTTTGGGCCTCGGTTGCTTCCACTGAGAAGTCTAATATTCCCTCCATCTATTTTTCAGGGGAAGGGTTGTTATTTAAAACACCCTAAACTAATAATGATTTTGAAAATTCTTCATAGACTGAAGTTTACATGATTCTATTTGCTATAACGATATCCACAATGTTGATAAATGTCATAAATCAGGGCATAAAGAAGTAGCGAAAGGGGTAATCTTTGTCTCTTTCTCTTCTTTTTCTTTTTTGTGTCTGATGGTACTCTGTCTGGACTCCACCCCCACAGTTACCAGGCAACAGCCAGGCATGCTTCTCCCCTCAGTTACCTGGCAACAGTCAGGTAGGCCTGGCCTACTATTAAAGGGGCTGCTTGCCCACTCCCCTCTCTCTTACTCTTGTCTTTCTCTTGCCTCTTACTCTTGCTTCTCTCTCATTTCTCTCTTGCCCTCTTGGGCTTTTCCCTTCCCTTCTCCCTCCCCGCCTTCTCTCCACGTGGTCATTGCCAGCCTCTACTTCTCATCTCTCTCCATCTCTCTGCCTTTCTCTGACTCCACTACCTTCTCAACTCCTCTCCCCATGCCCTAAATAAACTCTATTCTATGCTATATAGTGTGTCTGGTCCCTCAGGGGGAAGGGATGCCTTGGCATGGGCCCGCAGAGGCACCCCGTTCCCCCATATCTCACCACACCACCATAGAACATATTTTAATATTTCTTTATCTTTTAATAATTACAACAGTGTCCACAGTCAAACATGCTATAGAAGAAAGAAAATAGTCAACCTGTTTTTAAATTTTTTTATGTATGTATGTATGTATGTACATATGGGTATTTGCCCGCATGCATGTATGCCTGTACGCTCTGCGTGCCTGGTGACTGTTGAGGCCAGAAGAGGGCGTCGGATGCCCTGGAACTGGAGTTACAGACAGGTGTTGCCATGCAGTGCTGGGGAAATCCCTCTTTTGGAAGAACCATTCTTTTAACTACTGAGCCACCTCTTTACCCCCAGCATATCCGTCTTAGAAGAAAATTCTACTACCAGAGTTACAAGGAAATTGAAATCAAGTAAAGGAGCAAAAACTTAAATACTCTAGGAGGGAAACTTGGAGAGAGAAAACATAGTAACATCTACTCCACCAACTAGCAATTGGACAGGAGAACAGAAAGTAACATAGTAACATAGTAACATTTACTCCACCAACTAGCAATTGGACAGGAGAACAGAAAGCTGGCATCTTGCTCCTTTCTTTGTTTCTACAGAAAGTCTTGGGAGTCTTGACAAAAACAGCATCTTTGATCTTGAAAGAGAAAAGCATTTTTTGGAGTGCTGAGTGCGTCTGCAGAGAGGAAGACAAACTCCCACCCAGCCTGCCCAGACGGCTGGTTCCTTATTTGCCTGTGAATCAGCGAGGCTCCAATTTCATGCCCTGCCCTTTCAAACTTAAAGAGTTTAAAATTAGTATCATACATCAGAGCGTCATCTCCCGCTAAGACATAGCTCCCCTTTCTGTGTTTGGTGACTGTATTTTTAGCTACAAATCGCTAGCGATATCTGGATGGCAGACCTTCTGGTTTCAAAGCTTAGTCTCAGACTGAATGTCAAGCCCATTTGCACAACTATTAGGGAACTAGGATTGCTGGTCATGTGATGAAAAGGTTTTGGTGATGTCACCACGATTTGCTTTGATTTAAAAATGGTGAAGCGTGTTGTTTTTGGCAGCCACAGTGAGCCACAGGTTTACTGGTTAGGCAGGAAGTTGATTCCTTAGTGTTCAAAGATGTTGTTGCTTTCCCTTTCTCCCTGCCTTTGTCTGTCCACTACAATAGAAAAGCCTTTAGGCATTTTATAATCAATAGATGTTTGTTAGACTCATGGTTCTAGAAGCTGTAGTTGTAGGGATGAAAGGCAGCATCCAGTAGGGAAACTTCTTGCTTTTATCTCCCATGATGGAATGCAGAGGGTCCCTGGGCAGAGTTCATGCCTGCAGTAATTCCCTAACACTATTAAAGAGTACACACTAGGTTCATCTCTGGCTGAAATAAAGCCTTGGCACAAAGTAGGTGCTTTTTAACTGTGCACTCACCAATCAGAGTGAGAAAGATTCAGCAACATTTTCAAGGGCAAAAGAACCTTCTAGAAACCAGGTTGAGATTTAAACAGATATAATGGCTTGCCAGTTTATCTACGTGGGATATCAGAAGGAATTCCTGCAAGAGACACTGGACGGGGGGATCTCTCTACAAAATATAACTGTAGAGTTTAGAATGCAAAAAAATGTTGGTAATCATGCAGAGATCCCATTAGGTTGATGGTTTCTAACCTGGTAACTTTCAGGAGTAGCACCCTACGGTGTATGGCTGTATGAATGATGATGGTTGATTCCTTGGTTGGTCATTCCTACTGAGTTGGCGTGCTTTGGCCTTTAACTCCCCCAAATCAGCATATCAAAGACTTCTTGCCTATCTTTTGCCTAAGGGAGAGTGCCAAGGAGAAAGAAAGTTGGAAGATTTTCTTTGGGGAAGCGCTCTTATGGCCTAATTCATTCTATTTACTGGAAGGGCATGGTTCAGCAATGATTGCCAGGAGCTACTCAGGCATTTACTGTGGGAACAGGATCAACAGGTCGTGAAGTCACGGCTTCTTGTTTCCCAACATATCTGTTCTCTCAGTTGCAGTCATTATGGGGGGAAATGCTGGGAGAGGAAGAAAACAATAGAGAATGGGAAGGAAAAGAGGCAAAACCACAGATCCATGTTTGGAAACCAGTGCACCTATTATCCATTATCTTCCTTAAGAGATGTTTTTCTGCCACGAACATAGGAAAGACATGAAATACATACATACAGACAGACATAATACATACATACATACATAGCAGAAAGGATACCCTTAATTTGAAGCTGTTTGTCAAGGCTTGAGACCTCTGTAGGCGGCCTATTTTTCTGTTGTGAGGTGTCACCAGAGAAGACCACTCAGACAAGGGTTCAAGTCAATAGAAGGTCTTTATTAGCCAACCGTTGGCTGCACTGCGGGTTCAGAATCGGAGTGTAGTTCTTTTTTTTATTTTTATTTTTTAAGATTTATTTATTATTATACATAGGTACACTGTAGCTGACTTCAGACACACCAGAAGAGGGCAACAGATCTCATTATGGGTGGTTGTGAGCCACCATGTAGTTGCTGGGATTTGAACTCAGGACCTTTGGAGGAGTTGTCAGTGCTCTCACCCACTGAGCCATCTCTCCAGCTCCCCAGAGTGCAGTTCTGAGCCTTTCTGAAGGTGAGCTTTTAAACACAAAAACCACATCCTGGGTTAACACACCTCAGTTAGCAAGAACTGTTAGCCAGAAGCAGAACTACACAGAAGCCAAAAAGCAAGGTTGGCACATTTAGGGACTTTCCCAGAACTGTAGTGTTGATGGAGTAAGTCTTTGATCTTGTTGTGGCAGGTGGGGCTGCCTGTAGGTTCCATGTATGCTGGGTTCCAAGGCCTGAATGAAACTTCCATCATGGGGTCAGTGGTGCTAAGGTCTAGGGGGCTGTTACACTTCCTAGCATCATGTTGTGGAACTTTCTTTGACCCTACTTCAGTTTCCAGACCCTGATGTGGCCAGTTCCAGCTGCATGTATCTCATAGACATCTTCTGTTGCCATCGTTACCACCATGGCAGACACATGTCAGTACTTGCTCTTGATGCTTCTCGATCACCGGAGGGCAAATATGTTCTGCTCATTTGTGAATCCTGGAATATCCCAGGATATTTGACAGTGTTTGCCCAGTTCATATTTCCTGGATACATGAATTAGACTATTCTTTTTCTACTTTATAAGAATACCTTTTTTTGGAACCAGTGTATACTCATTGATAACTTGATTCTGACCAAAACCAACCAACCAACCAACCAACCAACCAACCAAATGAACAAACAAACAAACTAGCTAACTAACTAACTAATGGAATTTGGTGATCAGTCACAGCTGTCTAGTCAGAAGGAACCGGATGATGGCTACTGTTTTAGTTTGTAAGCAATTCTTTCAGGTCAGAATTGAGGGCTGGCCCTATTTACACACATAGGAAGCACCTGGGTATGCCTTCAGGCTCTGGCATGTATGTGTTTTTAGTGATTAGACTTTGCCTAACTCACATTGCTTAAACTGTGAAGTGACTCAGTGGAAGTATGTCTTATGGTATAAGAAATGGCACCATCTCCTTCACCAGGCCATAGACTTCGTAAATCTGGTTGTTTAGCGGACTGTAGTGTTTTGCCAGGATAGTGATATCTCTATCATTTAGATTGTATTAAAAGAGTCTTAGTAGTGTCAGTTAAATTAGCCACTGCATCTAATTTGGAAGGAGGAAGAGCAGCAGAAGAAGGAAGAGGAGGAGGAGGAGGAATAGGAGGAGGAAGAGGAGGAGGAGGAGGAGGAGGAGGAGGAGGAGGAGGAGAAGAAGAAGAAGAAGAAGAAGAAGAAGAAGAAGAAGAAGAAGAAGAAGAAGAAGAAGAAGAAGAAGAAGAAAAGGAACTGCATCATCTATGACTCCATCTTGCTGGCCAAATACTACAGTGGTCCTCTTGGCTGTCTCAGTGATGTAGGTAGCCTTGTTGGGAAATCCCAAGTGGTACCGTACTGCCAGAGCTAGGTAAGGAGGCCAACTATCAGCCAGCCAGAAGCTAGGATCTTAAATCCTACAGCTCCAAGCAGAAATAAGCTTTGAAGAGGCTCCTTCCCTGTTTGTGCCTCCAGCAGAGAGCATAGCCTGCTTGGTACCTGTTACAGAGGATCCAGCTGTGTCTAAATGGACCCAAAGAAACTGGGAGGTTAAACAAATTGTGTTGTTTTATGGCAATAACTGTGGTAGTTTATTGTGCAGCAGTAGGCAATTAATTCATTATCTAGCTCCCCAAATGATATTTAGTATCTTTTAATTTTCTATTTTCAAAAATGAACAAGTATATATATATATAAAATATCAACTGTTAGCAAAATGCATTGTAATAGAACATTTCTGTGGGCCTTTGGACTCATTTCTTTTTACAATCTGCTAGAGGGGTCTGGTCAGCTGTGGGAAGCCACACGTGCGGTTGCAGAGTGGCGCAGGCTACTGCTGGCCACCACACATAAGTTTGGGCAAACGACCAATGCTTACTTATGCAGTCAAGTTTTTCACCAAAACACTGCCTGGCCCGGGCATGATAATGAGGCTCTGCAAAGTACTGAGAGAATAACCAATCAAATGTGAGACATGCAAATGAGGTATGATAATGAGGTACTGAGAGAATAACCAATCAGATGTGAGACATGCAAATGAGGTATGTTAATGAGGTACTGTGAGATACTGAGAGAGAGTAGCCAATCAGATGAGGAACATGCAAATGAGGCATAGTGCATAATCAATCTCGGTGTGAGACACGCCTCTCCTAGGCCTATATAAGCAGCACCAGTTCTGGGCTCCGGGTCTCTTCGACTCTACAATCAAGCTCTCCCAATAAACGTGTGCAGAAGGATCCTGTTGCAGCGTCGTTCTTGCTGGCAAGAGTCAGCAAGGAGAGTACTTAATGACCATGATCTGCTTCACTGGGCTGACATCCTTGAATGTACTTTCCACGAACACATTCCACATATCTGTAACATACCTCTGATTCCTTTTCCCAGAAAAAAATTATTGCTTTATATTTCTGTATTGTTACACTTCTTCCAATGAACATCTTTTATAAAGACTTGATGGGGGTTGGAGTAGTTGAGACAGCCTTTTGGGATATCATAAGGACTTGAATTTGAAGCCCAGCACCTATGTAACTATGTGGGTCATCTACAGATGCACCTATAAGTGCACATAGGCACACACACACACACACACATACACACACACACACACACTTAAAAATAAATCTTAAAAAAAAGGATCATTGGGGTGTCTTAATATCTCAATGAGACCATTTATTCATGACACTATAATACCATATATACATTGAGAAAGGGTCTCATTGTATAGCCCAAGCCAGTCTCTATCTTCTGGTTCTCCACTCTTAGTCTTCTGAATGCCAGGCTGACAAGAGTGTGCCACCATACTGGTTTTGAAATTATTCTAAATAGTTCCATATCCTTGTGATTAAGTGTCACAATGATCTGGGTGGACCCCTGCCATTATTTTCTCCTGTAAGCATGCAGCTTCCCCCGGCCTCTGCTGCATTAACAATTTTCCTTATGTGGCTGTGGATTGCTCTGTATATAGCATCATGTTAATCATGATGGATGGAGCAACTGTCCTCATCTTTAGACTATTCTGAGCAGTGATGTTCTGTAATTAATATTGAGTTTAATATGTCTGTGCTATTTATCCATCTTCTGAGACAGATCTTTTAATTGGCCTCAACAATTAAATTGACCTTGCCCCCCAAATTGAGGAATATACTTAAACAATTAATACAGCATTACTCTTTCAATAAGCATGTGTCATTCTTGAGGGCATATAATAGAAGAAATTCACCACTCTTTTAAGGTTCTGCCTCCAAGCAGCAGATATTGAGTTGCCTCAGTCACTCACATTGCAAGTCTCTATAGTTATTCTGGCACACACACACAAAAATGCACAGTGTAACCTCACCATATGCTACTTACTAATGAGGAGAATTAAAACTACTGCCCAGAAGACTCACCATGGCAACCACCAGAAGTACTTCACTGGAAAGCTAGAAACTAGAAAGCAATCAAAAATTCTGCGTTTGTTTCTTTTGAAGTACAATCTTGGCATACAATTCATGGTCCCCTCTCTGCCTAGAGTGACTTTCCGTTTGTGGTGTCATTTTTATTGTAGAGGGGAGAAAGTCATCAGTGCCTTCTTAGAAAGCCGTATGGAATGTATTTAAAACCTATCAATTGAATATTTCAATCTGGAGGCTGCAGAGATGGTTTAGCAGTTAGGAGCACCAGTTATTCCTCCAGGTCTAGTTCCCAGCACCTACATAGCAGCTACCAGCCACCTGTAACTTTAGTTCTAGGGTATCCAACACCTTCTTCTTGCATCTGTGGGTACCAGGCACACACACATGGTGCATGGACATATATGCGGGCAAAATACCCATGTGCATAAAATAAAAATCAATACATCTTTAACCACAACTGCTTGGAGTCTCCTACAAGTAGGTATGCATGGGTAGTTGCCTGCTTTCTACCAAACACATGGAGTTCTGCATTTTCATGTTTCCCCAATCCTTTGTTTTCTCTCTCCTAAGAATCTCCATCAGGAAATAAGGCCCTGGTTCAATCTTCAGTATGAGATTAATTTATTTTTATTTTACGTGTATGAGTTTTGCCTGCACACATGTATGTGCACTGCATACATGCCTAGTGCTTTAGTAGGTCAGGAGAGGCTGATGGATCCTTTGGAATTGTAGTTACAGGCTCAGGCAGTTGTGAGTTGACAGGTGGGTGCTGGGAACTGGGTCCTCTGCAAGAGCAGTAAGTGCTCTTAGCCACTAGGCCATCTCTCTAGGCCCCTAGAACTTAAATTTAAAGGAGTTGTGTATTCCGTTCTTTTCCCTTTGTTGTGACCAAATACTTGATAAAAACTAACAAAAGGGAGAATTTATGTATGTGTGTGTGTGTGGGAGGTCTGCTGGAAGTTAAAGGATGCTGTCCTTTGTGGCTTTCAGACTGTTTGCTTGCTTTTATCTGGGTAGATTGGAAGCAGGTGAAGGAGAACACTAGCATTTAGCTGGCTTTTTCTTTTTCCCCTCTTTATTCAATCCAGAATCTCAGCCTACAGTGCTGTCTCCATTCAGGTCTTCTAGGTTATTTCTCCCTGGAGGTACCCTCAAGGACACACTCAAAGGAGTGCCTCACCGACTTGCCAGGGAGGCCTGCTTCACCTGGGGAACAAGCTAAGGTGGAACAGAAACACAAAGGCTGAAGACTGATGGTCCCTGGCCTTAGAATCTCACTGTTTGTGCTTTAATAAGTGCTAGTTTCTTTCCCTGTAACTTTCTCTAACTATTCTTTTTTTTTTTTTTTTCTCTCATTCAAGGACCTGTCACTGGCCAGGCTAAAGGCTAGGAACTCATTAACTCATTGTGAACCAGAGAGAAAAGAAAGGAAAAGAATTAAATTCTTTTACACAGGCAATATGCACACACACACACACACACACACACACACACACATTTCCTATTACAAATATACATATATACACATATGATGGGCCCCATTTTGGCCCTGGTTTGGGCCTTGAGGACAAGCCTGAGCCTGGTTTGAGTTTTGAGACCTGTCTCAGTCACTTCCGTATTGGGATGACTCAGCAAGACCTGTTTGGCCCTGCCTCTGCCCCACTGTTGCTGATGTAGAGCTTTGCTATTGGCCCTGTCAGCCACTCCATACCCCCTGTCACCCTTCCCTGCCTCCTCTGTCATCTTATCCCACCAAAATCCCCCTCCCTATGTTCTGAACTTATATACGTGAGAGGCTGATGCCATAAAATTGAGTTCCTGATTTGACAAGACTCCTGGCTCTGTGTGTTTCTTTTGGGCCGTTGACACTCACCATCCTGCTCAGCCCTGGAGAGACCTCGGCGGGACTGAGACCTTTCTCCTCTGGCCAGCACACATATACACATATACACATATACACATATACACATATACACATATACATATGTACATATAGGTATGTATACATAGTTAGTGGGTGGAGCAAAAGCCCACACCAACAGGTTTCATTGAGCAGAAAGAACCCACTCATTCTGGATGAAAAAGAAGCTCCAATCTTTATTGCTCAGAGAAAGAAAAAGCTTGCACCTTTGTATTTGCTGAAAGTGAGAAAAAGCCTTGTCTCTCTACTGCTGAAAGAAAAAAGCCCCTCCCTTATTGTAGTTCTTAGTTCTTAGACATTCTCGATGACCACATGGTTTTCCAAGCATCACTGTACAAAAGTTGATAGCAAGTTTGAGAGAGAAATTCAAACCATAAATCGAATAAAGAATTACAGCAGAAGTGTTTCCATGTGTTCCATTAAGACTAGTACTTAGGGCTGGAGAGATGGCTCAGCAGGTAAGAACACTGGCTGCTCTTCCAAAGGTCCTGAGTTCAAGTCCCAGCAACCACATGGTAGCTCACAACCACCTGTAATGAGATCTGACACTCTCTTCTGGTGCATTTGAAGACAGCTACAGTGTACTTATTTATAATAATAAATCTTTGGGCTGGAGCAAGAGAGACTGGAGCAAGGTTGACTGGAGCGAGCAGAGGTCCTAAAAATTCAATTCCCAACAACCATATGAAGGTTCACAACCATCTGTACAGCTACAGTGTACTCATATACATAAAATAAGTAAATAAATCTTTTTTTAAAAGTAGGGCAATGGTGACACACACCTTTAATTCCAGCACTTGGGAGGCAGAGGCAGACAAATTTCTGTGAGGCCAGCCTGGTCTACAGAGTTCCAGGATAGCCAAGGCTACACAGAGAAACCCTGTCTCAGGCAAAAAAAAAAAAAAAAAAAAAAAAAAAAAAGATTAGTACCTAACTAAACATTCATTATCTTCTAGACCCACACTTTCATTACAAACTAGCACAGTTTTGTGATGAAGCATTTTCATCTGTCTTGTGTCTTACTAGTTTTGAAGTTTTGTATAGATAAAACCAGTCAATATTTTATTTTCTGTCTTTGCATGTACAATAAATTTTCCATTCCCAGTTTATGACCTTTAGCTATCAGATAATGGTTTCACAGACAGCCTAGAAGGAATGTTTTACCCGATTATAAATTTGTTCCAAACCTGCTTTCTTTTCCTAGTGCAATTAGCCTGTGACATATGAAGGTTTACAGAGCCCTAGTTTCAGCTTTTATACTATTGAGAGCTCAAAACTACTTGTATAAATTTAAGAGTTCCATAGAATCATTGTTAGGAACTATGAAATTATCAATTTGTCTGCATAGCATTACTACAAAAGACGGCATCTTTGTTGATATGTAGAAAACCTGCCCAATAGGGTGGACAAATGCCCAGAAAACATTAGCATATATAATAATGCCAGGAAAGGCATATCATCAACAAGAATCAATCCTGAGATGAAATCTCTGCAGGCTCTACAATTCACTTTACCCATTGCAGCTGAGCAAAATGGGCAAGCTCCAGAAAAGTCACCGCATGTCTTTAGCCTTTCCTAGATGGCTCCTGACACTAACTTTTTAAAAGACCACCAGTTTTAGTTCTACCTCTGCTGACTTGTTTTGAGGACAGACAGTTTCTCACTTACAAAGGCGCAACTTACAATTTTACTGTGGCATGGAAACAGTGTGCACTCAGTAGAAACTGTACCGCGTTTTCTATGATGTTTGGCTGGGGTGAAGGTTGCTGTTTAAAACTTCTCTAACTTGCTGGCTGGCTGCCCCTCGGCCTGTAGTTTCATTAAAAGGAAGAGAAATGCAACTTTCACCGTAAGCTGTAGAGTTAATCTTTGCTTAATTTCAAATGCTCACATGTTCTTTGTAATGATGCTCTTGCATCCATCTGGCAAGGTTCTAGCATGAACTAATATACTTATCAGTTAATACAGTTAATAAATCAGACTATGAGGTACGGCATAAATAACATATGCACAACTGCAGTTCAATAGCATAGTTCATCCGTCAGTTACCACGATGCTATGGGTCACATGTGCTCCGTCCCCTACAAACTTAAGGTGTTAAACCATCTCCAAAGCAACAGGATTGAGGGAGAGGGTCTTATTGAGAGATCTGTTCTCATGAATGGGTTAATACCATCACCATTACAAGAGTTTATTTATGGTTTGGGGGAGATGGCTCAGCAGGCAAGCCTGATAGACTGATTATCTGGGTCCCATGTTAAAAAAAAAAAGCTGATATGGCAGCACACATCTATAATTCCTGGCATTCCTGGGTAGAGATGGGAGACAGGCAGGATAGTCAGCAGGAAACTTGGAGGCCAGCTGGAGCTATTGAGGTACAGGGAACACCCAGGATCCCAAAGACCAGCAAGACCTGGTCTCAACTCCTGAAAGTGATCCTTCATTTCCAAATCCATGTCTTGGCAGGTATGTGCGAACACACACGCATGCACGCATATACACAACACATGCACCTAGAATAGAATTTTTTTTTCTAGTTCAATGCCAGATTCTTGGAAATGTATAAAGTAAATTGAATGGCATTAAACCAAATATAAATAATGTACAAATGCAAATACTTTGAGCAGAATCATCATAATGCAAAAATACAAGCTTAAAGTCCACTTTAACTCTAAGAAATATTTTTAAAAATAAAAGTAAGTGTCGCTGTCTACCTCCCTCTCATACTCTCTTGCCATTCTGCCTTAGGTCATGGTATGATGCAAGAATGGGATTATCCCACGCAAATCCCTTGACTCTGTTTTCCTAAACAAGGAGGAAATTTCAACAAAGAAACAAAAGATGATGTTGGAAGTGAAATGAAACACAGACATCAGCAGAGTGATAGAGAAAAGAACCCACCACAGCTACACGGCATTGCTACCGTGGGTGGAAAGCCTAGATATGCACAGCCAGGAGCACTTTGTCTAATTCAGGAAAGTGGCTGTGATGAAGATATCCCAGAGGAAGGGATGCTGACAAAGAGGTACACCTTAGAGCAGATCTTGGAGATATTTTGCAACACAGGAAGTGCTAAGTATAAATTTTATGTGCTGACACAAATTTAGAGAGAAGTGAGGCATAAAGGACAAGACCCAAGGTGCTGTCCAAAGTATGCTTTATAATTTGATTTACAAAGAAAACTTCGTTTGTCCATGTAAATGATAACAAACCAAGGTCTAGCTCCACTCTTCTTTCTTTCGCATTCCCAACGGTAAGAGCCTGAATGTTTTTGCAAAAATTGCTAAATGTCACAGGACACTTAAAGCTCACTGCTGTCCTTCATATGACTGTACATGATTTCAGCTCACACATTTATTTTCACCTTTCCCACTGTGGGCAGGACTGGGGCTGCCTGTCAACAATTAAGACAATTGCTTTCCTGTTTTATTCCCTATCCCTGCCTGCCCTCTGCTGGAAGTGCCGAACATCAGCAAAAGTATCCAGAGACTGAGGAGGCGGAGATGAGATGGTTACTTTGTATCATTCCCACCCCACGCCTTTCTCTGTTGTCTTCCACTCTGCACTTCTTTTCCCGTGGCAAACCATCACATTTACATCCTGCAGGTGACTCTGATGCCATAAACAGTCACATCGAACTGAACTCTCTTAATCGAACGTTGCCTCATCTACGCTTCTTACTGAAAGAATTGTGGGAATTTATTTAGTTCAGCTGTCGACTGGTGCCAACTTCCACTGCACAACGAATTCTTTAAAGTTGTAAATGTTCTGTCAGAGATCATTATTCTTAACCTATCCCAAATTTCAATGAAGTCCCCCGCCTTTGTTTTATTTCTAAGTTGTCCGCCTTTGCTGGGCAGTTCTTAAAGAAACTCTCCATTTTAATAGCTATATAAAGATTTCTCTGTTTCTAGACTACTTGAATTCCTAGATGATGTGTGGTCTCTTTATCCCACCCCTATACTGAACTCTTCTGTTTACATTGCCAAGTAATGTAACTATTCAAGTTAGATCCATGGAAAATGCTTACTAAGTGATTGTTAAGTATGTGATGCCCAGCTGCTGCACAGTGGCATTTTAGTTCATGACAGACTGGGGCAGGAGTCTCTGGAGTAAGCTTCTGACACCAGTGAGAGGCAAGAGAGGAGATGTCACCTGTGGACTGAAACTAGGATATTGCCTGAAAGGCTTTGATCCCGGGTCTAGTTTGGATTCTCAATTTATACTCTAAAGCCACTAGGTGGGGCAGGCAAACAAGCAAGATTTTACGGAAGCGTCCATGGCAGTCAGCAGGTTGTTAAGGGCAACGGCCCATTGTCTCAGCTGGTTCTCCAGGTCATTCTGTTCCTGGTAGCAAGTGAAGTCATGCTTGGCAGACAGGCAGTAACGCAGTGCTTTAAATAAATCACTAACTAAGTCAATAAATCCATGTCTAATAATTGTTCTTCTCCATCTTATTCTACTTTAAGGCCATACCTACAACGGTGATGCCCTGAGATGACATTGCCTAAGAAAGCTGTGTTCATCTTACTTCGTACAAGCATCTCCATGAGGTTTGAACAACAACACAATGTCAGCCTTTCTGCCTCAGTCTCCCAGAGCTTGGATTGTAGGTGTGAGCTACCACCTGGCTTCTGGTTCTATTTTTAAAGACATCTTAGAGACTAAAACGTCGTTAAGTTTTCATAGTGCGTTCCCAGCTCCATCTCTGCCTTTGGGCATGTGAGAAGGCCTGGCGTAGTGTGAGGTGAATGATTTCGTCCTGCCTGCTGGACAAGAAGCCATGGGGTTACCCGGGCCCTCTTTCTGGGTGGTGTTGGCAGCTAGCAATGAAGCAGTTGTGTTCCTTCTATTGTGGAGTGTACTCTGGGGGCATCTGCTTCCCTAAATCTTCACTCCATTGTTCACCTACAGCAGTGGTTCTCAACCTTCTCAAAGCTGTGACCTCTTAATACGGTTCCTCATGTTGTGGTGACCCCACCCCACAACCATAAAATTATTTTCATTGCTACTTCATAGCTGTAATTTCGTAACTGTTATGAATAATAAGTAAACATTTGATATGCAGAATATCTTTTATGTGACCCCTCTGAAAGGGTCATCTCAACCTCCCAAGTTGAGAAACACTGGTCTACAGTCATGTGCAGCCACGTAATGGTGCTTTACCAAAGAGAAGACAGCACAATTGATACAAGCCTCCTTCAAGCTTGAGTCACAAAGCCTCTGAGTTTCTTGTGCGTATTTCCCTACCAGGGCTGGAGGTCAGGAAAATGTTTGTCTTTTGAGTAGGAGGACCTGAGTCTGAACTCTAGAACCCGTGTAAAAAAGGTGGAGAGTTTGTAATTGCAATTCTGGGAGACAGAGACAAATGGATTCCTGGGGCTTGCTCTCATCCAGCCCAACTGGACCAGCATCTCCAGTTCCCAAAACACAAGGTAGGCAGCACTTGAAGAATGACACCCAAGGTTAACATCTGGCTTCTACATGTGGGAGCACGCACACACACACACACACACACATACACACACACAAAGTCATATACACACAGACACGGGATAGCCTTTATCAGACTAGATCTTTTCTTTTCCTTAGTATTTTTAATTAATTAATTAATTAATTAATTAATTTTGAGGCAGAGTTTCTCTGTGTAGCCCTGACTGTCCTGGAACTCACTCTGTAGACCAGATTAGCTTTGAACTCAGAGATCTGCCTGCCTCTGCCTCCTGAGTGCTGGGATCAAAAGTGTGTGCCACCACTGCCTGGCTGGATCTTTCCCAGACAATCGAGACTAGAATGCACCTCCTCTCATCTCCCAAACCTGGAACCAATCCAGATTATCGAATGAGCAAGAAAATGTATGCTTTAGTTACTATGCACATTGAGATCAGACTGTTACAGCAAACAGCAAACCCTGATATAGTCTCCTTTTCTTCCTTTGCCCAGACACCTATTGAATAACCTCTGATACAGGATTTTACTTGGCTTGCCAATTACTGGTAGGAGGACATTCATGAGACACACTCTTTTAGACCCTCGCCATCCCCGGCCTGAAGATGAGAGGCCAGTGTAGATGACATTAAAGTGTTTTGAAGTGGCACAAAGTGTTCACCTGATGTACCGACTCCAGATCATCCTCAGTGAGGCCTGTAGTGCTGTGCTGGGAAACTCTGGGGTGGTGTCCAGGCTCATAGGGAAAAAGGATGATTAATGAGGGATAACTGCTATAGGCAGGTGAAGTCAGAACCATGGCAGGGGCTCAAAAACTACATCATCCCTGGGGCTGCAGCCAAGCCTCTGGCTGCATGAAGAAGGCGTTCCTAGAAATACAACTCACATTTCCCATTAAGGCAGCTTCCTTGCCACAGCTCTAATTTGTAGAAGTTGCTCTCTCTCTCTCTCTCATATATATATATATATTATTGGAAGATTTAATAGGCCAAGTAACAAATGAAGTTTAGACAACCTCTCTCCGCCTATGTTTGGCTTGATGAGTTCAGGAATCAGGTCTTTTTTCACAACTCAAAAATTCTAGTAAAACAGTTTATTTTATTTATTTATTTTTTTCGTTTTGATGGATGGTCTCACTATATGGCCCAAGCTGGTCTAAATTCTCAATCGTGCTTCTGCTTGCAGAGCGGTGTAATTTCAGGTGGGAAGCTGCCATTCTTGGCTTCATGAGAACAGCTTTGAAAGCTCCCAGGCTTCAGGGTCTGAACAGTGGATATACAGATGATTTACTCTCTGGTCCCACCAGCTTTTAAAGCTATGACTGATTAACTCCCTGTCTAGTTTATTGACTGACCTGGAAAATAAACAGTAGAACAAGAATAGGAAATGGTCTCTTCATATAAACAAGCATCCGTTCCCTCTCTTCTGCGGTTGTTCTCAAGAAGCAAATTCTAACTCCCCTCCCTCCCTCCCTCCCTCCCTCCCTCCCTCCCTCCTTTCTCTCTTTCTCTCTCTCTCTCTTTTACTCTTTCTCTTCTCTTCTCTTCTCTTCTCTTCTCTTCTCTTCTCTTCTCTTCTCTTCTCTTCTCTTCTCTTCTCTTCTCTTCTCTTCTCTCTCTTCTCTCTCTCTCTCTCTCTCTCTCTCTCTCTCTCTTTCTAGACAGGGAGACAGGGTTTCTCTTTGTAGCCTTGGCTGTCCTGAAACTTCCACCCTGTGGATCATAAACTCAGAGATCCCCCTGCCTCTGCCTCCGCCTCCGCCTCCGCCTCCGCCTCCGCCTCCGCCTCCGCCTCCGCCTCCGCCTCCGCCCCCGCCTCCGCCCCCGCCCCCGCCCCCGCCCCCGCCCCCGCCCCCGCCCCCGCCCCCGCCCCCGCCCCCGCCTCTGCCTCCCAAGGGCTGGGATTAAAGGTGTGCACCACTGGCAGCAGGCTGATCACATGGTTTTAAGCTCTGGGCTACTGCCATACGGACGACCAAAGGCTGACGTTCAGATGCATGTGACTGACTCTACCTCACATCAAATCCATTAAAACCCCAGCCTGGTTTCTTTAACAAGTCTGTTAGAGATGCCCTGTTTCAAAGACTGTAGGGGAGAATTAATACCATATCTGCGCAAAATGAAGTCTATGAATTAGTGGAGAGATTCAAGTAATTTCTACTCATGAAGAAACAGATATATTCAAAGTTGAAGAATAGCCTGCAAAATAGCTAATCTAGACAGAATCTCAAAAGGAGTCAATATCATGAAAGACTACCCTAAAAATGGTTGAAGGATTATTTTATATGCCATATGACACAGGCCAAACTAAATAGAACACACAAATGGTAGACAAATGGCTATTTCTTAGCATGGTGTAGAGACTTAAACTTTATATTTGGGAAGAGGATTCTAACATGTTTACTGCTTGGGTGACATGACTGTGGGTGACAGGAAGAGGCTTGTTCCTAGACACAGATGAGTGTGATGTCCGACTCATCTCCTGTGATGTGTGGTACCCAGAAAGGAGAAACATCCTGGGAACAGTAGGTACAGGCATCAGCCTTTGTGGTTGGCTATTGGTAGCTTTGAATTTTTCAAATGAAATTTGATAGAAATAAGAACACTTGCAATAATTTATATTTTATTTTTACTGCATCAAATTCAGTGTTTAAGATGGGGTGTGAATCAGTAATTTTAGATCTTTAGATATGGAATATATTGTTAAATGTGGAAAGTAACATCAGGTGTAGGGTCATATGCTTGTATTTCCGCATTTGAGTGGGAGGGGCAGGAGACCAGCCCGGTTACATTAGACTCTGTCTCTACAAGAAAAACAAATATGGAAAGTAGAAGGCAGGGGCTCACCCATGAGTCTATCATTACTTGTAATCTCTGTGTGTTTCTGGATCCTTGGTGCTTGTACAAAGAATTGGAAAAGATGCACACACCAACACGGAAGCAGGAAGTTTTATTAAGAGCAAAGTGAAAGTAACAAGTTATTTCAAAGAGAGAAAAAGTACTGAAGGGCTCACATTATTGTTTGGCGTGTAGGAGAAGGAGGTGGCTACCAGAGCGTATAGCAAGGTCATTCTCTATTTTGATTGGCAGGTTTGAGTTATATATGATACACATGATTTCAACCATATGCACTCTCAATTATGCATAGACACTATGTCTTAGTTACTGTTTTATTGCCATGAAGAGACACCATGACCAAGAATTTGGGAAGCATTTAATTGGGGCTGGCTTACAGTTTTAGAGGTTCAGTCTATTATCATCAAGGCAGGAACAAAGCAGCCTCCAGACAGGAATGGTACAGGAGGAGCTGAGAGTTCTACATCTTCATCCAAAGGAAACCAGGAGCAGACTGGCTTCCACATGGCTAAGAGGAGGGTCTCAAAGCCCACCCCTACAGTGACACACTTCCTCCAACAAGGCCATACTTCCTAATAGTGTCACTCCTGGGGCCAAGCATATACAAGCCACCACACACTGGAGAGCAAATAACATGTTCTTCCTAACCGTTCACCCAGTGGAAAGACACAGCTTGTCTTATTATACATCCCTCAAAAGCTGTCTAGGCTGGCTATGCCCCCTCATTCCCATACTTGATATAGTTGTAAAGAATTTGCATAGAAACTGTCTGTGAAAGCGGAGTCGCTGAGAGTTGTTAGGGATGGAAAACCTTCATTGTCCAGAGTGCTGTGCATACACAGCTTTGTGCCGAAGGGGACCCTAGGTTGCTAGGTTCGTTGCTGGGAGAGGACTGTGTACATAGCCCCAGGAGAGTGGAGTTCCATGTTGCTAAGATACTCTGCGTGTTTGCCTGCTTCGCCATCATTTCTTAAAAACAACATACATATATTTCTTTTTAGTTGATATGTTTACTTATGGTACAGATCATGACATTTCGATAAATGAATATGTAATAATCAGACCAGGGAACCATTATCCTATCATTTTTACATGATTATTATACTTTCCCTTTCTAATTTTCCTCGTTCTCTCTATAAATGACATCACATGACTATTTACATTTACATTCCCTATAACCAATGGCCATTCCTTAGAATTTCCTACCACTGTATATTCTAGGCCCTCTCTTTTTATTAGATATTTTCTTTATTTACATTTCAAATGTTATACCGTTTCTCTTATTCCCCCCACCTCCCAGAATCCCCCTATCCTATCTCCCTTCCCCCTACTTCTATGAGGGTGTTCCTCCACCCATCCATCTACCCACTCCTGCCTCACCACCCTAGCATTCCCCTACACTGGGACATCGAGCCTTAACAGGACCAAGGGCCTTTTCTTCCACTGAGGACCTCCTCTGCTACACATGCAGCTGGTGTCATGGGTCCCTCTGGGTGTACTCTTTGGTTGGCAGTTTAGTCCCTGGGAGCTCTGGGTGGTCTGGTTGGTTGATATTGTTGTTCTTCCTATGGGGTTGCAAATCTCTTCAGCTCCTTCAGTCCTTTCATTAACTCCTCCATTGGGGTCCCCATGTTCAGTCCAATGGTTGGCTTCAAGCATGCACCTCTGTATTTGTCAGGCTTTGGCAAAGCCTCTCTGGAGACAGCTATACCAGGCTCTTGTCTGCAAGATCATAATCCTAAACAGTGGAATCTACGGCACAGAAATAATAGAAATGAGACAAAGCCATATATTCTGAACAAGACAGGCAAAGCTCCCTCACTGGAAGGGATACTGTACAACTCAGAGGCAGAGGCACAGTGCTAGAAGATGTTTTCTTTCTTGAATACAAGCATTCTAACTGACTTTGCAGGTTAGCTGGCCAGTGGCCTAGCCCAGAGCTTCTGAGTTATTCATTGTCTTATATGAACGTCCTGGCCTCATGGTTTGGTTGGGTTTTATGCTTGTGCTTACATTGCTGAGAAAGCACTAGGGTTGGGAACAAGACACATGTATTGTCTCCAAGGGCAATAGGCCAAGTAATGCTATATTACAGTTGTGAACAAAATCCCAACTGATCGTCATGCCTACAGGCTTAGTAGAGTCCGACTCAGTTTTGAGGCAGCAAAGGAGACAGACACAATATGAAGACAGATGTCAGTCCACTTTAGTCTCTGCTGAATGTTTGTGTGGCCGCTTCTAACTTGGTTTTCTATTGGTCTTGGCCTAAGGGATCCTGTCTGTAAATTTTCTGGCTTTTTAGCCTAACCTTATTTTAGAACCAAGCTGTCAAAAGTGTGCTTTCTGTGGGTAACTGGGGAAGGGACAAGGACTTATTTACCTTTGTCCTCTTGCACGGCTACCACTTTCAATGTTCCGGCATGGTTTTACTCTTCAATGATGCCACAACTTAGATTTTTAATTAGTGATGCATTGATAACTGTTTAGTTTGCCTCTTTCTCTACTTTGTAGATTCTAGTTTCAGCGAACAGTTCTACAGACAGGTTTCCAGGTCAAGTGTTGGTGTGTGTGTTTGTTTGTGTGTGTGTGTGTGTGTGTTTGTGTTTGTGTTTGTGTTTGTGTGTGTGTGTTTGTGTTTGTGTGTGTGTGTGGTCTAATGAAAGCAAGCCTTTGCAAGCAGCTATCTGCACCTGAAGATGCTTACACTGCCCACTCTCCAGCTAGCTGAGAGCTTTGCATCTCTTTAGATGAGGTTTTTCAAACTGAGAGCAAGAGGTCTGCGAGAGTAGCAGGGGCTCTTTAAGGTTTTAAAACATGAAACAAACTTCTCTTCTGAAGCTTGGAGGAGTGAGCTTAAAAGTGATGTCTCTGACCCCATGGAGCTGTCATGTGATGCCAGCTCAGTCAACATCCCCAGTGAGCTGAAACCACCCACTGAGATGCTCCCAGGCTCCTGACCCTAGTGAGCTAAGCCTTGATGGTTGCTTTCAGCTGCCAGGTTTGAGAGTGATGTTTGAGGCAGCCATGGATGACTAAGGCAGATTTGAGCTGTGGGTCGTGGCCAAAACAAAAGCTCGGCACGTGGATGAGCTCTGCATAAAAGAAGCTGCTAGGTGATTATGAGCACATCAAAAGGAGATCGTCATTAGTCATCAGGGAAAATGCATATTAAAACCACGATGAATACCACTGTACACCCACCAGGAAGGCTAAAATTAAAAAGATTGACAACTCCAACTTCTGGTGAGGCTATGGGATGGATGACTGTCTCTTTAGGACTGTGCAAAACTGTGCAGTCATTTTGAAAAACTAAGAAAGTTTTGTGTGTGTGTGTGTGTGTGTGAAGCTTTTGTTGTTGACCCAGAAAGTACATAGGTGTGTTTATACCAGTAGAAAGGGTTGCATGTGCTGGAGAAAGGAAGCTAATGCATATGCTCTTAGCATTGGCAGGTCCTCATTATAGGCCTAAGCTGCAATCAGCTCAAGCCACTCATCGGTAGGGGACAGGGTAAGCCATGGTTTATGCAGGCAGTGTGGTGCTATTCCACTACGCAACTGTGCAGAGGTGGGTAGGAAGCACACAGACACCAATGGGAGGGTCTCAAAAGCATGACTGTGTGTCATCCTAGTGCTTGCACCTGGTTCTTTATACACCACTTGTGACACAAAACACACCTATGATGATAAAAGTAACTACTAGTTGTCTTTGGTTAGTAAGTTGGTCAGTTTATTTTTTTAACTTTTTATTGATCGTGAAGTTCCCATCATGCACCCCAATCCCACCCATCTCCCTGTCCCTTCATATCCACCCCTCCATCCTTGCAACCTCCCCACAAAAGAAACAAAAAATTAAGGCAAAAAAAATAAAAATAAATTAAAAATTAAAAACAACATCAACAGCAAAACCATCACTCCACGGAAGCTGAGGTGTGTCACACAGTACACCCTTTGCTCAGACAGCTTTATTTGCAAATGTTCATTGCAACGAGTCATTGGTCTGGTTTGAGGCCTGGTACACTATTGATACTGGATTCTTACTGGAATTCCTCTTGGATATCCTGTGGTCGCCCTGTGTCATGGAGATCCTGTAGCTTTTGGATCTGCAGGGCAGGGTCCTTCACCTGCTCCAGCAGTTCATAGATGGGGTAGATATTAGGGTGGACCAACTCAAATCCCTGGATCTGGATCTGGGTGGTAGCTGGGTTGGTCAGCCTGCCAGCTCTGCTGCTCTCCCACCACCAGGGGGAGCTCTATAGTGCTGCCTAGGCCAGGTACAAGGGCCACGCTCCTTACTGCTGTAGCTGGTGAGAAGTGGGGTTGGCTCCACTCAGCCCTTGGATATCAATATGTCCCCAGGCAGCAGCCCAGACCAGGGAAGTTGCATGGTCTTTAGTGGTAACATGGGCCATCGGCACAGACCCCAGACATGGCCCTTGGATGGCAGCAGCATGGGCTCATGCAACAGTGCAGGCTACTCATACCGGGTTGCTTCTCTCCACCCTCAAGGTCTAGTTCCATCTCTCTCCATAGTTCACAGTCCGGATCCTGATTCCCTCCCATCTCTCCACTATGTACTTGCGCATTGTAGTGGTGCCCTTGGTGGACCAGCCATGAGGCAGACGGGCCTCTGGGAGTCTTCCACTCACGCCACTGTCACTAGGCTGGCCTCTCTTGGTAAGTTATGTTGACCAAGAGGAAAGAATTCCATAAGGTGATGCTAATTTTATTTGAAGGGCAGTCATTTTGGTTAGGGTTTCAATTGCATGGCCATGGGACACCATGACCAAAAAGTAAGCCAGCCGTGGAGGAAAGGGATTGTTTGACTCACTCTTCCATATTGTAGCCCATCACTGAAAAAGGCCAGAATAGGAAACCAAACAGAGCAGGAACCTGGAGGCAGGAGCTGATGCAGAGGCTACAGACATGTGCTATTTATTGACTTGCTCCTCATGATCTGCCCAGCCTGCCCTCCTATAGAACCCAGGACTACCAGCCCAGGGATGGTACCACACACAATTGATGGCCATTGCCCATCAATCACTAATTAAGAAAATGCTCTACATGTTTGCCTATAACACGATCTTATGGGGGCATTTTCTTAACTGAGGTTCCCTCCTCTCAGATGACCCCAGCCTGTGTCAAGTTGACATAAAACTACCCAGCACAGCACCTTGCTGGATCATTATGTTTTAATAAAAAAAAATCACAAAAAGATAGCCTAAGATGTAGTCATTTGAGTATAATATGTACATTCTATTTTGACATATAGCAAGAACAAAAACAACAAACCCAAACTTCCCTGCGGCCCTGGATCTTGTCTTTTATTCCTCCAATGAATTTAATCTTTTCAGTCTTCTCCATAGTATGCTGCCAGTCAGGTCTGTCGTCCAGTTCTTTCCTCTGTCAGTACTCTGTGAACACCAATATTTCCCAACCAATCTTCCTCCAGTTGATCCAGGACTTCGGTTGTCATAGCAATGGTTCTCTGGAAAGCAGACCTCAGGCAAGGATTAAGTGTTAGCGCTTTATGTGGGAGGTACAACCCCACACAGCTGGTCGCCTTGTGTATTAGTTTTCTAGGACTGCTGTAATGGAGTGACTGAAGTCCTTAAAACAACAGAGATGTACTGTGTGGTAGTTCTGGGGGCCAGAAGTTCAGAGTGTCAGGGTGTGGCTAAGCCATGCTTTCTGGGCAGCTCCTGGGGGTGGGGGGTGGGGGGGTGGGGGGATGGGGGAAGAATCTTCATTGCTTCTCAGAGCTGATGTTCGCAGAAATTCTCCCTGGGCTTGTAGACACATAGCACCAATCTCAATCTTCCTTGTTATTTAGCAAAATCTTCCCTGTGTGTCTATGTGTCTGTGTCTTTCCTTTTTGTTAGGATAAAACGTTGGCTTAGAGCCCCCACCCTTCTTCATTTGACCATGACTTTATCTGGTCATGAGCACACATGCAAAGGACCCTACTTCCAGGTGAAGTCACACAGATTTCTTTTGTATATTTGTGGGGATACCATTCTGTTGAAAAACCAACATAAGCTTATCTCTACTAGCTTAGAAATAAATGAGACTCAGACTATGGTTATTTTATTTGACTGTGACAATTACTGGGGGTAACCCCTAATCTACTTTTCTAGGCTGACCTGGCTATCTCCCCAGTAGTGTATCCCGGACACTTGCTGTTTCTCCTGGACACGTACATGCATCATAGTCCACCTCCTCCCATGGTGCTTTCTTCTCTTTCCTTTTCATTCTTTCTTTTCTCCCCCTTCCACCCCAATCAACCAGGTAACTCAAAAACCTGCCCACCTATAATCCTTCCAGTAATTGGCTGCAGCCCATTTTTATTTAACCAATAGTTTTAAATTAAGGAACAGGGTTTGTACAACAAAAGCTTGTAACAGTGAGAATTCACACATAGGGTACAGAATTTAGCAGCAGACTAGACCTCAACACCACCCAGTGGTCACACAGGTTGTATGAAGAACCTGTGCCCTGGAGCCATCCACCAGAGGGAGAAAGTGAGATAATGTATATGATTGCTGGCACCTCCCACAGGCCACATTTCATGGAGAGCGAGTTAGATCCTTAGCAGCTCAGCTTCGTTGGCAGGTGCTAGGGCCCCAGATCCTGAAGCTTGCTTTTCATCATGGAAGTGAAAGGCCAGCAAACCCCAGGTGTATGGCTTGTGAGCCTCAGACAGACAGGGGCCCACAGGAGCTACTGTGGAGTTGTGCAGTTGACTACTGTGGAGGGGTAGGTGGTGTTTTAAAGGATTCCAGGCTTTGCTCAAATGTCACTTTCTAAGGAAGGTTTCTCCTATTTATATAAAACAGAAGTCCTATCCTCACTTCCACTTTTGCTTGTCTTCATAGTATCCTCCCTAACTAAATGTAACATAAAACGTTTATTTGCATATTTTTCATTTATCCATTACCACAACAGTCCATGCAAATAGAGAATTTTGTTTTCTGCTCTTTCCTCAGAGCCTAACAGAAAACCCAGCACAATGAAAATGTTCAGTAACTTTATTGGATTTGATCTCAAGAGCCCCTACTCTACAGACTGACTGTCGGGAGACAGCAGACCTGATGGCAGAGGAGTTGGTTATGTTGGCTGCAAACAGCACTGTCTTAATTAAGCATGTCAGGGCCTAGGTTTGGAGTAAATGATGCCTGTATGCACAAGATCTGAATAGCTCAAGTCCTGGAGGAGGCAGTAGCAGCCTGGATCCTAGAGACTTCTGGCAAACAGACAGCTGAAGGAGTTGCAGGTGGAGGAATCTCTTCTCATTTGGACTTGGAGAGCTGAACCCTACCATGACAGGAAGGACTTCCCCATGCAAGGTCACAATGAATAAACCTATCTTCCTGTGCTGGATAGTTTTATGTCACTTTGACGCAAGCTAGAGTCATCTGAGAGATGGAATCTACCTTGCCCTGGGTAGCAAGCCAGTAAGCAGAACTCTTTTATGGTCTCTGCATCAGCTCCTGCCTCTAGGTTCCTGCCCTGTTTGAATTCCTGTTCTGACTTCCTTCAGTGATAAACAATGATGTGGAAAATGTAAGCCAAATAAACCCTTTCCTTCCCAGGTTGCTTTTAGTCATGGTGTTTCATCATAGCAATGTAGGGGTGGGGCTGATGCTAAGGTCCTGTTCCCCCAAGTGGTTCTTGATCTAACAGTAAAGAAGCCATGGGCAGGATTTCTGGGTCCCCATAGGCAAGAAATAGACCCAAAAAGAGGAGAGAGAGGGGGAGGGGGAGGGGGAGGGGGAGGGGGAGAGGGAGAATGAATTTGCCATTCTTCTGAGGGAGAAAAGGTGGCTAGCCATGTGAGATCTTGGGAGAAGCAGCCATAGGTTGCTTCTCTAGGCGGGAGGATGGGGTGTTTATCTGGGACTAGATATTACTGAGCAACTAAAGTTGAGGGCAGATGGAGAGGTGCAGAACTAAGAGTATTGATAAGGGCATGCTTCTTCAGGAGGAGATAAGTAGCATCCAGCAATTGTGTCAAAAAGCAAGTTGAAATTGAACAACTGTGTGTCTGTTTTTTTTTTTTTTTTTTTATCCATGGAGTCAAGGGAATCTGGGCTGGGGCTGGAGCATAGGTGAGGTAGTAAGAGCTACATGCAACATAGTAATAGAGTAATAGTAACATGGTAACATAGTAATAGAAACCCTAACTAAGACGCTTCTCATTTTTACCTCTTGCTAGTACTGAGTTCTTGTTTCATTTTGGATCTAACTGGCAATTCTGAGAAATGGACGAACCAGATCATCCATATTTTCAAAGGGAAAAATGGATGTCACCAAACCAAAAGGGCTCAGCTCCTTATAATTTTATGAGTCAAGATTTGTCCTACTGTAATTGGCAGCTGTTCATGTTACTCCTTCCAAGTTCTACACTCTCTTGTTTTATTATAATCAGGATGATTTTTAGTCACAGTCTCTTACTTGTGTTTATTTTCTTCTGTAGAATCCACTATATAAAGTAATCTGTTATTGAGATATGTAGGCAGCATATTGGGTTATAGACAGAAAGGAAATTGTAACAAATGCTGTGTGACTAATTCACTTGAAAGTTTTAATGATGATTTTTCTCCATGAGTGTGAGAAATGTATGTAGTAATGTTTATATAAAAATGTTTATAATAATGCCATTAGAGATTTTTCTGAGCCATATACTCTATGGATCACTTCCACAATATTGAATAGCAATGCCACTTTGATATTTCACCAATATAGATATATTTCACAGAGCATGTAGTACTAAAGCCAGGATATGTTTGCCCAGGTCCATTATTGCAACTTTGCCTACTCAGCTTGAGGACATGGCATCTTACTCACTTTCATTCCTGTGCAGGGTCGCCATTGTTTAGGTGTTTAGGTAAGTCTTTGCCATAGGTGGAGTGTTGAGACTCATTGGTCCTTAGAGTAAGTTTAGACCAACATGATTTACATATCAATGATTGCCACCATCCTGGGGTTCCAGAGAAAATGTCCCATTTGGGAAGGTCAGGTGGATGAGTTCAGCTTTCCCACAGCCGCCTGCCTAGCAGTGAGGAGTTGGCAGCATATGAATCAATACAGCATAACTGCCAGTTTCTTTGTTCATGTCAGTGTGCTTCCCTGGCATAAAGTTTTACTTCCAGAGGAAAAGATATTTTAAAAAAATTATTATTATTATTATTTTTTTTTTTAGGATTTCCTTTCATTAATTTAACAGAATTCTTTATTAGTTGAAAGTTTTTAAACTATGTGTGTGAGGGGACTCTAAGGAAACTTCGGAAATGGCTGTCCTATTAGGGGCAAGGTTTTTATTGTAGGTAAGAGAGATTAAAATATCCAGAGGCTTCTGAAAGAGTCCAGAGCTGAGAGTAAAAGAAACAGACTGGATGTGGCCAGGGCTAGAGAAGTAGGTTAGCAGAGTATAGCAAGAGTAAGGACTATAAGGAGGATGAGTAACTGAGGGAGGGAAGATGGACCTGGCAGTTTAGGGTAAAAGGGGAGGGAGAGGGACCAGAATGCTAGTAGGAGTGCTTTGAATGTATACCATTATGCAGAGTATAACATTGTATACAATGTACATCATTATACCTTGTATAACATTGTATACAATGTATACCTATAAACTGAGGGGGCCTGGAGTCCAGCATGGGCTTTGAATTGCTGAAGCACCTCAGGCACATGTCAATGGAAAGCCACATGTCCCTCTAACAGAGGCAAGGGAAATGAACTCCTTTTGGGCACAGAAAATGCATTTCACAACTTCCTGAGAAATGCTGGATTTCATCTTACCTCCAGAATTCCTTCTATCGTCCGGTTTGAATTAAGCCAAGACTTCCATTTATGGACATATGCATGGACTTACGGAGTTTGGGAAACTTGTTTGGATTTGAACCTGGCAAACTATATGTAGCAACACTCTACTTTATCTTCCTGGGAAAGTCGGGTGTGGGGAGGTAATAGCTGTAGCTATTCTCTTCTAGAGAATACAAAACCTGACATTTACATTAACCCTGTGTGAACCCGGTCTCTGGAAGACACTCTCTAGATCATCCATTCCCAAATCTACTTCTCCCCTAGCTCCCCATGGCATTCCGTCATTGGCTTTAATTCTGGTGCCCCAAAGCTGTGTGAGAAATGTTTTTGTTTCTCTGTCAAAGGTAGCTAGCCAGCCAAGGGCTAATATTTCATAAAATTCCCTCACCTCATAGAACTTTTATTCAAATATTTTAACCTACGCTATCTGGTAAAAGTTTCTTTCACACAAAGGCAGTGGGTCCCCTTCTCCCTTTTCTTCATTTCTTTTGTGCTGATTCTTTCAGTTCCCAAAGTTTGTGAGGTCAGTTTCCAGCCCATGGGGGGAGAAGACCCAGTCACAAATGTGTTAGTGCGAAAACCAGGTGAACTCCTCTTAGGCTCTTCCCAAGGACTTAGCAACTTCATCACCTGCTGCCATTACCTGCCGCCACCTTCCCCCTTGCCTCTATTTCATAACACCTCCTGCCTCTGTGCTCACCCAGTTTGGGTTCTGGCCCATGGATTTGGGGACTACAATCCTTGCAGAGCCACTTTCACTTTGTTCTTTCCTGCAACACTGATATCGACCTTTGTTGGTTATATTTAAAGTGCAATTGAAACTAAGTAGGTAACTTCTCTTCAAATGAATCCACGTCTAAATGCCACGATCATACAGAACGCAAACCAAGACAAAAGCTCTTTTTCTAAAACCCACAAAGAGAGCCAGGGAGAAGGCTCCTGTTGCTGAGCCTGACCACTTGGGCACTCAAGGTAAAAGGTATTAGACCTCAAAGAAACTCAGGACAAACGGCTGACTCAGGTGCCTACCTAACATACCAAAGCGCACTCTGGCTGCCTGGCCTTCTCTTCACTAAAGAACTTGTTGCAGAGTTCAGGCTCCTCTGGCAATCTCATCCTCACCTCCTACCCCAAACCTCTCCAGCCCCTGAGCCTCGCTTCCCTCCACCCCTCAGCTTCTCATTCCTATAAATGCAGCGAGTTAGGCTGTGTGCATTCTTGGTTCTTCTCCCTCTCCTGGTCCCCTCTCTTGCTCTCTCTCTTCTCTTCTTCTTCCCCCTCCTTCCCCACCAGGGTCCAGTTCATTCTGCTGGCCATGCTGAGTCTGGACTCTCCCAGATGCCTCTGGCTGCGCTTCCCCTCACACCCACAATAAAAATCCTCTCAACCATACTTCGGAGGAGTCAGGTCAGGAGAGAATGGCTGTCGTTAGATTGCCTTCGTACCTCACACAAATTGAGAATCATTGAGACACCGATTCTCAATAAAAACGGGGATAGTACATACCCACCTATACACACACATACACAACAGCAACAAAGAGCTCACAAAGAGATCTAAGAATGCTTAACTTAGTTGCAAACATGGGCCATTTGTGACTTTTGCTTTATTGGTGAAATTTAAGAACATTGTATTATTATAAGCAAAATTTTAGCCATTTCTTGTCCCTTCTATTACTGTTTAAAACAGTAATATGGTTATCCTTCCCTGAAATGGACATACCTTCAAAACCACAACTTTTAAATATAAGCCACAAACTGGGGCTCTCCTGATCAGATGGTTTTAATTACACACTTGTTCCTTAGAAAGCTCTAGAGCCCACAGAGATGTACTTTGCTAATGAGTGTGGGATTTCTCACAACTCCCAGGTGAGTCCCTCACCTAGAAAGGCAATTGTTTTAGAAGAGTGGGGATGTATGCTGAAGGTGTAGCGGAGGGAGCTGACTCGATACACTCGTTGTGGGCCCAAATCACCGCTGCTAAACTCCAAGTGTCATCTGAGGCGCTGAAGCAGAAGGGCGATAAGATTTCTCAGTGAGAAGCAGAGACACAGATTCTTAATAAAAACACAAATGTACAAAGAAAGAGCAAAGAGCTCTTAGGAGGTAGGAGGTGAGTGAGGGCTTGCGTGAAATAAGGGCGGCTTAGTGTCGCGTTGTCAACTACACTGTATCTAGAGGTGCCCATTCTCTGGATGTGTCTCTGAGGGTTTTTCTGAGATTAGTGTTTGGTCCCCAAATTTAAGACAGATGGGGCAGGGGACAGGCAGGTGTCAAGCATTGCCAGAGCTCTGTGAAGACTTGTCAAAATCACTATGACCAAGTAGTTTATAGTAGTCACGCCTTCGAAGGTTCATTTTCCTCGTCATAAATAGGAAGGCTGTGAGAAGATAGGGCTATGTAGCTTCCTAACTGATGTCTGTTAGACTCTCCCACAGACTCTTGGCTCTCTTGTGAGGACCGCCAGTCACATGGTGGTCTATCTTTATGCCACCACTGGGTATGTTGAGGGCTCCTTGGACACCATGAAGAAACTACCTGACAAATGCACTGCTTTCTCTGCATGCCAAGGTTCAGCTCTGACCACATGTGTTTCAGACAACCTTTGCCCGATGATCTTTGTGTCCTTTCCATCCAAGCAGAAGGGAGCACTTCCTATGGGGGTACCTAACAGAGGGACAGTTGTGACTGGTGCAGAAAGGACAAAGCCATGCTTGGTGTAAACAGAGTCCTTCATTTGCATGAAGGTCTTCTGTGATTGGTGCCCTGTTTCTGGCTGCAAGGGAAGACAGCTTTTACAAAGCCTGCCAGGAGTCGCGTCTCTGTGTAGCCTCTCTGGTATGGCAATCTGAGGCTCAATAAGAAAGCTTCTCCCAAGAGGCCCCGTCTTGCCTATTTCTGAAAGCCAATGCTAGTAGAGTGGGCTGAACTGGAAGCAGAGGAAGGCAAGGTAAGAGTAGTGACATAGAGCAGCTGCCAGATGGAGTCACAGAGTGGAGCCCTGGAGAGCTGCCATGGCTTCCACAGCTACGGAAGAGGCGGAGCCACAGGGTCCATGGTGACCTCGATGGTGGCCTTGACAACTTGGCAGTGATGGTGGTGGAGCTGCCAGAGTGGCATCAGAGCAGCTCTAGCAGAGCAGAGAGGGAGAAACAGTTACAACAACGGCTTCCGGAATCAACAGGGACAGTAGTTAGACACTGCAGCTGGTGGCAATGACAGGAGCAGAAGCAGCAACAGTCTTCAGGTCTACCAGTCTTAGACTCTCCAGGGTCAGGAGATGGCAGAGTAGTTACTACCAAGCACCAGGGAATCCTCCAACCTAGATCTGGATTAGTCCTGTTCCTATCAAGGAAGGACTGTTCGTGCTTTGAATAAGAGTGGCCCCCACAGTCACCAGAGTGTGGTACTATTGGAAAGGACTAGGAGGTGTGGCCTTGTTGAAGTAGGTGTGGCCTTGTTGAAGTAGGTGTGGCCTTGTTGAAGTAGGTGTGGCCTTGAGGGAGGAAATGTGTCACTGAGGGGGGGTGGCTGGGGGCAGGGGGAGGGAGCTTGAGGTTTCAAAAGCTCAAGCTAGGCCCAGTGGATCCTGGGTCCTGCTGCCTATGGATCCAGAATTAGAACTCTCAGCTACCATGTCTGCCTGCCTGCAGTCACATTCCCTGTCCTGAAGATAATGGACTAAACCTCTGAAACTGTAAGCCAGCCACAATTAAATGCTTTCTTTTTTTATAAGAGTTGCCAGGATCATGGTGTCTCTTCCCAGCAATAGAATGCTGATTAAGATAATTCCCAGATACCAAGGGAAGAAAGATTTATTTTGGCTATGTTTTCAGAGGAGGGAGCTTATTATGGTGGGGGTAACATAGCAGAGCATCTTTGTTCACATTAGGGTGGACCAGGAAGCAGGAGGAGCAGGGAGTCTGCACGAGTAGCCCTAAGCAATCACCCCCACCTCCTGCAGCCAGGTCCTACTTCCCAAAGTTTTCAGAGCCTCCCAATGGTGCCACCAGCCAGAGACCAAATAAGAGCCCACAAGTGACATTTGGGACTCAAGCCATAATAGCCCAGGATCTGTAACATGGTTAAATACTTCCTCAGCTTACATAAGAGATAAAAACTTGGTTCACCACAGGACTAAGAATCCCAGTTCCTGAGGCCTATGGACAATTGTGACGTTAGAAGGTACCACCTGCTGCCATCTGGTGTGGAAGTTTCTGGTTGTGTCATGTCAAGACCCACATGGTGTTTTGCTGAGGCAAGACCCGTGGGAGGACACATGATGTTCGGAGAGAGTATAAGTGGGTCTCAACAGACAGTGATGGGGCACTTGCATAGCTAGCTATGTTCTCTTCATTGGTCTCTTGTCTTCGCTGATCTTCACTTTATTGAGAGAGGCATAGGAGAACTCCTGGCACTCCTGCTGGTCCTGTTTGTTCCTGCTGACTTGTGCCAATTTGTCGGAGGTCTGGTAGTTTCTGCTAGATTGTGCTGCCTTTACTGATTTGTGTTTGGTGACACTTTTGAACAGGACTGTGTTGGTATCCTGACACTACTAAACTGGACTGCTGGTATCTTGACAAGATTTTATTGTCCCAAAGAACTTCTAAACAAGTCCGCATCCCCTTGTCCTGTTTACCATCTTTTCTCCCCTATCTTTGGACAGTGCACTAGAAGGGGGGCGTGGGGGTGGAGTCAAGGCGTTTGAGAACCTTTATTAAAGTAGGTTTTAGAAAATTTAAGCCTAGTGTCTTAGTTAGGGTTTTACTGCTATGAACAGACACCATGACTAAGGCAACTCTTTTGAGGACAACATTTAATTGTTGCTGGCTTACAGGTTCAGAGGTTCAGTCCATTATCATCAAGCATGCTTATATCGATGAGCATGGAGCATGGCAGTATCCAGGCAGGCATGGTGCAGGAGGAGCTGAGAGCTCTACATTTTCATCTGAAGGCTCCTAGCAGAATACTCAAGTCCAGGCTAGGACTAGGGTATTAAACCCCACACCCACACCTAATCCAATAAGACCACACCCCCAGTGGAGGAAGGAGGGGTTTGCACTTTCTCTTCCTGTCTTTCTCTTGATCACAGACATCATTTTCCATATACTCTGTCCTCCACCCTAGATTTATATTACCAGTGCCTTTGATGCTCTTGTCTTTGAACTCAGTTTGAGTCACAACACCAGCTGTTTTAGGTCTCCATCTTCTAGAAAGCATATCATGAACTTCTCAGCTTCTAGCATCATGGAAGCCAACATGATGTCAGCGAACACCCGGTCTACCATGGAATTTCCTGGGCTGGGGAAATGCAGGGCTCTACTTGATTTTTGTGGCGGCGTTTCTGATTTCTATACAGCAATAATTATCCAGTGTTGTCGGATGTGCAGCTCTCATTTGAAGAATGGCAGAGCCGTGCGGAGAATGAATGGCGTTGATTGTGATACCGAAGCTCAAAATAGCTTGAGTAGGAAGCGTCGGTGTTTGTTAAGGAGAACCATCTCCTGCATCCTTCACAGCAGAAAATTTCAGGTTACAGATTGTAAACGGAGGGCCATCGACATAAGGGACCTCAATGATCTATTAGTAGGTTCTTGTGGAACACAGAAGACACACACTACTTATCTGTATTGTGCAGAGCAATAACTCTGAGTTATTGAATGCATACAGTGTGCTTGGTGCTTGTGATACAAGTCTGTGATACTTTGTATATGCTCAACCCAGGGAGTGTCACTATAAGGAGGTATGGCCCTGTTGGAGTAGGTGTGTCACTGTTGGCGTGGGCTTTAAGACCTTCATCCTAGCTGCCTGAAAGCCAGCCTGCTCCTGTATGCCTTTGGAACAAGATGTTGATCTCTCAGCTCCTCCTGCGCCAAGCCTGCCTGTATGTTGCCATGCTCCCGCCTTGATGATAATGGACTGAACCTCTGAATCTGTAAGCCAGCCCCAATTAAATGTTGTCCTGATAAGAGTTGCCTTGGTCATGGTGTCTGTTCACAGCAGTAAAACCCTAACTAAGACAATGTCCTATAAGCATGATGCTCACATATAGTGCCATGAACCGAATATCTCTATTTACCGATGAAACAGAATCTTAAGCTAAACGTTCATCTAACATCATATTCTTAGAGGAAGAAGGAACTGAAATTTGAACTGAGGGGCCTATCTCCAAACTGATGACTTACCCTCTGCTCAGATACACAAAATACAACATGAACATTAAGCGGCTATTTAAGGGCCGATAGGCATCAACACATATATATCATAAAGCACGGTCTCTATCTAGCTGGAGGGCTGCAGTGAACACCTCAGCTGTCACAGAGAACTCACTGAACTACAAGAACAGGATTAGGCAGAAAAATATTTTTTTGCCAATGATCAAAACAGGTCTAGAGAATACTTAATGCAAGTTATAACTGGATCTTTGAATATTCAGAAGCTAATAAAAGTTCCTAATGAAGATATTTTGAACATGTAAAACACATACCAGTACTTGTAGAAAAGCTTATAATCTATTGATATTTTCAAGCCAGGAGGTATATATTTATACACATTAATGCATAAATTGTTGACTATCAATTGCCAGTTCTACCTATATGTTTGTGGCTATTCCTGTTTTTTTTTTTTTTTAACATTTATTTTTACGTGTATGGGTATTTTGTGTGCAGTGCTCATGGAGAGACCATGAGAGGACATCCGATTCCCATGAATGGAGTTACAAGTGGTTGTAAGCCATGATGTGGGTGCTGGGACTCCAACTGGGGTCCTCTGGAAGAAAAGTCAGTGCCCTTAACCACTGTGGTCTCTCTCCAGCCCCTGCCATTTAAAATAGAAAAGTTTAGAATGAAGTTCACTAAAATACTAACAAGGTCACTTCTAGGTGATGGAACAATAGATAATTTTAATTTTTTTCCTATAACTTTCTCTTAGTTTTTCTACTTAGTGTGGGCTTCCCTTCCAGCCTCACAGTAGATGGGTTTACTGTTTCTTTTTAACAGTTTCTTTTTTTTTAATGATGTCATTTGCACGCTATAGCTTCAGTCATTTTCAACATATCATTCAGGGGTTCTGTGATTTCTATGACATGTACATTCCTCACATTGTGCAATTTTAAGTCACTTCTTGAGTTCCTGACAGCCTCTTTCTGAGTCCACTGCCCAGCTCTCACCAGTGCCCAATCCACCTTCCATCTTTATAAATTTATCTTCTCTAGACATTTTCCAAAATAAAAATACATCATGTATGGTCTTTTTTAGTCTGGTGTTATTTTATGTCCTTTAAGAGAGGGGTTGGAGAGATGGTTTAGAGCCTTTGCTGCTCTAGCGGAGGACCTGTGGTTTCCAGCACCCACATGGCAAGGACCTGTGGTTTCCAGCACCCACATGGCAGCTTACAACCATCTGTAACTCCAGCTCCAGGGGATCTGGTAACTCTGCCTGACCTTCAGGGGGACCAGGCACACATGTGACATACTTATATATAATGCAGGCAACACCCATGCATGCAAAGTAAAAGAAATAAATCTGAGAAAGAATTAAACAAAAAAAAAGAAATGTCGAAGAGTATTTTTTTTGCTTGGCTTTTCCCCTCTTAGCAACGATAATCAGTGGTGCATTTTTCTTTATGTTTGTAGTTCTTGATAACAGTCAAAACCCTTTGGGACCATGAGCATAACCTGTATATCACCAGTAAGAGTGTACCTAAGGGGGTTCCCCCACACCTCTCAATTCCTGATGTGGGGATATATAAGAATGTTCCCCTATTCTTATATATGAATAACAATCTATAACCACTTAGTTCTTATCACTCGGGAAGTCATTTTGGATGGATCTTTCATTCTCATTCCGTTGACAGAAATGGCAGAACCAGCACTTTGAATTTCCCAGCTCCAGTTCAAGGGAAGGGAGGTGGCTCTGGGCCCTGGGCCCTTTGTGGTCCTCACTGTCCTGGTGAATCACTGAAGCCTACCTCTAGGGGTGCGTGGAGTGATACACATGCTCTGAATGAGCTACTCGTTGGTGTTCCTTCTAGATAGTATTTAAATAATTCTCCTTGTCCTTAGAGGTAAGTCAGTGCTCCCCACAGAACAAACACAGGCCTTGCACTTTATGAGACAAATCTTAAAATGCTTTGCATATGTGGAGGACTTTTGGAGACCTTACCCATGACAAGCAGCCCCTAAGTGTCCTCCTTTGCTAGGTAATAGTCTCCCTCAAAATAGAATTTGCACTATTTTGTTCCATTTTTCTTTAGTGTCCCTTGTGGCGTCTTCTCGTCCCTCTGTCACTGCCTCTCAGACTGGCCCGCAGACTAAATGAGAACGATGACAGGTGATATATTGTCTTTTATTCCTCTGGCTCCTCACCTCTAAGTATTCTCTGAGGCATTTGGAGCAAGCGTTCGGTAACCTTGAAATGTCCCAATAGCTCAGATACCTTTATAAACAAAAAATATTTAGAAGACATGTCTCCTTCACACCATGTAAGATGACACCTTTGGAAGTCTTAATGTGGTATAATATGCTAAGAGATATTTATGGTAAATAATAGAGATTAACGGAATGAAGCTCAGCTGAGGGACAAGCCCAGAACAGGGAGTTTCTGCTGAAAACACTTGGTTGTGGGTCTGAAACCAGATCCTGTCTATTGAACATGGGGAAATGGAAAATTTTTCTGGAGAGATTTAAGGTCAAGGTTGTTGTAAGAGAATCAAAGCATCCCAGAAGGCACAAGCTGTTTCCTGCTCCCCAGGTTCCCTGCATCGGCCCTAAATGGGCAGTGTGTGTGTGTGTATGTAGGGACAGTAGCAAATGAATGAGGGTAAAGTCCTGTTCCATTCCACCCATGCCTATTTCTAAGTGTATGTTACAAATATCGAAACAGCGCTTGATAGGAGTCCAACAGATTTAACATGTCCCCAAATTCCTGAACAACAGTCCATGTAAATTTATTTATTTATTTAATTTTTTTTGGCAGAGTATAACTGAACGACTTCTAGGCATAACACTTACAGTGAACACCTACTGGAAGATAGGCAGCTGTGGCCACCCTCCGCACTGAGCCTGGGAAGAGGAAGGCTGTGGGAGAGAAGAGGCTAGCCACCCAAGTTCATGGAGTGCCCAGGAACTTGGCTTCCAGACCTGAAACCTTAGTTCTGCATGGGTCTCAGGGATATACCATTCTTAATTGTTTCTTTTTGTCATGGTTGGGACATGGAGTCCAAGCAAGTCCGAGGTTCAAGGCCTGTGACTTCAGTTTGCACCCCCCTTTTTATCCTCTGGTCTCCTGGGTCCTTCTGCTTCAGACTGTCTCTTTTTCCCAGCCCCCAACGCCCCTCAACCTTCCGAATCATTTATCCTTTGGGGTCCACATCAAGAGACCATGGTATCCCCCACCCCATCTCATCGCAAGCCTTCCCAGCCCTGCCCTCTCTCATCCCAATTTAAACAGGAGACTGTAAAGGTGAGCCAGGATCAGCTAGCAAGTTTTGACAGCCACCGAGGAGGACTAATGGGTTTCTAAGGAAACGGAGAGGCAGCAGCCATTTTAGTGGCATTTGCTGTACGAAAAATATATAGAGTCTGACATCCCCTCCCCACGCGCAGCCGGGTGGCATCGCAGCAGAACTCCCCCTCTCCCCTCCCCCGAGGTGAGGGTAGACGCGGGCCTGGCAGAGCGGGGCACCTGCCGCAGGTGTCGTGGGGTCGCCGCTCCTGGCGGGCGGGCGGGGCGGCGGGGCTCCCACGCGGGCGCCGCAGTGCAGCGCGGGCCTCGCGCCTGGCCCGCCCCTCGGTCCCCGCCCCGCAGGCCGCGGGAGCCCGCCGGGAGGCGCGCGGGAGGTGGCCGCGGCCCGGGGCCACCGCGCGCTACTGCCCAACATGGTCGCTGCGCACGCTGCACACTCTCCGTCCTCGGCCGAGTGGATCGCCTGCCTGGATAAAAGGTACGTGGGGTGGGGTGCGGGATCTGGGTTGCGGGGGTCCACTCGTGGGGTGCCACCTGCGGGAGAGCATTCCACGTGCCGGGAACAGAATGCGGCGCCGTGGGGGACAAGGTGCCAGCCTGCCCTGGTCCCCTTCCGCCTCGCTGCGACTCCACGCTCCACTCATGGGTAGGTGGGTGGTTTCCAATGGGCATTAAGACCAGGGAGGGTACATGCATGCGGGCTTCAGGCTGTCCAGACCCTCAGGGAGAATGTCATTTAAGTTTCCAGGAGGGGCGGGGAGTAGTGGGGGTATGCATGCAGGTGCAGTCACCTTTTTTGTTTGGGGGGGGGGGGGAACCAAGTGTTAGGGACTCAGTGGAGCCTTCAAGTCCCTTGCTGAAATTCACAGCCCTCTTCCCACGGGCGCTCTCTCAAGGTCTGTGTTAGGAAGGTCACCGGAGGCGTCTTAATCTTCTGCAGAAAAGACCCTCACTCTAAAGAGAAATTTAAACCGCAGAGAGTGCTGGCTCTGGCCAGCCTCTGATGAAGGTGCTGTGGGTGACAACACACTGCAGTTGTTTCTAGGCTCTGTCAGTGTAATTTTCTGTTTGTCCAGATTGCAAATTTAACAGTAAACATTACACAGTATGTTAGCAATTCTAGTTTGTTACCCTAAGGAGAAAGGTGCTGCATCTGAACTTTGAAAGAAACAAGCAAAACGCCTTGCAGAGCGAACAGCCTCTGAATCCCAGAGTTTGGTGCCAAAGGCCAGTGATTCACATCCTTCAGCAATCTGCATGATATCCGAATTGCATTTGTGGGAATTATTTTGTGCTCTGCCATATTGAAAAATTTTCAATGAACAGATTTGTGACCGGATCAAACTTGAGGATCTGAAGAGTGGCCGGCTGTGCCTGTTCTACTATTGTAGGCCTTTGATGGAAAGATATTAACTAACTGAAAAGAGCGAAATGAACTCATTTGAATAACTTAATGTGATAAACATTCTTGACTTTTAGTTACTACACAGTAGCAAGAATATTTTTGGCAGGCATTGCCCCATTTCTGACTAAAATGGTAGGCTCTAATATTAGAGAAATTATATGCAGTAAACAGTAAGACAATTGAAGAGATAGTTAAGTCACACAGAATTCTGTGGAGGAATTAAAGGCATATTTAAGCCGAGAGCTTGCTAATGCGATCAGTAATCTAAATTTAATACTTTAGGAAAAGTGAATTATAAAACAAGAGATAATCAGGAGCTTGCACTTAACCTATAAATAGTGCTTCCTCGTGAGTGATAATTTTGGGTAGTAAGCAACATACTTCTCTTTGCAGAACTGCATAGCAAACAGTCAGTAATTCATTGGAGATCCTTTCGTCAGTGAGTACTTAGGGCAAAGTCATGGGGTGGTGTGAGCGGAGTGGCTAGGATGTCTATCCCTGTGCTTCTGCCTGTAAGATTGTATTCCAAATGGATTTCTAGAACATGGCACCACAGTTTAATGCCACTATTCATAGTGGGCAAAAAAACCCAAAAATGAAACAAAACCCCAAAACCCCACAAAAACACACACAAAAAAACAAAACCCAAAACAAACAAACAAAAACAAGATGAAGTAAACAAAAACAAAATCCAAAAAACAAACAAACAAAAAAACACCACAAAAAGGCCCTCCTCTTCCTGAGCCTCAAGTCCCTGACCTGCAGGTGAGTGGACAGATCGATAAGCTGCGGATGTTTAGGCTCAGAGCTCCCACCCGTTCTGAGCTTGTACCTCATCACTTTTACTTCCTGAGTTGAAAACTGAGTGTCCTTGGCTCACCCCCAGCAGAAGGGAGGAAAAAGCTTCCTAGTGCTTTGGAAGCTAGGAAGTACCCTGTATATGTTTTATTTCCACAGTGTGAAGACCTTCTTGTCTATTCTGTGGCCTCGATCCCAGAATTCCTCAGAAGAGCCATTTAGGAGGGGCTGTTTCATGGCAAGCCAGTAGGAGAGGCCTATTTTGAAGTTGCGATTTTAAATGTAGTCTGTTAAATTTTTAAAAGAGAGAATGAAGGCTGGGAGTGAGGATGGGAACTTTCTGGGGAACTCCCAGTGCTGCCTTCTGTTCCCGGCTCTGTGGTGGGCATCGGGGTGTAACAAATGAGAGCTGCTTCTGGGCTGGGAGGGGCTGAGGGTGTGGTGGTGGGGTAGCTAGGTAACTGTGACTGCAGTCCAGTGATAAATGCTTCAATGAGGATGTGTAAAGTGCTTTGGAAATGCAGAATCAGGCCTGGGCGTAAGAGGCTGAGAGTTATTCTATCAAAGATAGAGAATAGGTCAGGCCAGGCAGAGGAGCAGCTTAGGCAAAGGCACACAGATACAGCCAGAGACTTGCCTATCCTCCACACCTCGAATTTTTTTTTTTTTTTTTTTTTTTTTTTTTTTTTTGTGACCATATCTAGACTCTAGAAGGGACACTTTATTTTCTAAGTCTTTTTGTCATGGGCATTTCCAAGTGTGTACAAGAAAGGAAGGACCAATACAGTGAAGTGGTGCTTGGGACTATGATGCTGGGACCATATAGTAAGGTTAGCTGAGGAAGGTCCTTCCAACGTATGTATGAGCCCAGTGACCAGGAGTATGAACAAAGAAGAGCACAGAGATTGGAAATAGAAGAGAGAGCCATGGACCTAGCACAGCCAGTAGAATGTCTGCCGGACGGACACCTGAGTTTCCAGCATCTAGGCAGAAAACCTGGCATTGTAGCAAACATCTGCACACCCAGCAATGGGCGAGCATAGACAGGAGCTCATTGGCTAGCCAGTCTAGCCAAGTTGATAAGCTCCACATTCAACACTGTACCCTGTCTTATAAATAGGGCTGTGAGTGGTCAAGGAAGACACCCGCATTGACTTCTGATTTCTACATGCATGTACATCTACATGCATAATACACACCCACACACCTACTCCCCCCCCCCCCCCAGGTACAAACGTACACAAACAACCAAAATTTTAAAAAAAGGATTCATTTACTTATTATGTATATAATGTTCTCCCTGTATGTGTGCCTGCACTCTAGAAGAGGATACCAGATCTCCTTATAGATGGTTGTGAGCTGTCAGGTGGGTGCTGGGAATTGAACTCAGGACCTCTGGAAGAGGTCTTAACTTCTGAGCCGTCTCTCCAGTCCCTACAACTAAACTTTAAAAAAGGAAAGGGAAGTAGAAATAGAAAGGTCTCCCCAAGTAAAGACACACATAGGGAAAATTGAAGTGAAGCAAATGAAGAGGAAAACAGAGCCTGGGAAGTGTGTGGTTGGCATGCCCACAAAAACCCTGGCTGGGACAGAACTCTCCAAACTTGACATGCAACGAAGGAGGTCCAAGGGATGTAGCTGTGTAGATTATGTTGAAGAGAAAAGATGCAAAGTGTCCTACGTGTCAGCGACTTATAGTCATGGGCTGTGGTGGACTGAAGTGTTGTCTATAAATACACACCAAAAGAATCAGAACGGTATCAGGCATATCAGACATTAGGATGTACAAACCAACACCGAGAAAAGTCTTCATGCACCCATTGGGAATGCAAAGCAAGTTCACTGCTTGCTTATGGATCTTACATAGATTGCTCCTTGAGCTGAGATGATTAGCTAAAAGTGGAATTACATACATTCCTACTTTGGGGGATTTAAAATAGTAAGATGGCCCTTTAAAAAATGTGATGACCTTTAATCTTAATGAAAGGTTTTAAGTTGACTTCTGTGGATTTAAGAACTATTTCTAGTTGATCACTTGCATGGTGGGTAAGGGGCATCACCACGTTTTGTGAATCATTGTCTGTTCTCAATGATAGTCGAGCCAGAATCAGCAAACCATAGCCTGTAAATGCCCCAAGAATGGCTCTAAAATCCCTGAGTTGGTTGGAAAATAAATAAGAAGAGTAATATTTCATGATCCATCAAGTTTATGTGAATTCAAATTTCAACGTGTGCATCAACAGTTTCATTGGAACACAGCCGTCCTTACTCGGTTACACAACGTACTTACCTGATTATTCACTGTCTGTGGCTGCTGTCACTCCAAGTGGCAGAGCTGAATGGCTGCAAGGAGGCTTGTAGCTCAGAGCTTAGTGTCTGTGGTGTGAACCCTCGCAGGAGGCTCTGTCATCACTTGCTCTCCATGAGAGGCTCTCCCCAGGGAGAGATGGGGAAACTCCTTAGGTGACAGGAACTATCTTCTCTTGGTAAAAAGTTTACTGGGTGCTTCCTTGGTTTGGAGTTCTATAAGGCAGAACGGTTCTGTTGATTAATTTACTTGAAGGCCGTTGTCTCACAGGCTGAAACAGAAGCAGAAGATGAAGTCAAGGATGATGGGTTATATAAAAAAGACTGCCATCTTTTAAAGGCAACTAAGGTTGTCTTCTTTTGTTTTTGTTTTTTTAATTTGTGTTTCCTTGAGGCACACACACATGTGTGCACACATACATACATATACATGTGCACACACATGTGTTTACACACACACACACACACACACACACACACACGCACACAGATTTTTGTTGACAGTTCCTTTGCATGTGACATAGCCTCGTATAGATGGTGTGTTAGCTATTTTGATGTGGTTGAATGGGATTGAAAGAAACCAAGGAGCACATTTGCTAAAACCAAAATACTTTGTAGGACACATGGTGTGAGAAGATGACTCAGAAATCAAAGAGGCACCAGATACAGTCTCACTCTGGAGGGATGGAGAAGATCAAAGAGGCACACAGAGGGGAACTCTGGCTCTGGGGGGAGGCTGGTGTCAACCAGGCAGGACCCCAGGGATGGCTTTCCTCTGGGACTTTCTCCAGGGCTCAGAGCTAGCCTCGCATGCTCTCCAGGGATCTTTTGATTTGTCAGCACACTGAGAATTCCTTCATGTTTCAGGGAAGGTCGCACTGGCACCAGACTTTTGAGACCTTAGAGACTAGCCAGATCATTAATTTGATGTTAAATCTGTACCACGGGACAAGAGGACACGCTCATTCTTTGGCTAATACAGTTGCGCCAGAGGCCAGCTGAGCAGGGAATCCAGTTAAGCAGAAGCACATCTCTTTCCACATCTCTTTCCAATGAGAAGCTAGGCTGCCAGGAGGGCAGGAAGCTCACATCTCCAGCCTGCAGAGTGTATTCTTTCCCCAGAGCCTCAGAGCTGGGAATTGAATCCTAATCACAAGGTAATTCTGGGGGATACTTGAGGACAGCTTTGCTGTCCCGACTTCTAGTTAGATGACTACCACAAGAGCTCCCACGGCACACTTTGTCCACTGTAATAAGACAAGTCAGACGCCGTGGTGGTAACTGCCTGCTTGCTTCTCATTTCCCATCCCTTGACATTAGTCACTGCATGTAGTCATCCCTTTATCTCCAGCACCTGCCCAGTGCCCTCAGTGTAGAAGGTGCTCACAGGGCCAGGGTGATGTGGCCACATACACTATCTCCTTTGGGCCCAGGTGGCCTCTGCCACTCTCTGACAAGGGTGCAGGTGATGGGTGAGCCATGTCTACATCTGCTCCCACTGTTCCTTCTGGTTCCTGGCTGATGCGAATTCTGGCTTTGGAGTGGGCGTGGGGAGATATTTCATGACTATTTTAACCAACTGTTTAAAAAAAATTCTATTTTTATTGTGGAAAATTTCTAAATACACAGAGTAGTAATATTTTCTAACTCTGCCCCTCCCCCCACCAAGAATCCTTAGCTCATTGATAGTCCTATTTTACTTTTATGTCCATTCATTCTCCTCTGGCTCTATCTATCTATCTATCTATCTATCTATCTATCTATCTATCTATCTATCATCACTTAGTTATTTACTTATTTAGTTGTGTGTGTATGGCATGTGTGCACACAGGTGTGCAGACGCTGCAGTGGGTGTGTGTTGAGCCCAGGAACATTCAGGAATTCTTTCTCACCTTTCATTGTGTGTGAGCAAGTCACCCTTTCCTCCGTCACACAGTGTACAACATGCTAGCTGACCCCACATCTTCTGGGCCATTCTTCTGTCCCTGTCCCCCATCTTGCTACAAGGGTTCTGGGATTACAGATGCATGCTACATAATCCTGCTTTTTAATGTGGGTGCTGGATGCAGATCATCAGGCTTGTGTGCAGTATTTGACCCATTGGAATCCCCCCCCCCCAGAGCCCTACCTGTGGGTTATTTTGAAGCAATTCCCACATGTAATATTTAATCTGCAAGCATTTCAGTATATCTCTTAGAAAGGTAAGGAGTTTTTATAAAGAAATGAATTCCATTACTATACATTAAAAAGTTTGCTACTAGTTCCTAAATATATTCAAATATTCAAAAGTTCCTTGTTTATTTCAAAACTTTCTTTTTTTCCACTTTGTGTCACCATGCAAATTATTTACGTTTAGTTCAGATACGTTCTTATATGTGAATTTCTCTCCATATTTCTTGAAACTGGGGTCTTGTTGGCCTCTGAATTTGAATGGTTTCCCTGTGGTGATTTTTAGTGACGTGTTCCTATGAATCTGTTTTTCTTGAGGTTGGCCTTTGGGTTTAGAGCTTGGTCAGATTCTGACTTGATATTTTGGTGAGAGCTTCAACAGAGGAGTTGAGGTGTTCCATCAAAAGGCCCATGGTATCTGCTGACCTCTTTCTGTGATGTAAACAATACATCATGTCCAAGTTTAATGTCTGACATCTCTCTGTGTGCAGCTTCTTAAGGGACTGCTCACTGGGCAGACATGCTGTGTTCATGTGGAACATGTATACAGGCACGGTCTGGTATCTAATCAGGACCAGTGCTATGGCTCTGATTTTATTTGCAGAAGATTTTTAAGGAAGAAAAGCATGACAAGCCCTGATGCCCTCAGAGAGGGGACATGGGAGATAGTATGCCCAAGGACCTATAAGAGCCTATAAGAGGTGCAGCTTGGCCCAGCAAACCCTTGTCTCTGCTGTCTGTCCCTTGTCCTGAGCCTGGGAGACTGAATTTTCCATAGATAAGTGGTACCTAAAAGAGCAAATGTCTTCTTTGAGTTCCCCTAGGTGGAGTTTTGACCCTTCCCGTGATAGTTAGACTAACATTGCCTTTCGTCTGAACTCCCTTGGGTTTATAAGCTTTCATAACCCTTCCTTAGCAGAGGCTAACCTCCCATACCACCCCTCCGAGGCATAGCTGACTGGTTTTGCTTTGGGCAGATTTAAAGCTACATCTCAAGAGAGGCAGGGAGGAGAACTGCTGTTCTATGCTTTTTTTTTCTCTCCCAGAAATGAAGGCTCAGGGTGGCTCTGGTGGAAGAAGCCTCCGGTGGTGGAGGAAGAAGATGGAAATAACTGGGTGGATGGCAGATAGGGAAGCAGCTGTACACCCCAAGGAAAACAGCAGACTGGCCTGGATGACAGCAGCAGTCTCCAGCTGGCCGTGTTGACTCAGCTGCCTCTCTATGAATCACGTGGGTCTCCTGCAGAAAAGCAAAACCTGTGTGGTCCTCTTTTTCCTCTTCATGCATGCCCTTGCTTCCATGTCTCCTGCTCCGTGAAGATTACTTGCATTTTGTGCCCCAGGCACATGTCCCAAAGCAGGTGCCTTTGTCTCTGCCTGGGGCAGTTCCCTTGAGATGCCCCACTGACATTTTGCAGGTACCCTGCCTTTACCTTCCACTGCCACAGAAGCTGGAGAGAAAAGAAAACCAGCCAATTCTCTTCCAGTCTCTTCCTCCGGTCCAGGTCTCCTGGCCACAGTGGCAAAGTGAAAGAAGGCTGCTGAGAGATTCTAGGATGGCTTTTGCTTTCATGATAGACAATGGAGATATTGATACATTGGTTGTCCAGGAGGCTTGGGCCTGTGGGCAGCCATCTTGCAACTCAAAAGGCGAGACCAAGGGAAACCCAAGGCCCAGTCCTGACTTTGCTCAGCTACTGTGTATTTTAAGATTTTCTGTCTTGTACTGCCGGGCGTGGTGGCGCACGCCTTTAATCCCAGCACTCGGGAGGCAGAGGCAGGCAGATTTCTGAGTTCGAGGCCAGCCTGGTCTACAAAGTGAGTTCCAGGACAGCCAGGACTACACAGAGAAACCCTGTCTTGAAAAACCGAAAAAAAAAAAAAAAAAAAAGATTTTCTGTCTTGTGAAGAAAGTGACACTATTCCTAGAAAGGACTCCTCCTTGTTAGACTTTCTGCCATTTGCTGTCAAAACTACCTGGAATCCAACAAGCTGGTGTGTGTGTCAAAGGTTTTGCCTTTCTCAGCCCCCAACCCCCTCAGGTTCCCACTCTTTTCTGTAATGAGTAATGACATCACAATTCTGCATTTTCAGATCCTTGAAACTATCTATGTCCATACGGACATCTAAAGTCTCCAATTCCTTCCTTTGCCATTGTATTCTCCTGTTTTCTTTCAGGGCCTTATCCTCGGGTCCCTCATCATTTCCAGCCTCCACGTTGGAAATGTTACATCGTCAGATCAGCTTTGTTTTAGAATTAACCGGATCTGGATTCTAATTCCATCAGCCCCATTCCCTAGCAGTGTGAGTCAAGCTATTAAGTTTCCTGAACCTCTGTTCTTGAATCTTTGAATAAAGCTACTGATACTTACAGCGGACAGCTGTGCTGAGAATGGTTACCTCTAAATTGTGAAGGTGTAGCACAGGTGCCAGAAGTTGGGGGACCATAGTGTATAGGTTTAGATATCCTGTTTGATTTGATTAAAGATATATATATTTTTGCCAAGCTAATGAGTTCTGGTGGTTGCTGTTTAGTTGTTTTAAGAGACCACCATGTCTATAAAGAATGTAACTTTGCTTATTTGTTTTGATTACTTTCGCCTTTTGTTATTTTTTTTGCCTAACCTCACTAGCTAGACTTCTAGGACAAGGTTTAAGAAGAGAGTCGAGCCCAGCATGGTGGCGCATACCTTTAATCCCAGCACTCGGGAGGCAGAGGCAGGGGGATTTCTGAGTTTGAGGCCAGCCTGGTCTACAGAGTGAGTTCCAGGACAGCCAGAGCTACACAGAGAAATCCTGTCTCGAAAAACCAAAGAGAGTCGAAGGTGGACAAGTGTCTTTGAGTTCTTCTTTTACAGGAAAGAATTATGTTTTGCCATGGGATTTTAAGAGTCTCTTCCCCTCTGCCACTTCCTTTCCTCTGCTTGCCTTTTTAAAAAAGATATTTTCTTTATATACATTTCAAATGCTATCCCGAAAGTTCCCTATACCCTCCCTCTGCCCTGCTCCCCTACCCACCCACTCCCGCTTCTTGGCCCTGGCGTTCCCCTGTACTGGGGCATATAAAGTTTGCAATACCAAGGGACCTCTCTTCCCAGTGATGGCCAAGTAGGCCATCTTCTGCTACATATGCAGCTCTGGGGGTATTGGTTAGTTCATATTGTCGTTCCACCTATAGGGTTGCAGACCACTTCAGTTCCTTGGATGCTTTCTCTAGCTTCTCCATTGGGGGCCCTGTGTTCCATCTTATAGATGACTGTGAGCATCCACTTCTGTATTTGCCAGGCACTGGCATAGCCTCATACGAGACAGCTTTAACAGGGTCCCTTCAGCAAAATCTTTCTGGAATATGCAATAGTGTCTGGGTTTGGTGGCTGATTATGGGATGGATCCCCAGGTGGTGTAGTCTCTGGATAGTCCATCCTTTCTTCTTAGCTCCAAACTTTGTCTCTGTAATTCCTTTCACGGGTATTTTGTTCCCTATTCTAAGGAGGAATGAAGTATCCACCCATTGGTCTTTCCTCTTCTTGATTTTCTTGTGTTTTGCAAATTGTTTCTTGGGTGATCTATGTTTCTCTAGCTTCTCCACTGGGGGCCCTGTGTTCCATCTTATAGATGACTGTGAGCATCCACTTCTGTATTTGCCAGGTACTGGCATAGCCTCATACGAGACAGCTTTAACAGGGTCCCAGGATCTATCTGGGCTAATATCCACTTATCAGTGAGTGCATATCTAATGACTTCTTTTGTGATTGGGTTACCTCACTAAGGATGATATCCTCCAGATACATCCATTTTCCAAGAATTTCATAAATCCATTGTTTTTAATAGCTGAGTAGTACTCCGTTGTGTAAATGTACCACATTTTCTGTATCCATTCTTCTGTTGAGGGACATCTGGGTTCTTTCCAGCTTCTGGCTATTATAAATAAGGCCCTCTGCTTGCTTTTATTTTAAAAGTAAATCCATTCTTCTTAAATAAAGATGGTCATGTGAATTTTTGTTTCTCTTTCCCAAAAACCCTTTGTTTTTTGTTTTTCCTAGAAATGTAAAGAATTTAACTTGAGTGATTTTTCTCATCCTCTTCCTCTTTCTCCTCCTTCCCTCCCTCCTTTCTTCCTTTCTTCCTTCTCCAAACACAATCTCTCTGTCACCCAGGCTGTCCTGGAACTTCAGGCTGCTTCCAAGACACAGTCATCCTCCTGCCTCAGCCTCCTGAGTACCAGGATCACATACTGAACCACCATACCTAGCTGAGTTTTGATGATAAACCAGCCTTTCCTATTTGAAATTCTACTTTGTCATGTTTTATTATCATCTTGATATTTTGGTTTATTCAACTATGTAATGTCTTCTGAGTGCCATTTTCATATCTATCAATGAGGGATGTAAGCTGGTGGCTTTGTAATATTTCTTTTATTGTTTTAGTATTATGACTCTCTGGCTTCTCAGTTTCCTTCTATTTTATTCTTGATTTCCCCTCCAATTTGAGAAGAAATTATCAAAAAATTGATGTTTAAAAAATATGTATCATTTGGTTCATGTGTGTTTTGTTTTGTTTTGTTTTGTTTTGTTTTGTTTTGTTTTGTTTTGTTTTGTTTTGTTTTCGAGACAGGGTTTCTCTGTGTAATAGCCCTGGCTGTGTTGGCCTCCCTTTGTAGACCAAACTAGCCTTAAATCCATAGAGATCTGCCTGTCTCTGCCTCCCAAGTGCTGGGATTAATGGTGTAAGCCACCACGCCTAGTCTGTAGAAAGGCTTTTAATGACAGATTTAATGTTTTTAATAGATAAAGGACTACTCAGTTTTTGTTTCTTCTGGTCATATTTCAAAGATTCACTCATTTCATCTAAGTTATCAGATGTATTGGCATAGCACTTCTGAGTTACCCTCCTGCTACCCTCTGGGAGTGTCTTAGTTTCTGTAACCAAATACCCGAGAAGAAGCAACATATGGGAGAAGAATTATTTTGGCTCACAGTTAAGAGCTTAAGTCCATGTGGTAGGGAGTGGTTTGTGGCAGGGCTGCAAGGTAGCCTGTAAGATGGAATCCTCAGTCACGAAGCAAAGAGAGACAAATGCTGGCTGCTCTTTTTCTCTTTCTATTGGGTCCAGCGCTATCATGAGGTAGTGCAACCCGTGCTCAGGGTGATCTTCCCTCCTGGGTTAATTCTCTCTGGAAACATCCTCACAGACATAGCTAGAGGTGTGTCATCACTGGCAAAATGTCTACTCAGGCCCTTTTGCATTTTTAGTCCATTTTGTTTGTTTTCTTTTTTTTTCCTTTTGCCATTGAGTTTTATGAAGTCTTATATCTTATGGATGTTAGGTTCTTACCGGATACATAGTTTGCAAACATTTTCTATTCTGTGGTGGCACTTTTATTCTATTGATTACTTGGGAATCTGACATCATGCTCCCTGATTGCACTCACCTCTCAGTCTTCCCATGTCAGCCCCACCTCCCACTTCCTTGTAACCCCCCCCCTCTTAACTAAAAGAAGTCCATTTTGTGTTGTCTATATACTCACTGGACCATGGTCAAATTCCTAGTGGCCAGCCCACCCCCTTTCCCCATGGGAGAATGAGTCCTCTTCTGCCTGCATCCACACTAGAAGCCATCAACTAGGAGAGCCATGAAGTGCCAGATCTCCCATGAGGGGTAGAGCCAGTTCTTCTGTGATAAACCATGTGGTAGCCTTTTTACTGTACAGATTGCTTCTTTGCTAGGAAGTCCCTGGCGATATGTCTGTCTGTCTGTCTGTCTGTCTATCTATCTATCTATCTATCTATCTATCTATCTATCTATCTATCTATCTATCTATCGGTTTCATTATTTATTTATTTTGAGATCTTTTTTGTTTGTTTGTTTGTTTTTTTGAGACAGGGTTTCTCTGTGTAGCTCTGGCTGTCTTGGAACTCACTTTGTAGACCAAGCTGGCCTCAAACTCAGAGATCTGCTTGCCTCTGCCCACCAAGTGCTGGGATTAAAGGTGCGCGCCACCACACCCGGCACTATTTTGAGATCTTTTTAAAAATATTTTTTATTTTGTTTTGAGATTATAATGTAATTATAAAATTTCCTGCCGGGCGGTGGTGGCACACACCTTTAATCCCAGCACTTGGGAGGCAGAGGCAGGCGGATTTCTGAGTTCGAGGCCAGCCTGGTCTACAGAGTGAGTTCCAGGACAGCCAGGGCTACACAGAAAAACCCTGTCTCAAAAAAAGAAAAAAAAATTTCCCCCTTCCCTTTCCTCCTTCCAAATCCTCCCACATGCCCTTCCTGACTCACTTTCAAACTTATAGCCTCTCTTTTCCCCACTAACTGTTGTTATAAGCATATATGTATACACTCCTATGTCTGTGTAAGGTTACTTTCATGTATGCTTTCAGGGCTAACCGTTTGGTATTGAATAATCAGTTGGTGTGTTCTTTCCTGGGGAATACCATTTCTCCTGCTATTACATAATTATTTATTGAATATGCCACAGGAAGGTTGGGTGCTTGGATCTTACATGCTGTCTCTATCAGCTCTTTAACACATTTGTGATGTAAGAGAGTTCTGCCTTTGGTGTCCCTTGCCGTTCTTTTCTTACCCCTCTGCTTGCCCTCTTCTCCCCGCCTCATGCTTGCTTCCACCCTCCCCGGACCAAAGGCGGAGTAGGAAAAGATCAGACTTAGTGATTTCCTTCCAACTCCACTCATCCATTCATTCAATCTGACTATATACTCTCTGATCTCTGTATGCCAGATGCTCTTGTGGAAAGCCCATTGGTGATAAAACCGACAAAGCCCTTGGCCTTGTGAATTGAAATACCAGATGAGAAGATACTGCTCAGTCAGCCTTCGAGACATGACTGAGTCCCTGGTGCTGTGCTGGGTCCTCTTCCAGCTGGCATGGAGTATGGTAGTGAGCAGGGACAAGTAGGAAGTACCACAGGGTTGCAGGTAAGATTGTACAGAGCAGGGACATAGAGTAAACAAGTGCCAGCATCCATGCCCAGCAGCAACAAACACAACGATGGACAGACAATAAAGCATAGACAAGAGAGGAGATGGAGGGGCATTGTTATTTGAAAGCAGATGGCCAGAGAGGTCTTTCTACTGACGTAATCTTTCCTTTAAACCCTTGAATGAACTGTGAGTTACTTGAATTGAATTTAAATCCAGGCTGTACCCAAATGGGTGGATGAGAGCATTTTAGAGAGCAGAGCTGGATGGCTGCCGATGGTGAAGGTATGGGTGGAATAAATATGGTAACATCCTTTGGTTTGGTGACAAGATCTGTCTTTGAAGAAAAAATATCCATACTTTAACTACCTTTGTTGCTGTAACAGATGATAGTAATTTTATAAAATGGATAAATGAAGGCTTTTAGAATTCTTGATTATCTTTTAAAAATTACACTTGTTTATTTATTGTGTGATAGTGTGATAGTGTGTGTGTGTGTGTGTGTGTGCATGCACACACGCGAACACTCGTGTGTATGTGTGCCATAGCTCATGATTGGAGATCAGAGGACAACTGGTGGGAATCAGTTCTATCCCACCTGTGGGCACAGGGGATTAGACTCAGGTCATCAGGCTTGGTTATTAGTGCTTTTGCCTATTGAGCTATTTAGCCAGCTCTGGGTTATCTTTTAAATACTATTTACACAAAGATATATTAAAAAATAAGACTAGGGAGGTGGCTCAGGGGTCAATAGCACTTTTTGATCTTACAAAGGATGTGATGGTTTGAGTGAGAATGGCTCCATAGGCTCGTGTGTTTCAATGTTTGGTTCCCAAGTGGACCTCTCTGAGAAGGATTAGGAGGTGTGGCCTTGTTGGAGTGGGTGTGGCCTTGTTGGAGTAGGCGTGGTCTTGTTGGAGAAGATGTATTGTTGCCTTGTTGGAGTAGGCACTGGAATTTCAGAAGCCCTGTGAAGCCCAGTCTCTCTCTCTGCCTGATGCCTGCTGATCTGATCAGGATGTGAAGTCCTCAGGTACTGCTCTGTCTCCATGCCTGTCTGTTTCCCACCTGCCATGATGATCATGGATGAGCCCTCTAAAATTGTAAGCAAGCCTCCAATTAAATGCTTCCTTTTATAAGAGTTGCCTTGGCCATGGTGTCTCTTCACAGCAATAGAACACTAAGACGAAGGACCTGGACTTGGTTACTGGCATCTACATTGTAACTCAAAACCACCCACAGCTCCAGTTCTAGGGAAGTCTGATGCTCTCTTTTGACCTGCATACGCACCAGGCATACACATGATATACATACATACATGCAAGCAAAATACTCAAACATTAAAGAAAAAAACATATTTTAAATATATAAAATATATACAATTCATTTTAGTTTTTTAATCCTTGTCTTTCTCCCTCTTTCCTTCTTTTCCCCACTCCTCTCTTCTGGCTTTTCCCTTTATGACTTTAAATAGGATCTGAAGTCCAACCCTGGACTTGAATTCCTATCCCCAATCTCAGCCTCCTGACTGCTGGGATTATAGGAGTGCACCCTACCACCTTGGTTAGTTTTCCAATATAATAGTTATCTTTATCAGGAAAAAGAAAGCTGCTTTTAGAGAGCTGCTGAGCATCGTTCCAATCAGAAGAGGCAGAGGTGAGCGTGCCTTGGCCTCGGCCAGAAGGCCAAACCCTGTCTTCGCCCTTCTTTCAGGATGGCTTCCAGGTTTGTGTTCACCTGGCTTAGTTTTATCAGGGGTGAACTCAGTGCCCGTGCAGAGCCACTTAGGCTGAAGTCCTAGAGGGAAATGGCCCGGAAATCCTGCCAGTTTCCTGTTTGAAGGATTTGTTTGCTGGCTTGAACATTTTTTTTTTCTGTCATTATCATTGACCTCTTCAGAACGTGTGTGTGTGTGTGTGTGTGTGTGTGGTGTTGGGTTCATATCATGGTTTCCTCATCATGATTCAGCAATATGTTTTACTTTCTTAGTCAAAACTTGAATCCCACTTGAGAATAGAGTCTTTTATGATAATGTTAGTGTAACTGTCTGCCTACACCAACCTTCCCTGACGTTATTTGATGACCCAGATTGTGGAGCTGAGATTATCTGGCTTCTGACCTGGCTTTACATTTTCTTTGTCTAAATCACTTTAAAAACTTTACATCAGGAATCCCGTGTGAATGTCCGGCTTATTAGGGTGCAGATAGAGAGTCCTCTCTTGCTACAACAGGGAGCCATTACAGATGGCAGCTTTATGCATGAAGCAGATCTCTCAGCCTGCCAGGCTGGGAACCCCACTGGCTCAGTGTGAATGGAGTGTGTGTCCCTGTGCTTGCTTGCTCGCTCATCTGCAGCCACTGTAGCTGCACAATATCATAAGCTTGCGAATGCACCTTATTTCCCCCTCAGTTGAATCTGATGCTATCTCAACCACTTTGCTTCCTACCTTTTCAGTGTGTGGTTGGATATTCATCTTAACTTCTGAGGAGCGTTTTACAATTCAACATTCAACAGGTCCTGGATGTCAAAGTAAATTTAATTTTTAACCCCCTGTGGGTTTAGAAGACTAATAAATGGTTTGTCGTTCTTATCAGAAGTTTTGGCCTCAGGAGAAATGGGCCAGAAAGCCATGCCTCAGTTAAGTATGTAGAACTCAGAAGTGGGGACTAGTTAACTCATTAACTCGGCTGTTGGTTTGGTTACCTAAAAGATAATAAAATCAAAATAATTTAAATATATACAAATATCACTCATTCTTAGGGAATGCATACAGGCATCATTGAGAAGAGAGTGAACAGTGGCAGTAAAAAAAAAAAAACAAAAATATAAAGCAACTGCCTGAAAGTGAGGTTTTTCTTGATTTTTTTTTCAGTATAGTTGAACTTGATTTTATAGTATTTGTTTACCTACTATTGGTTTTTCAATCTGCCACAGACAAATTATACAAAATTCCCCTATGAATAGAAAAGTAGTGTTTAAATCTATTTCTTTTTGGCCAGGACCAGCAGCCATAAGGCTGATTTCAATAGCTGTATAATGTTTATTTATGTCATTACTCAGGGGAGACTTCCCTGATGTGAGTTCATCTCAAAGCAATAATCCAGAAGGAATTAAAAGGAGGTCTGAAACTATTAAAGATGGGCAGACAGGGGATTATAGAAGAGGAACACTTTGTAAAGGTTTTAAAGTCCTTGTTTTTAGATATAAGAACTGTAGCTGGGACAGCAGTGCCATGGAAACGCTTACCTGTGACCCAGTTATCATTATGTCCTCCTCCTTCTTGGGTTGGGAGTCTGGGGGGGCACAGGACTGTACAGTACCCCTCTTTCCTCTACCTTGATTCTGATATTATTACCAAGAAACATGCGATAACATCCTTATCCTTCCCTGATTGGGGAAAAAAAAACCATTGGCTTTGAAAAGTTACAGGCTGTAATTGAAACTGTCTTCTAATTGGGGCCAAATAAAGAATTTGTTGAAACCTTATCAACCAGCGCTAGCTGGTCATAGGTTTTATTGCACTTCCTGCAGTGTCTTTGGTCTGAGTTTTTTTTGTTGTTGTTGTTGGTTTTTTGTTTTTTGTTTTTAACCACATGTTAGCTCAGACTCAGTGATTTAATGACCTTTAAATGAACATTATAGAATACCTACATGTAAAAGTACTGGCTTATCTAACCCGCCCTTGTTCCCAAATAATGACATGGAGACCTTTATATTTATTGATAAGCTCCAGGCTCTATAGCTGGGCAGATGCTCATTTATTCCCACCTGACTGTGCTGGCCTGGGCCGCTTCTCAGCCATGTGGCATTCATTACCTGTTATCTTGGATTCCCCTGGGCACCTGCTCAGTCCTGTCCTCATGGGGACTCCCTGGCCCACCTGAGACCCTCTCTTTCTCTCTCAGGGTCTCTTTTGCTCACCAATGTCCACCTCACCTTCTTCTGCCCAGCAATAAATAGGCTTATCAGCTCTTTATTGACAAGTCAGAAGACCACGGAGAACAATGTTTTACAAAATACTGAATCAGGAAATGCTTCATGATAATGACAGCATCAAGTCCAGACTGCGACCAGATCTCCTGGTACAGAAATCAGTAGTTGAATACACAGTGCATAAAAACATCCCCCAACACTTACAGGATGGTCATTTCCTATGTGATTAAGCTATTTATTTATTTATTTATTTATTTAAACTTTTTGGTTTTTTGTTCTTTGTGAATCTCACATCATGCACTCAATCCCACTCATCTCTCCCCACCCCCATCCTTTACCCTGCAGCCTCCCCTGCAACAGAGAGAAAAAAGTCTCACTGTGGAAGCTGTAGCCCGTCATAGGTGTCCCACAGGATACTCTTTGGTCCACACTCTTTTACTCATACACTGTTCACTGCAATGACTCGCTGGTCTGGTACTCGGCCCCTGGCTTCTGCTACTTTGTCAATACTGGAACCCCACTGTGGTTCCTCTTGGATATCCTGTTGTTGCCCTGTGTCATGGAGATCCTAAGGTTTAGATCTGTAGGACCAGCTCCTTCGTGCACTCCAGCAGTTTATAGATGGGGTAGGTATTGGGATGGGCCAATTCAAAACCCTGGATCTGGGTCTAAGAGCTCTCTGAGCTGGTCAGCCCTCTGGCTTTCCCATGCTCACACCCTTGGGGCCAGCTCACTTGTATCCCTACCACCAGGGTCAGCTCTACGGTGCTGCCCAAGCAAGGTGCAGGACCAACTCTCCTGACTGCTGCAGCAGGTGAGGGTCAGGCACAGCACTCAGCTCTCATGGCCAGGTCTCCCACCTGCCACAGGTGGTGATGGGTAACAGGGGAGGGGAGGGAACTGTCTCTTCTTCATCCACACCATCACTGGGAAGATGAGTGTCAGGGCCAGCTCTCAAGCCGGCTCACCAGCAACTTCTGCAATGTTTCAGGCTGCTCTAAGGTACCCCAGCTGGGTTAACGGTGGGGTCAACTCTTTTGCTCTCCTGGGATGCCCAGGTGAGGGGTGGGGCCAGTTCTATACAGCTCTCAGACATTCATGTGTCCCCACGTGGCAGCCCAGATGAGACACATCTTTCTGGCCTTTGGTGTTAACAGAACCGACCCTGCTGCTGCAGGGCCACATACTCAGACATGGCCCCCAGTGGCAGCACAGGGCAGAACCCTACTGTGCTTCCAGGTGTCCGCACTGGCTTCTCACATCGGGATGCTCTTTACTACCCTTGAGTGTCCAGTTCTGCCTCTCTTCACTGTGCCCACATCCTCCTGTTTCTCTTTCTCTTCCATTTCCCCACCATTTACTTGCTCCTCTTAGTGGCACCCGGGGTCTCTGAGTGTCTGGGGTCATCTCAGGAGTGGTCTCAGGAGTGTTATGCCTTGCTTGGGCATGACTGGTGGTCGTCACCTTAGGCTAGCTCCCTGTCTAGGCCCCATGATGCTAGTCTGGTGGTTGTCTCCTGCTTGCTACTCCTCTGGGCCCGCTCAAGTGGCCCCATGTGAGGGTCATCTATCTCAGGCTCACTCCTGCCCAGGACCTATGGTCCTTAGCAGGGCTCTTCTTGTCTCCAGCTCACTCCCGACCCTGGGAGTCCATCAAGGCCTGCACAGCGTCAGACTGTTGGTCATCTCAGACTAGCTCCTTGTCCAGACACCCTGGTGCGGACTGGTGGTTGTCTCAGGCTTGCTGTTTTTCAGGGAATGCTAATCATTCAGATGTTCATAGGTCAGAACGCTGAGCATAGACACAGCCTCTATCCTCTCTGCAACCTATGATGTGACACAGCAGCCATACCTGCACAGCCTCTAGGGGCAGGACTAAGATGAATATATATATATCAGAACTCATTATAGATTGTTGTGAGCCACCGTGTGGTTGCTGGGAATTGAACTCACAACCTCTGGAAGAGCAGACAATTACTCTGAGCCATCTCTCCAGCCCACCCCCTCAGCTTAATTTTTTTATAAATATATTTTTTTATTGGCTGAAATCATATGGCTCATATAGATTGAGCTTTTTTCTCCCTTTTTATATCCTTGGGGACACCACACATTCTGTGGTTGGCAGAATGGCAGCCTATGCCAAGTCTTAGCCTTCTCAATTATCTTTCCATGTGGCTGGATTCCAGGAGCCCTGTAGGAGACACTTCAAATGTTTGCTGTACTCTGATGTCCCTTGTTGACTGTTTCTAGTCTCCCCTCCTGCCTTGCGTTGACATTTCCGTCTGTCTTCCACCTCTCTTGTTGACCAACCTCTCTACTACGAAAAACAAAGCAGACGTCTATAACCAAGGGCTTTTTCTCAGGCTCTGAGCCTGAATTCTAATAGCCTCACATTGAAAGCCATTTATAACTGTTTGTGCTTTAACTAAGTCCGCCCTAACTCCCGAATAAGGACACAGAGACTTATTTTATTTACGATGCTTACAGCCATAAGCCAAGCTTGTTCCCATTAGCTTGTAACTTATTTATCCCACTTATATTATTCAGTGTCTGCCACAGGCTAGTTACCTTTCCTCAGTTCATATGCCCAACTTCCTCTAAGTCTTGGGGTGGAAGGTGGGAACCTTCCTGGTCCTGATCTATCCCAGAGTTCCTCTCTCTCTGCCAGGTGTTCCACCTACTAATCCTGCCTCAGCTTATTGGCCACCAGATTTTTATTGACAGGTGATGCTTCCACATAGTACACAAGAGATTATCTCTACAGACACCCTGTGACCCACCTGTGGAAGTGGACTGAGGAAGGGGCAGGACCGGCCTATCTTGCATCTGTTTGTTTAGAGTCCAAAGGAGTCTGAGCTAACGTGTTGAGGAGTTTAATGTGCCATCTCTATCAGAAATAATTGTATTTCTCATAAAGAATTCTCGTAGATGTGGAATCCTTAACTCAAAGACAATCAAGGTAAGACACAGGAGGAGTCTGGTGACCCTTCCAAGTCTCACCTTGTGGATGTTGTTGGTGTAACCCTGGGCCCACTGCTGATGCACTCTCCTAGATACACCTTTATAGGCGTTTCAGCCAGGCAAGGGCTTCTATGCTTCGTTCTACATCATAAAAACCTCAGACATAGAGTTCTGAGAACCCAAAATGTGAAAGTTGATTAGAATGTGCTTTCCCTTTGGAGCATAAGATTATTTTATACGTACGAGTAGCTGAAGGCCTCGTGTGGCTATTTACAGTCTTTAGTTACAGTATGCAAAAGTTAACTTCAAAAAGTTCATCTCCTAAATCATCAACATTTAGCATTACTTAATGATTCTAGTAGAAATACTTAAATGATATCTCATTATGACTTTTTCCAAAGTGTATGGAATATTATTTTTCCTCTTACTACTGCATGCTCAGTATCTCAATTGACACCCACTCTCTTGACTATAAATCAGTGTCTCGTGGGACAACATCATGACCTTGGGACAACATCATGACCTTGAAGGGTGTGGATTATCTGTTTTGGTATCAGATGCCCCAAGAATCCATTTTGCTTCTGTCCTTTGTGCTGCCCAAAGGCTGCTGGTCCTTGCTGTCCTTTGGGCTTCTGTCCTGTCTTCTCTTGGACAAACAGAACAGCTTGCTTCCAATCCTTTGGATTTACAACCCAGGTGCCTGAGTTTGATAGGGCTGCATGCATAATGTGAGCTCTGCCCCCCCCCCATGTACGTCTCTCTCCTCAGTGTAAAATATATGAATTTCAGAGTTTCAATATTTGGGTCATTTATCCTGGTTCTACAACTTTTTATTTTATTTACTGTGCAATCATATTTGAGTTATTTTATTTTTTTATTTATAATTTTTAAGTTATGAACTGAATTTCCATATATATATATTCTTTGATACATTTCTTCTGTGAGATGAAGTCCTACATCCAACCTATACTTGTTTCATGCATGGGAGACATCTTCTAAGTACTTCGGATTTATCAGTGCACAAAGAAAGACACCCTTGCTTTCAGAGAGCCTATTTTCCTCACAGAGAAAATAGATAACGGCTAATAAGCTTAATGAAAATATAAATTACTATTTATGTTAAACATGATATGTATTATGGAAGAAATAAAAAAACCAAAACATCTAGTGTGGGTCACGCACCTTTGCTGATCTTCGCTTACCTGAGAGAGGCAATGCTGAGAACTTCTGGCGTTCCTGTTGGTTTCTCCTGTTGACTTGTGCCAAGGCTGAGGCCTACCTGTCTCTGCTAGGTAGTGCCACTGCTGCTGATTCCTGTTTGCTCTCCTGACTTGACTGACCTAGACTATTGGTGTACCCGTAAAGTGTTTGTGAGTGTTTGTGAGGGGATCGAACTGCTGCTGCTGCTGACCTGTGAACTGAATCGCTGATTATCAGACAACACAGATGGGAGTTACTCCAAAAAACTTTCCTGAACAGGTCCACTTCCCCCATATCCTTTCTTTCCCACTACCTCTGGTGGGTGGTCGGCTAAAAGGGAGGTTAAAGCATTTAAGAACCATCATTAAAAATAAGATTAAAAAAAAAACTTAATGTTACACCCAGTAAGATAGGTGGAGATTGTAATATTAGTGTGGTTAGGAGAGAGCTCATCTGGAAGGTGTTTCTGCAAAAGGTAGGGATTTGGACTAAGCATATGTTCATGGTAAGGATTCTGAACAATAGGAACAGCCAGGGTGAAGACTCTGGTATGAGTACGTAGATTGCTCTAGAACCAGCTAGAAACTGGATGCCTTAGTCAATGTTCTGTTGCTATGAAGAGACATCACGACCACAGCAGCTCTTATAAACTCTCATAAACATTTCATTGGGGTTTACTTGTAGTTCAGAGGTAGAGTCCTTTGTGTTCAAGCATGTGGCATGCAGGCAGACTGGTGCTAGAAAAGTAGCTTGAGAGTTCTATATTTGGATCCACAGGCCACAGGCAGGGGAGAGGGGAAGGGGGAGGGGAGGAGGGAAAGGGGGGAGGGGGAGAGGGAGAGAGGAAGAGAGAGAGAGAGAGAGAGAGAGAGAGAGAGAGAGAGAGAGAGAGAGAGAGAGAGAGAGAGAGAGAGACTGGGTGGGCCTGGCTCAAGCTTTTGAAGCCTCAAGGCCCACCTCCAGAGACATATCCCTTCCTCTAACAAGTCCACACCTACTTCAACGAGGCCACACCTCCTAAGCCTCATCAAGAGTCACCACTCCCTAATGAGCATGCATTCAAACAGATGAGCTTATGGGACTATTCCTATTCACACCACCACACCGGGGCTAAGTGAATGTGGGAAGGAGCAGAAACCACACAGAGAAACAGGCAGGCCTTGTAGAGACTGAATGGCTCTTACACGGACCTCAGCTTTCACTCTGGCTTTGAGAGGAGGATGGTGTGACTTACATTTCTATTATTGTTATTACTTTAGTTTTTAAAAGATTGTGTGTGTGTGTGTGTGTGTGTGTGTGTGTGTGTGTGTGTGTTAAGAGGCACTCACAGGAGCTACAGGCACTTGCGAGTTGCCTAATGTGTGTGCAGGGATCCAAAGTCTAGTCCTCTGCTAGAGCAGTAAGCATTCTGAACCACTGGTCATTTTTCAACCCCCTTGGCTTACATCTTAAAGTACCACTGTGATTATAATAGAGAGAAAGCCGAGGAGAGCAGGACCATAGAGGCAGAAGAGAGACCTGGTAGGAAGCCATCTGCAGTTATCAGATGAAAGATGAAGGTGGCTTGGTTCAGGAGGCAGCAGGGAAGATGTGGGAATCGCCGGGACACATGCTGGGTAGGTCCTGCCCATGAGCTCAAATTCAGTGCTGTGTTCTTCAAGGCTTGTGTTCTGGAACCCTGACGAGGGCTCTTGAAGGACTGAAGAAAGAACAGACACAGATACACATAGAGTGAACTGGGTTTAGGTGGAGACTGCTACAGGTCCCAACACAGAACCTCAGTGTGTTTAATAGGAACAGCACAGGAGGAGGGGTTAGCTAGTCTCTGTAGGTGAGTAGTCTCAGGCTGTCTGTCTTGTTTTTGCTTTTGAGACAGGCTTTCTCTGTGTAGCCCTGACTGTCCTGGAGCTGGCTCTGTAGATCAGGCTGGCCTCAAACTTTACCTCCCCACTGTTGGGATTAAAGGCATGTGCCATCGTCATCATCATCACCACCACCACCACCCACCATCACTACCACCACCACCATCACCACCCAGGCTGTAAACACCTGGAGGAAGCTGCAGTTGCTAGTCTTTGTATGCACTGACCAATCTTCCATAAGCACAGAGACGCCCGGGAGAGCTTTCCCATCTCCTCTCCTCTCCTCTCCTCTCCTCTCCTCTCCTCTCCTCTCCTCTCCTCTCCTCTCCTCTCCTCTCCTCTCCTCTCCTCTCCTCTCCTCTCCTCTCCTCTCCTCTCCTCTCCTCTCCTCTCCTCTCCTCTCCTCTCCTCCCCTCTCCTCTTCATACAGGGAAGGCTTTGCCACTTTCATGAGGCTAAGGCTTTGGAGTCCTTCACATGGCTTTGCTCACGTCAACACTACACATTTAATCAGGACTTTATTCACTCAGTGCTTCCTCTGTCCCCTACAGCATAGGGAACGAGGTCAAGAATAATTCCGAGGGTTTTAGATGGGTCGTGGGGCCATCGGTTTGTGGGAGAAGGGAGAGTTCAGATGCTGACTTAGTGAATTTGCCATAGACATTCTCTTGGTTATGTTGGAGAGGAGATGGAACACGTGGCTGTGGAGTTTGGGAGACAGCTCTGAGCCGCAGGTAGAAATTTAGAGATCATTATTATGTAGACAATATTTAGAGCCATAAAATTGATTACCAAAGAAGCATTGGTAATAGAAAAAGAACATCTTGGAAGAAGGGACATAACTAACAAAGGAGCAGGAGACAAAGAAGAGTGTGGAAGGGGCTTTGGAAGGCAAGGAAGATGTTCTGAAATATCCATGTACACTGTGCCATCTTGACTAAACGTGCAAGAAAAATGAGGGTCTAGAAAGCTTACTGACTGGTTTGCATTTGGAGGTTTTGTGCCTTACAGTCTCTTCCCAGCGTGTGTTGCTGTCAAGCTGACCAACCAAGGCTGGGGGTGTGGAGATGCTGGCAGTGCTACAATCAAAGCCCCAAGCACAGGACAGATGCCTAGCTGATGGGGCCGGCTGCCCCTGGGGCCATTCTGTTAGAGCGCAGTACAGGAGCAGCCAAGTCAGGTAGCTGGAAATGGAGACAGGGAGGTGCAGAGGGGGAGAGTACAGGTAACTTGGCTACATTGTGAGTTCTTAGAGTGGTGGTTCTCTGTAACAGATGGAGAACTGAACAGAGAATCAACATCCCGGAGACAAATACTGAACACCAAGGAAGCAAGCCACCGCAGCCCAGGCACGCAGGCTGCTGCGAAACGCAGAAGTGATATGATCAAATAAAGCCAGAGTTGGCATGTCACGAGCAAAGAAACAACATATGGCACACCGGTTACTGCATCCCCGGGACCATATCTGCTCAGGAGACAGTGACGTCTGTAGTTCCCAGTTCATGAATACGTGCTTTTGGTACCTATAGAGGCTGTGAAATTATACCTACCCAGTTTACCTGAGAAAAATCGCTACCATAAAACCACCGTGGATTTCTGGCGTGGTTGCATTCTCTGTTCCTTCCCTGAAGTCCGCCTGTGGGCTCTGATGTTATGTATTATTTATAAAACAAATAGAAAAACGATTCTAGTGGTGGAGAGAATGACACAGTGGTGAGATGGTGAGTTCTCTGAGGCACCTCTTCCCCTTCCCCTCCCCTCCTCCCCACCAAAGTCCTGGACATTCAGGTATTGCTGAATCCTGAGGAGTTGAGAGCAGAGTTAGGGGCTGAGGGCTGAGGGCTGAGGGCTGAGGGCTGAGGGCTGAGGGCTGAGGGCTGAGGGCTGAGGGCTGAGGGCTGAGGGCTGAGGGCTGAGGGCTGAGGGCTGAGGGCTGAGGACAGCAACTAGCCCAGGGCTTGCTTTGGGGGGGATGGGGATGGGGGGTGTGGGGGTGTGGGGTGTGGGGAGGATGCAGGACGGGAGCTCCAGCTTTGCTCATCGATGAAGGTCCTTAGCTTGGCTGTGGTTGTGGCTGGGAGCTCAGAAGAGGCTACTATAGGAGATTTAGGCAGCAGCTCTGTAGGTGAAGGCCTGCTCCATGCTCTCCATGGCAGTTCTTGATGAAAGAGACAGTCCTTGGCTCCAAAATGTTTATTGGTTGTTCATTGTGGAAAAGGGATTCGTGTCCACTTCTCAGGGTGGACCCGATTCAATACCTTTTGCAGGGAGGAATGTCTGGGAGGGGAACTTAATGGCTAAACCCTCAGGGTCTCTAGGTACCTCATTAGCATGGGGAACTCTATTCTGGGCCTACGTGACCACAGGTCATGTTTCCTATGTGGGAAGGGTGGCACATGTCCCAGGCCAGGAATCTGGCAGGGAGCAGGGCGCCACTACCATCTCAGGTGTATACCCCGAGTTTCTGGTGTCTCAGACCCACTCGCCCATCAAGCTCCCTGGCATGGTTTACCGTCCCATATATAGGCATGGTTTACCGTCCCATATATAGGCATGGTTTACCGTCCCATATATAGGTACTCACATTTCTTTTGGGGGTGGCTAATCTCACTAAGGAAGGAGATATGACTCAATTTGTAAAAAAATAGATACTATCATTTCAGGATCTAATTTTTTTTTCAGCTCACCATTAAACATAAATACATCATTTTCCTCCATGATTCCCGTGTAAACCAGATGCCAAGAATAGTTTATATGATATGGAAACTGCAGATTTACCATCCAAAACTCCTGGCACTTCTCCACAGAGTCTGTGAATTTTGTTTGGGTTTTTCAGTGGAAATTAAGTTGAAGGAAAGCAGGTGAGATGCGTGTGTTAGGAAGGTGTTGCCTCACTTGTCTCTCAACGAAAGATCACCGGGGAATCCACTCCCCTGAGCTGCAGCAACAAGCTTCAGTCTGGAGGCCATTGGAGAAGATGTGCATTTAGGAACACCCATGGCAGAACTCTGAAAAGCAGTGGCCTGTGTGTAAAACACCGTTCTTCTGGGTGATGGAGATGGATAGAAGCTTCCAGATAAGTTTTTATTTGAAGGAATAGTCCTCTGGGAACAACTTCGCAGACTGTCTGCCTCTTTTCTGCCACCAGGAATAAATCTGGACAAAACTATTAAACTACACTTGATCTTAGCCAAAAGGCCGAGAAGCGATAAAACTATTAAACTATATTTTGTCAAATTTTCATCTAAACAATTCAAAATTTATCTTCAAGAAAGTTGTAGGCAATTTCTGATATGGGTTTCCTTCCTTCCTTCCTTCCTTCCTTCCTTCCTTCCTTCCTTCCTTCCTTCCTTCCTTCCTTCCTTCCCTCCTTCCCTCCTTCCCTCCTTCCCTCCCTCCCTCCCTCCCTCCCTCCCTCCCTCCCTCCCTCCCTCCCTCCCTCCCTCCCTCCCTCCCACCTTTCTCTCTCTCTCTTTCTTTCTTTCTTTCTTTCTTTCTTTCTTTCTTTCTTTCTTTCTTTCTTTCTTTCTTCCTTTCTTCTGTCTTGCTTATAGCTGTAGCTGCAGAATATGTCCTCTTTCTTAGGGGTGAGGATTAATTAAGGTGATAGTAAAATGAATGTAATATGACACTGGAGGTGGGAAGGTTTAACCAGAGAGACTATCAGGAGATAGGGGATATTCTAGGAGTTGTGGAAGGTTAACCGAAATGAAAGGGATACAAAAGCCATATGGGAATCTACTATCTTGTAATGAAATTTAAAAAGTAATAAAAATGTTTGGAGGGAGATGCCCTGAAAGGCTAGAAGAATCTGTAGCTAGGAGCCATGGGTTATTAAATAAACATCCCAGTGCCAGGGCTGGGCTACCTCCTTATGAGTTGGTCAGTGGCCCTAGTAGCTTCCCAAAACAATAAAGGCTCTTTCCACCTCTCTTGTTGTCCACCAGAACTAGACAATAAAACTCTATTTTGAAGATATCACACATCTTGGATTCATGATTCAGAGAAATCGAGCTTGAACTGATTTGGAAGTTTCTTCCCTGCTGGCTAGCTTGCTTAGTCTAGAAGTTCCTATGAAGGATGCTATGGGAAAATGGGAGGCAGCAAGTTTCTTACCCAGTTGTCTGAATCCTTTGATCTCTAAGACCAACTTGCCAGGAATGATGTGCCCCCTTGTGTATTAGTGGCACTACTATTATGAGTGTAACCAACTGCTCTCTGGATTTGAAATTTACTCCACAGGAGGGTTGTCTATGCCTGGTATTGTGAATCTGGTCAAATACCCATGCCAGGGGAGAAAGAATCATAGGCTCTGGGTGTGTGGTGGGGAATTGAATACTGCTGTTTAGCTAAATTGACATATTGTCAAGCTCCTTTTAAATATTTATGGTTATACCCTCTAGCCTTAACAAAAGAAGCCTCCCTTTTCCGTGAACAGTGGTGAAGGTGACTCATGTTCGTTCAGGGTGTTGACACTAAGTGATGGATGAAAGCTCAGTCCTGTCCCCTTTAAAATTCAGGGAACTTTAGAAGCAGGAGTGGAGTGGGGGTGGAGGAGAAAGAATATAAGAACAAGAAGATGGAGAGAATATCTGGGAAATGCCATGATCTGGGCAAGAAGCATTCAGGCCAATCGTGATCTCACAGGTGGTACCTGCACTGGGTCTGCTTAAGAATGGGTCCACTGTCAGGCACAGAGGGAGGAAGGGGCTCAAGGGTCCCACCCTTCAGCTCTGAGCTGTTTATTACTGACAGATTGAGGATAACAAGGACTCATCAGCTCCCATGTGTACCCACTGAGGATTCCACCAGACTCCAGTAGATAGTTCCAACCTAGTGGTCACACAGATGGCCCTACTAAAATTAAATGGCTACAAATCCAACTCGAAGTCATGGATTCTGAGAAAGAGACTGGTAAGGCTAAGGGGAGGTTGATAGGTATCAGAGTGAGGTATGGGGCAGGGGAGAGTAATCAGTATATATTATAAATGTGTCTGAAATTGTCAAATAACAATTAATCAATAAAAAAATTGGCCACATTTTCCCATATCATGCCTAATAAGAGTCATGATCTTGTATTCATATAGCTTATTCAAGATAGAACAGGTTTGAGACACATATCTCTACAGAGATAAACTATATGACTTTTTTAATTTTTAGAAATACTTGTATTCTATTTTATTTACAGACACACACACACACACACACACACACACACACACGCCTTCCTGCCATGGCACATGTGGAAGTCAGAGGACAGCTTGTGGGAGATGGTTCTCATTTTCTACCATGTGGGCTCAGCAGATTGAATTTAGGTCTTCAAGCTTGGCAGCAAGTACCTTTACCCATTGAGCCATCTTGACAACCCCAATGTGTCTTAAATAAACATAAATGCACTCTGAACTTATTGAACATACTTCTGTATACACTACCAAATAACTGTGAAATGAGGATGGCTGTCTTTTCTCTGTAGTTTATTGAGGACAGCTCAAAAGGGGACTGTGCTGGCTAGTTTTATGTCAACTTGACAAGCTAGAGTCATTTGAAAGGAGGGAGTCTCAATTGAGAAAATTGCTCCATAATATCTAGCTGTAAGGCCTTTACTTAATTAGTGATTGATGGGGTAAGGCCCAGCCTACTGTAGTTGGTGCCATCCCTAGGCTGGTGGTCTTGGGTTCAATAAGAAAGCAGGCTAAGCAAGACAAGAGGAGCAAGCCAGTAAGCAGCACCCCTCCATTGTCTCTACATTAACTTCTGCCTTTAGGTTCCTTTCCTGTTTGAGTTCTTGTCTTGACTTTTTTTTTTTTTTTTTTTTTTGGTGATGGACTACAGTGTGGAGGTGTAAATCCAATAAACCCTTTCTTTCCCAACTTGTTTTTTGGCCATGGTGTTTCATTGCAGCAATAGAAACTCTAAGACAGGGAAATTAGGTGCCATATTCTTTAGAGATTTACATTGTTTGGATGTGTGAGGTTTTCACTGACTGGGACAAAAATATATTTTCTGTTTGCACACACAGAGACCCAGCTCTCTGCCAAGTGAAATTTTGGGAACTGAGGGTCATTGAAAGTCTGTGTTCAATGCTATGTTCAACAGCTGTTCAGATTGTATTGTTCAGATGTATTGCCAATTTAAAATGCAAAGAGGGAAAATATACATATTATTTTAAAATTTTGTTTTGGCTGGTTTTATGTGCTAGGGATACTCTTTAGAACAGAACACGGAACTATTTCTAATCTTGTTTTTGTAAATGAAATATTTGATTTATCACATTTTAAAGCAATTTCAGTTGGAAAGTGCACTAGTTGTGGGAGCCAGTAGAGTTTTTGAAGCCAAAAGTGTGTGTGTATGGGGGGGGGGAGCAAATCTTCTTTGGATTCATCAAGAAATAACACTTTTTGGCAGGGATGCCAGGATGCTTGGGCGGAAGAGAGCCAGCTGTGCCTAGTGACGTCAGCATTCCCCCGTCTCACCCAAGGCAGGGCTGGCTGTTTCTGCCTGCAGTGCTGATTCTGATAATCTTGGTTCCCTTCTGAGAACAGCAGGGTGCCATCCCTCACTGCACATAAAGATATTATGGCCACTTTGTTTCCATGAAAAAGAAAGACAAAAACTGTGCTGTTTTTATTTATTTATTTATTTATTTATCTATCTATCTATCTATCTATCTATTTATTTATTTATTTCTATTGTTTTCTAGGCTGATGATGCTGGCAGAGAGCAAGTATCTTAGCATTTTCTACTTGGCAAGAGACAAAATTTGTATTATGGCTAGGGTCTCTCTAAGGACATCTGGTTGGTTAGCACAGAGAGAATAAATTTCTCTTAAAGCCGTCCTTTTTGCTCTGTATTGAGCAGATCAGGTGTCCTATCATATTGCAGAACTTCTGATGAATCTACTTGTTGGTTTATTTTGTGTTCACAGGCACCTTTTGACAACGAGGGAGCCTGGTATGCCAAAAGGCACTCTATGTGGCCACTTGGCCTCCTTTGTGAAGGAGTTTCCTTTTGACCTGACATCCCAGCCTTTGCTGAAGATAGGGACTAGCGGATTCTTTTCTGTAACTGCCTGTCAGCTGAAATTAGGATGTTGTTGTCAGGGCCCGTGAAGACTAGAATGTTAGTCAAAGGCCAGGAGCATAGAGGGATGGATATAGATTGGATTTAGATTTTTTTTTTTAGCATGATGAAAAGCATCTTTAAGTTTATATTTAAAAGACAACCAAAGGAAATTTAAATTCTTGAGCTTGTGGCTGATCATAGCAGTCAGCGCTTCACCACCTTATCAGAAGTCCATTGATCAATGTTAAAACTCTGAACCTTTGAAATCTTAGTATTCCAGAGGGGGAAGAAATCTGAAACTTTTACTTTTTAAATTTTAAATCATTTTTAGACCTTTATAATATATTTACATTATTTTTTAATCTTTGGATGCTATATCCGTTAGTATAAACTTAAAATGGACACAGGACAACACTGCATCTTTAATTGCTGCATAAGACAGAGTAGACCTTCAGCTGCCAGACCCAGAAAGTCTGAGAGATTTTCTTGTGGATAGGGAACTTGGAAATTGGTCTACCTTGACTTAAGCAGAGTAGGGCAGTCAACCCAAGTGCCCACAGTTTGCTCAGTGGTTAGCATCACCACGATCCAGGTCTGTGCCCCGCCTGTCTTTTTTGGACACCTTAGGATCACCTCTGACCTGGCTTTTCTGTCTCTCATAGAAAGCCTTTTCTATTAAAAATTTAAATACCATATTTGGCAGATCTCTGAAAAGTTTTTGAGGGTCATCTGTTAAGTATACTTGACTTTAAATAAATTTTCATATGTTTTTAGTTATTTGCTTTAGGCTTAACTTTGAAACATATATAGAATGATAAAGTTTATTTCTGTAAAAAGTTACATTTTGTATTTAGCATGACTATAAATATAATTCTGAACATATTAAAGAATCTGATCATTTTTCAGTGACTATTAACTTGTGTGTTTTAACCCTTATTAGCTTTTTACAACAAGCTAGTACCTTTTATAAGATTAGAACTCAAACTTAGTTTTAAACAGATTAGCATTTTCATTTTAACATTAGCCCTTAGAAACAGTAAATTTACGGTGGGGATTTTAGACTGCTGTAGACCCAATAGAAAATTGTAACAGGAAACACAGTAGCATTAATGTCTCACGTTCTCCAGCAGCAGGAGCCAGTTCTATGGTTTTGCATAGTTTGCTGCCAATAAGCAGCACCTACACAGCGGGAGTATCTGGTCTTCCATCCTATCATAGTCCTGTAGAGCCAGCAACAGGCTTGTGCGCATCGCCTAAGTTAGCGGTCTTTGTTTCAAGTCAAGGCAGACTTTAAGATGCAGCTTTCTTCTAGAGCTCACCGTGGGACCTGCGTGTTTAAATCCTCATTTCCTCTCTCCCTTTCTTTTTAATTTTGTCCTTTATTTACCATCTTTCCACTGTTTTGCTTTGGAGCCTCTTACTCATTTTCACTGGGACCCTCGGTAGGCGCCTGCTCCTATGAGACCCTTTTAAGATGCTTATTGGATTTTTCAGGTGATGAAAATCACACGCGCATTTGCAGATATCTAAGGCTACCTACCTAGAATCATTTCATGTAGCGTTCTGGAAATGTCTGGCAGCAAAAGTCCTCCCTTTTTGCACAAAAACAGCAAAGAGGAAGTAATCCATGGGGTGGGGGAAGACCCTTGCTAGGCACAGTAACGGACTTCGGTTGGGCCTTTGTGCTTAAAAAGAATATATCTTAAGTTTTTGTGCTTATAGGTTTGTTCCTGTTATGAAATATAATGGGGGGGGCGGGATGGGGGATGGAGTACTTGGCAGGGCCCATGCCAAGGTGCACCTCCCTGAGAATCACACCATGAGACAGACTTGGTATAACGGGGGCTTATTTGGGAAAAGGGAAAGGAGTGAGGGCCTAGAGAGATGGTTAGAGGCAGACAGAGGAGCAGCGTCATGGGGGAAGAGGAAGCAGGGACAGAGAAGGACAGAAAGAAGGACAGAAAGTGGGAGAAATAGACCGGCCAGGAGCACATGAGAACGGGGAGAGAGAGTGCTGGGGTGGTGGAGCAGTCCTTTTGTACCCACAGGCACCAGGCAGCATGCAATGGTGGCAGATGAGGACATATGCAGCTGCTAGGTCCCTGGGAGGAGCCTAGCAGAATTGCCTGTAAGCCAATATGAACTCTATGGCTTTTTCATCTTGTGTCTGGAATAATAGAGGTTGTTTTTTGTTTTGTTTTTTTTTCTTCTTCTTCCCACTTTCACCTATCTCATAGCATTAAACCTCTGTTACATTATATTTTAATCAGAAGACCAACTAAGCATGCCAGTCCCTGCTGACTGTTGTCAGCAGTTCTTTTAGACAGGAACAGTTCTGGGTCAGAAATTTTGACTGTGGGTTAGTAACCCCGTCCCTCCACTTGAGACCCTGTTTATCTACTGGAGGTGGACTCTTTGAGTTCCCTCTCCCATTGTTGGGCCTTTTGGCTAAGGTCACACCTATTGAGTCATGAGTCTCTCAACTCCAGGGTCTCTGGTCCTTTCTAGAGGGTCCCCTCATCTCCCACCCCTGAGGTTGCATATTTCCATTTATTCTCTTGGTCCTCTGGGCTTCTCTCCTGCCCCCCACCCCCACCCCATACCCTATCCCATTCTCGTTTTCCCCTCCCATGACCCACCCAAGTCCTTCCCTCCCTCCTTCCCTTTGCCTCCTGTGATTATGTTCTTCCCTCTTCTAAGCGGGATTTAAACATCCTGTCTTAGGGCTTTCTGCTTGTTATACTTCCTACAGTCTACAGTTGTATCCTAGGTATTCTGTACTTGTTGGCTAATATTCGCTTATCAGTGAATACATACCATGCATGTCCTTTTGGGTCTGGATTACCTCATTCAGGACATCTTCTAGTTCCATCCATTTGCCTGCAAAATTCATGACTTTCTCATTTTTAATCACTGAGTAGTATTTCCATTGTGTAAATGAACCACATTTTCTGTGGTTCCAGAATCTGGGTTGTTTCCAGATTCTGGCTACTACAAGACTACTATGAACATAGTGGAGCATGTGTCCTTGTGGTATAGTGGGGCGTCTTTTGGGTATATGCCCAAGAGTATTATAGTTGGGTCTTCAGGTAGAACTTTTCCCAATTTTCTGAGGAACTGCCAGATTGATTTCTAGAGTGGTTGTATCACCTGTAATCCCACCAGCAATGGGAGAGTGTTTTTTTTTTTTTTTCTCCACATTCTCAATAGCATGTGCTGTCACTTGAGTTTTTGATCTTAACCATTCTGATTGGTGTAATGTGGAATCTCAGGGTCGTTTTGATTTGCATTTCCCTGATGACTATGGACTTTGAACATTTCTTTAAGTGCTTCTTGGGCCATTTAAGATTCTTCAGTTGTGAATTCTCTGTTTAGCTCTGTATCCCATTTTTAAATTGGGTTATTTGGGTTTTTTGGAGGTTAACTTACTGAATTATTTATATATTTTGGTTATTGACCCTCTATCAGATGTAGGGTTAGTGAAGATATTTTTTCCCCAATCTGTAGGTTGCCGATTTGACCTATTGATGATGTCTTTTGCCTTACAGAATCCTTTCAGTTTTGTGAGGTCCCAATTATCAATTGTTGATCTTAGAGTCTGAGCCATTGGCATCTGTTCAGGAAATTCCCCCTGTGCCAATGAATTCGAGGCTCTTTCACACTTTCTTTTCTATTAGATTTAGTGCATTTGGTTTTATGTTGAGGTCCTTGATCCACTTGGACTTGAGCTTTGTGCAAGGTGATAAATATGGATCTATTTTCATTCTTCTACATACAGCCAGCCAGATAGACCAATACCATTTATTGAAGATGCTTTCTTTTTCTACTGTATGTTTTTTGGCTTCTCTGTCAAAAATCAAGTGTCCATAGGTGTGTGGGTTTATTTCTGGGTCTTCAGTTCTATTCCATTGATCGACCTGTTTGTCTCTGTACCAGTACCATGATGCCTTTATCACTGTTGCTTTGTAGTACAGCTTGAGGTCAGGAATGATGATTTCCTCAGAAGATCTTTCATTGTTGAGAATTGTTTTGGATATCTTGAGTTTCTTTGTTTTTCATATGAAGTTGAGAATTGTTCTTTCCATGCCTGTAAAGAACTGTGTTGGAATTTTGATGGAGATTGCATTGAATCTGTAGATTGCTTTGGGTAGGATGGCCATTTTTACTATGTTAATTCTAACAATCCATGAGCATGGGAGATCTTTTCATCTTCTGAGATCTTCTTTGATTTCTTTCTTCAGGAATTTGAAGTTCTTGTCATACAGATCTTTCACTTGCTTGGTAAGAATACACCAAAGTCACGTGTGGTGACGCACACCTTTAATCCCAGCATTAGGGAGGCAGAGGCAGGTGGATTTATGAGTTCGAGGCCAGCCTGGTCTACAAAGTGAGTTCCAGGACAGCCAGGGCTACACAGAAAAACCCTGTCTCAAAAAAACAAAAAGAAAAACCAAAAACCAAACCAAAGCAAAAAAAGAGTTACATCAAGATATTTTATAATATTTGTGGCTATTGTGAAGGGTGTTGTTTCCCTAAGTTCTTTCTCAGAACTGCTTATTGTTTGTATAAAGGAAGGCTACTGATTTGCTTGAGTTAATTTTATATCCTACCACTTTGCTGAAATTGTTTATCAGCTGTAGGAATTCTCTGGTGGAATTTTGTGGGTTGCTTATGCATACTATCATATCATCTGCAAATAGTGATACTTTGACCTCTTCCTTTTCAATTTGTATACCCTTGATCTCTTTTTTTTGTCTAATTGCTCTAGCTAGAACTTCAAATACTATATTGAATAGATAGGGAGAGAGTGGGCAACCTTGTCTTGGGATTTTAGTGGGATTGCTTCTAGTTTCTCTCCATTTAATTTGTTGGCTATATCGTGCTTTTATTATGTTTAGGAATGTGCCATGAATTCCTGATCTTTCCAAGACTTTTAACATGAAGGAGTGTCTATTTTGTCAAAGACTTTTTCAGCATTTAAAGAGATGATAATGTGATTTTTCTCCCTTGAGTTTGTTTATATAGTGTATTATGTTGATGAATTTTTGTATATTGAACCATCCCTGCATTCCTGGGATAAAGGCTATTTGATTGTGGTGAATAATAATTTTGATGTGTTCTTGAATTCAGTTTGTGAGAATTTTATTGAGTATTTTTATATTGATAGTCATAAGGGAAATTGACTTGAAGTTCTTTTTCTTTGTTGGGTCTTTGTGTGGTTTAGGTATCAGAGTAACTGTGGCTTAATGGAATGAATTAGGTAGTGTTCCTTCTGTTTCTGTTTTATGGAATAGTTTGAGGAGTATTGGTATTGGTATTAGCTCTTTTTTGAAGGTCTGGTATATTCCGCACTAAAACCATCTGGCCCTGGGCTTTCTTTGGTTAGGTGGTTTTAAATGACTGTTTCTATTTCCTTAGGGGTTATGGTACTGTTTAGATAGTTTACCTGATTTTGATTTAACTTTGGTACCTGTTATCTGTCTAGAAAATCATCCATTTCATCTAGATTTTCTAGTTTTGTTGAGTATAGGCTTTTGTAGTAGGATCTGATGATATTTCGAATTTCCTCAGTTTCTGCTGTTATATCTCCTTTTCATTTCTGATTTTTTAAATTTGGATATTGTCTCTATGATCTTTAGTTAGTTTGGCTAAGGGTTTATCTATCTTGCTGATTTTCTCAAAGAATCAGCTCTTGTTTTTGTTGATTATTCATATCCTTCTCTTTGTTTCTAACTAGCTAATTTCAGCCCTAAGTTTGACTATTTCTTCCTGTCTACTTCTCTTGGGTGTGTTTGCTTCTTTCTGTTCTATAGATTTCAGGTGTGCTGTTTAGTTTGCTTGTATGGGATCTATATGAAGGTACTTAGTGCTATGAATTTTCTTCTTAACACTATTTTCATTGTGTCCCATAAGTTTGGTATATTGTGTCTTCATTTTCATTGAATTCTATAAAGTCTTTGATTTCTTTCTTTGTTTCTTCCCTGACCAAGTTATCATTGAGCAGAGAGTTGTTCAGTTTCTGTAAGTATGTGGGCTTTCTGCTGCTTTTGTTGTTATTGATGACCATTCTTACTCCGTGGTGATCTGTCTGGATGCATGAGATTATTTCAATCTTCTTGTATCTGCTAAGTCTTGTGTGTCTAATTATATGGTCAGTTTTGGAGAAGGTTCCATGAGGTGCTGAGAAGAAGGTATATTCTCTTCTTTGGAGGGGTAAAATGTTCTGTAGATGTCTGTTAAATCTATTTGGTTCATAACTTCTGTTAGTTTAACTGTGTCTCTATTTAGTTTCTGCTTCAATGACCTGTTCATTGGTGAAAGTGGAGTGTTGAAGTCTCCCACTATTAATGTGTGAAGTTCAATGCATGTTTTGAGCTTTAGTTAAGTTTCTTTTACTAATGTGGGTGCCCTTGCATTTGGGGTATAGATAGTTAGAATTGAGATTTCCTGTTGGTGGATTTTTTTCCTTTGATGAATATGAAGTTTCCTTCCCCACCTTGTTTGTTAGCTTTTGGTTGAAAGTCTATTTTATTGGATATTAGAATGGCAACTCCAGCTTGTTTCTTGGGACCATTTGCTTGGAAAACATTTTTTAGCCCTTTACTCTGAGGTAGTGTCTGTCTTTGTCACTGAAGTATGTTTTTTTTTTTTTTTTTTTGTGTGTACAGCAAAATGCCTCTATCATCTTCATGAGATGTGGTTTTAGGTCAGAATCTTGCTTTTAAGGAGTGCTGTGGTGGGAGATCTGGGTTATGACGGCACCAAATTCTATTGGGTTTTATTACTTATGTTCTTGTGCTTGCCTCTCGCCATCTGGTTATCTCTGGTGTTAACTGGCCTGGATGCTTCTGACTGGCACCAGTCTCTTTGGAGGCAGGTAGAGCTCTGTGACCTGGGTTAGAGCTGGTCTCCTGGGAGACAGTCAGTGTTGTTTCTTATTAGGGATGCCTCCTGTGTCTCTGGTTAGAGCAGACCACCTGTGTTCCTGGCTGGGGGAACCTCCTGGGAAACAAGCAGGCTCTGGGCTCCAGGGGCAGGGTCTGCTCCAGTTGTAGATGGAGGTACAAACTGGAAGGACTAAGCCCCTGATTAAGGTAGGCCTCCTATGTCACCGGTTATTGTAGATCCCCTGGGAGACAGGCAGGCTGTGTACCTGGTTACTGCAGACCTACTGAAAGGCATACAGGCTGTAGGGTGTGGGAGAGTATCAGGCAGCAGATATGGCCCAAAGGAACGTGGAGCTCTGCAGGATGGGTGGGTCCCTCATCAGCTGGGCTCTGTGGGTGTCCCAAATGGTGTGGGCATTTGGGCTAGAGGGAGTCTCACCTGTGCCCCTGGTTACTGCAGACCTCCTAAGAGGCAGGTAGTCTGTAGGGTGATTAAGTTTCTTTCTTTTTTAAATTGGATATTTTATTACATTTCAAATGTTATCCCCTTTCCTGGTTTCCTCTCCACAAACTCCCATCTCATCCCACTCCCCTGCTTCTGTGAGGGTGCTTCCCCTCCCACCCACCCACTCCTGCCTCACTACCCTAGCATTCCCTACACTGGGGCATTGAGCCTTCACAGGACCAAGGACCTCCTCTCCCATTGATGCTAGATAAGACCATCCTGTGCTACATATGCAGCTGGAGCCATGGGTCCCTCCATGTGTACTCTTTGGTTGGTGTCTTAGTCCTGCAGAGCACTGGAGTGTCTGGTTGGTTGATATTGTTGTTCTTCCTATGGGGTTACAAACCCCTTCAGCTCCTTTAGTCCTTCCCTTTAACTCCTCTATTGGGGTTCCCATGCTCAGTCCAATGGTGGGCTCAGAGCATCCGCATCTGTATTGGTAAGACTCTTGTAGAGCCTCTCAGGAGGCAGCTATATCTAGTTCCTGTCAGCAAGCACTTCTTGTCAACAGCAAAAGTGTCTTTGTTTGGTGTCTGCATATAGGATGGACTTCCCCCCACCCCAGGTGGGGTAGTCTCTGGATGGCTTTTCCTTTAGTCTTTGCTCCACTCTTTGTCCCCACATTTCCTTTAGACAGGAGCAATTCTGGGTTTAAAGTTTGAAGATGAGTGGGTGGCCCCATCCCCCAACTGGGGGCTGTGCCTAACCTCTGGATATGGTCTCTACAGGATCTCCCTCCCCTTTATTGGGTATTTCAGCTAATGTCATCTCAGTTAGGTCCTGGGAGCCTCTTGTTTTCCTGGCATCTTGGAATTTCTGGTGGCTAGCCCCAGTTCTCTATCCCCCATTGCTGAACACCTCTATTCAGTTTCCTGACTCTCTGTACATTACCCCTGCCTCCTCCCATACCTGATCCTGCCCAATTAAGTTTCTTTTTAAGAGCAAATAGTTATTGACCATAGTAAACAAAACCTCATTCGTGTTATCTTGATTGAGGAATAAAAAGTATTAACAGAGTTTATTATACCTTTAATTATTATAGCCTTTTAACGTTGTTTCCCAGTTTTTTCAAATACAAGTTGAATCCAACTCATATATATAGTATGCTGTAGTAAATTAAAATTACACATTTATAGATTTTAATTGTCAACTCTTTTTGTTATAAGTTTTAAATTAACTTCTTGTTATAGCTTTATATATCTTTAACCATACCTAATAAATTTACAGATCTTGAGACAAAGTTTATATTTTAGCAAAAGTCTTAAAAGGTCAAGTAACATCAATGGTCTGCTTTATTTTGTTTTGTTTTGCACGTGCTCTCTCTCTTCTTGTCACAAAATCAGGAGACTCACCTGTCATTAAGGTGATTAAGGTGAGTCAAACTTCTCTAGACCATGTTTGGGTCTAGAGATGGGGAAGCCATAACCCAACTCGAGAACCAGCTTTTCAATAACAGTATTTCAATATTATCCATATCTTAAAATTGAATCCAGTGACTATGGGGAGTAACCTGAGAACAGAGAAGGCTCAGAGGTAGAAATTCGGAACTCTGGTTATTAAAGCAGTCAACTCTGGTTATTAAAGCAGTCATAGAAATCCACCAAAGTTGCTATGGTGCTGGTCTGGTGTTTTCTGCCAGGTCTACTCCTTCCCACTTTTGCAGACAACCCCCCTCACCCCCCCAATTCTAAGTGCTTCCTGCTGCTCATCTTCCTGAGTGGCACAGCCAACACCTAGAAGCAGACTCAGGAAGAGAAAACAACCTTTGCATGAAAGTTTTCAGGTGGCTGGCGCAGCAGATTTAAAGAGACAGACACAAGGGGGAAAAAAAGGAAAGAAAGGAAATAAAGAAGGAAAAAGAAAAAGAATCCAGTAAACAAAGAACATGGAGTCAGAAAAAAAAATGAAGTTAGTAAGTATAGAACACTGAATGTTCACATGGTCCAAAGAGACCAGTCAAAACAAAACATGAGGTGGGCATCTCCATTCACACATTTAGCCAGGCTTGAGTGATTTCCATCTTGGCTCTCAGTATCCAAGAACCAAGTGGGCAGAACGACTTCTTGCTAGAACCCTGAGCAGATGACAAACAAAACAGAACAAAACACCAGGTGCCAAAACCCAGGTGGCAATGCAAAGTCTTGCTAGTGCCCCGAGGAGTTCAAGTACCTTGTTGGGTACCTCTCTGTCCCCCAGGCATGGCCCTACCAGAAACAGTCATAGAAGGAGACACCTTCTAGCGGTTACCTTGGAGACCTCCTCAGATACGTGCTTGCTGGTTTCTTTTTAGTGTGGCATTTGGCTCTAACAATCTGCCAAACTGAAAATCCACCTTTGGAGTCTTGGAACATCTTCAAAGTGTGCACCCTCTGAGGCAATATTCCAGTCGCAGAAGCCCAGAGTGAAGGGCTTCAGAATTTGGGTTGAGGTCTTGATCCCTTGAGCCCTGCAATTGTTAACCCCACTGAATGAGAGTAAAGACCATGACTCAAATTTGTTTAGTCTAATTAAGCAAGCTTAGTTTTCTGTAAGACAGGGCTACTGCCCTAAAGCAGTGTTTGAGAAAAGAGTATCAAACACGGGGTAAAGTGGAGTTTAGATTAGCTTTAAAACTGCAAGGCTAGGATGTTTTCAAGGGTGTTTTGTTTACATGGGAACTTGGCAGAACATCTCAAAATTATTTGGCAAGACATCTTATTAGGGTGGAGGTCAGAATATAGGGTGTGGAACATGTCAAATTCCATAAAGTAGGTTTAGACAGAATGCAAGTTTTACAAAAAACAGGAGTGAACTTGTTTTGAGCTTGTAACAAGATGACTTTTAATCTTAGGATAAAGTCAGCCTGGGCCAGCAGGTTCCCAGTGTTGCTGTGAGGCACTTTGGCTCACTCCTGCGTGTGCACAGCAGGCAGATCACAGGCAACAGAGGTAGGAGCAGAGCTAGGTTAGGCTCTGAGGCAGTTGTCTGAGTCATCACCACCCCAGCAGCTCTAAACAGCAACAGAAGGAGAGATGGAGAAAACCAGGCTTGCCCAGGGTTCCTGGATAAAATGCAAGTCAACTGATTAACTGGAATTTCAGATCAGTGGGAAATTAAAAGTATGAATACATCCCTTTTATTGAAAGGATATACTTGTGTTAAAATTACTATTCATCTGAAATTTAAGATTTGGAGGGTTGCTGTATTGGTATTTGCCCTATATGGCAACTTTTAGTTAAAAGAAGAAAAAAACTCTCCACATAAGGACACTGCTTTAGGATGGAGGTTCATTCTTAGAAATTTTAATTTTTCAATATCGTGGACTCGCAAGAGACTGGGCGAAGCACCTGCAGGTAAAGGTGCTCACCATGCACCGCCAAGTCTCTAGCGAGTCCATCTTTTTAAAAATTGCTTTTTAAGAATATTTACTTTAAGTTTTCTAATCCCAAGTGGTCACCCCTAAACACATGTTCATGCAAATAATACTAAATGGACTCAGTAGGTTGTGTGTGTGTGTGTGTAAAAATAATAGGAAAATAGCAAAGAGGTCATGACTTTGAGTGGGAAGTGGGGGATATGGCAGAAGGAGACAGAAGGAATAGTAGTAACAATATAAATACAGAACTCATGCTTGAAATTCTCAAAACATGAAATTGAAAACACTGCAGGAATCAGTTCTGTCCTTTTGCTCTGTGGCTCCCAGATTGATGCAGGTGGTCATGCTCGGAGTCTTCATTCACTGAACTATGCTTAGCCTGATACGGTATTCAGTTAAGGGATGATGTAATGATGACTAGCTGCAGTAATCTGACTCCCTTCTATGAAGGTGGGACTAATGGAATATGGGGTTAATTCTGGTGGTGTCTGTGGCAGTATGCATGACTCTTGTGTGTGTTGGCTGATCAAGGGAGGAGGCCCAGTAGCCAATACTGATCAGTACCCCAGGGCTGTCCTAGCTGGTACTACTCTTTTGCCCAGCTTAGATGTAAGATAAATATGGACCAATAGTAAGAGGGTGTTTGAAGCAGTCCCCACCTGCCTAGGGAAAGTCACATACTTCTGACTGACCCTGAATAGAAGTATGATAGCAGTAGGTGCCAAGTGGATGGGGCTCAGTTTGGGTTGTTTCCAGTGCCTGTGGGGTTTTCAGGAAATTCTTCAACACCTCAGATCAGTTTTGGCATATGAAGAAAGATAATAGCCACCTTATAGGGCTAGTGTGAGGATCTGATGGTTAACAATGCCATTCATTCAGCTGTTAAACTGAATGAATGTTGACATCTTAGGACATAAATTCCCCTTTTGGTCTTGAGAAGGCATAAGAAGCTATTGTATTCTCTAAGCCAGAACTTCCCAGATTTCTTTGTTATAGCCAAGGGTCCGGTTTTTAGAGCCTCTGGGGTCACCTGATTCATCAGGTAACAGCAGGGCATGCTTCAGTTGACTCCTCCATGGCATGCAAATGTAATTTTCCATGAGTCTGGCATCACTTAAGAAAAGTTGGGACATACCTAGGTGACTTATGCCCAGAAATTGATGACCCATAGTTGTGAAGGTTGAGATATTTAAGACACAAGGCCAGCATGTTTATCGTCTGATGAGGGTTTGTTTTCTGTTTCATAGATGGTCTCTTCTTATTGTGTCCTTTCACAGTGAAAAGGGCAGGCAAACTCTTTCAGCTATCTTTGACAAGGACACATCTCAATGCATGACGGCAGAGGCTTCATGACTTGATCACCACCCCAAGGCCCCATCTCTGAATATTAACACTTCAGGTTACAATTTCAACAGAAGACTTTAGGGTCATACCAACATTCAGACAGCAGCTGTACCATTTGTGTGTGCATGCATGTATGTGCTCATGTGTGTGTATTTGTGCATGCATATGAGCATGTGTGGTTATGTGTGTGTGTGTGTGCATGAACTTGTAAAGGCCAAAGGCAGACTTCAGGTGTGTTTCTCAATTGTGCTTGACCTTATTTTTGAGGTAGGGTCTATCTCCAAATATGGAGCTCACTGGTTTGGCTAGACTACCTGGCTCAAAGCCCCAGGAATCCCATTTCTCCCTCCTCAGTGTCAGGATCATGTGGGCGTTGGTGACTGAATGGGAATTCTCACGCTTGTGCCCTGAGCCTTTCACCTATGAACTATTTCCTCAGCCACCAAAAGAGCCACTTTAGAAAAATAAGCTTTTGATTTTATCTATCTGAGTTAGATGAAGACTGGAAAGATATAAAGCAGAGGAGGGTTACTTGAGAAGCTGCCTCTCTGATTTGTTTAATGATGGTTTTCTCCAAGTACATTTATGTAACTAGGAGAACAAACCCTCATAAGTCTGTGTGTATGCATATGTGGTATGTAAGTATACATGCGTGTGTGTGATATGTAAGTATACATGCATGTGTCTAAGTGTGATATGTAAGTGTATGTGTGATCTATAAGTCTATGTGCATGTTCTTATGTGAGGGTGTGTGTGCCATGGGGCACACCTGTGACTGTCAGAGGCTAACTTCAGGTTGCCTTATTGGAGGAAAGGCCTCTTCTCCACTCTGCAGGTCAGGCTGGTGTGAACCTTGGATTGATTTTTCTTGTCTCAGCCCTACTCCCATCTCCAGAAGATAGTACCAGCCTTACAAATGCTTGACCTGCTGTGTCTGGCTTTGCTGACATCCTGGGGCTGGGAAGTTAGAGATGCTAGGAGTGTGGGGAGACTGTTGGAGGTTGGTCTGGTGCTGCTGTGCATTAAAATGCTAAATTCTGTATCCCAAGATCTCTGGCTGCCCCAAGACAAGTGAATTCCTACATACACCATCCTTTGTTGGGTAAACCTTGCTAATAAATTTAAAACTATTAGTTAGATAAAAATGACTGGCAGGCGGTGGTGGTGCACGCCTTTAATCCTAGCACTTGGAGGCAGAGGCAGGAGGATTTCTGAGTTTGAGGCCAGCCTGATCTACAGAGTAAGTTCCAGGACAGAGATAATTTCTATTGCCTTGGTGTTTCCTTCCTCATAGTTCATTAGTACCTGAAAGATCTAGACCTATGAGTGAATGAGATGATTTGTTAGTAATAGGAGTGGCACTATTAGGGGGTGTGGCCCTGTTGGAGTAGGGGTGGCTTTGTTGGAGTAGGTGTGCCATGGTGCGTGTGGGCTTTAAGACCCTCATCCTAGCTGCCTGGAAGCCAGTATTCTGTTAGCAACCTTCAGGTGAAGATGTAGAGCTCTCAGCTTTGCCTGCACCATGCCTGCCTGGATGCTGCCATGCTCCTGCTTTAATGATACTGGACTGAACCTCTGAACCTGTAAGCCAGCCCCAATTAAATGTTGTTCTTATAAGAGTTGCTTTGGTCACCGTGTCTGTTCACAGTAGTAAAACCCTAACTAAGAAAAGGAGGAATCAGGGTTAGTGTTGTATTCAAAGGATTAGGCGTAAGAGACCATAATCATGAATGCTTAGAGTGTTTATAATTACAACTAAATAACAGTACACTAAGAACACTTTGGCACCTTGTGTGATTTACATGTGTGTTCCTGGGCTGCACTGTAATTAGAAACAAATGATTCATATGATGCTTAATCAGAGGCTGTAATTAGTATTGCTTTTCTGTAGTCAAGGCCACCAGGTTTTGTTTTCTGAATCCATGTGCCCTTTCAACTTGTTCGCACCCTCCTGACACTTGCAGATGAGAAGAAAGACTCAGAATCTTGCTCATAAACCCCTGGAGGGGGAGCCTTTGTCTTCCATCACCCCAGGCTCGAGAGCCTTTTCTGGACTTCTGCATATCCCAGCCCCTACATCCCAGGAGCTAGAATCCAAATTCTGCTCAGTCTCACTGACCTGGAACTGGGGGAAGAGGCAGTGGAAACTGCAAAGTCAGAACAAGGAGCATCAGTCATCTCACGATGTGGTGAGGCAGAGAAACCGAGGGCACCATCACGGTGAGAGGAGAGTCTGTAAGTTGTAGGTAGCAGGTTCCAGATGCTGGCGGCCCTCACAGGGAGGCAGGACCAGAGCTCTTTCTAAGTAAGTGGCATGCATAATTTATTGTCTAAACAGGGCACTTTTGAGAGTGAGTGAGGGCATTATTAATAATTTCACAGGGACTACAGGCATAGGCCATGACTGTCTCCAGATCAGACTTCCTGTTCCACGACTGCTAAGCAGACATTGGAGAGAAAGGGAAGAGGTTTGGGTGTTGTGACACCTGAGTGAGCTTGGGATGCTCTGTAAGGGGACAGGCGAGGGCTGGGTGGTAGGAAGAAGGATGCCACCCAGCGCCCTAAAAGTCCAGCTTCAATTATTCTGCATATTTTACCCTTTTCCCTCCCAGTTCACTTCCTGCAGGAAGACAGATTTTTCTAAAATGATGGCTCTGCTTCTTTTTTTTTTTTTTTTTCTGGTTAAAAAAAAAAAAAATCAGATCCCTCCCCTCCCTCCAGGGCTGGCTGGTTCACTGGTACTGGGGTTCTAGCTAATCAGATCCACTTTTATTTCTTAGTCTAATTGTTTGAGGAACCTGTAGAATTTCCAACTACTGGCCATCCTCTCTTTAACGCTCCCGCCTGCGTGCCTGTCTTCACACTTCACTATCTTGCTAGCTAGACACCTTTCAATCCCTCTTGGTCACACTTTCTGCCCACTCACTCACATTTTCCACCCACTAGTTAGAAAGCCTGTATTGGTGCTGAGAGAAGTGGGAGTTAGAAGAAGCCTTCCCTCTGAACCATGAGGAGTCGATGCAGACCTCCGCGTACCTTTGCGTGGAGACCTGACCGCGTTTTGCCTTGTGCTACTGTGATTTAGAGAAACACATTGGATTCCCCCAATGGAGCAGCAATCAGCATAGGGCAGACTTGAGGTCTGTCCGATTCCTTGTAAGGCTCAAACTTACCTTACGTTCTGCTTGGGAGGGCACGCGGCAGTCTTGTTGAATTAGCGTCAAGAGACGGAGGTTCAAAATTCTGATGCCATTCATTTCTGTGAAGTTGTGGGACAAAGGTGACCCTTGCTTTGTTTGCCTGGAGTCTGTGCACTGGAGCTTGTATGGGCTTCTGGCTTGCTGGCCCTGATGGGTAGAACTAGGAATTCTGTTGGGACTTCCTCAACCAGATCCCTGCTTTGGCGCGATGGATAGTCGCCGTGCTTTCTTGCTTAGTTGATCGTAGGTGACTGTAGCAAACTTTGTCTGAATATGGACTTTTCAGGATCTCCACCTTTAGGCATCATTTTTTTTTTTGTTGTTTTTGTTTTGTTTTTGTTTTTTCGAGACGGTTTTGTAGACTAGGCTGGCCTCGAACTCAGAAATCTGCCTGCCTCTGCCTCCCAAGTGCTGGGATTAAAGGCGCGCGCCACCACCGCCTGGCTTAAAGGAAAGGAAGAGTTTATGGCAGGTGGCCACTGCCACTTAAACCTCAGTGATGGGCAAAGCAAGGTTTGTCACTCAGGCCAGGCCTGAATCAAGTTGGCAGGGCTGTCCCTTTTTCAGTAGTGCCCACCTTTTTTTTTTTTTTTTTTTCCGAGACAGGGTTTCTCTGTGTAGTTCTGGGTGTCCTGGAACTCACTCTGTAGACCAGGCTGACCTCGAACTCAGAAATCCACCTGCCTCTGCCTCCCAAGTGCTGGGATCTTTTTGCTTTGGTAGTCATAATTGCTGGTGGTTATTATTTTTAAAAAGACTTACTTTTTTATTTAAGACTATGCTGTTGGGTATGTTCATATGCATGCTTTTGTGGATACATGCAGGTGCTCACAGAGGCGAGGCATTAGACCCCCTGGACTGGAGTTGCAATGGGTTGTGAGCCATCTGACATGGTTGCTGGTGACCAAATTTAAGTCTTCTCTCTGGAAGTGCAGCAAATTCTCTTAATCACAGAGCAGTCTCTGTAGCTCAGTTGTCATTTTTTGAATGCAAGAATTTGAACTTTGTCTGAAATCGAATGCTAGGCACAAGGCTGAAGTCCATTATTTATTTATTTAAAAAATAATAAATCGGCTTTCTACATCCTAGCTAACCCGCTCTGGACTATTAATCCTTGTTTCTCTAAAACCTGCAGTGACTCTCAGTGAATGGAAACCCTGCTGGGCAGGATCTTTGTCACCCTGCTGTATGTCCTTGGCACACACCCTGTTTCCTGGGGCTTCTGTTTTGTGCAGTGAGGCATGCTGGAGGTGTGTGTTGCTGAGAACTGCCCTTGCCATTTCTCACAGGCAGGGGGTACCAAAAGCTTTTTCCAGACAGAAGGAATTCAGGGCACCAGCTTCCCCTGGCATCTGCGATTTTGAAACTGTGGAAATAATGTGCATTGAAGAAGGATTTTGTTTTTATTTACACGTTTATTTAAAAATGTTAAATGTTCTATCTTCTAGCCACTTCAGAGCTATTTAACAGCCCATCCGCTCACATGGCCTGAGTACCATGAAAGAGCATTGTTTTACTTTATCTTACTGTACCTTATAGAATCTTTACTTTATTAATATCTTTGAGATGATAGGTCACTATATGAAATATTCTTTAATTTATAGACCAAAGCCAGTTGTATCATGAACAAAGCATCTTTTCTTTATTTTTTCTTTTTTCCTTTTAAATCACATTCTTTACGTGCATTTTGAATCAGCATTGCATGTGGAAGGCACAGGGATGATTTGGTGAAGGCGGTTAATACATTTTTGTTCTGAAGTGTCAAATGGTTGCAGAATGGTGGACCTGTCCTTCTGATTCAGTTTTATTTATCAGTCCAATACATAGCTACTTATAAACATGGACTCTCCTAAAGCTGGTTAAGATTCTAGACCAAGTTTAGCCCCATATCACCTTACCAAGCTATGAATCAGGTAACTTAAACCGCTTGCAGGGACAGTAGAGCTCGAGAGAATCAAAGCTGAAGGCCTGTCTCATTTTGCTGACATTCTGCAGGTCTCATTCTGCAGGGCTGGTGTGTACACAGAAAGCAGGAAAAGAAGCCTACAAACACCCCAAACCAAAACCTTTGCTTAAACATTTATTTTTATTTTATGTGTACGTGTGTGTGTGCACCATGTGTATGCCTGGCTTCCTAGGAGACCCTGAAGCTGGAGTTATAGACAGTTGTGAGCTACCATGTGGGAGCTGGGAATTGAACCTGGTTCCTCAGGAAGAGCAGCCAGGGATCTTGACTGTCGAGCCTTCTCTCCAGCCCTGAAGTTCTACCTCCTGATGGAAATGGCAAAACAGTTGTGGTCATCTTTAATCCTCCTCTTTTATAGAGCAAAAATGTTACTATGATAGTTTAGATGCTTGTACTATTGACATCATTTTTAATTACAAAGAAGTCAGCCACCATTTCTCAAGTATATTTTCTTTTTCCTCTTTTTCCCCTATTTGTAGCTTCTATCACAGGTGTACTCAACTCTCTTGGTTTTGTCCCACAGGCCACTGAGTCTCTGCTCATTATCGCCAGACTCTTTGTTCACTGACATTTTTTCTCTATAGTAGCCAATTTGCTCTTAATTCCGTATGGTGTGTGTTTTTTTAAAAAGCCTTTTGTATTTTTAAGCCTTAGACTTCCCATTTGTGTTAAAAAACAAACAAACAACAAACTTTAAAGCTTTTACTACTGCTGTTTCTTGTCTGTTCATTCACTATGTCAACCTTTTCCTTTAAATTCTTGAGCCCATTTACCACGGCCATTCTAATGTTCTTTCTTGATATTTTCCACATCTCTAGATCTGTTTCTACTTTTCCATTTATCTGGATTTATAGTATTTTATGATAGAATATTAGACATTTTGGATGTTATGATAATGGAGAGGTTGGATTTTCTTTCTTTTTTAAAAAGAAGGCCAGCTTATACTCTCACAGGTAGCTAATTTACTGACTGATCAGCTTGATTCTACCAGGCTTATTTTTAGACCTTGTCTGGAGAAGTCTATGGTGTGGGCTGGAGTACTGTTTGGGGAGTCTGAGTTGAATGCACGAGGTGTGGTTGGAGAACCCTGTCCTTTTCGGCTGTTCAGAGCTCCTGGATCTGTGAGAATGCCTGACCTACAGGATCCTGAAGAGCTCTTCTACAAAACTGTGCTCGGCCAGACCTCTCTAGCCTGTGCCTGTGCAGCTAATGATTCCATAAGGCCCCACCCTCAGTACACTCCTTCCATGGCCTATTCTGTGAGTCACTTCACTGCAAATTGCCACTACCGGCCCAGTGAGTCCACCATGCTTCCTCTTTGTCCGTGTTTCACATAGAACATCAGCAAACAACAAGACAGTTATGTGACTCCTTCTTTCCCTCTTGTGTTTCTCTTCTTGCTTGGACCACAGTCCAGTGTTGCCTGTTATCTATTTTCTGAAAGCAGGTGCTTTGTGTATTTTCTCAATTTTTATTTACGATGCAAGAATTAGTCTGGCATGCCATCACAGTGTGAAGTGGAAGTTTCTCTTCCTTTAATAGTGATACAGGAGGTGTGTGTGTGTCCTCCACTCAGGACCCACATATGATAACATGTATTCTAATACCAAATTATGCCATAGATTTTTATTTTCATTTTTAGATAGGTGATCACTAGCCTTGGCTTGTTTAGAGCTCGATATGTAGACCAGGATGGTTTCAAACTCACAGGTATCCCCGTGCCTCTTCCTCCTGAGTTCTGGGATTAAAGATGTGGCATCGTGCCCTGCTAGAATATTTTAATAAATAAAACTTTCCTATTAGAAAAAAAAAAAACAAACCAAATGAATTGTCCTTCTCTGTGGTCCTTAAATGACCATTCTGGATGATCCAATATGGACATTGGTTAGCCTGTGTCTTAGTTTCTTTTCTGTTGCTGTGAAGAGAGATCAGAACTTAGGCACCTTATAGAAGGAAGAATTTATTGGTGTTACAGTTCCAGAGTATAAGTCTATGACCATTATGGCAGAGAGCTAGGCGGTAGGTAGGCAAACATACTGCTGAAGCAGTAGTTAAGAATTATTTTGGGTGCACAAGCAGGAAGCAGAGAGCTAACTGAAATGGTGTGGGCCTGCACCCAGTGACACACCTCCTCCATCAAGGCCACACCTCCTCCAGCAAGGCCACGCCTCTCAATCCTTCCCAAACAGTTCCACCAACTGGGGACCAAGTATTTAAATACAGAAGTCTATGGGAGCTATTCTCATTCTAACCACTACAACCAGCCACACCTGTCAGGGCTGGGCTTGGCTGTTGTTTAATGGGTGTGGTTTGGTAGATTTGTGATCTGATTAAATGGGTCCCAGTTTAGCATCCTTGCTTACTTCTCCTTTGGGGTGGTACCAGGGGCACCAATAGCAGGTGTTGAGAGATACTTGGTGCTCGATGGGGAGGCAGAAATATGCAAGGAGTATTCTATGAAGAGCTGGGACCAAAACAAATGGCTAAGAAGGTCCATGGCTTCGTAACTAACTCAGAAACCACTTTTCTCTTAGTAAGATTCCCAACCAGCTGGTTCAGTTTGCTAGTCTTTTTCAAACCTTTCCTGCTGAAAATCTATTTCCCTCTTCTGATGCTACTGATTGTGTGTCCCATGCTTAGGATGGGCCGAGATGATTCTAGCCAGAAAATTACTGGCCCAGGCTAACTACTGTCAGTTTTCTTGCCTCAGTATAGACAAGACTTTATGACCCTAAGTGATATTGCCGTAGGCTATTGGCTTAGATATACAACACATGGAATAGCATATAGAATAGAATATACAGTTCCACAGAATAGAATTCATGCTTCCATTCTCATTGCTTAAGAATGGGATAATTAGTAGGCAGGTATGAACCTCATACCTGTAACCTAGAACTGGGGAGGTAGGAGCAGGAAGATTGTGAATTCAAAGCCAACCTGAGCTGCTTAGACATTCCAGGTTGGTCTATGAGACCCTGACTCCAAAACAGACAGATGACAGACGGGCAGATAGACACACAGGCAGACAGACAAACAAGAAGCAAGCAAAAAAATTTCAGGAGCATCTGACTCTCGCCCCAGCCTCATGAGAATCTCTCGCTGACTCCTCTGTGAATCACCTCCAGAAAAAGTCACTAGTTCTGTTTTAGCCTGAAACATTTTTTAAAAAGCATCTGTTACCTGACTCATCGTGGACACTCTTCCAGAATGTAAAAGATTAAACACAACGGTCTTTTACCCTAATGCTAGCAGGACAAGCATATTGTGCATTTGGGGTGGTCTACTTCAGCTGGCATCTACAGAGCCTGTGGCTGAGGGTGTGTGCATGGCCTGATGGTGCTGTCCTGACCTTAGATACTAAGGCACAATCAAGAGATGTTTGGAAGTGGGCTTCTGAAATTGATATAGCCTTTTATTTTCTTTACTGAGGACCAACCTTGTAAGTGCCAGGCAAGTGATCTACCTGAGCTACATCTCCATCCCCTAGACAAGGCTGTACTTTGATTTTGAATTGTGGTTTAAATCTGAAGAAACAAAAGACTGCACGGAATGTGGTCAAAAGACCTCCCTCCCTCCCCATTCACTCACAAATGCCAGATGTGATGTATGCCTTACCTGGTCTCCAGGTAACAGTGAGATTTTTCAAGGGCCACAGAGCAGTGGCTTTCAGTCCCCTGTGGAACCTGTGACATAGTGGCTGTATCCAACGGGGAGGTGAAGGTATATGGGCCTCCTAACCTTTGTTCAAGGCCAAAATGGTGGTCTTCATGATCCCCAGCCACAATCTCTGATCTCATTTTTGTTAGAAATAAGTTCAGGGTCACAAAGAGACCACCACTCCAGTTAAAGTGTCTCAACAAGGCAAAGCTTGACTTCTCATCAGAAGGGTGAACTACTCATGAAAACAGATCAGGGACACAGGGACAGGAAGTTGACTCGGGATTTTAGTCTAATGTAAGCGGTGACTGTGGCTTTTCCCCATTGGCCGGGATCTGACTTCACTGTGTTTCATGATTGTCACAGAGAAAATGAAGGCAGGTGGGAAGGAACTTAAGTCATTTATAAGTTCCAAGAATGAATGAATCAGGGCTCGCTCTCTCTCTCTCCCCCCCCCGCCCCCTTGTGTGTGTGTGTGTGTAAGTGTAGAAAGGATGGTGGTGCTTAAAACATTTGCATTTGAGGTTTGCTAGGTATGGTAAGAGGAAAATATTTACATAAAAGTCTTACAAAACAGGAGAGATAGTAAGGTTTGAACTCCTTGTTGCAAACAAAAGTTTTCTAGCGGTTGACAGAAAAGACTAATGTTTACTGTTTCTTAAATTTGAACCTTGAAGGGCACTTTCCTTTTCACTATTTTATAGAGATGTAAAATCAGGTAGGCTGTATTAAAAATCAGGCATTTCCATCAGTCTGCCCTCAGGGATCTAGCAGAACTTATGTAATCACTTGCTGCCAGATGTGCCAGGGTGTGCCAGGTGTGCCACGCATAAAAGGGGTGCCACCCCAGCTCTCTCTCTGTCAATTTCTCTCTCTCTCTCAATCTCTCCCTCTCCCCTCCCCTCTCCTTCCTTCCCCCTTTCCTCCCCTACTCTCTCTGTCTTGTTCATTCTCTCTCTCATTCCCCATCTGTTTGTCTGTCTGCCTGCCTGTCTCTATCTTACCATCATGTCCACACTCCAAGACAGCCTTTTGCTCCCTCTGCTTCTCTAATAAACCTCTTAGACTAGATCTGTTTCCTGGCATCATTTCTTAGTGACACACCTGCCTTGGCATGGCCAGCCAAAGGTACCCACCTTCACAGCATTTATCCTATCAGCCTGGCTACTAGGCAGCAATCTGCAAACTCTGTGACCTCTGCTTCTTGGTGGCAAATGCATAGCCATTGGAAGGGTTGGAAAGACCTTGCCAGGCCTTGGTAACTATGAGCACACTGACAGAATCAAGCATCACAGAAGACAAAGGAAAATTTTGGGTAACTGAGTTGAGGGGTGTGTGTACGTGTTTATATATGTGCTCCTATGTAGGGATCCCTGTATCAGCTTGTGTATGCGTATATACATAGGTGTGCATGCATGCGTGTAGTGAATGGATGGGCAACTGGCAGAGGGAGGAGTCAGGAGGTTAGGACTCTCTAAGAGAAAACTGAAGTGATAACAGAAACTTTACAGATGCAGTTGCTAACAGTGTTGCTATAGTTACAAAAGGAGAAATGAGAAGAAGCATTTTGTTGTTTGTTTGTTTGTTTGAAAGCTTTAGGGCTTTTTAAACAATGTACTCATGAGATCTTGCTAGAATTTTACCCATGTGACACCTCCCTCTTTTCTGAACTCCTTTCCCCTTGACTGGGAACGGCTGTATGTGCACAGATGCCCCTCACGCTGGGCACACAAGTCATGGTCTGTATGGCACTAGATAGCTTTACTTCCCTCCTTAGCAAATATATGCAGATTGAGTGAACCGTCATCAACTCCTTCTTTCTGAATTTCATTGACATTGTTGGAAAAACTTGCAATTAGGAAAGAGTAAATAGTGTTCTGAGTGGTTAATAATTGTATAATTAAGACGATAACCTGATAAGTGGCAAACATCTTGAGTTTCAAAGACCTTTGACACCTCTACATCATCGCTGGCATTATAAATACACATGATTTCATCATACCGACTTATGTGTCTAAATGTTTTTGAGTGTAAAATGGGATTCATTATACTTGCTTTCTCTAATAGGCCACGATGATCAAAAATTTCCATTAGTGTCAAAACTCTTTGTAAAGCTAAGTGTTATAAAGACTGGGATTGTTAAGTATGTATTGTTTAAGATCTTATAGCTATAATAGAAAAGAATACACACATGTCTAAAGATCCTACAAAAGGCACACAAGTATGCTAGAGTATATCTCAAGCTTTGTATTCATTGATTTCTTTAGACACTGTGTGTGTGTGTTATATTTATGTGCTTATGCATGTTTGTGTGTGTGTGTGTGTAAGCCAGAGTCCAATGCTCAATGTGTTCCCCTGTCATTCTCTACCCTAATTTTTGAGACAGGGTCTCTCACTGGATCTGGATCTCACCTTATCCACAGACCATTTCCTCAGCCCCTCCTTAGATGCTTTTAAAGGTCATGACGACTAATGATCATATTGATGATGGCACTACTACGACTAGCTTCTGTAGCCTTGTGTAATTTATAAAGGTCTCATGAGTTATTATAGCTTTGGTAATTGCTCATTAAGGGAGGGAAATATCTTTTTTTTTTTTAACATTATCTTCTTGTTAAAATGAAGAGTCAAACTGAGCTACAAAGTCATTTTAATTCAAGTGTATTTCACTAACCTTATGCCCAGTGTTCTGAAACACATACACTAATCCTCGGGAGACATTTGAGATGGAAACAGTGGGACTAGCAGAGCTGGTACAGCGAGTGAAGCTCTGGGTCAGAGCTGGCAGAGTGACAAGCATGTATCAGGCTCTGAATCCAGTTTCCAGTACTGCATAAACATATACACATACAAACACACAGACACAGAAACAGAGACAAAACAAATAAATGTAACTTATAATTTTTTAATTAAAAACTTTTTAATTAAAAAATTATCATTTTTCACTCTTTGTGGAACTTAAATGTTTAACCACGGGCAGCATCACTGAGACCTTTGTGTTAGGACTGCACAAAACCATTGATCGTTTGTGACTTAAAGTCTGGGTTTGAACCTTGCTGATCTGGCTTCCTTTGAACTTCACGGAGGAACATTTTTCTTCGGCTGCTTTTGAGTGTTCACTTTCTCCTATGTAGTGTTAAGCTGACAAGCTACAGCTGCCCTGGTCTGCCTTCCTAGCAAAGGGTGTCCCGGGGGCCGGGGGGATATACAGGGGGGCTGCTTCCTTTGGAGCGAAGAGGGACCCTCATCTCTTCTTATTTTCCCACCACTTCAGTCACATTTTCAGTTACTGGCCTTGCAATCCCTCCTGGGCTAATTTCCATGCTCTCTTTGTGTTGGACAGTCCCAGGCCTCCTGCACCAGTGCTCTGACCCCCTGTAGGTGCCGACTACCACGTGGCATATGCCCAACTGGGCTGGATGCCCTCCGAGGGGCACCTTGCTGTTCTTGCTGTGCTGACAGTGTTTCCCTCCAAGCTCACACACACTCTCTGGGCAGCACTTCGATAAATCCTGAAATCCTAGCTACATTTCAAAGTCCTGAGCATCAAGGCCTTTGCTTCTGGTAGTTTGGAAGTTCACCATAGATGGTGGATGGAAAAGGGTCCTGTGTTGCTATAATAAAATATCACAGATTGGGAAATTCATAAAGAAAAAAAATCTGTCATAGTTCTGGAGTCTGAGTGCCCATTAGAAGATGCGGGGGTGGTGGTAGGGAATCTTACTTGCAGGGTCTTCTTGCTGCAGAAGCCCATGGTGGGCAAAAAGAAGGCAAAAATGTATCGTCCATGCAAAAGTCAAAGAGAAAGGGCCTGGAGAAGGAGAAGAGGTGCCACACTCATCCTTTTATTAGGGACTTGTTCCTATGACAGCAGTATGACCCTTCATGATAGCACAACCTTCAGGGCCTGAGAATCTCTTAAAGGTCTCAACGTGGCTATCTTGAAGTCTTAGAGCAAACCACAGCACCACTGAGGCCTATGGATCCCCTGGCTCTTCCAGGCACTCTGTCATCCCAGGAGCTGAGCACTGTATATCCTAGGTCTCCTTCTTCTACAGGAAGTTCCACCCACACCTTTGCTGTGGGGATTATCTAGGAGGCTAACCCGAACCACAGACATTTTCTTTGAATTTGGTGTTCTTGACTCTGAGCAGACCTTCCGTAGCTGTTTGTAATAGAAAGAACTTAAGATGGACAGAGGAGGCAGAGAGAGAGAGAGAGAGAGAGAGAGAGAGAGAGAGAGAGAGAGAGAGAGAGAGAGAGAGAGAGAGAGAGACCTGTGATGAGGACAGGTGGATAAATATTTGGAATGGTACACTTGGTATAGCCAAAAAACTTCATGGCACAGGCCTGTAGTCCAGCACTTGGGAGGTAAAGGGAGGCGGGCAGTTCAATGTCATCCTGGGCCACATTCTAAGTTCCAGGTAGTCTCCGGGTTCTGGAGACCCTGTCTCTGGCAGATGAATACGCAACTGTATTGAGTTCTGCCTTGTGGCCTGCTTCTCACTAAGACCTGACAGGTTCTGTGCCCTCTCTCCCCCTGCAGGCCGTTGGAGCGATCTAGTGAAGATGTGGACATAATTTTCACGCGGCTGAAAGGAGTTAAAGCTTTTGAGAAATTTCACCCAAACCTCCTTCGTCAGATTTGTTTATGCGGTTACTATGAGAACCTGGAAAAAGGAATCACACGTAAGGCCTGTGACTCTCCTGGTGTATACTTATGTGTGGCTTGTGTTCCTCCGCGGCTACTGTCAGGGGACAGATAGCATCCACAGAGTCTGGTACCAGATATTTGGGCGTCCAAGTGGGCTGATGTCTCTCTCCCCTGTGTTTATTTTGCTTCTCAGTCTTTTGTCCACAGTGTGAAATTGTTACCCCACCCCTCACCCCCAACCCCAGGGCAGCAGCTCACTTTCCAGATGGGTCTGGAAGGACAGACTGACATGCCCATTTAGCTGTGTCCTTAGAGATTCAAATAATTATCCTCTTTAAACCAGGAAAGAGATGACTGCTGGGCTATTAACAAAGTTTTCTTGTCTAATGCTGTTCACTATGTTTTGAACAGACCTCCATTATAAATAGTATTTATTTTAGGCATGAATCGGGGGCAACAAGAACAAAACAATGGGGTGAAAGCTGCCTTTTTAAAGTGCTTTTCTTTTCACTAAGAAAGCGGCAGCTCCCCATTTCTAGGTATATTTTATTCTGCAATAACAGAACACTTCCATCCAACTGCCTTGAATAACTAGTGACTCATTCAGGAGGAAAGAGACAAGAAACCAATTCCTGGTGTATGAAAGAGGTGAGATAATTCATGGCTGGTAGTGAGAAGCCTATGGGCAGCATAGCCTCCTCTGTGCACCTCAGGGCTTGGCTTGTGCCTCAGGCAGCTGCAGCATGGGGAGGCACTCCACGTCTACAGCAGAGATTCTCCCTGAAGGACTGTTCCCTCTCAGCTCCCCAGCAGACTTCCTGTGTTGTGTCACTGGCTAGAGTTGTACCCTGTGGCTGAAGTCTAGCCCCTGGCTTGATTAGAACAATCTTCACCATGTCAGCGGGGCTAGGACTTTTTGGACCAGGCCCGAGGATAAGAGTGTGAATTTGCATCAAATCTAGTTTGGTTGGGTGAGAGCACATGCTTGTGTGCTCTGGGTGGGGAAGGGACAGTATCATTGTAGAGTAATTTGGGAAATTAACAACAAAAGTTACCTGTCATCCCCAGACCTAGAGATGACTAACAATATTTAGTATGAGCCTGTTGAAATGTTTTCCCAGGTTCACACACACACATGGTCATGTTTCTGGTTTGAAAAGTTTCTTCACACAGGGACAAGGTTAGGTGGCTCTTTGGAAGGTTAGGTTCCAAGCATCCACTTGGGACCACTCACAATCCACGTAATTCCAGCTCCTGGGGATCTGAGATTCTTTCCTGACCTCTGCAGGCATATGTGTGCACGCATGCACACACATAGTCACTCATACACACACACACACACTCATACAGAGTGAGAGCCATATACTCTTACTCCATCTCTGTCCTGGCATGGATGTCCATGGCTCTCCACAACACGCCCACTGAGCAGGCTCAGAGCATATCTTCACCTGTGGTCCTCAGAAGCTGCGGTTAGGCATTATGCACCAGCCCTGCCAGGCCCCTGCTCACCCTCTGAGCAGGACTTCGATTTTCAGCAAGCCATTTGCTTGATCTCTGAGTACAAACATTAAAAAAAAAAAATCAGGTCATTCCATGTGGTTCCTTAGCCAACAGGAAAGTTGGTTTGTGGAGATTTTTGGAGCAAGAGTTTCAGAGAATGATTTTCTTTTTCTCTCCTTCTTTTTAAAATAAAAGGTTTATTTTATTTGTATTCATGTGTGTGTGTGTGTACATATGTGTGTGTATATGTGTGAATGTCTGCTACACGAGTGCCAGTGCTCACTGAGGTCAGAGGAGGGGGTTGCATCCCCTGGAGCAGGAGTTTCATGTTAGTTCTCCACCTAGGAAGCTGGGAAACGTTCTCAGCCTTTGGAAGGGCAGCAAGTGCTCTCAGCTGCTGAGCCTTCGCCCCAGCCCTACCCATGACGTAGCAAAGTCTCCTAGTAACATCCTGGAACTAGTGTTTGTCCTGAAGATCTAAATGGTTTCTCTCTGAGATTACAAACTCAGAGACAATTTAGGTTCAGCAATGGTGTGGATCATGGCCACGTGCAGAGGATGCAGAAAACAAACACGAAAACTGAGGGCTCAGTCTTTATATATATATTTTTATAAACAAAGAAAAAGAATCAATCCTTTGGTAGGTTTAAAAGGAAACGTGTTATGCTAGAAAAGACATTAGGTCCATTCATTTAATTAACTAACTTCCTGACATAGTTTTGCTCTCTCTTGGGCTGGCCACAGATTCATGGTCCTCTCACCTCAGCCTGAGTACTGGCACTGTGGGCCACCACGGTGGTTTTGATGCTGACCTCTGAAATTGGGTGGCATAACGTGGCAAGGCCAATAAGCCTTTTTCCTGTTTAGAGTCATCATTTTCCAAGAATCACAGCACAGTGAAGTGTATTTAAGACGAGGCACACAGGCTGTTAGTGAATTATGACAGTCCATGTTTTGTGTGGTGCTGGCTCCCCCAGAACTCACTATGTAAACATAGTGGCCTCAGACTCACAGAGATCCGCCTGCCTCTGCTTCCCGAGGGCTGTGACTAAACCTTGGAGTTATGACGTTGAGCCAATGGATCTTCCTGGAGTCAGGGTGATCAGTTATTACAGATCAGTGTCTGGGGCCATTCTATTGATGGGTATCTGCTCCCTAGAATGTTGAATCTATCGGATAAGCTTTGTGGGTGGATGGCTTTGAGGAAAGCCATGTTGTATTCTTGTCGGAATGGATCAAAGAAGGGTGAGAATCAGCCAAGCTTGCCATGGCCAGTGGGGATCTATCAGGTTGCAGTCATCAAACCTGTACATGGTCTGCTGACATCACTGTTTCTCTTTCAGTGTTTCGCCAAGGGGATATTGGAACCAACTGGTATGCTGTCCTGGCTGGGTCTTTGGATGTTAAAGTGTCTGAGACCAGCAGTCACCAGGTAATCTACCCTATCATTAAAAAAGAAGTGTGCTGGGTGTGGAGCTCAGTGGTGAGGTACTTGCCTAGCATGTGTGAGGCCTCAGGTTCAATCCTCAGTAACATATCACATGCAAAATAAAATAAAATAAAGCTAGGGTGTATCATTACTGTTGTCTTTAGTAAGATTTGTTTTTCTGAGGATTTCATATATGAGTACTGTATTTACACCATTACCAGCTCTCCCTCTCCTGCTCCACCTCCTTGTGCCCTCCCAGCTCCCTCTCAAATTCATGACCTTGTCTACCACGTTTTAGAGACATATTTTCAGACCTACTTCCCCCACAGTAAGTGTCCATTGAATTCCTTAGTTTAGTCACATCACAAACACACACTGAGAGTCTCGTGTGACGTGAGCTTGGTGTGAAGGGTTGGAACAGTCAGGACAGGGATGCAATGGCTGCTGGCTCCGGAGCTGCCAGCCTCTTGGGAAGTGCAAACAGTGCCACTGCAGCGTGACAGACAGTTTCATCACTGCTATACGAGGTGCGAGCACCAGGAAGGGCGTCTCTTGCGTCTCTCTGGGAGTCTGTCTTCTCTACATTGCCTGGTGACTTTTTTTTTGTATTAGAAGTTGTCCCCATCAGCCTCCTGGGAGCTGCAGAGATGCAGGGGAAAGTGGCTGACAGAGGTCCCTCAAACACTGCTCTCTCCACAGCTGGGCATGGTGGCACACGCCTTTAATCTCAGCACTTCGGAGGTAGAGCCAGGTGGATCTCTGAGTTCGAGGCCAGGCTGGTCTACTGAGTTCCAGGACAGCCAGGGCTACAAAGAGAAACCTTGTGTGGAAAACCCAAAAACCAAAATCAAAACAAAAGCAGTCCCCCAAACAACCAATCAAGCAAAAAACACAGTTCCAACTCACCAAAACAAAACAAACAAGCAATAAACCACACACAAAGAACCTCTCTTTCCCAGCCTAGGCTAGGGTGGCGGTTCAGTCAGGATGGTGCCTGCTGTATAAACAGAAGGACCAGAGTCCAACCCTCAGCATCCACATAACAGCCTGCTTGTAGCAGAGTAGATTAAAATCCCTGCCCGCGGTTTCTACCCTGCCTTTGACTATTGAGTTCCCAGGTGAAAAACACACTCACAGCCTTCATGTTTTTAATAAGCCGTAAGCAGCACAGTAGCCGGACAGCTGGTTATTTGGGGGCCATATGTAGTAGAGAATATTAAAATCCTGGCCTGGGGTTTCTACCCACCTTTAGTTGTTGCGTTCCTGGATGAAAGACACACAGCCTTTATAGATTTAATATGCCTTAAACAGCACAATATCTGGGCAGCTGCCCACCCTCCGTGCTGCTAGAATCTACTTTTCTATCAGTAATCCCAAGTTAGTACTTATTATTTACTATGTTCTATCTGGGCTGCTCTTAGTTCCAATTGGGCAGCCCTTAGGGCCACGTTTTTATGGCTTAGCAAACCCATGGCGGCTCTCCTTTCTCCTCTCCTTCATGTTCTTTTATTTCACGATGGCTTCTCCCGCCTCTTCCCCTCCTCCTGATCCTAAGCCCAGAAACCTCAGCCCCAGCCATGTCTCTTTTGCCCAGCTATTGACGGTTGGCATCTTTATTTATCAATCACAATTAACTGGGGGCAGGGTCACTCAGTGGCTTACTTGGGACTCTCTTGCTTTCGGGGTAACCAGTCTTGGGGGCCCCCAATACAAGCAGCACTAGGCCAACCCACTACACCTGCCAGCTCCCCTGGAGCTGGAGTTATGGATGGTTGTGAACCACCATGTGGATGCTGGGAACTGAACCCAGGTCCTCTGAAAGAACAGCTCATGCTCTTTGCTGCAGAGCCATCTCCTCAGCAACAGATACCCTCTTAAAACCATATCTCAAAAGACTGTTGGTGGGGTAGAATTTGGAACATACTTGGTTTCCTGTGTTAGGCTCACTGCTGTAGATGGCTACTGACCCCTTTGGTGACCAAGTCACTCTTGTCCCACAGGTGCTTTCCCTGTGTAGCAGTGTGCAGAGAATTCACCAGGCATGGCCTGCAGCTCCTGCCTTCCAGTTGTGGTGACTCATCCCCTCCTCTCTCTCACGACTGGTTTTCCTTGAATGTCAGAGAAGACTGATTTTTATCAGCTGCCTCAGTTTCCCAGTGGGTCTGAAAACAGCTGCCCTCTTTGTACAGTCACCCCGAGTAGACAGTTTTCCAAGCCCTTACCAGGTCTTGCATTACTCTTTGAACCCTCACATAGCCATGGGTTAGGTTTATTCCTGTTTTCTCTTTACAGATGAGGAAACTATGCCTGCTGCACAGCCTAAGGGATGTATTACCTTTAGAGAGTAAGGGAGCTAGGATTCACACACAGGCAGTCCAGTGCCTAGTCACATGCTATAAATCACTGCTCTGTGTGGTCTCATTGAACCATGAAGAGGGCTAGGAATGTAGTGCAGGTGGTAGAGAGCTTGCCTAGCTTGCAGCTGCCCACCCTCAGTACTAGATGAACCAGATGTAGTGGTGTACAATATTCTAGGTGGAAGCAGGAGGACAAGAAGTTCAAGGTCATGCTGAGGTACATGGAGAGTTGGGGTCAGCTTGAGCTACAGGAGACTGCTTCAAAATAAGAAGGAAAAGAAAGTAAGATGATAAAATATTACCCCCCCACACACACACACGCACACAAATGTGTAGAACGCACTCACGTGTGTAAACAGCACTCACGCACACACACGCACGCAAGCACATGCATGCATGCACGCACTGTTGCCATTCTGCAATGCTGGTGGGTGCTCCTGAGTGTCTCTGCTTAGAGCTTCTTGGTACTCATTCGCCTGTGAGGCTTCTGCACAGATGTGCCGCAGGGAGGACCTTGCACAGGGTCATTTGCCAGTCCCTCTTGCTCTTGGATTGGCCCTGAGTAAGTCCTGATGGAGAAAGGAGGGGCGCTGGAAAGGAAAAGGAAGGAAAGACGAAAGTGAGGGTTAAGGAGGAGAGAGAAGAGGGAAGACAGGGCAGCCATGACGGTCACACAGCCGCTGCTGTGGCCGGAGACTTTGATGGGGTTAAAGTAACACGTGGTCAGGGTCTTCAGGAATATTTCCTGAGGCAATGGGAGAGCCCCGTGAGGTCCTAGCAGGGGAGAGCTGATTAGTTCGGGGTTTTACACTTTAATTTAATATAATTTAATTGTAGGTGTTTACTATGTAATTTTGACCTTAAACCTAACGCAGAAAGCTTTTCTAAGCTGGGCTTGGTCTCCTAGTCTCCTAAATTGTGAGGAGTTACTAGCTTTCTGCTGCTGCTTCCTTACTGTCTGCTTTACACACTCCCTCCTATAAAGCTTAGCCAGCTTTCTGGATTTATTCTCATCATTAGGATACAGGCAAGAAAAGGGACATTGACTCCACCTGTTCTAGGAGGCAGACAGGGGGCGCCGGCTCTCAGGCAGCTCATGGTCCCAGTTGTGGGACAGGAAGAAGCTAAGGAGAGTTCGCAAGATGGCTGACCCTCCTCCCACCAGACTTCCTGAAAAGAAGAAGAAGGGGGAACCTCGGTTTATCTGGCTAGCTGTTTGGTGGGCACTGGGCCTCTGCCTGGTAGCAGTGGGGGCCAGTCAGCCCGACTGCGTAGCTTGAGAGGATAATGCCCTTTGTAAGAGAAAAAGAAGCAACTAGAAATAAGAGGAGAGAGGGAAAGAAGAAGAGAGAGGTTGCTCTTGAGGTTCGTGGGGCTTGGGGTTGGTAGAGGTAATACTGATGTTACGTTCTTGAGCACGGAAGCTGGAAACTGACTTTTTCTTATGTGGGAACACCAAGGGAAATGGATTTGTTCTTAAGACCATCAGCTAAGCCAGGCAGTGGTGGCACACGCCTTTAATCCCAGCACTCGGGAGGCAGAGGCAGGCGGATTTCTGAGTTCGAGGCCAGCCTGGTCTACAAAGTGAGTTCCAGGACAGCCAGGGCTACACAGAGAAACCCTGTCTTTAAAAACAAAACAAAACAAAACAAAACAAAACAAAACAAAACAAAACAAAACAAAACAAAACAAAACACCATCAACTAAAATTGAGACAAGGCTCACCTACCTTGGGAAGGGTAACATGCTTTCTTTAAAGTTTATTTGTGGGTAGCAAGATGGCTGAAAACAATCATGCAAGCCCGGAGACCGAAGTTTGATCCCTGGGGCGTATGCAGAAGGAGGAAGGATGCAATAGACTCTATAGAGTTGACCTCTAACCTCCACGTGTGTCCCATGGCATGTGTGCATCATCCCCCCAAATGATACATGAAAATGAATAAATTTAAATTTTATTCACTATGACATTAATCACATCCAAAAACCCTTTATGAGAAATCTAGTGTTTGACCAGGTTGGCCTACAACATCTATCATAGCACTATATCCTTTATGCCTATCTACAGGGACTGGCTTCATCTGTAGGCACTTATATGCTGGTGTATTCGTAGGCTTGGATATGAGACTCCATGACAGCAGTTCTAACCCTCCGGGGCCACCCAGATGCAGATCAACTAAATTTAAATTTAAGTCTGACGTAGTTCAAAGTTTGCATTCTTCCTGTTGCCCACACACAAGAAAGAGTGAGTAGAGTTGGAGGTAGGAAGTGAAGAAAGAGAAAGAAAAAACAGTTACAAGAGATTGAAGCAGACTGGGAGAGGATCTCAGAGAGCTGTGCTCAGGGTCCAGTCACCGGAGAGGAGAGAGCAGCCTTCCTTAGCTAGCCTGCGTCTCCATTTTCTTTCTCTGGGACCCTCTGTCTGTCTTCTCACCAAGTCAGAAAGGATACAGTGTCAAGCTCTCAAATGCACCCCAGTTTTACCCCTGGGTGGGGGACATTAGATGCTTTCTGGGGCAGAACTGAGCAGAGCAAGAAAGGCTTCTGGCGCAGGAGTGCCTCCTACAGGCGGCTGTGCACCGAGCATCCTACAAGCATCGCAGTGGCCACGTCCTGCGCACGACCTGTGATCTCTTGGAAGCACCGATGAGACTCATTTTATCCCAGTGACGTGCTCATGCGGGTCAGGTGGGGCAGCCAGTTCCTTGTGACTCTGGGGCTTATGTCCTTGCCGACAATGGGTGCCCGAAGGCTGGGGAGAGGGAAGGATAGAAGTGAGGCCAGCTGGGATCACAGTTGTGAGGAGAGGCCGCTCCCTGTGGGGCTCCTCTCTCCTGTCTTCTGCCTGTGATGCCAGCTCATAGTCCCAAGCCTTCACCAACATACCCACCCACACTCATCCTTGACCGCCTCTTAGATCTGGCGATGTGCGGTTAAACCAGTGTGGTTCTCCATTCCATAGCACACCCAAGCGGTGAAGTGGGATGGACAAGGGAAGAAAACGGAGAACGAGAATGGCAGGTTACAGGGTAGGGGCGAAACTGTTAGAAGGGATGTCAGTGTGTTGTGTGGGCAGCTGGGAGAACGAAAGGATCCTGACTCGGATGAAGGAGTGGGTGGTGGTGCCCCTGAAGAGGCAGGCATAGTATTTTTTTGTGCTATAGATTTATTGGGTTTTATCGACTTGATACTTTTTCTGAAAAAGTTACCCTATTTCATGAGGCGCCAGGGGGTTAAGAATGCATATATAAATATTCTATTTGCCTCATAAACTCCTATTACCTTCTGACCATTCTATATGCTATTTCCTTTTCCATCACTCACATTGTGCCAGGAGCTTAGGAACACTGTGTGTGTATGTGTGTGTGTGTGTGTGTGTGTGTGTGTGTGTGTGTGTGTGTGGCTTGAGCCCACCCAGAGGTTGGCCCACGTGTGCTTCGTCATGCTTGTCCACAGAGAAGTCATGGTCTCCTTAGGATGATGGAGTGGCAAAGCTGAAGAACTAGAGATCACTGGGACCCCCCGTCATCCCTGAGTCTTTCCTTTTCCATTGTCAGAGTTAGTCAACATGTGAGGTGGCCTATTGAAGTGTCCAAAGGTGTCTTACTAGTATCCAGGGGATCTGCCCACTGGGATGCCTAAGATCACAGTAAAGAAATCCACCGATCCCACATTGTAGAGAAGTATGAAAATGATTCAGGGAGTGAGTGGGCCTGCCAGTGTCAGGCCTTCGCTGTGTGGTGAGAATGGGGCCCACTGGGCTTCAGGCCTAGGGATGGCTTACCTCCCCAGCACAGGGGTCCAGCCCACTGTCAGCAGCCAGAATTAGTTGGTGAGATAGGTCTTACTCAATAGCCCTGCTTGGCCTGGGACTTACTGTATAGAAGACAAGGCTGGCCTCAAACTCAGAAATGCACATACCTCTGTCTACAAATGACACAAAATCCCATTGAGATCTGCATAGCTCATTTCTCAAGCAGTTATATTCTTCCTACTTCTGATGGACCCCAGAGCCACACCCTGCTTATTTGGCCTTGATTTCTGGGCAGCTGAGTCCCCCAAGCTAAAGGCTTCCAGAGCAACCTGACTGGGAGAGAGTAAGCCCCTGGATAGCAGGAGCACCTCCCACCAAGAGACCTTCCCCAAGACCTGATGCTCTTGTTCCCAGTTCCCGCATTGCTACTTTGTAACAACCGTGTTTGCCCTCAACATCCTGGGAAATGCAGAGCTGCATCTCCCTGTGCCCGGGAGCTTTTAGAGACCTGCAAACCCTCACGCCTATCTTCGTGTTTTTATTCCATGCTTATTTTTCTTCACCACCAAGCTTGCTGCAATGTGCACTCACATCAGAGACATGTCTCCCAGCTTCTCAGACAGCCTTCCGGCCTTGGCCGTTCTTTTTGCTATTTTACGGAACTTTGACCAGCCAACAAGGGGGTGTGCCTACAGGCAGCATCCATGTCTAATGTCGTCCGACATGACACACATGTTCATGTAGGTTTCTGCTTGGCAACAGGGATCTTGTTTAGGTGTAGTCTCTCCAGTTCCCCAGTGACACTTTGCCTGCATCTCCAGGGACATCCTACCCCCAAAACAATACAAACAAATAATAGCAATAGTGATGATGGTGGTGGTGGTGGTGATTATGATGATGACAGTAAACCTTAAAGTAGGCATATATACCTACTATATTAGACAACAGCACCCAACTCGTGTGTGTGTGTGTGTGTGCGCGCACAAGGCCTTTGCTTTTCCTTGCAGATTTTATAGGTGAGGAGAATTTATGGTATAACAAATATCTAAATCCTAGAAATATGTATGCTTTTTCAGCTATTCTGGAAACACCTAAACTAAGGGAAATCTCCAATCATATCAATTCCTAAAGACAGACTGACTTCCATGTTTCAAAATAGAGAATGGTGCTTTATGATGTCATTAAAGCCTGTGCATCTCTGTAACACTCACTGTTATCTTTATTTGATACAAACCCAGCAACTCCGTTGGGTATGGCTATGCACAGTTAGATACGCTATGAACTGAGGCTAGTGGGTCCTACCTTAATGAATCGCTGTATATAAAGCACTTAGTACAAAGCTTTGAATGATCAGGGTCCCGGTGTTTTCTGCTAACTAATAAAAAGTTGGCTGCCTAGACTGGAGAGCTGTTGGCTCCCATGCCTGCAATGCTAGTAATGGTCACAAGAGGGCAGTGTTAGAACATGAAAACCAGGAACTGCAGCCCAGTATTTTGAAACTGCAGGAGTTTAAATTTTGTTCAGCCATTTCACTGGAGCAGAGATTCTGGGCTGCACTTGGCCTTGGTCTCCACTTCATTCCACCCCCTCATCTGTCATTGTGCCATTATCTAGCAATTTTTACTCTGGTTTTGAAAAAAAGATCTCTTGCTGTTTTTCTCTCTAAGGTCAAATAGAAAACCTTTAGTCATCCCTGCCTTTGCTTTTACAACACAGATGCCTTTGTTCATTGCAGTTTTGATTATTAAATTTGAAGTACAGCTCTCTCTCCCTCTCCCCCCACCTTCCCTCCCTCCCTCTCTCCCTCTCTCACTCCCTCCCTCTCTGTGTGTGTGTCCTTACCCCCCCCCCTCCCCTCCCCCGCTTCCTCTCCCTGATTCTTTCACTTGGCCACTCACTCTGTTCGCTTTCCTTTCAGTGACATCACCATTTTTGGGAGACATTACTTGAACACATTTCTGAACAATTTCCTGAAGCCCAGAAAATGTAAAAGGTGGCAAGCTGGTTGCAGATGGTGTCACCGCTGACTCCTGCCGGAGCTCTGGCTGGGACTGAGCTCTTCATTAGGAATGGATATGTAGTTGACTTAGCATTCTGCACAACTCACCCTACATGTAGTTTTGTTGTTGAGTATTCTTTGTCCGGGTGACACAGTGCTGGCCACTTCAGCTCTGCACTGGTTAGAAATGCCCGTGCCAGGCCGTGCTCTGCAAGCCAGCCCCAGCCAGCTTGCCTGATGTCCATTGGCTGCCCGACAAGCCGATTCCAGGGACACACTCTGAAAGGAACGGGCCTCGCCGTTGCCGCTTGCCAGAAAACACATTTGACTTAGAAGTATCTTGCCTTCCTGCTTGGCAGTAAATCCTTTTGACACACGTACAGTTGGATGCCTTGACAGACTCTGAAATTGGGTTCCATTCAATTTGATTACTTAAAAATGCTTAGGGAACTCAATAAATTCCAGGAGCAAATTCAAGCTCAGGAAGCAAAATGCAAGAGCTTTGAAACCTAGTGGCAAGTATAGGCTGGAAATGAACACTGTAAAAACATTAGCTTTTAAAGAATTTATCCTTCTGAGTCTACCTATACACTTAAAGATAACCTAACACAAATAAGATTGTTAATTCTTGACTCAATGACACAGAAATGAATAAATTCTGAATAGCTAACAGGTCTGATAACTCTTTTCGAGAGAGGGGTTTTTCTTTTTTCATCTTTGAGTCCAGGTCTTACTAATACCCCTGGCTGTCTCAGAGCTTACTATATAGAAGACCAGGCTGGCCTCAAACTCAAAACTGCACATACCTCTGCCTCCCGAGTGCTGGGATGAGAAACACGAGCCATCACATCTGGCCTAAGGTCTGATACCTCTTCAGAATCACAGGATAAATTTACATTTTCCATGAGTTTATCACAGACAAAGCTCGTGTGTATGGTATCCAATGAGTTACTCTGATGTCCCCAGATCATCTGCGCAGGCCAGGTTTCAGTGGACCATGATCGTACACTGTGACATGTAACCCTGGCCTTCTTACCACCGTGACCACTTCACAGTGTCCGTATGAACCCATGTGAGACAGCTCTGGCGAGAATGTCTGCTTTAAGACGGGAGAACGCCACAATGCAGATGCACAAAGCAGATAAATGAAGGGGTGATTAGTCGCAGTACAAAAGGATTCTTTGATTTACAGCAGGATTGTCAGGAGGGTTTCTTTGAATACAAGCTCCCCCAGAGAGCTCAAGTGTTTTGCAGATCATTCAAGCCACTTGACATCCAGACTGGGGGACAGAGAAACTTGGAATTTAAGTGTTGAAAGCCATCATTAGATGAAGCTTAATACAACACGACTGTAGAGGTTCTCTGTTGTTTAAATAAAGGCAAAAATATAATTTGCTTTTTAGAAGTGTAGAAAACCTATACATACGTGGCGATGGGACTGAGTTAGGAATTATATCGTGTTATTTTTATCTATTGAATTCTGGCAAGATGACTCAGCCAGTAAAGGTGATTGCCACCAAGCCTGATGACTTCAGTTCAAGTCCTGAAGCCCACACGCTAGAAAGAGAGAACCAACCCTTACAAGTTCTCACAACGACCTCATCGGGCATGCTATGGTATATGTGTCACGGTAGCTATTCCCCCCCAATACAGAAATGTTTAAGATGTGTTCCGCTATTAATCTTTTTTAAACATTTATTTATTTAATGTATATAACTGATCTATCTGCATGTACAGCTGCATGCCAGAAGAGATCATGAGGTCCCTTTATAGATGGTCACGAACCACCATGTGCTTGCTGGGAACTGAACTCAGGATCTCTAGAAGATTAGCCAGTGCTCTTAACTGTTGAGCCATCTCTCCAGCTGTTGATCTTGTTAAAGGCATTGCGACCATTTCACAGAGGTCTGAGAGGAGCCAAAGCCATGGAGGAAGTGTAATCTAGGTCTGCCAAGGTTTAGGCCTCTTCCACATCAGCTCTGTCTGACTCTTTTGTCTCTGTGTGGACCTCCTTTGCCTCTTGTTTGGTGCCTGTCACCACAGGCTGGTTGGCATCCTTTGGTTTGGTCCCAGCATCTAAGATGACTGTAGTTTTGTGTGGCAAAGGCTCAGGCAGGTTTAGAAACTGGTACACACAGACTGAGATATACATGTGGACAGGGACTGTGTGGAATAATTGTATGCCAACTTGACACAGGCTGCTGTCACCTGATAGGAGAGAACTCTGGAGTAAAAGCCTCATAAGATGGGGATGTAGACAGCCTGTAGGGCATTTTCTTAATTAGCGATTCATGTCAGGAGGACCCAGCCAGTTCTGAGCGGGATCACTCCTGGGCTGGGGGTCCTGGGTTTTATAAGAAAGCAGGCTGAACATGCCATTAGGAGCAAGTCAGTGAGCAGCAGCCCTCCATGGCCTCTGCAACAAACAGCTCCTGCCCTGTTTGAGTTCCTGCCATGATTGGTTTCCATAATGAATGGTTATAAGGATATATATGAGTGAAAGACAGCCTTTTCTTCCCAAGTTGCTTTGGGTTGTAGTGTTTCATCAAAGCGTTAATAGCCCTAGGTAAGTCAGGGAGTCAGAAGGCAGGCCCAGTGGGGAGCTGGACTCTACCCAGGCTCACTTGGAAATCTCCCCACAGAATGACTACCTGAGAGCCCTCGGTCTACAGATGTATTGTCAAATAATGCATCGGCAGGAACAGGAAGTCTGCAGCTAGGTAAAGAGACTGAGTAGTTTCTAGTCTCAGTTCTCCCTCTGCCTGTTTTGGACAAGATACTGAGCATCTTAGAGTCTGAATCTGTCTAACTTCTGAGACAGCGATAACAATGATGATAGTGTGGACCACTGTAATAACATTCCTAACCTCAAAAATCCTACAGGCTTCAAATTCTGAAACTTTTTGAGTGCTAGGAATGGAGTTTTCTATGTCTGATCCGATATGACAGGTAATTCAGACACAGTTTAGGGAATGGAGTGATCACTTGGTTGATAAAATATCTGCCAGAGAAGCACCAGGATTGAGTTCAGCTCTCCAGTCCCCCAGGCATGGCCACACCATAGGTAGCCCTGTGTGACAGGAACTGGGAGGGATGGAGGCAGGTGGGTCCCTGGAGATGGCTAGCCAGCCAGCCTAGCCAGTTGGTGAGTGCTGAATTCAGTGAGAGGCCCTGTCTCAAAGGATCCTGTCTCTGGCCTCCACGTGTGCACACACATGTACATACAAAACACAGCTCAATGTGTGTACACACTTGTTTGGAATATTGCATGAAGTTACTTTCAGAATGTGCAGAAGGAAATATGACATAAAAGTGATTGTGTGTTTAGAGAGAGGTTCCTCCTGCAAAGTATCTCCTGATTGTGTGTGTGTGTGTGTGTGTGTGTGTGTGTGTGTGTAATGCAAATATCCCACAGTCTTACAAAATGGGAACTCTTCTGACCCCGGGCATCTCGCTCAACCTCTGTCATCAATCGCAACACCCAGGAGTGACTAAGCATTTGTTTCTAGTCATGCTGTGTTCAAATAACACGACATGGGACAGCATTCCACTTCCATCCATGCAGAGGTCTCATCCCGGGGATCCTACGCCACCTTCTGGCCTCCCAGGGCACTGCACTCTTTAGTTTTCAAACCTTTAGTTTGAAAGGTCCTCAAAGCTAATAACAGACCAGGGCATTCGCTCACCGCTGTTCCCTGTTCCCAGGAAGGTCTGACTGCATTCTTCATTCTCTGTGGCACTGAAAACACCTTTTCCCCCCTCAGTTGACCTTAGTGAGCAATCTGCAGCCAACAGAATAGACAGACACTGTTGTCAAGATTCCCTGTGTGATAAGCATGGCGATATGAACATACCTGTAGCCCATGAACAGGCTTTAAAGAAATGTCATGTCACATGTAGAGACAGACATGTTCAGCAACAGGCAGAGATGTTCAAGCTTTGAATTCTGACCTGTGAAGATCTAGAGAGACAGTTGTATGGATGCAGGGGAACCGTCTCTTTTAGAATCTCCCACATTTATCTTGCCTTTCAACCTGTGTGCTGAGTAACCTATTAATCCCAACGCTTAGGAGAAAGTTCGGATGTGATCTATTTGATAATTTTTCCCTAAGCCCATAGGACACTCAAATTCCGATGTCGGTTGGTCTTTAGAAAATACAGATAGTTTCTGATCCCTTCCATTTCCCTGTGCTCAATTATCTCAGTGCCTAACCAATACCTCCCAGATCCATTCCAATTCCTAAGGAAATTTGTTCTTAAAAAGTGTTCTGAATCTCGTGCAACTGAAGTTTGAAGCTTCTGACAAGGAGGAGAGGGTTCCCAGCCTGACGTTCAGGATGAGAACCTGTGTTAGTTTGGATGAGGTGCTGGGTGGAATCCAGACCCTTGTGCATGCTGGGTAGGTGCTATACTGCTGGTACTGTCACGCGTGACTCTTGTCTTTAAATTTGACTGGTGCAAGCACGAAGATGAAGACTTGGGAAGGACTGATCACACACTCGCTTCTGGTGACAGTGTGGCTCCTTGGGATGGAGTTGGGCACGTGAGCAATGGACTGTGGCTGGGTGGCTGTTACTGTGGACTGTTCCAAGCAGTGCAGGTAGCAGGACCACCACAACTGAGTTTTGGACATGACCAGTCCTGACTCTGTGTATCCCGTGGTGATAAAGCTATAGCAGTTAGGAAGGGAGAGGAAGATGCCTGACAAATCTGCAAGCATCAGCTAGTTCTTACACAACGGAGGGCTTCACAACTCTCTTGCTGCATCCTTCTGAAGGGTCCCTTGTAAGTATTACAAAGTCTCTGCAGTAGTGGGGAGGTGGTGGCCTTTAATCTCAGCACTTGGGAGGCAGAGGCAGGCAGATCTCTGAGTTAGAGGCCAGCCTGGTCTACAGAGGGAGTTTCAGGGCAGGCAGGACAACACAGAGAACCCTGTCTTGAAAACAAAACAAACTTTCAACACTGGAAAGTATAGATTAGGCAAAAGAATTGGTTCTGAAGTTAAATTGACAGAAGAGTGCAGTATTCTAGTGAGATCCTTTGGGGAGCCCTCTGCTTTAGGGAACCTGTGGAGGCCTGTGGTTTGTCACCACTCATCTCATGTGTCTACCAGAATTAGAAAGTTATCCACCAAGTCTCCGAGTACTGATAACTTCGGTTCTGGGTATGCTTTTTGAATGAATTTGTTTGCAGATGTCCCTCTAGGGAATTTAGCTGCAGCTGTTCTTAGATTTCTCTCGGATCCTTTCCCCCCCTTTTCTGAAATATTATTGATTTTTATTTTCCTGAACATAATTTTAGAGGGTAATATCTTAGCAGAAGCAATTTGCCATGGTTCAAGGAGCTGGATTCTTGTGCTCATTCGTCTCAGTAATGCGATTGCAGAGTCACTAACTGGATCTTAATAACATTTGCCAATGATTGGGTATTAGATGCATGAAAGAAAAAGGGTGCCTTCTAACTGGGGGGCTCACCCTAGTGTAGCTCCTTAGTTTACAATGCCCGAAGAATTAATCTGCAGGTGATTTGCAGTGGCTATTTGCTTTGTTTGAAAGCAGTTAGAATTAAATGTAAACATTCTCGCCAGTGTTGCGTGTAGAGAGGAATTGGTTTTCACTCCTTCTTAAGTAACTTTCTTGATCACAGTTTATAGTCAGCTTCTCACGCTTTCTCCAGCATGTTTTTCCTCCGTTGTGGCTGCAGGAGGCAGCATGATATAAAAAGCTTGGCATCTCTAGTCAGAAAGGCTTAGAACCTGACGCTATGGTCCCTTTAATGCCTGAACTGAGGCCTCCAGGAACTCAGGGCTTGGCTCTTTGTTTTTTGCAGATACAGTAGCAGCCCTGTTTCAATTTGCTAATTATTGTGGTCAATCTTTCTCACTAAAAAGATAATTGTTATTAGCATTATTCAGAGCATCTGGAAACATCCTCGTGATCCCAGTATGAGAATGGACGAGTAAATAAATGGTAACACGGCCACAGAATGCAAAACTACTTACCTCCAACACCCACTGAGCTGTGTAAGAACACGGGCCACTCAGAGATATTACATTGGTTCAGAAAAAGCCAAACACAGATTAAATCCTACTGTCTGTCTCTTTCTATGTAATGTTCCCTTACAGGCACAACATCTTTTTGAAGGTGGAATCAGTGTGGCCATTCCCTTTGACGGGAGAGTCTTTACTGGATAGGGGATGCAGAAAAACTTTAGGGGTGAAAGATAGGGGGGGTGTAAGACTTGATTTGGTATCATTTACACCAGTGTGCATATTTGCCAAAATACGTTGAACCACACAATGAAATTTTGTGTTTATTTTCATACAAATTATACTTCAATTTAAATAAAAGACAAGTCTCTCACCCATTGCATATTTAATGTTCTAATGATTTTTTTTGGGGGGGGGGTGCTTCTCAGGATGCGGTGACCATCTGTACTCTGGGAATTGGGACAGCCTTTGGAGAGTCCATTCTGGATAACACCCCTCGCCATGCAACCATCGTTACCAGGGAGAACAGCGAGCTTCTCCGAATTGAGCAGGAGGACTTCAAGGCACTATGGGAGGTGAGCCTCAGGCTTCCTGCCAGCTATCGCAGTTTCCAGTGAGAGAGAGAGAGAGAGAGAGAGAGAGAGAGAGAGAGAGAGAGAGAGAGAGAGAACTGCCTCGTGGGTAATGGCGTAAAGTCAAGCCTTAATGTGTGCTTTTCTGAGCTGCTGGATGGAATTTAATTTCAAAACTTGTTTTTGAAATGAGTGAGTGAAGAAGCCATTTTGACATAAGACATCCATTTTTTTGTTGTTGTTGCTAATTTAGTGCTTGCTCGATTTTCTGTGACTTGACATACCTTATAATTATTTCCTGAATGACCATAGAGTGTTGTATGAATTTTCTCTTTCCTATTCCACAGATGTATTCTTAACCAGGGAACAAAATACTTTGACATTTTCTTTTGCGTTTTAAAAATCATTATTGACACATTCCCCGAGAAAGTGGAATGAATGGGGTTAACATCTGGCTCATTTAAATGCTTTTTAAAAATGATGTGCTCTGTAGTAAGGTACGGAAAACGGGGGGGGGGGGGCTGTAAAGATGTTTGGTTACTTGCCAACTTCAGAACGCATAGGTGGCCCAGCAGTAGATGGATGCCGCTGGTCTTGTTGGCGCTTGCATTTACTGATGCTTCCCAGCATCCCTTGGGGCTCAGCACTCATTTACAGGAAGTGTGAGAATCCATCATCTTATATGCAGTCAGTGGCAGATAGAGCGAGCACTCATAAAGGCCCAGCCGGGCCTCGAATCTTTTATGCTGTCCTTCCCTTTCAGCTCCTATAGCTTTGGATTTTAACCTATGGTGGCTCCTTGTCTTTGTCCCTGGCTCAGTATGTCCAGGAGTTAACCCATCGAGTCGGCAGGCTTCGGCACTTGTTCCAGTGTGGCTAAGATTTCAAACTTGATCTAAAGAAGAATTTTGTATAATCAAATCGTTTCCTCCAGAGCCAAACAAATGACTGATGCTTTGGGGGAGCTAGCCTGCAGGTGAATGAGCGATGATACTCGGCCGTAAAAGTCAGGCAAAGCTTTGGAGGGCCTTGCTGGTGAGGCCCGCTACTTTTATTCTTGGCGGCCGTGAATAAATTGTGGGGTTGCTTGTTTGAAATGTTTCTCGTAGAAAATATTAAAGAGCTCCAACTGCTCTGTAAAGTTCAGAGACAAAGCTCTTTTTTTTTTTTTTTTGGAAAGGAAAAGTGAAAGTCAGTTTATGTGAGGTGTGTGGGCAAAGGTATTCTGTCAATCAGACGGAGCCAGGCTTGAGGCAAATAAGCCTTTTGGGGGGTTGTCTTTCATTTTAAAGGGTAAACCGAAAAGTCTTTTCCATAATGAGAGTTTGGGAAACCGACTTAAGAAAGGTACCGTGCTGCCCTGTAGCCGCTCCGTCCGTGGCCAGTCATTTATCAGCCTGATAGGGGAGCTTTGGGGGAACGCAGAAAAACATTCCTTTCAGTTAGAAGCCTGCAGTGCTCTGAAGGAAGTTCTTGAGAAGTTGCTGCCTACAAACATTAAAACAAGCTAGCAGACCGTTTTTTTTCAGACAAAGTAATAATACAATGAGCACTTGCTTCCGGGTGTGTAGCCCGGCAGTCACTGCGCAGCTGCGTTCGCCCCATCTTGCTTTTCTTCCGAGCGAGCCTCGTTAATGTTAACGAGACAGCATGTCACCTCATCCTGAGTATCCAGTTTGTATCTCAAGGAAATTAGTGTCCAGCTACAACCCATAATACTATCTCGTGCCTACGGAGTGAATAGTAGTATCTAGTAGTATCCTAATGTCATAACCAGAGTCTATTTCATGGCTCCCCAGTTGTCCCAAATATATGTTTTATAGATGCGATTTTTATTCCCCCCCCCAAACCAGGCTCAGGAAAAGATAAAACAAAGCACATGTTATACTCAATTGTTTTAATAAACTTGCCCTGCTTAGCTTTCTCTGCATCCCTCTCTCTTCCCTTCTCTTTTCACCCCCCCCCCCCCCCGGTCTCCATCTCTCCTTCATTGGCTTCTTTACAAAGGCCCGGTCAGTTTTCTCTTGCCTGAGATTTGTCTGACTGTTTTCTCAAGTTGTTTCTGCTGACGCCTCTACCCAGGTTTTCTATAAAGAGACCCCAGGGCCAAAAGTTTAGTTCAGTCAAGTCAAATGTATTATTTGATTGCCAGAAAATTTTGATGACTGCAGCAAGAGGCTCAGAACGGCTGTCTTCTGTTGGTGAGGCTGTCTCTTGGATAGCTTGCGTCTACATAGCTCAAGGCTGATTCTTGTCCGTATTCCTCATACAGATGAGTTTTTGAAATTTAATTTATTATTATTTTTTTTGCTTTTTACTTTACATCCTGCTCCCTGCCCTCCTCCTGGTCACCCCCTCCCACAATCATTCCCCCTCCCCCTCCCCTTCTTCTCTCAGGTCCCTCTGGGTATCCCCCCACCCTGGCACTTCAAGTCTCTGAGAGGCTAGGCACTTCCTCTCCCGCTGAGGCCAGAAAAGCATCCCAGTTAGTAGAACATGTCCTACAGGCAACAGCTTTTGGGATAGCCCCCATCCCAGTTGTTCAGGACCCACACGAAGGTCAAGCTGCAAATCTGCTACATATGAATGGGGAGGTCTAGGTCCAGCCCATCTGTGTCCTTTGGTGGGTGGTTCAGTCTCTGAGAGCCCAAAGGGTTCAGGTTAGTTGACTCTGTTGGTTTTCCTGTGGAGTTCCTATCTCCTTTGGGGCCTGTAATCCTTCCTCCATAAGAGTCCACAAGCGCTATTTGGCTGTGGGTGTCTGTGTCCATCTGAGTCAGCTGCTGCTTAGAGCCTCTCAGAGATCAACAGAGTATCATTAATAGTGTTAGGGGTTGGTGCTTGCTTGCCCATGGGATCAGTCTCAAGTTGGGCTAGTTGTTGGTTGGCCATTCCCTCAGTCTCTGCTCCCTCCCCCGTGCCTGCATTACTTGTAGACAGGATACATTTTGGGTTGAAAGTTTTGTAGGTGGGTTTGTGTCTCCACTGCTCTCCCGGGGTTCCTGCCTGGCTACAGGAGGTGGCCTCTTCAGGTTCCACATCTCCAGTGTAGTGAGTCACAGCCAAGGTCACCCCCATTGATTCTTAGGCGCCTCCTTTATCCTGGGTCTTCGTGTAGTCCTGGTGATGCCTGCAACCTCCTCACCCTAGTCAGTTGAAGATTTCCATTCATTTTCATGGCCATCTAGCCATCTCTCCTGTCCTTCTACACACCTGATCCTCAACCCCCATTCCTCCCCATCCTCCTCCCTCCCAGTTCCTTCCCTCCATCCACCCTTTAGGACTATTTTATTCCCCATTCTAAGTGGGATTCTGGCTTCCTCGCTTGTGCCTTCCTCTTGTTTGGTTTCTTTGGGTCTGTGGGTATAGCGTGGTGCCTGTAGTTTATGGCTGACATCCACTTGTAAGTGAGTACATGCTGCGCTTGAGCTTTGGCGACTAGGTTCCCTCTCTCAGGATGATGTTCTCAAGTTCTATCTATTTGCCTGCAAAATTCACAATGTCTTGGTTTTTAATATCTGAATAGTATTCCATTGTGGAGATGTACCACCTTTTCTTTATCCATTCTTTAGTTGAGGGACATCTGAGTTGTTTCCAGCTTCTGGCTATTATGAATAAAGTTGCTATGAACATAGTGGAACAAGTGTCTTTGCAAAGTTAGACACCAACAACCCAAATAGTACAACTTAAAAATGGGGTACAGAACTAAACAGAATTCTCAACAGAAGAATCTAGAATGACCGAGAAGCACTTAGAGAAATGTTCAAAGTCCTTAGTCATCAGGGAAATGCAAATCAAAACAACTATGAGGTTCTATTTTACACTCATCAGAATGACTAAGATCAAAAACGCAAGAGACAGCACATGCTGGCAAGGATATGGAGCAAGGAGAACACTCCTCCATTGCTGGTGGGAGAGCAAACCTGTACAACCTCTTTGGAAATCAATTTGGTGTTTTTTTCAGAAAACTGGGAATAGTTCTACCTCAAGACCCAGCTATATCATTCCTGGGCATAATCCCCAAAGGAACAAAAATCTTTTTTTTTAATTAAATATTTACTTTACTTACATTTCAAATGCTGTCCCTTTCCTGGTTTCCCCTCTGAAACCCCCCTATCCCCTCTCCCTTTCCCCTGCTAACCAACCTGCCCACTCCCACTTCCTGGCCCTGGCATTTTCCTATACTGGGGCATAGAGCCTTCACAGGACCAAGGGTCTTTCCGCCCATTGATTACCGACTAGGCCATCCTCTGCTACATATGCAGCTGGAGCCTTGAGTCCATCCATGTGTTCTCTTTGGTGATTTAGTCCTGGGAGCTCTGGGGGTACTGGTTAGTTCATATTGTTGTTCCTCCTATGGGGCTGCAAATCCCTTCAGCTCCCTGGGTACTTTCTCTGGCTCCTTCATTGGGGACCCTGTGCTCAGTCCAATAGTTGGCTGCAAGGATCCACTTCTGTACTTGTCAGGCACTGGCATAGCCTCACAAGAAGATAGCTATAACAGGCTTCTGTCAGCAAGCACTTGTTGGCATCCACAATAGTGTCTGGTTTTGGTGGTTGTTTATGAGATGGGTCCCCAGGTGGGGCAGTCTCTGGATGGCCTTTCCTTCAGTCTCTGCTCCACACTTTGTCTCTGTAACTCCTTCTGTGAGTATTCTGTTCCCTTTTCTAAGAAGGATAGAAGTATCCACACTTTGATCTTCCTTCTTCTTGAGTTTCATGTGTTTTGCAAATTGTATCTTGGGTATTCCGAGCTTCTGGGCTAATATTCACTTATCAGTGAGTGCATACCATGTGTGTTCTTTTGTGATTGGGTTACCTCACTCAGGATGGTATTTTTCTAGTTCCATTCATTTGCCTAAGAATTTCATAAACCCTTTGTTTTTAATAGCTGAGTAGTACTCCATTGTGTAAATGTTCCACATTTTCTGTATCCATTCCTCTGTTGAGGGACATCTGGGTTCTTTTCAGCTCCTGGCTATTATAAATAAGGCTGCAATGAACATAGTGGAGCATGTGTCCTTATTACATGTTGGAGCATCTACTGGGTATATGCCCAGGAGAGGTATTAGTGGATCCTCAGGTAGGACTATGTCCAATCTTCTGAGGAACCGCCAGACTGATTTCCAGAGTGATTGTACCAGATTGCAATCCCACCAACAATGGAGGAGTGTTCCTCTTTCTCCACATCTCACCATCATCTGCTGTCACCTGCGTTTTTGATCTTAGCCGTTCTGACTGGTGTGAGGTAGAATCTCAGGGTTGTTTTGATTTGCATTTCCCTGATGACTAAGGGTGAGGGAACTGACCTGGGGGCTGTCATGGCTGCCCCAAGCCTTTCCCCCAGCTCTGTGGGCCAAGGCTCATCTGTAACTGAGAGCCCGACTTCTGATCTCTCAAGCCTGTGGTGGGGACAAGATCCAGAGGGCTCTTCAGAGCCGCAAGGCGGAGATGTTTTTATCCTGACTTCTTTTATAGGTCTCGGACTGGAATCTCGTACAAGTTAGGTGCTTCTTTCCAGTCGCCTGTTCGTGTATCTAGGTGCAGAGTGTGAGCGAGATGTTCAGTCAGTGTTTAAAGCATTTGAAGTGAAAATTCAATAAGCCTCTCATGTAGCAGCCTGTTAATCAAGGCTTTATTAAGGGGCATCCATGTGCATACACAGTGCATATAATCCCAGGAAATTGTACAAGTCTAAAGTAGCTTCTCGGGAAAGCCTGAATGGTGCTTACTTTAAGGCTTATTTATTCAACAAATGCTAAGCAGCTCCCGTGTGTCAGGCATCAGTGAACAAGGCTGGCAGAGCTCTGTTTTCAGGGCAGGGGCTCCTACTCTGCTATTAGGAGGAGATGGCAAGTAAATCAACAATGTCACTTAAGAATACGATACATCACTCTCATCAAATTTTGTGTCTATTCTCTGAGTATTGGGCTATACCAGGGGTATATATGGTACTCACTGCAAGCAAAACGTTGGATAATCGAATATGTTTTCCTTCATTATGTCAGATAATATGGTTTATAATTCAGCCACCCATTGTACTGCTAAGTGGCTCTGTTACAAGAAAATGAAAATCCAGCCTTACAAAGAGATCCAAGCTGGACCTGCTAGGAACTATGGCTGAAGACAGCATAATGTGTGGAGGAGTCTAGCCTCCAGATGCAGGAATGTCGCAACCTGTGACTCTCAGAGAAGGCACCAACCAGGTCCAGAGCTAAGAGACGAGGTGAGGTCAGGCGTTCCAGATCTTAGAAGTGTGAGAACCTGAGTCTGGTTCTAAATTTGCATGTGCGTCTCTCTCATCTGGTCATTGACTTTGGAAGAATGCTATAGGGGGTGGTCTATTTTATGTCAAGAAGCCTTATATTTAGCTTGGGGGTCCTTTAATTATCTGTTAACTCCACTCAGAGAGGAACTAAAATGGAGGTTCTTAGTTATTAGCAGATGGCACAGCCTGAGAGTAGCTAGGTGAGCAGCCACGGGAGTTCTCTGCTCTCATTCCCAGATTGGAGTTGCCGCAGACAGCAAGGGGAGTCCCTCTCTTTTCCCAGGTGAGTTCCCCAGGCTTCTGCAGCTATGCACTCTCTGAACCCAACCAGCAGGAAGTTTTGGAATCCTGTTTAATTCCATTGCAAGGACTTCTGCCTTTCTGTGGTCTCTGTGTTCTTAGTCAAAGAGGCAGCTCTGGGGTATTTAAAATGACTGTCACAGTGTGGCTAGAAACATCTCTCTATATCTAAGGCAGCAGCTCAAAGCTTGTGTTGTGGTTCATCCTTTCATTTTTTTAAAAAGATGTATTTATTTATTTATATATTTGAATACACCTTAGCTGTCTTCAGACACACCAGAAGAAGGCATTGGATTCTACTACAGATGTTTGTGAGCCACCATGTGGTCTCTGGGAATTGAACTCAGGACCTCTGGAAGAGCCGTCAGTACTCTTAACCTCTGAGCCATATCTCCAGCCCTTGTTTATCCTTCTTATATCTTACTAAAGGATGCTAACCTCTTCTCCTTTCTTCCAATGTTTTGGTTCCCAGTTTATGGTTTCATTTGAGGGTGCTGGGTTGGTCCATAGGAACATTAAGACATCTGAATTTGCAGTTATAGCTCAGAAGAGAAAGAGAGGCAGGGGACTGGAATGACTGGAGACAGTGAAATTTCTGAATTTCATCCAGGAGAAAATTAATTTTAAAGTCTTGGGCAACCATTTTTAGTTCTTGAGACAAATACAATTTATAATTTAAAGCTTTTGACACCAGTGGCATTTTTTTTTTAGGCTCGGTAAGGAAGCTAAATGGCAAAGCAGTTAAGTGGAGATCTGGGAATTTAAACCAGTTATTAATAGTTGATCAAAGATTATGGGTATTTATGCTGGATGGCAGCTATTGGAATAAATATGAAATTGATTTATAATCCACTTCTATGAGTCTCTTGGTGCTTACCTCCTGAGAATTTCTGAAGGGTTGGAACCCTAGTTCTCAACCTTCCTAATGCTGTGACCCTTTAATATAGTTCCTCATGCTGGGGTGACCCCCAGCCATAAATGTATTTTGTTGGTGCTTGAAAAGTCTAGTTTGTGTCAACGTGACACAGGCTGGAGTTATCACAGAGAAAGGAGCTTCAGTTGGGGAAATGTCTCCATGAGATCCAGCTGTGGGGCATTTTCTCAATTAGTGATCAAGGGGGAAAGGCCCCTTGTGTGTGGTGCCATCCCTGGGCTGGTAGTCTTGGGTTCTATAAGAAAGCAGGCTGAGCAAGCCAGGGGAAGCAAGCCAGTAAGGAACATCCTTCCATGGCCTCTGCATCAGCTCCTGCTTCCTGACCTGCTTGAGTTCCAGTCCTGACTTCCTTTGGTGATGAACAGCAGTATGGAATTGTCGCTGAATAAACCCTTTCCTCCCCAACTTGCTTCTTGGTCATGATGTTTGTGCAGGAATAGAAACCCTGACTAAGACACTACTTTATAACTGTAATGTTGCTACTGTTATGAATCATAATATAAATATCTGAAATACAGGATATGTGATATGTAGCCCCTGTGAAAGGATCATTTGACTCCCAAAGGGATCATAACCCCTAGGCTGAGGACCATTGATAGATGACCTTGATAGATGACCTTGATAGATGGTAATGGGAAAGGGTGGTTTGTCTGATTCTCCTTTTCAGTTAATATTGTGTGTACTTGAGAGTGCTTTTGGATTTGTTTTGAGATCTTTGCGAAGCCATGAGTCCAGTGTATTTGGAGAAATGGATGGGACAGGCTGTTGTGGTCAAGTTCAGAAAAAGCCATTAGTGGGATACCCTAGATCCAGCGTCTACCGCCTTTACCAGCCTTTCCGTTGCACAAACATCACTCTGGAATCCTTTTTCTTTTCCCATGAGTCATATTTGAACATTTTTGAATAGTATACATTGATGATTAAATTTTTGAAAACTTAAAAATGGTAATGAAATTACAGCATTTAAAAGTAAAAGTGGTATTTTAAAATTATAAATTGAGCCTTCTTAATGAGGTGGCTACTTGGCTGTGACTGTTACTCATACAGTTGTTGGTTTTTTACCATGGTTTTATTTCAGCCAGAATAAATGGGATATAGTGATTGTCAGGGTTTATCCCCCAAATATTCCTGTGGCTTCAGGAATAGCTAAAGTGATATCTCATGTCTTTTGAGATATACAATTAAATAATAAAAATAAACAGTAGATCTGGGTGTATGGGCGCATGTTTTAATCCCAGCATTTGGGAGGCAGAGGCTGGTGGATCTCTGAGTTCAAGTCCAGCCTGCTGTACAGAGTGAGTTCCAGGACAGCCAGGGCTACTCAGAGAAACCCTGTCTTGAAAAACAAGCAAATAAATAAATAAATAAATAAATAAATTTCTGTTTTAGAATAGCAATCTGTAAAAAGATATTTCCCAGAGCCATAAATGCTACTGAACAAAGATATTTGTGTCTCTCTGATCCCTAATCTTTAGAGTGGTATTTTATCTTCTAGACTCTACCAGATAAGTTATCAGTTATGAGAGGCTTTTTAACTACCGTTCTTCACTGCCTTCTTTACACACAAGGGGGACAAAAATGATTCATTTTTATTCGTAATCTCGAAAACCGCTGTGACTAAGTAACAATGCTTTCAGTGGGCATCTGCTCCTGCCTGAATCAACTCAATGCTCCTGTCTGTCTGTAACTGTCAAGAAAATGAAAGCCAGAATACCAAAGGCGCAGCGTCTGAGGACACAGATGTCAGGAGTCATCCGAGTGGATTCCGTGGCCCCCTTCAGCATGTTCACGTCAGGTTGTCTTACTTTTGCATTAGTGATTAGCTGGGGACCAGAATTTCAGATGGTTGTCACTGGCCCAGGTGGCAGTTGTCCCAGAATCTGCACCTTTTTCCTAGACAGCGCTGGAGTCTGTAAGCAGAGGACCCTGCTTCTCCGGAGGCAGAAGCCTGTGCTGACTCCTGGAAGCTTTGGATTTTCTACTGTAGGGTTACTTCCCAGGCCAGAAATTTGCATCAAAGGCCCAAGAAAAATACATCCAAAAATAAACATGAAAGCCAAGACTTCATGCCAGGAACTCCAGCCACACACATCCTGTTGGCTGGCTCTCTTGTCTCTCTTCTCACAGCTCTGATTCTTTTAGACCAAGCGGAAGCCTGCTCCAATGACTTGGACCTGATGCCGGTACAAAGGTCTCACTCCTCAGTCCTCAAGTGTCTCCATGGAGTGACAAAAGTTATTCAGGTCCAAAAAGGAAAGGAATGAAGTTGTTAGGAACTAACTAACATTTAAAAGAAAGAAAGAAAGAAAGAAAGAAAGAAAGAAAGAAAGAAAGAAAGAAAGAAAGAAAGAAAGAAAGAAAGAAAGAGGAAGTCTTTTGCTACCTGGGACTGGCCAAGCTTTCCTGGAGAGCCTTCAGTACTGCTTCCTCCCTGGGGACGCAGAGGCTATCTGTTGGATTTGAATAGGGACCTGTCACTGATGTACACTGTGCTGTTCAGATAAAGGCTGGCTGCTTACTGGATGTCTGAGAACTTCCCGCAACAGACGCATGCTCTACGAGGTCAGAAGGGTCTTTGATTCTTTGGTGAAGGGTGGGAGATTGGGGAAAGAGTATGTGTCACGGCTTTGGTTTGGCTTGAGGCATCACACTCCAGAATGTTTCTGGCTTTTCTGATTATGTTCTACCAGAGCTCGCCATGTACCAAGGCACTGCCATAATTTTATTTCATCCTTGTGGTGTCTGTGTTGGGGGATGGGGAAGAGGGGTGGTTCATCTTTTTTCTGATGGCAACATGATTTTGAATACATTTCCCGAGGATACTGTTCATAAGTAGGCAGAATTACATTGAGGACATCAATATTATAGATAGATAGATAGATAGATAGATAGATAGATAGATAGATAGATAGATGCTTTTCCTGTGATATATTTGAATGACATACATTTAAAAAACAAACCTGGGTAAGGAAACAGATTGAGGCGGTTGGTGTTTTCCTCTCTGGATGCCTGCTAGCTCTCAGATTATTTGAAATCTTTAGTGTTTATGGGAATCCTGTTACATTATTGATAGCTGGAAGTCCTATCAGCCCCCCTCAACCCCCAACTGTGATCTCACTGTTTCACAGAAGTTTCTCAGGAGATCTGAACAGATCAAGGCTGAACTGGCAGGCGCTAGGCAAACCCAGCTGCTGCTCTGTACGCCAGTCGGCAGGGTTGCTGTAACCAACCAGCGGCCACCCCTCCTATATCCTTGGCTCCTGCAGATGTTCATTTTGACAATGCTCAGCTCTCCTTGGGCCTTTTAGGGTTACGCTAGGCATTTTGAAAAGCTCCTTGATTGATCTGCCTCAGTGTTGTTGACACCCCTCCTAGCCTGTCTCCTGAGAGCAGACCTCCCAGTGGCCCTCCATAGTCACTCAGCTAAACCCCAGCACAGTGTGCCCTTCTAAATAGCTATCAACTCCTTTCTAAGAAGGGACTGTAACACATACAACAAACGCACTTTCTTCCCACCACGTGGAGTTGCAGAACACACTCCGGCTTTTTCTGTGGTGTACAGTGTTGTAAAGACAGAAAAAAAAACCTCGAACATCAACACAGGATGCTCTGAATAAGACAAAACAAAAAGTACTCGGAGAAAGTGTGCTGAAGGTCACAGAGGAGCCCGGGAGATTGATCTCCACCCAGGGTCTCATTTCATACAAGACTCTGCTTGTGGAATCTTGTGTGGCTAAGCAGGCAGCTTCTCAGCCTCCTCTCCCGCATTGGGGCCGGTTAACCAAATGACAGCCTTGGAGGCTGTCTTGTCCCAGGGAGAGGGCAGGTTCCTTCCCCTGAGGTCTCATCTCTGCACTTGGGTTTTTCTCCCCTGTGGGGCCACTGGGCCTCTCAGGGATCTCATGGAAGGGTCATGTGCTGTGTTTCCAAACACTAGCTTTTGTTTTCTGTTTGGGGTCAGTCATCATCTGGAGAAATCGACTCTGAAGTTTAATGGTCCCTCAGGCAACAGCAGTTCTAGCTGGAAAAATGTTAAGAACTTGAGTCTTTCAGAAGGAACTCGTGGTGAGGACTAGAGGCTTTGTTAAGCTCATTATGTGGAGAAAACCTTTGGTCCTATGATCATCTTACTTCCCCGGGGTCCAGATTCCACAGCAGGCTGGGGGCACCTGGGTGGAGAACATCTGACATCCAGGAAGACGGCAGGAAACTGGTTCACAGTGCTGGCCTCTGAGTTCCGGAAGTCTTGCCCCAGCTGACCTCCGAGACCTCGGCGTTTAGAGCAATCTAGCCCAAACCAGTAAATGTTAGATAGACCTTCCAAGGCCATTCGTGTGATCCAGTGGTCTGGCCCGAAATGCTGGTTTATTCTTGACTTCACCTGGCATTGCTGGGTGAGTTTCTGCAGAGGTCTTTGGCCCCCTGGGACCCTTACTGGGACATAGAAATCTCTCAACTTCCATTTTGGGGCACTGACTGGAGGAGATCGATGTTGTTAGTCTATTACCTACTTGAGTGCCACTTGTTAAACACTTTAGTGTTCCTTCCCTTTCGGTTTGCAAATGAAAGAAGGCAGAACCACAAATGATATGGATGGAGAGAATAAAATATAAGCCAAGGGGATGCAGTTCATCAAAATATATTGTTTGGAAGGGAAAGGGAATTCTTGGTATCTCTCTGGGTCCACATTAAAATCATCAGGGGAGCTTAAAAATAAAAATTCCCATGCCTGTGCCTGCCCTGGACTAAAGAAATCGGAAACTGTAAAAAAGGTGGGCCCAATACTGTAGCCTTTTAAAGTATCCTCAGTGGGATTCCAGGCAGCCCTGCCTTTGAGCAGAGGGCTTTGCCAGTCAGTCATGCTTCTCTGCTCCTTTCAGAGTGCACATGGCTGGTGTGCTGGCCCAGGCTTATGCCCTGCGAATGTTCTCTGTTGCTCCGTTAGATCTCCTGTGTCTGTCACTTATCCTTCCCACACAGACATGCTACTTTCAAAGTCTGCCAGACTGAAATGATAGCGGTGGTCAGTAGTGAGAATGTGGGGGCTATTTATGAATTATAGGTGCCTATGTGTTGTGGTTATTAAACATGTGAACGTAAGGTCTCCTGTTTCCCCCACCCGTGACCTCACATTCTCTTGGATGTCAGCGTGGCGATGCCTGCAATGCTGGTTTACATCGGAATTCCTGGGGACCGTGGAGTCCCAGTGAGGGAAAAGGAAGGGATCCAAGCTATGTCTGGTGACATTACAGAGAGTTTAGAGTTTATGTGTCTTCTGAGAATACTGGGAAGCTTCGGCTGTCCCTGCTATAGTTTGAGAATGACTCTTTAAGAAACATTGCTGGAAAAACATTAATTTGAAAAGTGTGCAAACTTCTAACTCTTGATAAATCTGATTATATTTTTTTCTTTGCTATGTTCTCTTCCACAATGCTATATTCTGGCATGTGTGTGTATGTGTGTGTGAGTGTATATATATATATATATATATATATATATATATATATATATATATATATATGTATGTGTGTGTATGTGTACACATATATATGTGTATGTGTGTGTAAGTGTGTGTATGTGTGTATATGTATGTGTGTGTATGTGTACACATATATATGTGTATGTGTGTGTAAGTGTGTGTATGTGTGTATATGTATGTGTGTGTATGTGTACACATATATATGTGTATGTATGTGTAAGTGTGTGTATGTGTGTATATGTATGTGTGTGTATGTGTACACATATATATGTGTATGTGTGTGTAAGTGTGTGTATGTGTGTATATGTATGTGTGTGTATGTGTACACATATATATGTGTATGTGTGTGTAAGTGTGTGTATGTGTGTATATGTATGTGTGTGTATGTGTACACATATATATGTCTATGTGTGTGTAAGTGTGTGTATGTGTGTATATGTGTGTGTGTGTATGTGTACACATATATATGTGTATGTGTGTGTAAGTGTGTGTATGTGTGTATATGTATGTGTGTATGTGTACACATATATATGTGTATGTATGTGTAAGTGTGTGTATGTGTGTATATGTATGTGTGTGTATGTGTACACATATATATGTGTATGTGTGTGTAAGTGTGTGTATGTGTGTATATGTATGTGTGTGTATGTGTACACATATATATGTGTATGTGTGTGTAAGTGTGTGTATGTGTGTATATGTATGTGTGTGTATGTGTACACATATATATGTGTATGTGTGTGTAAGTGTGTGTATGTGTGTATATGTATGTGTGTGTATGTGTACACATATATATGTGTATGTGTGTGTAAGTGTGTGTATGTGTGTATATGTGTGTGTGTGTATGTGTACACATATATATGTCTATGTGTGTGTAAGTGTGTGTATGTGTGTATATGTGTGTGTGTGTATGTGTACACATATATATGTGTATGTGTGTGTAAGTGTGTGTATGTGTGTATATGTATGTGTGTGTATGTGTACACATATATATGTGTATGTGTGTGTAAGTGTGTGTATGTGTGTATATGTATGTGTGTGTATGTGTACACATATATATGTGTATGTGTGTGTAAGTGTGTGTATGTGTGTATATGTATGTGTGTGTATGTGTACACATATATATGTGTATGTGTGTGTAAGTGTGTGTATGTGTGTATATGTGTGTGTATCTGTATATGTGTATGTGGATTATTACTGAAAAAATTGTTCTTTGGCTGTTAGAAGGGCCAGACTTTCTTATTTATCTCTTATATTGTCTTTCTTATTCATACCATTCATACATACAGTTAATTTTATTTAACAATTCATATAAATGCTTAATTTGATTGAGACATTTATGCTTATTAATTATTAATGCACTTTTTATTTGCAAATATGTTTGACCTCTCTTCAAAATATTTTATGGAAATTCATTTAAAATCCATTAAATTCACTGTAAACCTGGCTCTGCTGTGGTTTTTAAAATTTTGTTTTGAAAGCCACCATCTTCCTTCTGTTCCTAGAAGGTTTGAAAAGTCACATGATGTCAGGGTAGTTAGTAGTAGTAACGAATTGAGTGAAGTTTAAAAACCTTCTATTGTTTCAAAACTCTCAAAGGCATTTACTATCAAATGTTCGAAGAGCCTCCCTCACCCCTGAGTTTTAGGAAGTATTTTAAAGCAGGCAGAGCTCCTTTAGACAGAGGTCCCTGGGAGCAGGGTACCAGCAGAGATCTGGCTCATTTAATAAGGCTACAGGATGAAGGCACAAGGGCGAGATGGGGCTGGGAGGGGACCAATCAGCCCGGTTTTCCAGGTGCCTCAACATTTCAGTCAGATCCTTACTACAGTCTCTACATAGGATGCTCCAAGGATCCGATTTTCTCAAAAATCCCAAACAAAATCCAACTTGTTTTTCTGTATCACCAAGAAGAGGTGAAAGGCAGCCGGTCTGAACTAGAACCAGAGAAGTAGTACCCCTGAAGTAAACGGGCTCCAGCAGCTGCCAGCTAGAACATTCCCTCTCGCCTCTTCTTGCCCCTGGGGTCAACTTGCTGTGGGCAGAAGTCACCTCAAAATTGTATCCTTTAGTCTTGCGAGGTCACCATATCATTGCTGGATTTAGAGGTCACAGCATGTACCTGAACAAGCCCATTAAAAGAGCCAACTTAACGGTAAAAAGCAGAAAAAGGACATTTCGTCAATGTGGCCACATTGGGAAGAGGGACAGAGAGTTCCAGTGGCTGCCCCACTCCGCCCAACCGTCTTCACCTCCGCTCTCCATCCTCAACCCCCTGCCCTCCACCTACCCCTCCACCCTCACTCCCTCGCCACCTGCCATCTCAAGCGCATCTGTGTTTTAAAATTTAAATATCAAAAAATTTAAATCTGTACATCTTCAGAAAAAAGAAGAAAACATTTTTCTTTTCCCATCGTTGCTACTGATACTTCTGCCTCTGCTCTTCCCCGGCTCCTCTTATTCCTCCTCCCCTACCCATTCCTTCTTCTTTTTGGCAAACCAGGACTTCTGGCATGACAGGCAGGTTCTGTTCCACTGAGCCACACTCTCAGCCCTCCAGCTGGTTGTTGTTGTTGTTGTTGTTGTTGGGTTTTGTTTTTTGTTTTTTATCCAAAATTTTCTCTGATCCTCAGGCTCTTTTTAAAAATTTTATTATTACGTCTAAGTACACTGTAGCTGTCTTCAGACAGCACCAGAAGAGGGCATCAGATCTCATTACGGATGGTTGTGAGCCACCATATGGTTGCTGGGATTTGAACTCAGGACCTTCAGAAGAGCAGTCATTGCTCTTACCAGCTAAGCCATCTCTCCAGCCCCAGTTGTTTCTTATAATCTCTGTGCAGACCATCTTTTAGGATCTGCACTAACGTTTTCTTAAGATTTCTTTTCCGAACCTTGGTGCGATGGTCGCTGGTTATCCCTTCCACTTCTCTAGCGTTTGGGTCTCTATCTGGTGTCCATGATTGACGGAGGAAAGCTGGTTAGAGGTCCAGGTCCTGACCTGTCCCCGTGTCATACTTCCCTTCCCACACATCTTATTAGTAAACATTTCAGGTACATAATGGATAACTCTTAATAAGATGATGATTAGCAAGTGATAAAGTTCTTTGGCAAAGCCCTGATCATAGCTGCCAACAGTGCCCAGTGGTCTCAACGGCTGACTCCTTGTGCTTCCAACACATTTAAAAAGAAAAATTTTAGCTCAGTTGGAACTTGATCTTAAATTCTCTTTTATTTGTTGTTTTAGACCTTCTTCTTCATCTGAGTCCCTTCCCCAGACTTTGTCAGAAAAACCAAACTCCTCTTCATCTTTTTAACTTTTTATTCAAACATTCAGGAAAAAGAAAAAAGAAAAGAGAGAGAAGAGAAAAGAAAAGAGATCTGTCAGTCTCCTCTGGTACTACGTATGCGGATTCCGCCGACCATAGCAATAGAGTCTAGGGATCCTGAAATGATGCAGCCTAGTGATCCGGATTGGGTCCGTTTTCTCTGCCATTTAAAGAATTAAAAGGCAGGAAAGATCTGAAGCACAGCAGGTGACAGCGGTGAAGCCCTGAGCACTGAGCACCACAGACAGGATCCCAAGTTGAAGGGAAGTTGTCACTGAGGGTGAGAGGACACACATCTGCCACCATCGCTCAGAGAAAAATACACGCTGCAGAGAAGATAGGGACCCTCGAGGCCAAAAATCCAGTGTCCTCTTGAGGGCTAGGGGTTGGTTGTTAAGCCTCAGAGTTTTCCTCTCTCACTTTAGAGCTGGTCACCTTGAGGACAGATAGGATGGATGGTTCATTGGTCTGCAACTGTTGTGTGACATGTCCTCATGTGGCCTTGAACTTGGACCAGTCCATCAGCTGGGGATCTGCTGGTGGGAGACAAGAGCTATGATGCTTTTGTCTCAGTTCTCAAGGTTGAAATGTTGGCTACCTTATTATCTAGCTATGGTCCATTTCCCTACTTGCCTGCCCACCAGGGAGGGAGTCTGTCTAACTCCTAGCCTCTCAGTAGGATGAAATATTTTTAAATAAACTGTGTCTGAACAGGTACAGACTTCCCTGTCATTGTTTTGTAAACAGGGCTGTGTAATAACTAGTTAGGAATAATTTACATTGTGTTAGCTATTAGAAGTAATGTAGACTTGATTTAAAGCTAGGCATGGGGGCTCAGGCCTGTGATCCAAGAATTTAGGAAGTAGATTTAGTAATTTAGTAATCTTGACGTTAAAGTTAGCTTGGGCTATATAGCAAGACCCTAGCTAAAACAAACAAACAAACAAACAAACAAAAACAAAAAGCAAAAGTATTTGAGAGGATTTATATTAGGATTAGAGAGATCTACTGTGCATAGGATTTTGTAAACACTACACTTATGCAAGAGATGAGTTTCTGCAGATTTTACTCTTTGAGACAGGTCTTAGTGTTCAAGGGATGACTGTAATGTTGGCCACTTGGAAGCTATTGCAGGTATCCTGACAGTTTGCCCCTCATGTTCAGGTTGGCTTTCCCTTACTTCTCATCCTAACTGGTCCCTTTGTAATCAGTTATGTGCCTCAGAGACAGCCCCTCATTAGGACTGGGAAGTTTTGTTATGGTTTTCATAACAACTTTTTTTCAAATTGTGTGTGGGGGAGTGTTTGTCTCCATATATGTGCATCACACATGTGTCTGCACCCACAGAGGTCAGTAGAGGGTGTCAGATGTCCTGGAAATGGAGTTGTGAGTCACTATGTGGGAACTGGGAACCCAACCAGGTCCTCCACAAGAGCAAGTGCTCTTCACCACTGAGCCATCTTTCCAGCCCCCAACAGCGTAGGTTTTGAAATCTTCCCATCTCTAGTGATACAGTTTTTTAGAGACCATGGGCTTGCTGGCTGAGCAAAGCACCTAACATGCTCAGAAGTGTGACTAGCCTCTCCTGCAGCCTCCTCCGTGCCTCCCTGGCTGCCTTCCCTGCTCCTGTGGTGCCTCCTCAACTTCCTTGTCTTCTTCTGTCTCAAGAAGCAGTCCAAATGCCATCTCCTCTGACACTCTCCTCAGGCCCCGTGGATAAGATTGGTGACATAGGGAGAAATAATGACATGGACTCCTGCATCTACTGCCTCTTGGAAGTTTATTTTTAAAATGAAATACAAGATGTGAGTGAAGCTTTCTCCTGTGGAGAAGTAAGCCACATGATCAAAAAGCATCCTAAATAAGACAGGTTGCTATGGAAGCTAAGATGTGCTCAGGGAATGGGGATCAGGAAGGCCAATGCCTGCCATTGCTCAAATTTAAGGAAGATGAAGGTCCCTCAAATCTGGCAAGAAGAAGGCTAAAGGGTCCTGAGCCCAGGAAGCCTGGAGCAAGAGGTCAAATGTGGCCACAAAACTGATCTACAGAAGGTACTACAACTTTGTCTAGGCACTTTGGAGCCCACCTGTCACCGAACCCAGGGCTCATAGGTCACACAAAAACTCTACTGCTGAGCTATAGCCCTTCACCTGTGTTTTATGTTTTAAAACGTTGAGACATTGTCTTTCTTGACCACTGTGGTCTTGAATTCACACTCTAGCCCAGGCAGGCCTTGAACTCGTGATCCTTCTGCTTCTGCCTTCCAAGCAGCTGAGGTTACAAGCCCGGCTGTATCAAGTCTTTATAATTGGTACCTTCTGCTTGATGTGGGTTTCTTTTGATACTGGTCAGGCAGGAGTTCATTATCCTCATTCTGTCCAAGGTCACAGAAGGTCCCAACTCTCTACATCACTTTCCACCCTGTCTTCTCCCGGGACTTCTCTGGTAGAAGACAGATGAGCCCCTGAGGGAGAATCCCACAGAGGAGTGGTCAGGGAGGAGTGATCAGCCTCGGGCCAGATCTGATTCAAGAACACTGTGGTCGTTTGGATCTTAAATTTACACGGTGTGTCTCTGTGAATAACAATGAATTAACAGTAACAGATGGATTTGATCTGCTACCATCTGAACGCTGGAGATATTCTTATTGCTTAGACATATCAACTCTTTAGTTGTAAGTTATTACCATCGTAGTCTGGAGAATAGGATTGAAATGTTATCATTTCAGGTGTGGGAGCATGGGGAATGAAAATCTCTCAGTTACCTTAGGAAACAGTCAAGATAAGATTCAAATGTTTGCTTTCAGCCTACTGGAAATGCAAGGACTCACTTCATCCACTGGCAGACAGGTCACAACAGGCACTTTTAATTCTGGGATTTATGACCTAGAGGGTGGGGCTGAGTTCAGGGCCCAGATGTTTGACCTTTGACATCGCTCTATGTGTACACATTCCGCCCTGCCCCCTGAAAAGTCCTGGAGCCATTATTCTAATCTGTTGCTGCTGTCCTCAGATCAGGAACCGTTTTCTGCAGAATCCAAAGGCTATAGAGTGGGTTAAGTAGCTGGAAGAATACAGAAATCACTGAAGTTTAGAAAATCCATAGAGAATCTATGCTGAGAGCAGTGAAGATGGAGAACCAGTTGTCATCAGGCTTCGAAGCTCTGAAAAGAAAAAACGACAAGCAACACCCCCTTAAAAACAACAGACAAAAACAACAACAACTAAAGCTGAAAATAAAAAAATGACAAATAACAACAACTAAACCAGAATAGTATCATTTTATACAGCTCAGTCTGGCCTGGAACTCAGTCTTCCTTCCTCAGACTACCAAGTGCTGGATTGTCGATGCATACCTCCATGCTGGTTGCTGAAAATGACTTTTGGAGAGGAAATGAAATTATTAGAAAACAAAAGACAAACAAACAAATAAAACAAAAGCAAACTTCCAGAGATCAGCACAAAGACATGAAAGTTTAAAGATGTTCTACTAATGACCATAATAGACACAACATTGAAGTAATTTTAAATGTGTGGACCTAGTATCCCAATGAATGGGTAAGCTCACAGGAGTATTTTTTACCCAGTTCCAGAAGAACCCATTAAAAGAAGGGTTTTTCAGGATGTGAGGTTTCCTATGCCTTCCCCAAGCTTTCCAGTCAATGATGCTAACTGAGCTGACTAGGCAACGTGAGACAATGGCACTTGAAGACATCAGCCTTGGGCTAGGAAGATGATCAGAGGGACACTCGCTACAGAAGCACGAAGACCTGAACCCAAATCCCGGGCATCCCAGTATGAAGGTGGGTATGGCTGCAAGTGTGCCCATAGCCCCAGCACTGTGGGTGACAGAGGCAGGAGGATTTCTTGTTCTTTCTGTCTGCTAGCCTAGCTCCAGGTTCAAGAAGAGATTACAACTCAAAAAAAATTAGTCAGAGGGTGACTATGGAAGACACCCAACATTGACCTTTGGCCTCATCATATACACATATATTACATGTACCTGTGTACACATGCTCACATATAGCAAACACACAAAGGTACAGTCATATGTATGAAAAAAGGAAAAGAAAAAGAAAAAAGGAAAGAAAAAAAAAGAAATTAGCTACAACTCCCACATCATTCAAAGCAAGAACTTTTGATTGATTATTTATCTAGCATTTTGCTGTGTGTGTGTGTGTGTGTGTGTGTGTGTGTTATTTGTGTGTGTGCCTTTGTGTGCAGGCACACATATACATTTATAGGCCAAAGGTCTATTTTGCTATGTCTTCAGTTGTTCTCCATCTTATTTTGTGAGAGCGGGTCAGGCACTGAATCTAGAGTGTGTACATCTTCTTCACCAGCTGGCTGCCTCCCTCGTGCTGGGATTACAGGTGTCTACTGCAGGGCTGAGCTCTTTACAGGAATCCTGGGACCTGAACTCATGTTTATGCAGCAAGGACTTTACCACCAAGTCATCTTCCTGGACCATGAATTTTTGTTGTTATATTAAAAGCTTATTAAGCTCAATCAGCATGCGCCTCTGATACAAAATTTTAAATGTTCAACAAGGTGTGTGAGAAAATCGATGCTTTCCATGGTCCCCGCTGCAGTGTCATTTTTCCCTCCTTGGAGCAACCCTGTTACAGGCTTCTCGTTCTGTGATGCAATGCCAGTTTAAAATGTAAATGGAAGTCTTGAACTAAACACTGGGCAGTTAAACGTGCCCAACTCTTCTCAACTTCTTGGAAAGAAAACAAGCTAACCTAAACCAGGTAAACCTTGGGGGCATTCTGAGATAAAATACTTTTCACATAAATCAACCATGACACACTTGCAAGGATATAATTTATTTACTCTCTCTGGTTTACTGCATTACAAAATCCCTTTACTAAAACCTGCCCATCCTCCCAACGTTAATGTTATTGCAAAATGAGACTATGTTACAAATGGAAAATTTGAACCAAAGATGTAAGAATCATTGCTAAATAATTAATTTTAACTCGTGGCTTTCAAGAATTGGTGTTCAGTAATATTAAAAGAAGTGAATATGAAAGGGCCTTCTTTCACTGTTTATAGTGATGTCGGTGACTGGAGCTGTGGAAACCACGCTGGCATCATGCTAATAAAGCACCATGAGAAACCCTCTCTGCATTAATTTTTTTTGTGATATTATGCCTGTAAATAACGTGTCCAGATTGTCTATACTTCCAGGGTTGATGTATATGTACCAGTCAAAGGCAGGCAGCCCTTATGTTGTAGCTGCCCTTACAGCCATAGCCCTTTGGAGAATAAATATTTATGGTGACAGTGTAGCTGACATGACTTGAGATAATCAAATTGAATCCAGGTTTTCAAGTCTGGTGTACTCTCCTTGCTTAATTTCATTGTGCTCACTATGATTCCCATGCTGTAAATCAGGCTGAAAAAAAAATGCCCGCAGAAGGGGAAGCGAGCAGGGGTGATAGTGTGAACGCAGAAGGGGAAGCGAGCAGGGGTGATGGTGTGAACGCAGAAGGGGAAGCGAGCAGGGGTGATGGTGTGAACGCAGAAGGGGATGCGAGCGGGGGTGATGGTGTGAAGCGAGCAGGGGTGATAGTGTGAAGCGAGCAGGGGTGATAGTGTGAAGCGAGCAGGGGTGATAGTGTGAAGCGAGCAGGGGTGATAGTGTGAAGCGAGCAGGGGTGATAGTGTGAAGCACAGGTTTTGTTTGCTGGACTGATGCTTCACTGGGTGCCCTTTTTATTCTACAGTTCCCTAGATCTTACTGCTACATTATTATTTTTAAGAAGCAGATCTAAAGACAGATTTGAATTTAGGAATGATTATTAAGGAAAGGAATAAGGCAGGTGGGTACAAAAAGAATACTCTGTGTGTGTGTGTGTGTGTGTGTGTGTGTATGTGTGTACAAATGTAGGATGCATACACACAATATTCTAAATCATATGGACAAGGCCAGTTGCATAATATATTGCACCTCACATAAAACAAATATATGGGGGTTCTTTGTTCTCCCTGGAGTAAAGAAAAATGTCACTAATGGTACTAAAATAAGCTCTTCCCTTTACCCTGCATTCTGTACCTCAGCCCATCATTTTCTTCTTATCTGCTGTTTCATTTTAGTCTAAGTGACGAAAGGTTTAAACCAAAGTGAAATTATTAGCATAAATTTACCACCTCTCTCATTCTGTGATGCAATGCCAGTTTAAAATGCAAATGGAAGAATCCTCCACTTGCATGCAGAACCCCTGAAACTACCGTTTATATTTCTTAGCTTGCACGCGCATATGTGTCCTGTTCTTATCAGACTAGTGGGAACTACACATCAGATGGATCCAAGCTATTTGCATTTCATGTCTCAAGGTCTGTGTATTTTGCTAACACTTTATCCAGCTTACTGATGAGTGAGGAAGGACTTGAAGAAAATAGAATTCTTGGTTGCTCATCTCTCTTTGTCTTTATGTCATTCTCTTAAGTATAAATGGTTGCTAACAAATGGATGGTCCTAACAACATGGTAGAGTCCCTTTGGCAACATCATTGCTGTCTTTCTGTGTTCAAAGCCAGGCCAGGTTAGAGTAGAAAATGGAGCCCATGGGAACTGGCAGGGACTGCATTTGTTTATCAAAGTGGTCCTTGCTCATCTTGTCCCTGCTCTGAGCCATTTGCTGTGAGTTCACCAGAATTCTGGTTTCGTGGGACACTGTGGACTCTCTGTGGAAGGAGATGATGTTAGTGAAGGGTGAGATCATATTTGTGTGTATTTCCTTGTTCACTTTTCCGTGGTGTCACTGAACTTACTTACATAAGTTGAAAATGGGAATCATGAAGGATTTCAAGATGGGGACATCAGAGCATCGGTCCAGGTGCCTAGGGTTCTCCTGAGCCGGTGTCTATGCAGCCACATAGGTTTTATACCCAGCATCAGCCCTGGGTGCGGAAATGCTTGAGATGAAAAGTAGATTTCTGGCTTCTCCTTCCTTATGCCTGTTCCCAGTTCCTCTCTCCAGAGGACCGTACGGGATTAGCCTTCACACAAACACTCAGCTACTTGGAAGCTGGATACAGGTGTAGAGGTATAAACACACAGAGACCCATATGTACATAGAGACACATAAACAGAGATCCATGGTGGGATATGGGTGGCCACAAGTTCCTTGCAGCTTTTCCAAGTGAGAGGAAACAGACTATTTCCCAACTCTCAAATCCAGATTCTCCCTAAGACATATTGTAACTGGGAAAAGAGCTGTGGAAATGAGTTTCCCTTCACTCGTGGCCTCCAGGAATGTGGTCTTCCTTGTGTGTGTGCCTTCTTCACACCTAGACAAAGGACAGTGTGCTGTGTAGACATTACAGCCACAACAGCCAAGACCCCTGTGAGGTGGATACCTTGAGCACTAACCAATGATCCATCTTGATGTGTCTACTGAAGGGAGGGGTCACCGATCCGCACACTTCCTAGGAAGCCCATGAAGTTGTGAGACTTACTTCATCACTGTTCTGGGGTGGCTCCCTGTGATCAATGTACCTATATTAAAAAACATTGAACTGGATACTCCTGCAAGTGGAATTATATTATTCATGTTGTCTGTGTCTGGATTTTATTTTATTTTTTTATGTAGTGCTTACTAGTACACACCCTTTTTGTAAATCCATGTAGATTCACCATGTTTTGCTGAATTTTCATTGAACAGACTACTATAATTTATTTGACCTGTCCTCTTATTAATAGTCACATTGGGTTTCGTTCTTATAACCTCTGCTCCAAATGACATTTTCCAACATGTTTCCCAATGTACATTTGTTGAGTAAGTTCATATTTGTGGAATCTATTATATAAAATTAAAATTTGATATGTATTTTATAATGATAATTATAAGCCTAAACTATTTTGTACTAAGTATTCACCAATTTACACTCCTTCCAACAATTTGTGAGTCACCTTGTTTTGCTTTGTTAGTTCAACATGAGTAATTTAAAACTCCGAAAAAACATTTAGAAAAGCAAGACACTGGAAAACTCTGCAAGGGAAAAGGGTTTCTAATTGCTATATTGCTTTGTATTCCCTGAGCCTCTAATCTTGGCTAAGTCCTTAATAAAATTTAACTCCTAATTAGTTTAAGAAGATAAATATAAAAAAGCATCCATTTCTTCAGCGGTTGTTACTTAGTTTTCCATCTGTGAATGACAAACTTACATCCTTTGTTGGATGGCATAATGGATTATAGCTACAGTTTATAAACTCGTGGGAACCCTTTGAAATTCTAGAAAACAGGCCCCCTTTGCCAAAAGCATCAAATATCTCTCCCAAGTTATCGTTAACAATATGTTACGTGGCTGGCTGGAGGGACATTACCTGACTTGCTTTATGACATTGTTGACGACATTTCATTCATTCATTTCTCCTTCTAATCTCTGTCTTGTGAACTATAATCCAGTCAGACCTCCTGAAGGGCGCATTGCAAAACTTTAAAAAGTCATTTTGTTATCTACCACTTCTCCCAGAAATTAATTAATCCATTTAATGTTATTTTTATCCTTTGGCTATTGAGGAGTTGCTACTTCAGGGAACTGATCCCCAGTTAGTTAGCAGCTGGATCTCAATGCATTGGCTGCAAAATGCAGTTCCCAGCAATAACTCAGCCTTATCTATTTGGGAGAAGCCAAAGAGAAAAACAACAACACTTTAAAAGGACGCCATGTGCTGCTTTTCCTGGCTAGATGGATGGTTTAACAGTGTAGGACGTGGCCTCTCATGCTCTACTCACCGGGTAGGCTCTCACGGACTGTCTGCCACGGTTGAAACCGAGGAGCTCTAGACCCAGAGGCCAGACACGTTCATGTCTGGATCTGACCGTTGCGGCGCACTCCGTGTATCATCTAGAAAGATAGGATCTAGTTATGTGTGGTAAGTAACGGAGGCAACCTCAAAAACCCCTCAGGGTAGGTACAGTGCAAAGAGCAGCTATGGATATGGAGTACAGGACACAGTCACTTATTTCTTAGTTACAAACTCAATTTGGAGTCTATTTGTGGCATGGTGGTACAGGGTGCTGGTAAACAACAGGACAGAGCTAGTGAACCCTTCCTGGAACATTCTGGAAGGTCTGTAACACAAAACATGCTCTAGTAGGTAAGTTTGCTTGTTATTGGAATAAAAAAATTAGAAAAACAGAGAGAGGCGGGGGTGGGGTGGGGAGTACCCTTTTGGGTATTCTTTAAGGTATTGTTATTGCTATTATTTTTTACAAGATTATATTTTTATTTTATGTATGTAAATGTTTTGCCTACACCTATGTATAATGTATGTGTATCATGTGTGTGCCTGGTATCCTCAAGGGTCAGAAAATGCTGTAAGATCTCCTGGAAGTTGAGTGACAGATGTCTGTGAGCCACAATGTGAGGGCTGAGAACCAAACGTGGATCCTCGGCAAGAGCACTGGGTGCTCTTCTTAAATGCTAAGCCGTCTTTCTAGCCTCAAAAGGGTGTTAGGACTAGGAGGTAGTCTTCCTCTGAACATTAAAGCACGTCGGGAAGACATCGTTTGAGATTGCTTTCTGGTCCATTCCTCTCGTTATCCTTAGGTAACATATGCATTCTGTTTTCCCAGGACAGACTACCTGTGGCACCATTACAAACCCGTGTTCGTTCTGTGCTTCAGCCACCCAGACATGAGATGTTCTTCAGGACACATAAAAAACATCATTGCAAATTGCCAAAACACACCATTTTCAAATTAAAAATAAAATCTCGTAATCATTCCTACTTCCGGTTCAGAAGTCAGATTCCTAGTGACAGTGCCAGAGTGAGGTCATGAGAGAACAAAGACTAGTCAGTATTTCACTTCTCAGAGGTGCTCAGCTGGAGTGTGAGTCCAAGCCCACATGAGATTGAGCCTGACTTTCCAAACTCCTGACCCTTCCCCCCTCATCTGAGCAACCTCACAGATCTGCAAAGTGTAGCCGAGGTAATGCCTCACCATTTGAATTGCAAATTTATTTTCAGCCCATAGAAGATGTCACATCTTGATAAAGATTCAGGCTTCTTTCTGAAAATGCTAATTTATTAAAAATGGCAATAGTGGCAATGAAAATCTTCACAGTCACTTTCTTTTGAGTGCCAAAGCTGTTCTCATGTGTGGGCATGCGTGCCTGCACTGATACATACAAGACACACCCACAGTGTCTACACTCATCAGTCTACGCCACAGTCTCACTTCCAAAGGAAAAGCCTAGACAAGCAGCGAGGGTGCGGTCGGGTGAAGTCTGTGTGCTGAGACCACCCGGTGTCAGCTGGTGGGTCAGAGCAAGGCTCTTGATTGCCTTCCTTTCTCATGACATGACTAAATGTGCTCTGCTTGGGTGTTCCCTCACAGATGGGAATAATAATAACAACACTACTTGAGTAAGAAGTGCATTGTCCCGAGGCACGGCATCCTTTTGACTTCCTGCTTCAAATGGAGCACTTCCTGCTTTACAGCTGAGGGATGAGTCACGTGAAAAGACTGTAGGACGTGACATAGGGGCCCTGTCAGCCTGTAATTATTTAGATGGCATAGGCGATAAATCTGTTTTTGGCACGCTGCCCATTCAGGTAAAGCTAGAATATACCAGCAGGACTAGAAATAGCTGGTGGCCAGCATCTTGTCCCTTTTGTCATCTCGTATTTCTAATAGCTCAGAGAGACATAGTAGTGTAGTCACGTGCACGAGGACTCTCATCATATTGTCGAGTAACCTTTGCCTCTTTCTGTTCCTTGTGTGTTTTGGCAAGTGGAAAGCCCCTTTAGAGTTTATTCTGATTGAGAGGTTGATGAATATTTTGCATATGCTGAGAGTCACCTATGCATGATGTAAAGTCACATCAAAGTATGTGGCCCATGGTACAGTCATTCCAGAAAATTGCCTGAGGTGTATAAGGAGGAAGACTCATATTGAGCATGTCCTTATAGAATACCAGCATTAGCATTTATATGTGCCAAGTGTTATTTTGTGTGTGTGTGTGTGCGCACACAGTTTTGTTGATTCCTAACGATGACCTTGTGTGAAGTAATAATAACTATAAAAATAGCTGTATGCATCATGCTTGTGTGTCATTCTGCTAAGTAGGCATTTTATTTTTTATTTTATAAATCCGGTCTCATTTAATCCTCCTAGACAGTAAAGGTTATAATCCTATTTTATAAGTAAGAAGATGAAGATGTGGGACTGGAGAGATGGCTTAGCTGTTGAGAGGCTCCAGGCTACTCAGAGCTGTCTGTTAACTCCAGTTCCTGGGCATCTAATGCTATCTGCTGACCTCTATCAGCATCAGGTATGCATGCAATGAGCCAGTGTACATGCAGGCAAAACACTCAGTAAACCTAAAATAAAAACAAACAACCTTAAAAAAAAAAAAGGGAAAGAAAGGTGATACAGTTCCCACGACCTCTATCTACTTCAGATTCACCGTTATAACATTTCCTCCCTGGGTCTAGGTTCAAGAGATGTCAACAGTAAACTGGCCAACCTGCCAGTCAACATGTAAGCACGTTAAAAAGGCCACTTTCAGACCTTTTGGATGGAGTATATAGGTCAAAATACTTAAATTCATGTAGAGGACACTGTTTCAAATACAGCATAGAGGCCTGTTCTCACCAACATTAGAAAACAATTAGAATTTTAAGTGATTGGCTTAGTTTACATGGATGAGTGTGTGTGGGCAGGACAGAGGAAAACCTTGGCCATCTTTCCAGGCACCATCTATGTCCCTCCTCCCCTCTTTCTTTTTGATTTGCAAAGATTTCTACCGCCGCATCATTTCTAGCCTTTTAAAGTACTAGATACATTTACTTACAATATGGATGATTTTAAGAGCACACACAAGTTTAGTATGAATAGTGAGATTAAATGCTGCAGAGACAGGGCCAGGAACTTGCCAAATTGGCTAGCCAGGCAAGTCAGTGAGCCCCAGGGACCTGCCTATCTCTCCCTCTTCAGCTCTGAGATTACAAGTGGATGGCAATCTCCCTTCCTTTCCCCCCTCCCCCTCCCCCTCTCCCTCCCCCTGTTTTCTCTAGTACTCTGCCTGTGTTCCATCTCTAATTCAGACCTTTTGTAAAATGTTACTTCTTCCATTGAAACTTTTGGAAGTTTCTGAACTTTTTTGAAGAATTCTGGTCAGATCATCCTTGGGTGCAGATTGCTGATTGCATACACTCCTTCCATTAAGCATCCATGTCTGTCCTCTTTGAGCTTGTGTATAGATGTGCTCCCATGAAAGCTGGGACTGGGGATTTGCAGCCATCTGGCAGGCACTTAACTACATTTATTTATTTATTTATTTATTTATTTATTTATTTATTTATTTATATAATCTATGTAAGTACACTGTAGCTGCCTTCAGACACACTAGAAGAGGCCATCGATCCCATTACAGATGGTTGTGAGCCACCATGTGGTTGCTGGGAATTGAACTCAGGACCTTTGGAAGGGCAGTCAGTGCTCTTAACCACTGAGCCATCTCTCCAGCCCACTTAACTACCTTTAAAGAAAGACTTCCCTCCAGGGAGGAAAGCTGTCCTAGCTGATCATGTAGTTCTGGAAGGCAGAGGAACGAGCCGGTGCCCACTTGATCCGACAGGCCAGCTAAAGCCACCTGGTTATCAGTAGATTACCGATTATGTCAGCAACTCCGTGACCCCTCCCGCCCTGTATGGTGAGCTATTTGTTCTTTGGTTCCCTGTGCCATGCTCTTAGTTTTGGGCACTTTTCACCATCTACCTTGTAGAACTCTCTGCAGTACTGGATTGAACTACTCAGAGGAAAGGCCAGATCTTAGAAGTAAAACTGAGCAAAAAGTCTAGGACTGGTGACTGTCACATGGTGAAACACAGTTACTATTTATGAAGCAAGTTTTCATGAATAATATCAATTTTAAGAAGAATAGTGCTGGGCTGGAGAGATGGCTCAGCGGTTAAGAGCACTGACTGCTCTTCCAGAGGTCCTGAGTTCAATTCCCAGTAACCACATGGTGGCTCACAACCACCTGTAATGGGATCTGATGTCCTCTTCTGGTGTGTCTGAAGACAGCTACAGTGTACCCATATAAATAAAATAAATAAAATTTCAATAATAAAAAAGAATAGTGCCATTTTTTAATAAGGAAAAAATTCTACTGGGAAAGCACAAATGAGGTGGTAGTTACTCCCGTTCCCTCCCTCCTCATTGACCTTTTCCTCTTTCTATTTCTTACAGAAATCATCTAGAGAAGTCTTAGCCCTGTTGGGTCTTAGAGATTATGGTGGTTTGAATATGCTTGGCCCAGGGAGTGGCACTATTAGGAGGTGTGGCCTTTTTGGAGTAGGTGTGGCCTTGTTGGAGGAAGTGTGTCACTGTGGGGGTGGGCTTTGAGACCTTCCTAGCTGCCTGGAAGACAGTCTTCTCTTGGCTGCCTTCCAAACAGATGTAGAGCTCTCAGCTCCTCCAGCAACATGCCTGCGGGGATGCTACTATGTTTCCTGCCTTGATGATCGTGAACTGAGCCTCTGAAACTGTAAGCTAGCCCCAATTAAATGTTGTCCTTTATCAGAGTTGCCTTGGTCATGGTGTCTCTTCATATCATCCTAAGACAGGGATTATTCAATATACACCCCTTTACAATGCTCTAGATGGTCTACATGCTCTTACAAGAGATCTTACGAGGGCATCTCCAAGACCATTGTCCCCAGATCTGCAGATCCCAGGATGACCAGCCACAGTTTCTTTGTTGCTAGCTCCAAGTTGGACCTTGACAGAATTTTGAAGGAAGGTTCACCTGATAAAAGAAGTTGATCTTTCCTCAGAAAAACATAACATATATGAAAAAGTGTGGATGTAATCCTAGTTCTGGTGACAGCCATTGATCCCCACAGCTAATGACCATGATTTAGCCCAATGATCTCCATTTTTAAGGAACACTGAAATACATGGCATTTGACAAGACACTGCTGTTTACTGCTGGGACCCACCATGTTCTAATTACTCTGGATTGAGTACATGATTGTAGCATGGTTATTGCCATTTCAAAATGCCCACTTAGAATTTAATTATTAATGAGGGAACAGTTTCCACAGCAGATATTCAGTCCACATGTTTGTCAAGTGTGTGCATACACACGCACACAGACACACACACACACACACACAGACATGCCTGAATGTGGGCTTCATATAGTGTGAAGGCAATTTAGTGACTTGAAAAGTTTGAGTTTCCTGAAACTACATACTCTGCCACTAATGCATTATACTTATTGTTTCTTTTTTTCCATCATATTTTTTTAACAGAGAACACGTGCCATGTTGAATATATCATTTATTAAAAACCTACTGTATATCTACCACACGTATTATACATACACACATAGGTATATATATATATATATATATATATATATATATATATATATATCTCACAGACATAGACACACACACACACACACACACACACACACACACATATATATATATATATATATATATATAGAGAGAGAGAGAGAGAGAGAGAGAGAGAGAGAGTATTTGTTGTATAGGGGAAATATTCTGAGAAATGGGGTTCCCAGAGAAACACAAGCATGGACTTTCTCTCAAAAATTATAGAATGTTGTGCTGATATTAATGTTTGCTAAATGTTGGGTCTGTATTGGGTTATATTCAAGCTTGAAGCAACAGAGAGATAATTCACCTTCGGTAGGCTTGGCTTCATGAAAGAGGCGATGCTCATTCTGAGCTTTGAAAGGCAGGTTGGGATTCAGAAGGCTGAGAAGGCACAATAAGGAACTCATTGTCTCTCTTCCAGCTATCCACTGTGACAGAGCAAGCCACCCCAGCCAGACACAGCTACTGGAACAACAGCACATCTCTGTTTTGCTTATGAACCTGAAACTTGAAGAGGGTTGTGGAGGGTGAGGGGACCAGCTCACTGTCCTCAGGGACATTTCAGACAAGGTAGTAATCAACTGAAGGCCAGATTCTGTCATGTCTGCCAGTCTAAGACATAATGGTCGGAGCCATTGGCCAGAGTGCTATTCACAGCCTTTCCCTGCCACTGCAGGGCTCTTCCCAGCACAGAGGCTGTGCGAGGACTGGGCTAGGATCGCAGGAGAACCAGGCTGGAGCTCTTTATATTCTCTAACCTGCCTTGGAAGTCACCCTCCTGCCACTTTCGTCATAGTCCAAATCCAAAGGGAGAAGGTGACACTTTTAAAAGGAATTCGAGGAAGGTGCCGTGGGAGGAGCAGGTGGGATGGGAGAGAGTGGAGCCATTTTGGAGGAATGGCCTGCCACATAGACCTGCAAGAATGCGAGTGAGGTCACAGAGGTGGCCCAGTTAAGGTGCTGAAGTGTAATCCAGGGTGGAACAGTGTGTTGCAAGGAGACCACGGAAAGGGAGGAGTCTCTGTAAACAGCACTCATTGACCTAACTGCAGGGGGCAGAGTGCTTTGTGAGGATGTCGAAGCAGCACCATCAGCTAGGAATTTCATACAGCAGCCTAGATACGGAGAAGGAGGAAACAGACAAAAGAAGAAACAGGAGAAAAGACATTGCTAGGGGACATATGATGCTGAGAGCATTGGGTCAGAGGCGCAGGGGACAGTGAGACAGTATTGAAGACAAGTTTCAAGCCAAATGGAAGTATTGTCCTTATTCATAAAGGGCCAGGTAAAAGTTTCCCAACAGAATCTGCCAGGGACGGTCATAGCATGCATGCTTGGATAATTAGTATCTCCTGAGACTCCACAGTGACTTCTGTGCACATTAGAGGCATACTCCATGAAAGTGCATTTACAAAATTAGGACATTTTCCTGGGTGTAATTGATTATGTGGTTGCCTTGTTTATCCTCAGTACATTTCTCGGTACCTTACCACAGGTGTGATAACTATCACATCTTATGACATCCCCCACAATCCTGAGAGATAGGTTTAAAATTTAATTAACACACACACACACACACACACACACACACACACACACACACACTACAATCTCCTAAAGGCAGAATGACCTCAACCTGGAAGTCTCATCTCAGTGACCTAAGCTGGACCCATGAGCCCTCAGGGCAGGGCCCAATGCTGTTCTTTGAGATCTCATGGCCTTCAAGTCCCCATTGGGAGGATGGGCCCTGGTTGTGAAGCCCCAGGGGATACAGACACACAGGCCTTTTCTGGAAAGGCAACCTCAGCTCTTTTGTGGGGATACTGTTACCCTGAGCTCTTTCATCTCCTTCCTTCTCACACCCACAGGGAATCAGCTGTGCGCTCTGCAGCACAAGACTCAGTGGCCTTCACTGCTCTGTTGCCCTGGACTATCTCTAGTACTCAGAAAATTACCCAGCAGGAAACGGCACAACTGTATAAAACAATTTAAACTCCCAAACCAAAACCCAAACAAACAAAAGAAAGCCACCGTGAGAAAACTCGGCCACCATGTGTCCCTGTGACTTCTTCCTGGCAGGAAAGTGTTCCCTCGGAGAGATCTCGCGCAGACCTTTGGCATACAGTGCTTGCTCCTTACATTTGATTTCATAGATGGGGGCCTGAGGGCTTTGGTATTTATTTTAATTCCTATCAAAAGCATGCATATTTTAAATCTTCCAAAGAGGGAGGTATACATTGAATGTGATATTTGGAGTAGAAAACAGTTGATTGCTAATGATCTTTATGTTCAGTGTGTAATACCAAACACACATGGAGGCTAAGCATGTTCAGACCCTGGTACTAGCTTTTAATACACTGGCATCTTTGAGAATTTGTTAAATACTCATATAGCTTTTTTCTTTTTCTCCTCTCTCCCACTTCTCCCCTTATTATTGTTGGAGAAGCCCTAGTTGCTTGCCTGTCTGTCTATCTGTCTACCTATCTATCATCTATCTATCAATCATCAACCTATCGATTTGCTTACTTTTTCAGTCATTTATGTATGTATTTACTTGAGATAATGTCTTATAAAACTTTGACATGCTGTGTAGCCAAAAGCTCCTTTGAGCTTCTGGTCCCTCTGCCTCTGCCTTCCTCCCAGTGCTGCAATCCCAGGCATGCACCATGACAGCCGGTGTAAGCAGTGCTAAGGGCTTCATTGTGCCAGAGGCAAGGAATCTCTCAGCAAAGCCATATATTCAGACCTATCACTTCTCATGTTATTGGGAAGAAAGAAAGAACACTGTCTGATGGAAATACAAATCCCAATGATTTAGGCACAGAGCATTCTGGGAATCATCGCTGACAACAGTGTTAAAATGATTGCACAATAGGGATCCCCGTGGTGACTCCCAGCCAGGCTAGAGCTGCTCTGAGTCATACACTAATAGAAAGGCACAGAGCTTTCTGGATCTTTACAATGTCTAGTTGAGCAGAGTGTGTTTTGCAATAAGCCATGGCTAAATACACCACAGGGCAAGTCATCCTCTCTTACACATGGAAGGAACCATGGTTGGGACACTTCATAAGACGGCTGACAGCTTAGAGAATGGCCCCGCACGCACGTGCTGTTTTGAACAGTGCCAGCCGGTTTCAAGTGGGCAGAATTAAAATGCAAAGTAAGCCCAGGTTAGTTCTTCTTCTTTTTAATTAGTGTGTGATGTTTGCCAACCAGCAGGAAGGAGATAGAACGTGGCATGCAAATTGCTTAGAGCTGTTTGGACTAAGACATCCTGACATGACATAGACGGAACAGCGGAACAGCGGCTGGCTCCTCAGTGGTACTGGGATGAATTTGGCAGCCAGGGAGGGAATATGATGAAATGCACCTGAAACATTGTCTACTTACAAGTAAACTGGAGGACCGGTGAGATATTTATGAGACCACGGTTTTAATAAATATGTGTAACCATGCAGCACTGACACCATTTGCAGCATTGCTGCCACGTCACCAACACGTCACTTTACAACTCTTCATCATCCCCAGGGAAACTACAGACCCCTTAAGCTCCAGGCCCAGGGCTCCCTCCTACAGCACTTAGGGATTGCTTTTAGGATGGCAGGAGCTTGGAGGGAGAGATGGAGGCCATGGGTTCAAGCACCAGCAGCTGAGGAATCCTTGCAAACCTGGACAACAACAACATAGTAATAGCCCTTTTATAACAGTTCTCCCTCTCCCTCTCCCTCTCCCTCTCCCTCTCCCTCTCCCTCTCCCTCTCCCTCTCCCTCTCCCTCTCCCTCTCCCTCTCCCTCTCCCTCTCCCTCTCCCTCTCCCTCTCCCTCTCCCTCTCCCTCTCCCTCTCCCTCTCCCTCTCCCTCTCCCTCTCCCTCTCCCTCTCCCTCTCCCTCTCCCTCTCCCTCTCCCTCTCCCCCTCCCCCTCCCCCTCCCCCTCCCCCTCTCCCCCTCTCCCCCTCTCCCCCTCTCCCCCTCTCCCCCTCTCCCCCTCTCCCCCTCTCCCCCTCTCCCCCTCTCCCCCTCTCCCCCTCTCCCCCTCTCCCCCTCTCCCCCTCCCTCTCCCTCTCCCTCTCTCTCTCTCTCTGCCTCCTCCCTCTTCTCTGTTCCATGCTGAAGATCAAACCCAGGGCCTCACACACAATAACGCTGATTCTATCCCCCACTACAGCCTCAACCCCTTCAAAGACTTTTAAAGCCAACCTTTGAATGGCACAATTAGAAAACCTCAAAGTCCCCCCCCCCCCATTTCAAGTACAGTCACCGACTCAGCCCTTCGCTGAGTGTCAGCCTCACAGCAGCTGTGTGTTTCCTTCCCGTTGGGTCCTGGTGGCCTGCGAACAGTGACTTCTGTTCCTCCTCTGGCCCCAGGTGACCGCTGACTCAGATCTTTCCTTTCTTCTGAACATTGCATGAAGATAAACACGTACAAGTTATGTTTTCTGCATTTGCTACCTTTTGCATCCATCCAAGTTACAGCTTGTCTGAGCACTGGCTCTTTATTTTATTCTTCTTTTTTATTTTTATTATCCTTTGATATCACCGAGCAGTGTTCCATTCACTGGCTGTACCCCATGTTATCTCTCCATTCATTTAAAAGTTTTTTTGTGCTTTTGTTGTTTTAAATTTCTTCATCTGTGAATTCTAGAGGGATGGATTGTTGGAGGATCTATGATCCTTGCCTTCTAAGACCCTGTCTAAAAGGTCTTAGATTTTCAGGAGCAAATCAAAATTTGTATTCAGTAAACACTTGTTGAGCCTGCACAGCCCGGGGCAGAGCTGGCAGCACTGGCAGAGATGGGCCTATACTCTTAAAATTTTTACTCTTACATGGGAGGAAAAATCCCTCTTCATGAATATATAATTCTTTTGTTGGGTCAAAGAAGCAGACACATGGGGCATACATGGGACTTGTGTTTGACCATAAACAGCTGTATATGTCCCCTTCCTTGCCCATGCCACTCCAGGTAGGCTCTGTGCTCCTCCCAAGTGCTCCCATTTGACCCCAGAGTTGCTCTCTTGTTTTGCCTAGTTCTGCTTTCTTGGGAATATGAGCGATGGGGGTGGTGATGGTGATGATGATGGTGATGGTGATGATGAAGATGGTGGTGGTGATGATGGTGATGATGGTGATGATGATGGTGGTGGTGATGATGGTGGTAATGATGGTAATGATGGTGATGATGATGGTGGTGGTGATGGTGCAGCAGAATGGTGTCCCTCTGCTGAGCCTGGCATGAGGTATGAAAAGCCTATGGCAACCTGATGAGAGAATGCCTGGATGCAGCTCAGTCTGGGAACAATCAAGAGCAAAGGGAAGTGGAGACGCGCTGTGCCCTCCCTGTCTCAAGTGCCCAGAATAGCTCATTCTTGCCCTCACTCAGAGTTGTCATTGTGTGGCTTCTCCACAGTGAGACAGGACTAAGGGAGAGTCAGTGGCTTCAGGTCCTCTCTCCTCCTCAGTACACAGCCTCCTCAGTGCTGTCATTAGCATCTTAATTGTGTTCCTAGGGTTACTCTGAGGCCAGACTATTTAGGGAAACAGCTTGAAAACGATCTCCTGTGGGTAGGTGACTAGGCCTAGATGCCAGGAGTAGTGACAGAATGGCTTCTCTAGCCTGGGCATAGGCCCCTCCCTGTTCAGTTTTGCCACCACCCTGCTTCATGCCATCAACTCCTCCTAGACTCCTGCCCTGGGCCATCTTGCCTGACCAGAAAGCCAAGTGTGGAGAGGAGAGCACACGCATTCTGTGTATCCTGGGCTGAAGGTGGAATAGAAAGACCCAGGAGGTTGAACCAGACAAGGTGCTTCATGCGGAGAAGAAAGCAGGCGGCTCTTGGGGGCTTTCTTGGTTGCTTGGCTGCTGGCTGGGGTCAGGTGAGACTCCTCTTACACCACTGGGACCAAATCCTAAGAAGAGAGCAGATGTGAACACATCTGGTCTTAGAGATCACTTGAAGCTTTAAAAGCAAACTATTCACTATGCTTAAGGCTATATTATTCTCTATAGAAATATAGATGTGTAATCTTCTTTAGATGTGTAGCTTCCTGTGTTAGCTCTGTCCATTTTGGATGACCGGGGAGATTCATCATGGGTTTATTTTCATGGCTGTTGACTGGTTGGGTCTATCATATGACTTGATGGTGTAGATGACAGCCATCATACTACTATGGTGAGTCTACTGTGGGTTCATGGTCCCCACCCTTAATGAAGGACTGTCACTGGGGTGGGCTGTGACCTTTGAGATGACCACGCTCCCTCCCTCCCTCCCTCCCTCACTTCCTTCTTTCCTTCCTTCTTTCCTATCTTTCTTCTTTCCCTTCCCTTCCTTCCTCCTTCCCTTCTCTTCCTTTCCTTCCTTCTTTCCTCTCTCTCTTTTTTTTTTCCTTTTTTCTTTTTCAAGACAGGGTCTCCCCATGTAGCTCTGGCTGTCCTGGAACTCATGTAGACCAGGCTGAGATGCCTTTCTTAATGATAGACCAATACTTCTAACCATTCATTGGAAAGACATTATCCTGTGTTTGAGTTGATTCTATGATTGAAGAGTCTCTTTACTGTTCAAAATGAGCTTACACCTGAGGCAGCTCAGATACAGTCAATCAGTTGGAAGCCATGCATGGCGCTGCTGTCTGAGCTGGCGTGGTTGTAGAAAGCTAAGAACTAGTCCTATTTGTGTGAATCAAAAGTCCCGGCACTTCCCCTTTAACATGCATGCCACTTTTTATCCACATGAGCTTCCTTCTGTTGAGTTGGTGGTTTCATTTTTAGTGAAGAAATCAAGTTTAATTAAAACTTACTTGCCATTTAAGATGATAATTTGTTTGATTTAGCATTCTTAATTACCTTGGGTAAATTGCCCACATAATTCATTTGTTTTTAAAGTATTACTACGCCATTTGCATATTTTGAATGACACCACTTTAATGAAACGCTGGGGTGGAGTCAGGGCAGATGGTAAGGGGTCCGTCCTGGTCTGTTTGTTCAGCTGGAAGATCTTCATCAGTCCGCTTACTGAGTTCTTGTAGATCAAAGTCTTTAAAAGCCTCAGTGTTGGAAAATCATTAGTTAGGATGTGTCTGGGGGAAAGGGTGGCCACGTAGTCCCTGTGAGCAGCATTTGAGTCCAGCCAGAACGGATCCCCTAGAAACTCTGAAGCTTTTTATAGTCACAAGGTCTCTTCAATGCTCAAGATGTCAGCCTACAAACTTGAGGCTGTGTGGATGTTCATGTCTAAGGCATTAGGGGAACGTACAAATAGCTGGAAAACTTGCCTGAATTAGTGAAAAAAAAAAAGTGATTTTGACAGATGGTAGCCATTTTATTAGTCTGAGTGTAGGGTGCCCATTAGCCAGTCCCAACAAACAACCATCTATGAGGGAGGACTTTAGGAGCTCTTAGGCAGAAGTGGATAAGACTGACTCTATATTTTATGTCTATTATTTTAGGCTTTATTTATGAATTCTAGCTCATGTCCTGAGGGATGCTAGTTTGAGTATTCTCCAGGCACGCCCCTTTGCTTAGCAGAGAGGAGTGAGAGGTGTACTCAGGCTCTAGAAGACTGCTGGTTGGCACGGCATAGGCTCTGATTCACTGATGTCTAAGAAATTCAGCATCTTGTCATTGGTTTTCCTTAAACTCTAGAAGATGGTTCATAGCTTCTGACTATGAATAGTGATGATGAGGACGATGAGGATGAAGGTGATGAGGATGACGGAAATCATCACACCAGGTTAGACATCCCCAGCATTTCTTCTGCCTGCAGTGAAACTGGAGAAAACACCCCAAGAAGCCCACATTAGTATTAGTTACACCCCCAAGTTGGCTCTGTGTCATGTGTCAGAAAGATGGGTCTCACACAGGGGACGCTCTGTCTTTTAGGCTAAGGGACCAACCGTAGGAAAAGTGTACATGCATTTTCCAGAACAGAGTAATGAGGTGAAGGAAAGACAGGGTTGCTTTTTGAGGACAACCTCTGGACCTATGCTTATGGCAGGAAACTGCTCCCCCCGCCCCAGCTCCTTGTTAAGTCTGCCACCTAAGGCAGCCTGTATTCAAGAAGGTACTCTTCTTGATAAGAGTGCCTTCTTCGGCGTAGGGCATGCCCTCTGGTCCCTTGTCCGTCCTCTCCTAAGGTTCAGAAGGCCTGATTTGCTCACAGATGTAACTCTGGGCAAGTTGCTTGGTTCTCTGAATTTCCGTTTTGTTGCCTGCAAAGTTGTTGGCAGGTGGATTCCACATATTGAAAGTCTTTCTAACTACAGCTTTGTGGTCTAGATGGCATAGATCTATACGGCTTGTGATCTGTATGGTTTTACAGGGTCTCTAAACATCCGTGGGGTTGGGAAGACTAGTTACTGGAGTCATATGCCGTCAGAAGGCATAGATTCTGGCTAACCAGACAGTCTTACTGGGAGTCAACCCTCACCTCCCCAGTGCTCTCAGATCTGTGAGTCAGTAAAATGTCAGTAGAATGAGCTTGTGACCTGCCCTGACCTGTGTACTCACCCCATTGCTGTACTTGGTTCAAGGGAAGATGGGAAGGATTTTAGCGCTAAAAGCACCAGGGTTGTGATCTTGATGTTTAAAGCAAAGCATAGAGGAGAGAACAAGAATCCTTTAATCTTAGTGGGCTCAAAGGAGAAAAAGACTAAACACGGTGGCTTTTAAATGTTGGTAGCATTTTATATTACCAAGAGGCTTCTCAATTTTATTTTTAGTTCTAAAGTAAAAGCATTCATAAATATTGAAAGTTCAAACAATATGCCGAAGCTACATTATAAAAATGTTCTCCCCACTCCCACCACTCCCAGCTGTCCACCACTGATTCTTGTATTTGTACATTCCCAGGAAGCCTCTATGTAGATGTCAATACAGGTTTTCCAAAAGGGCATTAAGATGGACTACTACTGCTTGTGTTCTCCTTAACTTCCGTCATGGCTGTTCTGCACTGTTCTGTGTAAACCACAGGAAGGTATATGCTCGTTAGAACAACCCCAGGAAGCTTGTGTGGCCATATAGACAGGATGCATAACAGCAGTAAAGCTGTTACAGCCTCACTTTGGAACACATGTCACTTTTCTGATTTTGGGATGTCTTTGAGCACTAATGGGTCTGTAAACATCACAGTGTTAACTTTGTCATAGCCTGGGTCCCAGAACAAAGATAACCTCATGTTTTAAAGTAACCTTTGCTAAGTGCTTTGGTAAATGAATGTATATTGTCAGTAGGCTAATACGTATATTTCTCATACTGTGTACTTATATGTATTTTTAGCATAATGATCACTATGTGTCCAGCATAGTCTGGAGGCATGATTCAGTTCAAAGTCATATAACCCATTATAACAGATATAGAAAATAAATATTGTCCTATGAGATAACATGACTTATCCATTCGAACAGTCAATAGCATCTGCATATAATGGGACTCTCACTTCTCTGACTTTTATTTGCCTTTTATTTAATTTTTCCTGCGTTATTACTCTGGTTAAGGCAACTCCATTAGGGGCCTGCATTCTTTTCCTGTCATCGATTTTAGAGGGACTTTAGCACTTCACCATTAAATATGATTTCAAGTATAGACTAAGGAAACCTTCTATGTCTTATTTGCTGAGAGATTTTTTTTTCATGAAGTCACTAAAATTACAAAATACTTTTATTTTGCAATTTATTTTTTATTATTTATCACCTTTTATTATTATTGATGATGTGTTGTATTCTTACATTTTTAAAGTAAACTTAATATTTGTGTAAAATACTGATTTTCCTTGTTATTACATAGCCACCTTAGACTTGCTAATATTTGTTAAGGAGAGTTAGGCCTGTGTTAATTGACACTGACCTCCAAGTCTCTTTTCATAAAGTATTTTTTTCAAATTTTGGTGTTGGGTTTACCATAGCCTCAACATAGGTCAAGGGAATTCCATCTTGCTCCTTTTTCTGACAAAGTCGTGTAAGATTTAAATGTTATTATTACCTTTCAATGTTTGGCTGAACTCACTATGAAGCCTTTTGTCCTAGAGTTTTCATTATGGGAAGGATTTTGAGAACATATTCAGTTTACAAATAGAGATGGAACAGTGCAAGGTTTTCAATGGTTTCATATGTCAGTTTCAGGAAATTGTACTCTCTCAAGTAATTTGCTTATTTTATAGTAAGTCTTAGATTTTATTGACGTAAAATTGTTTGTTTACTTATTACTTCAATGTAGTAGGATTTCTAAAGAGATCCTTCATTTTTTATACTGGCAATTTATGCTTCTTTCATTTTAGATTTTTCTTGATGAATGTGGTTAGAAATTTATTGATTTCTTTTAAAGGACCAATTTGGGGTTTCATAATTTTTTTCTATTGTTTTTCCGTTTCATTGATTTCTGCCCTTAAGAAAAAATTCCTTCCTTCGACTTACACTAGATTTATAAACAGTTGCCCTGTTTTTGTTCATAAAGATGGGAAATGGAGCTCTGGCCTGTAGACCTTTCTTCTCTTATACCTGAAGCACTTCAAGCGGCTCACTTCCCTGAGCTGGGCTTTACTTGTGTCCCCACACTGCACCTCGGTGTGTTCTCCTTGTCATTCAGAGCATCCCATATTTCCTCTGTGGTCCCTTTCATTGGCTATAAGTTCTTCTTTTCTTTATGAGTTCCTTAGATATGTGTTATTTCCAAATATTTTGAGTTTTCTGAGTATCTTGTTGCTATTGATTTGAATAAATTATTACCCAAACATATTTTGTAATATTTCAGCCTTTGAATGTTCACAGAGACTTTCTGTAGCACGTCTTGCGGCTGTCCTGGTTGTTGTACCATGCACACTTGAGAAGAAAGTGCCCTGCAGGTATCAGGTGCAGTTTTCTGAGGATGTTGGTCAGGTCAGTGCCCTTGATAGTGGTGTTTAGGTAGTGGTTTTATGTGCTTACTGATTTTTTTTTTCTTGTGGTTCAGGGTATGAACCCTAGCACGAGTCCCAGTGATGTTCTCTGCCATGTTCTGTCAGTTATTGAGAAAAGAATATTAAATTCACCAACCAGTATTGTGAATTTGCTTATTTAATAATAAATTCTGTAGCAGTTTGCTTTGTAGCATTCTAATTTAGGCACATATGGACTTTATTTTTAGTTCTTGCAGATGAATAGCTTCTATTGTTTCTATCAAATACTCTCTTCATGTCTGATTATGTTCTGCCTTGCAGTGCAATGCATATGATGTTAACATAGCCATAGCAGCCTTCTTGTGAGGATAGGAGCACACACATGTGCTTGTATGTGTATGTGCCACAACACACATATGGAGGTCAGAGGACAGCTTCCATTTTGTGGAGAGAGGGTCTCCATGTTGGTTTTCCAATGCAAATGCCAGGCTAGGTGGCCTGCCAGCTTCTAGGGCGTGTCCTGTCTCCCACTTTCTTGGAGGAACACTGAGGTTACAGACATTTGCTCAGTGCATCTGGCTTTCATGTGGGTTCTGGGGATTTGAACTCAGGGCCTCACATTCATATGATGAGCCCCATCATTCACCAGCCCATCTTCCCAGCCCACAGCAGCTTGCTTGCTTTCTCTCTCTTTTTTTTAATTTTTAATATTTTTAATACATATTTTCCTCAATTACATTTCCAATGCTATCCCAAAAGTCCCCCATAGCGCCCCCCACTTCCCTACCCACCCATTCCCATTCTTTTGGCCCTGGCATTCCCCTATATTGGGGCATATAAAGTTTGCAAGTCCAATGGGCCTCTCTTTCCATTGATGGCCGACTAGGCTATCTTTCGATACACATGCAGCTAGAGACAAGAGCTCCGGGGTTCTGGTTAGTACATCATGTTGTTCCGACAATAGGGTTGCAGATCCCTTTAGCTCCTTGGGTACTTTCTCTAGCTTCTCTATTGGGAGCCCTGTGATACATCCAATAGCTGACTGTGAACATCCACTCCTGTGTTTGCTAGGCCCCGGCATCGTCTCACAAGAGACAGCTATATTTGGGTCCTTTCAGCAAAATCTTGCTAGTGTATGCAATGGTGTCAGCGTTTAGAAGCTGCTTATGGGAAGGATCCCTGGATACGGCAGTCTCTAAATGGTCCATCCTTTCATCACAGCTACGAACTTTGTCTCTGTAACTCCTTCCCTGGGTGTTTTGTTCCCAATTCTAAGAAGGTGCACAGTGTCCACACTTTGGTCTTCATTCTTCTTGAGTTTCATGCGTTTAGCAAATTGTATCTTATATCTTGGGTATCCTAAGTTTTGGGCTAATATCCACTTATCAGTGAATACATATTGTGTGAGTTCTTTTGTGATTGTGTTACTTCACTCAAGATGATGCCCTCCAGGTCCGTCCATTTGGCTAGGAATTTCATAAATTCATTCTTTTTAATAGCTGAGTAGTACTCCATTGTGTAAATGTACCATAATTTCTGTATCTATTCCTCTGTTGAGGGACATCTGGGTTCTTTCTAGCTTCTGGCTATTATAAATAGGGCTGCTATGAACATAGTGGAGCATGTGTCCTTTTTACCGGTTGGGACATCTTCTGGATATATGCCCAGGAGAGGTATTTCTGGATCCTCCGGTAGTACTATGTCCAATTTTCTGAGGAACCGCCAGACTGATTTCCAGAGTGGTTGTACAAGCTTGCAATCCCACCAACAATGGAGGAGTGTTCCTCTTTCTCCACATCCTCGCCAGCATCTGCTGTCACCTGAATTTTTGATCTTAGCCATTCTGACTGGTGTGAGGTGGAATCTCAGGGTTGTTTTGATTTGCATTTCCCTGATGATTAAGGATGTTGAACATTTTTCCAGGTGCTTCTCTGCCATTCGGTATTCCTCAGGTGAGAATTCTTTGTTCAGTTCTGAGCCCCATTTTTTAATGGGGTTATTTGACTTTCTGGAGTCCACCTTCTTGAGTTCTTTATATATATTGGATATTAGTCCCTTATCTGATTTAGGATAGGTGAAGATCCTTTCCCAATCTGTTGGTGGTTTTTTTGTCTTATTGATGGTGTCTTTAGCCTTGCAGAAGCTTTGTAGTTTCATGAGGTCCCACTTGTCAATTCTCGATCTTACAGCACAAGCCATTACTGTTCTATTCAGGAATATTTCCCCTGTGCCCATATCTTCAAGGCTTTTCCCCACTTTCTCCTCTATAAGTTTCAGTGTCTCTGGTTTTATGTGTAGTTCCTTGATCCACTTAGACTTGACCTTAGTACAAGGAGATAGGAATGGATCGATTCGCATTCTTCTACATGTTAACAACCAGTTGTGCCAGCACCATTTGTTGAAAATGCTGTCTTTCTTCCACTGGATGCTTTTAGCTCCCTTGTCGAAGATCAAGTGACCGTAGGTGTGTGGGTTCATTTCTGGGTCTTCAATTCTATTCCATTGGTCTATTTGTCTGTCACTATACCAGTACCATGCAGTTTTTATCACAATTGCTCTGTAGTAGAGCTTTAGGTCCGGCATGGTGATTCCACCAGAGGTTCTTTTATCCTTGAGAAGAGTTTTTGCTATCCTAGGTTTTTTGTTATTCCAGATGAATTTGCAGATTGCACTTTCTAATTCGTTGAAGAATTGATTTGGAATTTTGATGGGGATTGCATTGAATCTGTAGATTGCTTTTGGCAAGATAGCCATTTTTACAATGTTGATCCTGCCAATCCATGAGCATGGGAGATCTTTCCATCTTCTGAGATCTTCTATAATTTCTTTCTTCAGAGACTTGAAGTTTTTATTATACAGATCTTTCACTTCCTTAGTTAGAGTCAAGCCAAGATATTGTATATTATTTGTGACTATTGAGAAGGGTGTTGTTTCCCTAATTTCTTTCTCAGCCTGTTTATTCTTTGTGTAGAGAAAGGCCATTGATTTGTTTGAGTTAATTTTATATCCAGCTACTTCACCGAAGCTGTTTATCAGGCTTAGGAGTTCTCTGGTGGAATTTTTAGGGTCACTTATATATACTATCATATCATCTGCAAAAAGTGATATTTTGACTTCATCTTTTCCAATTTGTATTCCTTTGATCTCCTTTTGTTGTCGAATTGCTCAGGCTAGGACTTCAAGTACAATGTTGAATAGGTATGGAGAAAGTGGACAGCCCTGTCTAGTCCCTGATTTTAGAGGGATTGCTTCAAGCTGCTCACCGTTTACTTTGATGTTGGCTACTGGTTTGCTGTAGATTGCTTTTATCATGTTTAGGTATGGGCCTTGAATTCCTGATCTTTCCAAGACTTTTATCATGAATGGGTGTTGGATCTTGTCAAATGCTTTTTCCGCATCTAACGAGATGACCATGTGGTTTTTGTCTTTGAGTTTGTTTATATACTGGATTACGTTGATGGATTTCCGTATATTGAACCATCCCTGCATCCCTGGGATGAAACCTACTTGGTCAGGATGGATGATTGTTTTGATGTGTTCTTGGATTCGGTTAGCAAGAACTTTATTGAGGATTTTTGCATCAATATTCATAAGGGATATTGGTCTGAAGTTTTCTATCTTTGTTGGGTCTTTTTGTGGTTTAGGTATCAGAGTAATTGTGGCTTCATAGAATGAGTTGGGTAGAGTACCTTCTGTTTCTATTTTGTGGAATAGTTTGTGAAGAACTGGGATTAGATCTTCTTTGAAGGTCTGATAGAACTCTGCACTAAACCCATCTGGTCCTGGGCTTTTTTTGGTTGGGAGACTATTAATGACTGCTTCTATTTCTTTGGGGGATATAGGGCTGTTTAGATCATTAACCTGATCTTGATTCAACTTTGGTACCTGGTATCTGTCTAGGAACTTCTCCATTTCATCCAGGTTCTCCAGTTTTGTTGAGTATAGCCTTTGGTAGAAGGATCTGATGGTGTTTTGGATGTCTTCAGGATCTGTTGTTATGTCTCCTTTTTCATTTCTGATTTTGTTAATTAGGATGCTTTCCCTGTGCCCTCTAGTGAGTCTGGCTAAGGGTTTATCTATCTTGTTGATTTTCTCAAAGAACCAGCTCCTTGATTGGTTGATTCTTTGAATAGTTCTTCTTGTTTCCACTTGGTTGATTTCGCCCCTGAGTTTGATTATTTCCTGCCGTCTACTCCTCTTGGGTGAATTTGCTTCCTTTTGTTCTAGTGCTTTTAGGTATGTTGTCAAGCTGCTAATGTGTGCTCTCTCTAGTTTCCTTTTGGAGGCACTCAGAGCTATGAGTTTTCCTCTTAGAAATGCTTTCATTGCGTCCCATAAGTTTGGGTATGTTGTGGCTTCATTTTCATTGAACTCTAAAAAGTCCTTAATTTCTTTCTTTATTCCTTCCTTGACCAAGGTATCATTGAGAAGAGTGTTGTTCAGTTTCCACGTGAAGGTTGGCTTTCTATTATTTATTTTGTTATTGAAGATCAGCCTTAGTCCATGGTGATCTGATAGGATGCATGGGACAATTTCAATATTTTTGTATCTGTTGAGGCCTGTTTTGTGACCAATTATGTGGTCAATTTTGGAGAAGGTACCATGAGGTGCTGAAAAGAAGGTATATCCTTTTGTTTTAGGATAGAATGTTCTGTAGATATCTGCCAGATCCATTTGATTCATAATTTCTCTTAGTTTCTCTGTGTCCCTGTGTAGTTTCTGTTTCCATGATCTGTCCATTGGTGAAAGTGGTGTGTTGAAGTCTCCCACTATTATTGTATGAGGTGCAATGTGTGCTTTGAGATTTACTAAAGTTTCTTTAATGAATGTGGCTGCCTTTGTATTTGGAGCATAGATATTCAGGATTGATAGTTCCTCTTGGAGGATTTTACCTTTGATGAGTATGAAGTGTCCCTCCCTGTCTTTTTTAATGACTTTGGGTTGGAAGTCAATCTTATCAGATATTAGAATGGCTACTCCAGCTTGTTTCTTCATACCATTTGCTTGGAAAATTGTTTTCCAGCCTTTCATTCTGAGGTAGTGTCTATCTTTTTCTCTGAGATGAGTTTCCTGTAAGCAGCAAAATGTTGGGTCTTGTTTGTGTAGCCAGTTTGTTAGTCTATGTCTTTTTATAGGGGAGTTGAGTCCATTGATATTAAGAGATATTAAGGAAAAGTAATTGTTGTTTCCTGTTAGTTTTGTTGTTAAAGTTGGCATTCTGTTCTTGTGGCTGTCTTCTCTTAGGTTTGTTGAGGGATTACCTTCTTGTTGTTTCTAGGGCGTGGTTCCTGTCCTTGTATTGGTTTTTTTCTGTTATTATCCTTTGAAGGGCTGGATTCGTGGAGAGATAATGTGTGAATTTGGTTTTGTCGTGGAATACTTTGGTTTCTCCATCTATGTTAATTGAGAGTTTGGCTGGGTATAGTAGCCTGGGCTGGAATTTGTGTTCTTTTAGTGTCTGTATAACATCCGTCCAGGATCTTCTGGCTTTCATAGTCTCTGGTGAGAAATCTGGTGTAATTCTGATAGGCTTGCCTTTATATGTTACTTGGCCTTTTTCTCTTACTGCTTTTAGTATTCTATCTTTATTTAGAGCATTTGTTGTTCTGATTATTATGTGTCGGTAGGTATTTCTTTTCTGGTCCAGTCTATTTGGAGTTCTGTAGGCTTCTTGTATGTTCATGGGCATCTCTTTCTTTAGATTTGGGAAGTTTTCTTCTATAATTTTGTTGAAGATGTTTGCTGGTCCTTTGAGTTGAAAATCTTCATTCTCATCCACTCCTATTATCCGTAGGTTTGGTCTTCTCATTGTGTCCTGTATTTCTTGGATATTTTGAGTTAGGATCTTTTTGCATTTTACATTTTCCTTGATTGTTGTGCCGATGTTCTCTATGGAATCTTCTGCACCTGAGATTCTCTCTTCCATCTCTTGTATTCTGTTGCTGATGCTGGTATCTATGGTTCCAGATTTCTTTCCTAGGGTTTCTATCTCCAGTGTTGCCTCATTTTGGGTTTTCTTTATTGTGTCTACTTCCCTTTTTAGGTCTAGTATGGTTTTGTTCATTTCCATCATCTGTTTGGATGTGTTTTCCTGTTTTTCATTAAGGACTTCTACCTGTTTGATTATGTTATCCTGTTTTTCTTTAAGGATTTGTAACTCTTTAGCAGTGTTCTCCTGCAATTCTTTAAGGGATTTTTGTGCTTCCTCTTTAATGTCTTCTACCTGTTTAGCAGTGTTCTCCTGTATTTCTTTAAGTGTGTTATTAAAGTCCTTCTTGAAGTCCTCTACCATCATCAGGAGATATGCTTTTAGATCTGTGTCTAGCTTTTCCGGTGTGTTGGGGTGCCCTGGACTGGGCGAAGTGGGAGTGCTGGGTTCTGATGATGGTGAGTGGTCTTGGTTTCTGTTAGTAAGATTATTACGTTTACCTTTCGCCATCTGGTAATCTCTGGGGTTAGTTGTCGTTGTCACTGTTTAAAGATTGGAGCAGAAGCTGTGTTCCACTCACCAGCAGTCTCAAAATCCTGTGGCGGGGGTCCTGGGTAGCTGGCGGGTGTCAGCCGACCCTGCGCTCTAGCTACCCTGGTGCTGGTCCGGCCGGAAGAGGCCTGTGGCCCTACGTAGGCCGGATTTCTGCCTCCCCAACCAAAGCAGTCTCAGGTCCTGCCGCTTTCTCTCTTTCTCTCTCTTTCTCTCTCTCTTCCTCTTTCTTTCTTTCTTTCTTTCTTTCTTTCTTTCTTTCTTTCTTTCTTTCTTTCTTAAAGATTTATTTATTTATTATATGTAAGTACACTGTAGCTGTCTTCAGACAGCACCATAAGAGGGCATCAGATCTCATTACAGATGGTTGTGAGCCATCATGTGGTTGCTGGGATTTGAACTCAGGACCTTCTGAAGAGCAGTCAGTGCTCTTAACCACTGAGCCATCTCTCCAGCCCCCACAGCAGCTTTCTTATGATTTCTCTTTCATGGTATGTAGTTTTCAAGCCTTTATTACTAAACTTGAAGTTTTGTATTTAGCAAATATGGAGATCATAGATTCTGTCTCCTTCTTCCCATTTTTGAAAAGTTCTGTTTTTTTATTTATTTGGTGTTTGTGTGTGTGTTACATTATATGTGTGTGGAGCCACCCACCCTGTTTTTGTTGTTGTTGTTGTTGTTGGTGGTTTTCTTTCGAGACAGGGTTTCTCTGTGTAGCCCTGGCTGTCTTGGAACTCATTTTGTAGACCAGGCTGGCCTTGAACTCAGAAATCCGCCTGCCTCTGCCTCCCAAGTGCTGGGATTAAAGGTGTGTGCCACCATTGGTTTTTTTTTTTTTTTTTTAAATAAGGTCTCTCACTGTTCTTGGGTTTGATTGGGTTTGATTAGCTTGGCTGGCCAGTAGGTCCCAGGGATCTGCCCATCTCTGCCTTCCGATTCCTGGAGTTAAAAGTACCACTCTCTATTTAAAAAATATTTTTATTTATTCTTTGAGTGTTTTATGAGATATATTTTGATCATATTTATTCTATTCCACACTCTCCTCCTAGGTCCTGCCCACCCTCCCTACCTATCCAACTTCATGGATCCCATACCCTCTTTCTTTCTCACATCAAAACAAACCAACAGAGAACCCTTTGTGTTTGCAGACTGCTCCTGGGTGTGGGACCTGCCCTTGAGAATGGTATCACTCCAAATATCACTCTGCTGAAGAAAACTGACTTTACCTTAGCCGGCATCAATCCAATTCAACAGCTCCTTGGTTAGGAATGGGGCTTCATGCCTATCTTCCCTGTTTTAAGCTAGGGTTTTGTCCGCCTTGAACCTGTGCAGGCCTTGTGTATGCTGTCATAGTCTCTGAGTTCACACGTGCATCTCCCTTGTTGTGACCAGGAACCGCTGCTTCTTTAAACTGTCCCCCACCCCTGGCTCTTGGAATTCATCTTCCCTATCTTCCATGTATAGTTTCCCTGAGCCCTGAAGGAAGACGGTCCCATTTGGTTTTATCCCCCCCAGCCCCCCCAGCCCCTCCCCGAGCCCCTCCCCCAGCCCCTCTCCCAGACTCTCCACCAGCCTCTCTCCCAACCCCTCCCCTAGCCCCCCCCCCCCCAAGCACTTTTCATTTCTTTGTTTTCCCTTTGTGTCTTATTTTGGGTTGGTTTATGTTTTTTGCTATTTTGTTGTTGCTTTAGAATTTTACATCGGTTAGGCTCCCCAGGAAGTAGTTGGGAGGGGGAGTAGGGTGGTGTGTACATGAGAGTTTCACTTGGCACCACAGAAGATAAGAGGGCTGGAACAGAAGCCTGCCACTGTGCAAGGAGGACAGAGAGGAGGAAAATGACATAGGAGGAGGCCTCAGACAGCACAGCTGGGCTGAGAACCGCTCTGATGCCCTGGTGGAGGGTACAGGTGTAGAGGTGGCCACTGGGCAAGCTTGCTTGTCCCTGTCAGTTCAGCCACTGGCCAGCTTTGAAGGACAGAGAGCATCCATCCACTTACAATTAGGCCCTAAAGGCACCACAGCCGGAAGCCTGTTAGCTAACTGCGTTCCTTACAGCTGATTGGCAGTTGTCTTACAGATGGGAAGGGCACCACAGAGACTTCCACAAGTTCTGTTTTAGGTTTTTAAAATTTATTTTGCGTGTCTGAATGTTTTGCCTGCATGCATGTCTACATACCTGGTAACTGTGGAGGTCAGAAGAGGGCATCAGATCCCTAAGAACTGGAGACACAGATGATGGTGAGCCACCATGGAGTGCTGGAAACCAAATGCAGGTTCTCTGGAAGAGCGGCCAGCACCCTTTCCCGCTGAGCCACCCTCCAGCTGCTTCTATCACAGCTGCTTTATATGCCACAGCTTCTCAGCTTAATATCTGCATTATATCAGGCTATCTGCTGGCTAGGGGTTACCTTTTCCAGTTGAAGCTGCCTATATTTTCCTGTTGGCCTAACGATTGTATATTATAGCATGGATATTGTGAATGAGGGCTCACAGAGATCTGGGATTTCATCACAAACTTTAAATGATACTAGTTTTCTTTCTTTTTTTTTTTTATGGGCAGTAACTAAAATTCTGATTTTGCTTTTCCTTTGACAGAGAGTTAGCATGAAAAGTGCCTTTGCCTTAGCTAAGCTGCTTAGAGCCCGCTCTGTGCATGCGTGGTGCTGTGTTCAGTCAGAATTTGTTCAGACCTTCGGTTTTTTCCCCCGAATGTCTGTTTGTCTTCTCTCTGGGATTTCCTCCCTTACTTTCTAGCTACTGTCATGTTCTTGATAGCTCAGCAGTAAGCCTGCAGGTTCTCTCTGAGCATGTAGCTGAGCCATTAACTGGGGCAGCTCTCTGCGCAAGGGCTGAAGGAATGGGTCATCCTGTCGCCATTCAGTGTCTGCCTCTGTCCTGGGTTGCTGTCCTGAGCGTTCAGTCATCTGGCTGCAGTCATTCTATCTAGAGCCTATCACTTGTCCCCACAAGGATGGCTGCTCTGGAAGGAGATATATTCAAGACCAGAAGAGCTATACTATAATACTTTGTAGCAAATTTACAATGTGTCATTCATATGCATGCCTGTGAGTGCACACATACACACATGTGCACATGCATACAGTTCTCTGGTTCCAAAGTCTTAGAGAGGCTCTCAGGGTGTGACACTTCAGGATAAGGGGAAGAAGTATGAGAGATGTCCTAGGCCTTATGGGACCTTCTGGTGACAGTCCTTTCTACACTGTACGTGCCAAGGTCTCATTACTTAGTATTACTTATTACTTTAGATGTCTTCAAACATTTTTACAACAGTTATACCGAAGTTTATCTAAAGTTGCAGTTAAGCGTCGTGCTGCCTTGCAAGGGAGGCCTTTAGTTTTGTGAAATTCCAATTTCATGGTCTTGTGATGTTGGGCTTCTAAATGTGTCTTGGAATTGATAAAGTTTGCCATTCTATCTATCTATCTATCTATCTATCTATCTATCTATCTATCTATCTATCCACCTATGATTTATTTCCTTTCCTTTATGTTTATGAGTGGTATGTATGTATGTATGTATGTGGTATGTGTATCACATGCATGTGTAGTTTTCACAGAGCTTAGAAGAGGTTAGGTTGTCAGATTCCCTGGAACTGGAGCTGTGAATGAATGCGAACCCAGGTCCCCTGAAAGAACAAGTGTCCTTAACCTCTGAGCCATCTTTCCAGCTCCACCATGTAGTTTAATGATTTAAATAAAGATAGCTTTTGGAAGAAAGACATTTTGACAGAATGGGGTATGTGTGAGTTATTGACTAAACTCCAAACAGTGGCTCTGGGATAAATGCCTGTTAGCAGGCATAAGTCCGAGATCTTCAAAGCAGTCTTAAGACCAGTTTGGGCAATACGTGTTTCCGCTCTTATCTGTGACTCCCCCTTTCTCCTCTGCCCAAAGTTCATCAAAAGATTGATTTTCCCCTAGGACACACCCCCACACTTTTTATCTTTCCTTTGCCTTTTCAGAGTCAGGCTTCCTCCCTAGATTTCAGCATAGCTGACTTGGGTAGTGGAGAAAACCCTCTGCTGTTCTTTCTGTAGCCCAGGCTGGTGCTGGGTTACTCCACACACAGGGGTAAAAAGCAGGTAGCACTCAGGGGCTCAGTACTTGATGGACTGATGGCCCCAAATCACAGCCAGGCAGCTCTGAGAAGATGGAGTACTTGGAACCGTGAGAAGGATTCTGGCGTCCATCCTAAGATCATCAGGAAGCTACAGAGCCCAAGCTGCTGAGTAACAGACCTGGACCAGATTTTTAAAGATAATGTCTCTGGTTGGTTGTGGCATCGTGCAGAGGAAATCTGTTCTGTAGAAGATAATACACATTTCCCAAAGTCTAACCCAAGCCTAGATAGTCCCGAAGAAGTCCACCCAAGTCTTACTTAAACTAATATGAATTTGCAGTGAAAGTTGAGAAACAGAAACTTTGGGATGAAATTTTTTTAAAGATTTTATTTATTTATTTATTTTATATATATGACGAGTACACTGTAGCTGTCTTCAGAGACACCAGAAGAAGGCATCAGATCCCATTACGGATGGTTGTGAGCCACCATGTGGTTGCTGGGAATTGAACTCAGGACCTCTGGAAGAGCAGTCAATGCTCTTAACTGCTGAGCCATATCTCCAGCCCCGAGATGAAATTTTTATAGCAGTATTTATTTGTAAGACTGACCCTCCCTCCCCACTTTTTTTTTTTTTTTTTACTTTTTTGAGATGTGAATAAGACATTTGTTTATTATAAAAAAATTTTTTACAACATACACTTGGCTCTTGGTTCAATTTCCAATTTTTTCCCCAAAGAGGGAGGGAAGTAAATTCACAGGTAATGTAAATGCTAAGAAGTAGAGATTTGGAGAATATGATAAAGCTATATATAGAAAAATAACAAGTTTGGGGACCAGTGAGATGGCTCAGTGGTTAAGATCATACATTGCTCTTCCAGAGGGCCCAAGCTCAGTTCCCAGCACCTCACAGCAAGTTGCTCCCAACTGCCTGTAACCCCAATTCCAGGGAATCGGATGCCTCTGGCCACCTTCAGGACATGCACATAGGCGCAGCCCATCCTCATGACTAAAACGCAGATAAATCTTAACAGAAACGGTAGGCCTATATTTTATGCTTTCAGAGGAATGGGTATGTTACAGTTTGTTAATTTAAACAGTTGTTTTTTGCTTTATGTGTGTGGATGTTTTGCCTGCATTTGTGTCTTTCCACCACATTGCCTGCCTGGTGCCCACAGAGGCTGCGGGGAGGATCTGGGATCCTCTGGGATTGAAGTTACAGATGATGGTAAGCTGCTGTGCAGGTGCCAGGAATTGAACCTGGTTCTTCTGGAAGTGATCTTAACTGCTGAGCCATCCATCTCTCCAACCCTATAATTTCTTTATTTTAAAACTCAAAATTAAGAATGCAAAAACTTGTTTAAAACGATGAAAACAAACATGTTTTCTCCAAAATAGAGACGTTGCGTCTGTAGTTAGTCTCTACTAAATCCTATTGCTCGCAGCTGTTCTGTAGTCTTGCTGCCTAAAAGAAGAATAAAGGCCTCCTGTTCTTTCAATAACCATTGTGGATCTGGTCTTAAAGGCTTTGAGATACCCGCTGGGACAGCAACATGTTAAAGAGATCAAAAACTTTTGCATGAAAAACATACTCTGCTATGTTTCTGTTTCCCAAATATTTGGAGAGACCAAGAAGTCATTACAGGCACCTGAATGAGAAGACCGAGCAGCCTAGGATTTAAGCACTGTCATTGGCTCCTCCGTCGGCTGCTTGCTGACAGCAGGTTACAAGGTTAATCATTCGTTTGAGGATAGGATATTCAGCCTCGCTCAAATTTCTTATCAAGATAAACACTTGAGGTTGTACTTGTAAACCGGATATTGACAGAGAAAGGAAGAGATTTTTCTGAAACCGTGAAGCTAGAACTCACCCAGGACATTCGGAGGAGCATCCGATTGCTGTCTCAGTGGATAGTATTGGTTTGTTTTTTTTTTTTAATTCTGAGCTGAAACACTCATAGCTGACAGCTCTCTCTAGGATTTCCTGGGGCCATCTGCTGTTGGAGAACATAAATTGTAAATTTACCTTTGAACCACCAGAGCCTCACTGGCCTGTCCCCTGGCCACTCAGACTTCCAGTCTCAATGGGATCCAGGAGAGGCTTGACAGAATAAACAGTGGGATTCTTGTCTGGGAGTGACTGCCTGGCAATTGTTTCATGGAAAACAGGGAGGGGTGGGGGACAACAACCCTGCTCTGTTCACTGGCTCTTTAATTTAGATTACCAATGATAAAGCCGGGCCAACGGCTAAAGAAAGGTAGGATGCATACGCAGACATTAGTGCTAATGTGCTGTAGAAAGACGAGATAAATCAGTCTAGCTCTCATACATCACTAAGGGAGAAGCTGATTGCAACTTGACCGTGTGCCTGAATGGTCCCATCAGTGAGATGAGCAGAACATGGATTAAAAAAATCTAGGATGTACCGTTAGGGCTACCGCTGCGCTGGACCTGGGAGAACTGTCTGGTGTAAGTGTCAGCTTGTTTGTCGGTATTTACCAGTGTGTTCACGTCCAGGAGCTTATTTCTCTTCTCTGTTTTTTTTTTCCCTGGGAGCTCCAGCATGTTTATTTGTAGGAGTAGACTTAATTCTGCATAAATGCAATCACCACCTAATAAAGTTCTAGGGAGAGGACCGTTTAGCTCAGTGTGCATCCAGGAGCGGCACCTGAGAAAGAAATGCTCATCATTACTGTCTATAGGAAGCCCGGGGGTGAGATTTGTTCTGTTTGTTTGTTTATTGTTTTGATTTTTTTAAAAAAAATTTTATAGGGAAGTGGGAGGTGAGAGGGATAAATGTGCATTTTAAATTAATAAGTCAGTTATTTTGATAGACTTTTAAAAAAATGTATTTATAACAGTATTTCACGTATCCCTGTGGGCTTTTGTTTTGAAAACTGTGTTTGAATATATAAACCAGAGTGCTTGAAACACATTCTATTTTATGACTGGGATGTTTGTATTGTTTCATATCTGTTATTAGACAAAATAATCATAAAGGGTGTTTTCTGTGGACCTTTTTATATTCCAAAATTAAGTACAGATGGTAATTTCCAGCAGTTTTAAAAATTTGTCAATTATTTAATTTAGCATCACTTAAGCATCTGCACAAGGAGAAAGCTGAGATGGTGCAAGGCTGAATGAACATTGATTGCTAGTCTGAATTGCATCTTTAAAGTTTCTTGCCTCAAATCTCTGATTTCATAGTTTATTTTTACCAAATTAGATTATCATATTTTATTATCGAGACCGTGAATGGGTGGGACTCTCACGGAGCCCACATTCCCGTTAGAGCAGAGCTTCCAGCGCCTGCCGATCCTTGCTGTGAGGGAAATTCTCAAGCCAGCTCGCAGAGAAGATTGCTTAAATAATGCAAGAGCAGGAGAGAGGCGAGATGGAATTTATGGCCCAGACACTGAGATCAAGCTTTTGTTCAGAGGGGAGGACCGTTTAAGTGCGAGCATGTAATATACACCAAGGCTCTGGGGAACAAATGTCACCGACTGAAATTAGTGGCCCCGTGATGCCGTGTACAAGTCATTTCAAAACAAGCCTTAAAACAGCCCATTGAGCCCATCGTGTGGCTGGCTGGAAGGGAGTAGGGGAAATTTGAAGGGCCAATCAGAAACGGGATCCCCTGCCTGAAAATTTCATGGGACAGAGGGAGAAGAGAGTCCCGCGCGAGGAGAAGGAGGCTCTAGGAAGCCGGATGCCTGACTGCTGAAATGAAACATGTCAGTCTTGTTAGGAAAGAAACCTTGGCCAAACTGCAGCATTCTATGGACGACATCTTCCATCTTGTCCTAATTAGAGAAACAGAGCTGCAGAATCCTAATCTCTTTAATTGTTGATAGAGGAGGCATGTGATTTACTATAAATACACACATGCATTCATTTCTGAAATAATGGCTGTTACCAAATATATTAGGCCGACAGGAGTGCTGGACTTGGGAAGCTGTGCTGAGTCGCTGTGTTCGAGAGGTAATGGACCCGTTGAGAATCACCGCACAGCTGGGCCAGCAGCTGTACCCAATGCTCTGTCAAGTTTGGCCTCTAATTTCCTTGAACTTGTCCTTGCTTGCCAAAGTGATGAACATAGCAAGAACTTGCTTCAAAACTTGTGCCACCTGCAAGTGACAAAGGCTGTGTCCAAGAAGTCTTTGTCAAAGGGGGGAAGTCACCAGCAGCCGTGGCCCAATGAAGTATTGATTAGGCAAGTGAAGTTTTGGGTCATCATAAAAGTGGAAACCAAAGGCAAAGTGGTAGAGTGAGGTGAACAGGAAACACTCAAAGGCAGCGTTGGGTCGTTGCATACCAAACTAAAGGACATATGGAAAAATCCCAGAGTAATATCCAGCAATAATTATCCTGTCGTTAGGAAAAGTAAATAGTGCTGTAGAATTGGAAAGGAGCCCAGGAATTGCAACGCCTTTCCCCCTAACAGTGTATTGTTCTGATTTGGGGGGGTGGGGGGTGGAATGGGCCAAAAGGAAGTGTCAGACAAGAGGGTGTTTTATATTAAGAAGCATCGTATGATCAAGCAATGCTAGCCAAGGTGAGAGAGCAGCCGGGCTTGCTTTCCTTCCAAGCCCTTCTCTCCAATACATCAAGGCTTTATTTGCCACCGTGTATCTGCCATGTTCCCTATATCACCGTAACTAGATTAGAAACTGCGAAGGAAGACACTTGCATTTATTTGTCTCTCTTACAAGTTTCACCTCTCAAAAACCATTGGGCTTGAGGTTGCTCCTTGATGCTAAACAGATTGAACAATGAATCTTTGCCATTTGAGGACTTCATTTACCCATTCCAGTGCAGGTCACTTTCTGTCCCTGGATTCCAGAGCTAGGAGCCTGAACCTCTAGGAAATCCAGTTTCTTCTTTTGTGAAGTGAAGACACTGAGGCTCATCTTTCACTGCTGGGGGAGTTAAGGAAGCAGTGCTTGGGTGTACCCTGGCCCGGGAGGTGTGTCCTGCCCTCCCAAGACAAGAGCGTGTGATTCACCGTGGAGACAGAGGGTAGCAAGGAGCTTGGCTGGCAGGAGAGTAAGTGCACTGGGAGAGCTGACTGGATCTGCAGCAGGGCCTTGGGACAGAAATTGTGGGGAAATGGTGAGGGGGCTGAGAGGGAGGGACCAAGGAGATCTCGGTGTGGCCATGGGGTGACTTAAGGGTGAAGAAGCAAGAGTGAGAAGAGTCACAATTCGGAGTGACAAGATGTCGGGTTTGATAATGAGCCAAGTGTGATTTATGCAGGCAAGTGTTTTCTCTGAAAATCAAAAAGCTAAAACAATACTGGGCTTCAGCAAATGGGAGGACCAAGAAAACTTAATGAGAGGAGAAGAGATTAGAATGTTCTAGTTGACTTATGTAAAGGAAAAGGGGGGGGAGAATCAATAATAAGCCAATAATATAGGGCTGTTGCTGACGATAGTGGGAATTGCAAAGGGATGGCTTAAAATGGCAAATCGGTGTTTGGAGTTTTTCCCAGACAAGATGCACAATATCAAATAATAAGGCTGTTCCGAAGTCTTGGAACTTATTTAAGTTTTCCTGAGTTAAAAAAAAATTGCAACTGAAGCGATACAAATAATGTCAGGGTTGGGAAGGAATAGAGCACGGGGAATGGGAAAAAAATCCCAAAATAGCCTGGTTTGCAAGAGGAAGTGGGAGCCAAAAGATGGCCAGTTGACCCTGTGAGACATTCGCCATTCTTTCTGACCTATGAAGAATTATTCCTCGGATGCTTATTGTGACCTTTAAGGAATTCTAAACAAACATCAGGATTGTCCCATACCCTTAGCAGGCAAACAGGTTGTAGCCCAAAAGTCCTCTTGGACAATATCATAAACACCTCTAGTCTACTTCTTCAAAAGGCTACCCAATCTATGTGGAGGCAGAAATCACATACGTTGCAATAAAAAAATTAATAGCAAAATGCTTCTAAGGCTAGTAATTAAAATGTTAGTTTTGTTACAATTCCAAAATTAGTTTGTAAGTCATTCACAATGCGGGCCTCTTTCCTGTAACTCTGAGACGCTTCCTTGCCCTTCTTCCCTGCAAGCTGTGTGTTCTATAACTCTCCATGCTTATTACGGTTGAGACTGGTTTTGTAAAGGAGCCCCCGGGTGCGTGCGAGAGAGCTGGGGTAGCTGGGCAACAAAAAAAGAGAGGAGAGACCTCAAGTTAAAAGACCGAATGAGAAGGAGATGGATGATCTAAAGAGAAATTAAGGGACAGTGAACACAGAGTGTGTGTATGGAGAGAGGATTGGACCAACGAGCTCCCAGAGCCGCCACCAGGGGGTGCCTAAGACTCAAAGACAACTAAGTTGTCTCTTGAGTGTGAAGCTGCCTGAATGGCTAAGTACCCTGAGGAATCCCTCAGGGACCCTTTGTGGTGGTACCTCTGCCAGGCTCCCCTGGTCTTGACTTCCTTCTCTGTTCAGTTTGGACACAATTGCTTATCATCTCAACCACTCATTAGCCAGACTATCAATTACCTCCCATTCTCAACACCTATGTGCAGACCTTTGTATGAGGCCTCAAATTCTGGGCAAACCACACCTCCCCTCATATTCAGTAGATGGCCTCTGCTCTGCAAAGTTCCATTTTGGCTACACTGGTCTCTTGGCCTCTTGGCCCTGGCCACCACTCCTCTTCCCTCTGATTTCTTTCTCCCTTATAGCTATAATACGAGTCTTCTCCCTACTTTTGGATTAGTCATGTCCCTGTCCTTTTATTTCAGTGTTTGGTTCTGAGTTCTTGTTGGTGCTTTTGTTTGCCACTTGATTTCTTCCATTTCTGGCAACTTTTGCCTTTTCTTTTATTGTTTTAATTATTATTATTTTATTTATTTATTTACTTATTTAAGATTTATTTATTTATTATTTGTAAGTACACTGTAGCTGTCTTTAGACACTCCAGAAGAGGGAGTCAGATCTCATTACGGATGGTTGTGAACCACCATATGGTTGCTGGGATTTGAACTCAGGACCTTTGGAAGAGCACTCTCCAGCCCAACTTTTGCCTTTTCATCTTTAGTGTACATGGGATGGGGGATGGGGGCGGGACAGCCACTCCCAATCTTTAAAATTAAACCAAACAACCCCTTCATTCCTCCCAGCATACACTTTTATGTTCTTTGACCTTGCTTCCTTGTTAGAGTCAAACTTGGTAAAGGAAGTGACAGCATTTGTTGTATCCATTCTGTCCCTTCCCTGACACTCTTCAGCCATGATTTAATTTCTACCCAAGACACTTTATAGACTCGCCACTAGCTGAAGCCATCTGCTGCCTCCTTGTCCTGAATGTAGAGGAGAATCTGTTCTTCCTACAGCATCTGACATTGTAGGTCATGTCTTGAAATGCAGTTTTCTTGTAGCCTCCTTGTGTTCTCCCTACCTTTCTTTACATGTTGTTGAAACACGGATAAGGTGGTGAACAGATGGCTTGAGAATTAAAAGGCCTTGCTAGGCAAGCATGAGGGCCAGAGTTTGGATTTCAATGTCTACTTGACAAATCATGTATGACCGTGGTGACCTCCAACACCACGGGGTGTAGAGACAGGAGGTTACAGACTTCCAGCCTAGCTGGGGGGAGGGGAGGCTTCAGACTCAGGGGGAGATGGTGCCTCAAAGTAAGAAGATAGTGATAGTAGATGAACATAGAATCTCTCCTCTGGCTTCCACATGGGTGCACGTGTACCCCTCTCCCAAATGCATGCATACATCCCCCCCCACTCCCCATAAATAATAAAAATAGCATGGATGATATTTAGGGCACTATTCTTTTCTGATTTTGGCTAGTGGTGGGGAGGGACTCCATCCATTGGTGTGGCTTCTGTTAATGGTCGTGTGGTACTGGTTTCAGTGCTTGGTAACCCTGGACTTACATAGAGAAGCATAGCCCAGATCTCTACCCTGCCATTACTTCCAAACCTACACCAGTGCAGCCAAGAATCGAGCTTGATCTTGCTCCTTCCTTTTTTTTCCCCACAGTATAAGCTTCATGGCATTTGTCCCATGGAACAAAAGCTTTAGAATATTAATGTCTTTTCTGTCTTAAAAATAAAAATACAATTTGATTTTCTGTCCTTGAGATTGTTAAAAGATTCTGCAGAGCACCTGAAAAGACAGCTTTGTGTGTTTTGGGTCTTTGAGTGTCTTAAGGTAACTTGAGTGATCCCACAGGAGCAGTGAGACACAAACTTTCAAATACTTTAAACTACACTGGCTGGGAAAGGAGAAGAGTTGGTGTTACTGGTGGTCAGAAGAATCATCCAAGAGAAGAGACTCCTGACTGTGAGCTTAAGAGCCCATGAAACATCCTTTGCTTTTCTAGATAGGTTGCTTATCATCTGAGTGTGCTACATTCGCTTTGAAATTGGGAATAATTAATTAAAAGACTCCAATTGTCAGCATTTCCCGAGTAAATGGATTGATAACTGAGAAGGTGTCTGTTGGTTGAGGGTCTTAGTTAGAATTTTATTGTTTTGAAGAGACACCATGCCCATGGCAACTCTTATAAAGGAAAGCATATAACGGGCTGGCTGACAGTTCAGAGGTGTAGTCTATTATTGTCATGGAAGGAAACATGGTGGCACACAGGCAGACATGGTACTAGAGAAGGAACTGAGAGTTCTACATCTGGATCCGTAGGCAGTAGGAAGAGACAGTGAGCCAATAGGCCTGGCTTTAGCTGCTGAAAACTAAAAGCCTACCTCCAGTGACACACTCCAGCACAGCCATACCTACTCCAACAAGGCCACACTTCCAATAATGGCACTCCCTATGAATCAAGAGGGTATATTTTCATTCAAACCATCACACTGAGACTTTATAATAAGCTGTGAGGAAAGATAGCCAAGTTTATTGGCTTTCATCACTTTGAGCCTGATGAAATAGGAGCAGGGGGTAAGAAACTGGTTTGAACTTTTGACTCTGGCTAACTCATGCAACGTTCCACGATGTAGAGAAAACAGAATTACCAAGTCAGACAAGTGGAGTTGAAGATTGCTCATTCATGTTCTTTAAGGCTGTTTTTGATGATATAGGAGATACCTGACCTTTCAAGAGCTAAAGTAGAGCATGATTCATAAATTCAAATCATGCCTTGCCTAAATTAATCCAGATTTTCATTATTAAGCAGTGTCAGATAACCCAGTGGAAATGCTGTATGCTTCAGTAGTTGGGCTCTCCCCATCCAGGCATGCAATTGCATTTTGCACAGGTTGCAATTGAAGGAACTCCAAACAAAAGCCGAATCCCAGTAATCAATCGCTGCAACAATGAAAACATGAACTAAATAGGTTTTGATCAATATTATTCACAACAGCTCATATCCTTAATGATAATCCTTAACTGAAAGAGAGACCTTTGCTTCAAGGTTCGTTTGCGGTCCACAGAGGACTCTACATTTGGATGATACCCCAGTGCTTTAGGGGATATATGAGTCCTGTATTTCATTTTATGGAATTAGAGCTGACTGCAAAATAGCATGCTTAGACCATCTCTAATTTTTTAATCCTATTTATTTTGTTTGTTTCTTTTGTTTTCTGGGCACAGGAGCATGAAGAATTAAACCCATGCTAAACACATGCTCGGACAATGAAGTGCCTCCCACCCGGCACCAATCTAAGTCCTATTAGACAGAACATGCTGGGGAGGAGGCAGAGAGGAAGGAATGCTGGGGTGGAGGGTGCTAGAAAGCCATATCTATTCCCTCTTGTTAAGTGTGCCTATGCCCACAGTGGAAAGAATCAGCTGTCTGTGTGAACCTCATTAGCTCAGAGGGCAGAATTATGGCTCTGCCTCCACCCTTATTGCTGACTTTCAGTCTCTCCTCTTGTGAAAAGAGGATTCTGGGAACTCCTAAAAGTTCTATTCTACCTTTGAGTGGTGGGACAGGTGTAAGTTCCTATAGAGTCACTTTTGGAACCCACCGAAGGACAGATCTGCTGCTATCGTACTTTTGAATTGCATGTGCCAAGGACAATGTATCTGCCACCTCAGCCCTTTCTGCAGCAGACTGACATGCTGAGCTATAGAGAGAGACGCCTTGTCTCCACCACTTACTGTTACCTGCAAAAAACTGAACAGAACTGCAAAATGGGTCCTGTGGTACTCGGCACTTCCCCAGTAGGGACAGTGGCTCTCGAAAAGATGCTCAGATTGTTTTCATTGTCACCTCTTGTCACGTTGGTTCTCCAAGCACAGAGGATCTTCCACAAAGAATTCTGATGTTTGTTGAGAAACTGGACGGTTGGTGGTTGCATACCTATTCTGGTAAACCCGCACAACAGAGAGGTGGTCCTAGGATTGATTAAGACTGGACATGTAGTCTACTAACCCTAACCAGCATCAGATCATGATGTATTACTAAGGTCTTTAATTTTATCATTTAATTTTTGCCATTTTTGGAAAATGTGTACTGGGCTGGAGAAATGGTTCAGAGGATAAAGGCTGCAAGCCTGGTTGTCTGAATTCAACCCAGTGACCCATGTGGTGAAAGAAGAGACCCAATTCCTATTGTTGTCTCTTGATGTCCACATGCATGCAGTGGTATGTGGTCAGTATGTGTGTGTGTGTGTGTGTGTGTGTGTGTATGTGTGTGTGTGTGTGTGTGTATGTATGTATGTGTGTGTGTGTGTGTGTATGTGTGTGTGTGTGTGTGTGTATGTATGTATGTGTGTGTGTGTGTGTGTGTATGTGTGTGCCCATGTCCATCCTGCCCTTTAGGGAATGAGCACCTAGTTAAATTTTATAGAGATTTTTATGCTTCCATTAAAAAAAAAAGTCTTAGCTCAGTCTTTAGAGTTTTGCATCCCTCTTATGCAACTCCTGCCTGCATTGGTTTAGAAAAGGATTTCTTTTCCTTTGCCTGTTATAGAGAAGCCACAGCCTTGCAGATGAACCACAGGTTTGGGGTTGTGGTTTGGGTAACAACACACTGAAGTCCTCCTAATTAATTATCAGTGGTCATAGCTTCTTTAAACTGCAGTAGGTTACTCTCCATTGATGAATAGCAGCAGAAGTGTATGCTGTGTGCACAGATATGGCTGGTGAGGTTGCATATCTTCATGTCCGTTTCCTATCCCTGATGCAACTTTATAACCTCTCCTGCCTGTGGCTTGAGATGTAAGCTCAGAAGCAAGCCTTTGCAGAGCCAGCCAGCTGAGGACAGACTGTGTGTTGTGCTTTGCAGAATGAGCACCCAGGAGACTGCGGCTTTGATTGAAACTTTTGAAATGTGTTGAAAAGAGTTCTTGTACCTTGAATACGGTTCTACAGTTTGGTGTACTTCTAGAACTGACAAAAGAGTCAACATCACAGGTTACTTAGATAACCTGCTTCAGTGTAGTATTTCCAGTGCCCACTGCTTCAAATGCAGAGATATTTTTTCTAGGGAAACGGGAGACATTCCTTCTTCCTCTGGGACTCTGTCCTTAACAGAGTTGCTGGCCCTGCCTGGAACTCTGCTCACCCTGTATGAACTAGAGGCAGGAAGCTTTCTTGCTCAGATGAATCAAAATGGACTCAGAGTGCCCTTCAAAGGAGAGCTTGTGGAATAGCTTGCCTTACACTTGTAAGGCTGATTTCTGGGTTACAGTGGCTCTTGGCAGTGCCGTGCTATCTGCTGGTGAGGTCGCTGACTGAAGTGAAATGTGGCAGTCATGGGAAATTTCATTTTGAGAACTCTAAGAATAGCCTTGCTGGGACCAGTGTCAGAAGGAGAATAATGGATGTCAAGGCACAAAGTCTGGACTATCTGTGCTCACCTCTGACCCACTTTATCAGAGGTTTTCAGCTGTGACTTTGGAAATAAGACCTCCATTCCCTAGACCTCACTAAAAGGCATCTCTATATTGTGACAAATGAGTCTACTCTGCTTCCAGTCAAAGGCAAGTCCAAGAGGGAGTTACAGTAGTATTTTGAGATGACAGCCTTGCTCAAAAGGCAAATGACCATCCAAGGCAAGTGCCTATAGAAACCAAGGAAGGCATGGTGGCATTGCCAAGCAGTAGAGTAAGTGCTTATGGGTGAAGCCCTGTGTTTTACCCCTAGCACCAAACGACAACCAAGACCAATCCAAAACAACAACTCCAAAACACACCCTACCCCCACCCCAAATGCCAGGCTGTGTCTTCAGAATCACAAACTACTTCTTGAGAAGCATCCCTGGAGCAACTGTAACAACAAGGACATTTTTATCTGACCCAGCACCCTGTTTTCAACTTGTCTGGAAACATTTCCATGTTTCCTATCTAAACCTCAGTAGAGGAGTTATGGCTACCCTGTATACCCGTGCATCTAAGTCTCTGGTTAAAATGTTAGATGATCTTTCCACGGATGCTTTGAGATCCAAGACATCTCACCTGTCATCCATTGGCACAGCCTCAGGGTGGTCTTGAGTCTCTGCATTTTATAGATAATACAAGAGTGATGTGAATGTTTCCCTTTGGCCTTTCAGCTGCCCCCTCTTTTCCTGTTCTACACTGACATACAATCATTCAGAGAAAACTGACACTTTATGCAAGACTCCCTTGTTGCCACCGTGCTTTAAGAAAGTTTGGAGTCTAGTCCAAGACCTTGATGCAGCATTGCTTCATGCTGCACCCAAGCCTTGTTCTTCCCCCTTCAATGGACTCTGGCACCTGCTGGAACTGGAGTCCCTCACACCCTTAGGCCCAACTTTCAAATTCAAGATGTCTCCATTCTTCATGGCAGCTTATATAACCTGAAAAACATAACCATGTGCAGGTTTGAAGCCCCTTCTCCATTGCTGCTCCTAAAGCCCTGGAAAGCATTAAACACGGGAGACCTTCTGTGATGGAAGGGGACAGGGTGTGACTACCCTATGGATGAGAAAGATGGTGCTGTGTAATTCTGAACATGCTAACAGTCTGCCATATGAATAGATCCTAAATCTGTTGTGTTCTCTCTCTCTCTAAGACGATTGCTAAGAATAGAGGCAAATAGTTGCTATGAAACTTAGTCTGTGACCCTCTTGTGACTCAGCCAGCATTGCTAATTTGTGGTAGGAGTCAGCTTTCCATTTGTTGGAACAAATTGCTGAAGTTAGTGTCCTTTCCTTAGAGTCTGCACTTCATGTGAGTTGACTGTACCTACCTTCTGCATGCATTAAATGAAGCTCAAGGGTAGTTTTTCACACAGGACTAGAGATGGGCAAAGTGATGCCGTGGTTAACTCTCCATCATTGTCCCTTAGGTCTTTCTAACTGCCTTTTCTATCAAAGCTTCTCCTTCCAGACATGTTTTTCCTGTATTCCCCACTGTACTGGCTGGTTTTGTGTGTCAGCTTGACACAAGCTGGAGTTATCACAGAGAAAGGAGTTTCAGTTGAGGAAATGCCTCCATGAGATCCAGCTGTAAGACATTTTCTCAATTAGTGATCAAGGGGGAAAGGCCCCTTGTGGGTGGGATCATCTCTGGGCTGGGAGTCCTGGGTTCTATAAGAAAGCAAGCTGAGCAAGCCAAGGGAAGCAAGCAAGCAAGCCAGAAAGTAACATCCTTCCATGGCCTCTGCATCAGCTCCTGCTTCCTGACCTGCTTGAGTTCTAGTCCTGACTTTTTAAGGTGATGAACAGCAATGTAGAAATGTAAGCTGAATAAACCCTTTCCTCCCCAACTTGCTTCTTGGTCATGATGTTTGTGCAGGAATAGAAACCCTGACTAAGACACCCACCTACCCCAAAATGGTGATAAGTTGTCGTTGAGCAGCCCATTGGTGTCTGCATCTCCTATCTTAGCTCGAGACACTTGAGCATCCACCCCAGGTTTCCAGAGGAGTCTATGTGCATTGTTGGAAGAGGCCCACATCCAGCGTACTTATCTCTAGAAAAGACAAACGTTGCTGCTGAGCTTATTGGCACCTTTCCAGATGGCAGAGTGATTATTCCTGAGGGTGACATCTGGGTTGGTTAGCAGTTTTGGGTAGAAGACTCCGGAAAGAGAGAGAGGCCTCATCAAGGCCATTGGGATATACTCAGCTCGGTTGCCTGCTGAAGAACAACAGCAGGCACATCTAGGTGACTGGACCGACTTAGAAACATTGCCTGGGTGAGAAATCTTGGCTGTTCCCTTCGAAGGGCATGGGGAGAGGATCTAATCTTATCAACCAAAAAAGAAAGGCCATTAGCAATAGAAATGGGCAAACTGTGTGTGTGTGTGTGTGTGTGTGTGTGTGTGTATGACAATTCAAAATGAAACAAAAATAAATAAATATCAATACTAGGCATCACAAAAACAACTAAATATGCTTTTCACTCCTCAGACAGATGTTGGAGAAAACCGCTGATAAATACCCAATGCCAGGGAAGCTGGAATTCCTAGCATTTGTAGGTATGGGTGCTAATGTTAATCAGATTTTATAGCTTGTTTGCATACACCATTTGCATAACCATTTCTAAGTCTTGCACATATCAGAAAGATGTGCACATAAGAATCTTCTCTTTTTTTGTTTTTTGTTTTTCGAGACAGGGTTTCTCTGTATCGTCCTGGATGTCCTGGAACTCACTTTGTAGACCAGGCTGGCCTCGAACTCAGAAGTCCGCCTGCCTCTGCCTCCCTAGTGCTGGGATTAAAGGTGTGCGCCACCATGCCCTGCAAGAATCTTCTTTGCAGGGATGGAGAGGTAGCTTAGTGCTTAAGGGTACCGTGTGCTCTACCAGAAGACCTGGGCTCAGTTCCTAGCACCAACACAGTCACTCACAACTCCAGTTCTGGAGAATCCAATGCCCTCTTCTGGCTTCCATGGGCACCACATGCACCTGATGTAGCAAAGCAGGCAAAACACCCATACACATAAAAGACAAAAAGCATCTCCTTGGCACTGTTATTCATAATAGCAAACAATTGAACAACCATGAACATCAACCAGTAAACACACTCGTGTAAATCATAATTTGTGCCCAAACTGAAAAACTATAAAGCTATTTAACTCCCTGTGAGAGATATATAGATATGTGCCCATCTCTGAGACAGTTCATTCACAACCAGGACATTATATGACTTAATGGCATAATTTCATTCACTGCAAAGTGAGCCCAAAGCCATAGATGTGTGAGAATGTAGGTAGACGTGAGGATAAGCAAACTGAGTTGTGAAATACTCGAAGCTGTCTGTCCTGGGAATAGGAGGGAAGGGCGTAGGGGGTGAAGTGAGACCCTGTGTTTTTAAATTCTGCATATTTCTGACCTTTGACTTTTTTTTATAAAAAGAATGAATTTATGGATTGTTTATGCAGTTCATTAAACTTTATATAAAAATAGCAAAGTTGCAGCTTGGTTTTCTGGGAAAAGCACCCAGAATTGCTTCCCAAAGACTCCATTCAGGAAACCACAGGTGGGCGTAATGGAAGTTTTCTCTTTTTATTTTGGTAGTGGCTGGTCTGTTTACATAATTAGGCATGAGAGAGTCCCCCTACCCCCATCATAGTTTTCCAGAAAACTACCTGTATTGCCTGTAGAGGAGATACACATACGAAGGTGGCTGGGCCCACCTCTTATGTGTAGGTTGCTGTGGGTGAGGAGTACTGTTCCCACTTTGTTGGCTGGCCTGGTTATCATTAGAGACGATTAGGCATAAGATGCAGGTCTAGTCCCTACTGTGCACACTCCGTTCTTGGCCTTCAAGCTCGGGGCTCAAACAGTGAAACCAAGTTTTCAGGGTCTTGTTAGCTTCAGTCTTATATGAAGCACCTCTGAAGGCCAGCAATGATCAGACCTGACATGGCCATTCCCTGGACACCAGTTATGTTCTTACGTGAACACTACATAATAATTGACAGCCCCTGTGTCAGTCTCTCACTCTGCTTCTGGGCAAGAGTTCTGTTTTGTTCATCTCCATATCTATGTATCCATACTAAGGTACCCAGTCCAGGGCCTGACCCCCACAAGATGCTCAGCAAGTGACTGTTAGATGAATAATAAAAAGTTTGACTTCCAAGCAACTCTTTAAAAATTTTCTATCATTTTACATGTATGGGTATTTTTCTCACTTGTGTGTCTGTGTACCTCATGTACGCCTGGTGCCTGCAGAGACCAAATGGGGGTTCTGGATCCTCTGGCAACTGGAATTACAGACATTTATGAGCCACCATGTGAATACTGAGAATTGAACGTGGGTCCTCTGGAAGTGCATCCAGTGCTCTTAATTGCTGAGCCATCTCTATAACCACAATGTATATGTAGGGGTTTGTGTGTGTGTGTGTGTGTGTGTGTGTGTGTGTGTGTAGGCCAGAAGACAATTTCAGGTGTCATCCTTTGAGACAAGCTCCCTCAATGGCTTGGAGCTCACCAATTAGGTGAGACTATTTGGCCAGTGAATTCCAGAAATCCTGACTCTTCCCCAGCAATGGAGATATATGTTCGAGGGATCAAACTCAGGTCCTCCTGCTTGCAAGGCAAATGGTTTGCCCACTGAGCCATCGGTATAGCCTTCAACTAACTTTTAAATAAGTGAAACGAGTGTTTGCAGTGGTTGGATGTGAGAGAAAAGGCTAGGAACAAAGCAGTTAAAACCTGGTGCAGTTCAGGCTGAACACAGTGGCCAGTTTTGTTTGGCATTTACACTTAATGGACAGCGACTCTGCTAGCTCCTCGGCCTCCTGTGGCTTACCTTCTCCTATAGAACAGACACGGCACTGCTCCCCTGCCTCCTGGGATACTTCCTGGGGTTCAGTGAGATAAGGATGAAGAGCTTTACCCGTGGCCACAGCACATGGATGGGGACATTCACTGTTAATTGTGCTGGCTTTTCTCCAGAATGTATATGACATGAGTCATTCCCTGGCCAGGGTTGCTAAACACCTCTTTAAATGCCAAGTGATTATTATTTAACTAACTTTGGAGAGGCATCTTCTAAGAATGGAGACATTTCCCGAAACAGTCTAATGAGCACCTTACTTTTCAACTCAGGAACATTATCATAAGCAGCAGTTACTGTGCCGTGTAAGGCACAAAAATACTGCCCATGCCCACAGAGGTGTGGGCCAGGGCCACGCTTTGCAGCCAGTCTGATTCCTTGGCTCCTTTGTCTTCACTTCCTTAATGGCCAGCTGTCAATTCTTATTACTCTCAGTGGCCTGTGTGTAGTACATTCTTTCATCATTATAATTTTCTCTTCTAATAAGCTGTGCTCTTGAGAATTAGACAACCAAGAATGTTATAGTTGTGCATAAATAACAGTGACTTGATGAGGGTCCTTCGAAGCTCTCAGATGAATAAGATGCACAATCTCTGTGACAGTAGTGTAGTTTGAGGTTTTTTTTCTTCTTGTGCTATACTGCTATTCCATATAGTTAAGACAGATAAAGCCCCACCACGCGCAAACCCTCTCTTCTCTCCACTCGCGCGTGCATTCACAGGGTCTCACTTATAGCCTCTGATCCTAACATAGGCTGGGATTATATGTGTGTGCCACTAAATAGGCTCTCCATTTTCTAGTTTACAGTTTTATTTGAATTCAGCTCAGTGCCCTGGGCTGGTCTAGACCTCTCAACACTTCCTGTACTCAGAGAAAAGCACTTTGTGCTCCCGGGAACAACACTGGGTTCAAGCTCTGAACCTGATGGTCCTGTAACAGGGAACAAGACTGGTTCCACTGATGTCAGTGACAAGAATCTGTTAATTCTAAAGTGCTAAGAATAGTTTTAGCATTGTGCCACCCCAGCACATGGCTCTGCTTTGATTTTTAGTATTCTTCCAAGAATTTGGCTGGAGACAGAACTCTGTGTTTTTATGGAAGAAATTCCTCAACAGCCTTTGTGCTTTGAGGTGTGGGGAGGGGACATTCTATAAAACCATTGTGAGGCTGCTATTTGGGAGGCGATGAGGTCAGATGGCAGGGGGAGAGGGATGTAAAGGACCACCACGTGGGATGCAATGAGCTGAGCTGAGGGGGACGTTTCCTTCTCTACTAGACTTTTGCCAATAAATTCATTTATACCTACAGATGGGAAAGCATTAAAATAAATATGTGGTACATCCCTGGTCTTGAGCAGAGGAATGGTTGATAATTAAGTAGATCCAGTATTTGTCTTCTAATTTTGTATTAAGTTTCTCAAATTAAATGCTGTATTTCTGCAGAAACCATCTGCCTTGGAGCATGCCGTACAAGATGCCTTGTGACTATTCAGTAATGTTCTTTTATCAACGTGAAAATTGCTGTGGCAGATGGCTGCCCCTGCCCTTCATCTTCTCTTTCTGATTTCTTTGGACTTCTTTGGGGAATCCTGTTGGAATGAATTCCCTACTGCAGCCCTGGGTCTTCTGGGACTGCCTGACCTGCCTGGGCCTGGAGTATAGACCTTGTTGTGCCTTTGTTATTTAGTTAGTGGGACCTACTCAGTGCTGGTTTAATGATCTTGTTTAATGAAATGCATGAGCTTTAAAGATACTTCTGTCCGAAATGTTTCTGAGAGACAACAAGGTTAAGAATGGAGGAAGAGCAGCCATTGGGAGTGGAGGTGGGAGCTGACTGTGGGTCATGAAGGAAGCAGGAGGATTCCACATCTCAAGGTCACATTTATAGCTTGACCTTTAAAAACGTTAAATGTACTTAATATTGAAGTTTCTCTGTCTCTGTCTGTCTCTGTCTGTCTCTGTCTCTCTCTCTCTCTCATGTGTGTTATAGTGTATGTACATGTGTGTTTATGTGTGTATATGTACAGTTCTTTTCTTCTACCTTTGCAAGAGTTCTGGGGATGGAACTCAGGTCAACAGACTTGCAGGACAAAGCGCCACTACTTTTGAGCCAGAGCCATCTTGCTGGTCCTATCTGGACTTTTAACTAAGTATTAGCTGAGATACTTTGTCTCTTTAACTCAGTTTTGTTGTTGTTGTTGTTTTTCCTTAACTGGCAAAAGTGAGGCTATAGTATCTGGGATTTATTGTAAAATTGGGTAAAGCTGAGCTGAGCTGACTTGGGGAAGTGCCTTCCATATTGTAAGATGCCAGTAATCACCATCATGGCCATCAGTACCATTAAGATGACATGTGCTAGATCTGCCAGCTCTGAAGTTCTGGCTATGCAGAGAGCCAGAGGTGTCCTTGCTCCTGCTTGGTTCAATCACTGCACGAACTCGTGTTTTATCATTCAGTTTTAATTTTGTCAATGACCACTCATCCACTGACACCAAAGGATGAAGGCAAGGCAGGGGGTTCATCTGGTGGGAGGATCAGATGGTCAGAAAGATGATCAGGAGACTGGAATATGATACATTTAAAGCAACATGTTTAATACTTAAAAACACAGAAATTATCCCAGACTTGGAGAGAGTCTGCCAGAGATGGATAAAGACTCTTTAAAGAAAGCAGTTCCTTGAACAAACTCAAGAGAGGAAGTTCACAGGGCCTGGCTGACATTAAGAAAAGTCTGGCTGGCTAACCACCTAGTTGGAATTTACCCAAATTTTGCTCTCCTTTAAGAAGGTTTCCAAGTAGGTGGGCCGTGCGGGAAGCCTGTTTCAGCCAGCTGTGTCTGAGAGTGGACTTTAGTTACAGAGTCTACTCCTGAGCTGTCCCAGCACAGACGTAACTCCAAGCAGTATAGAAATGAGATGTAAAATATGGTTTGGAAGGAGGTGAGAGCACCAAGTCTCCCCTTACCTAGTATTTAGGTTAGTGGAAACAATAAGCCCCGTGCCAGAGTCATTTCTGAGAAAGGAAGGAGAGAGATGATATATGTGGTCAGCGAGATAATTGGACTCATGGAGTTGGGACAGCAGCTGTGGAATCAGACCAATTTCTGTCCTCATCGATTAGGCTCCTTCTAGTAAGTAAACTGTCACCACAGCAATTTCGCTACAACAGTGACCCATGATCACAGTGTTTAAATTCCACGATAGCCATATACCTCCATCCCAGGACCAGGGTGCCAACCGTGAGCCGTTAAAATGCATGAAGCAGAGCCTCACTTCGAGACCCTCCCTACAGCAGGAACTCCGAGTGGGAAACCACGAGCACGGTTTGAGATTCCTTACCTTCAGACACAAAACCTTAATACCACGTTGACCTTGGACTGTAATTTGGGTAACCAGTACTTTTAGGCCCCATTTACAGCGGGGAGGTAGAATTGGTTAGAAAACGGGTGTTTGCAGTGAATGGTGTCCATGGATTGGTTGCTGCATTCTGGTCTTGGATGAGTGTTTGCAGCGTCTGTACTCCCCGTGGTCCATCGGGTTGGTTCTTGCGCACAAGTCCTTGATCTAAGATGGCGTACTGTCGTATGAGCCCTGTGCCTACCTACCCTCTTCTGCACTCTGTTGATCTCTGGCTTACTTATAATACCAAACACAGTGTGAACCTTGTTATTTTATCTTCCTTAGGGATCAATGAAAAGGGAAAACATATGCATGTTTTTAGTGAAGACAGTTTAAAAAACATTTTCAATCACCAGTCAAATCTGTGGATACCAGACTGTAGGTACAGAAGGCCAGAGAATTTGCCCCGACCATGGGTTTTGCTTGAAGAAACTCATGTGAGATTTGCCTTCATGCTTCTTGCATTACATTTCAAGCTGTGTTCTCTAAAGCAAGCTTCCTCCAGCTGAGATCCAGAACATTCCTGCCGCTGTGGGAATTCCATGCTGACCTTTCTCCATGTTTTCTCAGTCCTCTCTGCCATGGGCTGCCATGCTCGAAGTTTAAAGTAGTTTGCCTCAAAGAGTTTGTGTGTTTGTTTGTTGTGAGACAAAGAGTCTCACTATGTATCCCTGGCTGGCCTGGAACTCTCTATGAAAACCAGGTTAGCCTCAACTCATATAGATCTGTCTGCCTCTGCCTCCAAGCGCTGGGATTAAAGGTGTGTCCCACCACACCCAGAGAGTTTTTGAGGTCTATTTTGAATTATCTTTCTCTGAGGTGCTTTGGTTGTTTAATGGTCTACACCTAGTCCTCTGACTGATGACATCATCTTTATAGACTTTTTTTTTTTTGACATTGGACAGAAAAAGAAATACATTTAGAAAGATTTGAAATTTGAAAATAGCTTCTAGTTTTCTTGTTTTACTTCTAACAAAACGACAAGGCTAGTTTCCATAAGTCCTATTGGTGCACCGTCTTTGTGTACCATGTCTCATTTGTCTGGAAGCTCAGTGGACTGATCCTTTGCTTCTCACTTCCACCATAAGTGTCCCCTACTTCTGTCTGGTGGCTTTCTTCACTAGCAAAGTGTGCTGGATAGGTTTAACTGTTAACTTGATCCAATCAAAAATCACTTGGGAAGAGAGTCTTACGAGGAATTATCTAGACCATGTTGGCCAGTGGACACTTGTATGGGAGATTGTCTTGATTGTTAGTTGAGGCAGAAAGATCTGTCCTGAATGTGGACTGCACCATTTTATGGGCTAAGCCTTGAATGGTGTAAGTGTAAAGGTTGTTTGTTGACCACTCCAGAGCAAGCCAGCAAGTCTAGGATCTGACCATCTGCCTTGATGTCCCTGAAATGATGCACTATAACCTGGAGTTCCAAGCCAAATAAATTCCTTCCTCCTCTGGTGTTTTTTTTTTTTTTTCCTAAGGTATCTTATTAAAGCAATAGAAATGACAGTAGGGAAGAAAGGGTCTCCACAGGCGCAGAGAACAGCAGCATGATAACTCCCACGTTCATCCAAGAAGTGAGGATTATATATAAGAGCCTTTCATTCCCTCGTGTGTGGGTGTCAAATGCATGCCCCATACCTCCTCAGTGAGTCTCAGAATAGTTACTCAACTTCCAGTCGTCCGTAGCAGCATTGCTTCTCTCTCCCCTCTACCTCAGTTTCCCCTTCTAGATGCTTTCTGAGGTTCCAAACATACCTCCTACAAACCAAGACCCACACTCTGCTGAGCTGTTGGTGGAGCCCAAACCAAGCTAGAATTGTTTCCTAAGCTACTGCTTAGGTTCCTGCACAGGCCTATTTACTTGGCCAGTGGCCACCTCTGAATCTCTTAGAGCAAACCAATCAGTCCCTGAAGCCTGTTGATGCTTTTCTCTTACTATAGAAGCCAAGACCCCTAATGCATTCTATTGCCCTATAGGGACCTGGCTTTTCCTGTCCTTCAGCTCCTGAGACCTGGCAGTGTCCAGGACTCTCTGTGTGCCTCAGCCTCTGCATGCCCTCTCCTCTTCTACGGTAATTGTTCTCAGTGTCTTATTTTCTAGCTCTTTCCTGGATCTCTCTGGTTTTGTCCAGCACCTCAAGTTCCCACATGCCTCGTGATTTACCACCTCTATTCTTTTCATCTGTGCACACATAACTTAGCTTCAGCTCCGTCTAACTCAGAATTTGAACAAAATCCGGTTTTATTAGAACACTATTCCATCCATTGGTCCCCATATTACCTGTTCTTTTTGGATACAACTGCAGGGTGACTTGTGCAAGACACCATGTGGCTCATAACATATAAAGATTTGCTTTATAAACTTGGTCAAATGAAGTTTAGTGACCTCTTCCCTAGATCCAACTGTCTTGCACATGATTGAGGCCTAGCACAGAGCCCTCTTGATGATCCAAAGTAGACAAAATACAGATATTATCTTGCTGTCTGAAGTAAAAGCCATTTCTATGAAGGGTGCCTTTCTTGCCTCCTTGCTGTCATGTGTCCCTGTTATATGGATTGTGCATATCCTTGTGGCTGCACTACTGGTAACAAGGGGACCTTTGCCAGCAGACTGACCTCCTTAGGGCCCTTCCTGGACAGCGTGGGATCCACTTCTGTGGGCTGTTTACTGGACTCACAGGCTGAGCGTTTACTAAGGAGAGACTTCCTGTCTTAATCTGAGACCTTTGTTCAGGTGTGCCAGAGCAGGCGGGATGTGCTGTGCCGTGCTGCTTTCCAGATCAAAAAGAGCATCTCCTTGCTTCTATGTTTACGTGGGAAACATGACCAAGCTAGGTTCAGTTTGAGGAAATCAGAGTAGAGTGGAGAACAGAAAGGAGATAGCTCTGATTTGGGCCGTGCAAAGTATCAAAACACCCATACCGGATGCTGCTGTGATTGGTTTTAGCGTGGAGATTCGCATCACTTCTCTTTCACTTAAAAAAATATTCGTGTCTCCCTGGCTTCAAAGCAATGCCTGCCAGAGTGTCTCTGATCTGGCTTTCAGTTTGCCTTTACAGCTGTGTCTCGTATTACATTCTAGGACAGGGCTGTGAGGCTATAGCGTTGTCTACATCCGGATAGCCACTGTTTCTGTAAACAAAATATGATTGGAACATAGCCATGCTCATCTAGCTAGGCACTGTCAATGCTTGCTCTCCCACTCAGATGGTCAGGACTGTACGGCCTGAAAAGCCCAGCCCTCTGTAGGAAGGCTGTTACGGCTTGGATATGCTTTGTGTCTCAAAGGTTCACGTGCCAGACACTTGGTCCCTGGAGTAGGGATATGATGGAACCTCCAAGAGGCAGGGCTCAGCTGAAGGTAGGACATGTGGCTCCGCCTTCATGAATAAATTAATTATCTCTCTGTGCAGTGGAACAGTAGTTACTAAAAAAGACTGTATCGGCCCCCATCCATTCCTGGCTCATATGTGTGCCCTTTCTGCACATGGCTGGTTCCCTTTCTGCTTCACAGTCATGCTGTGATGGTGTCAATCGGGTCTTTTCCAGGATGCTGATATGTGCTATATGAATTGAACCGTCTAGTCCTAAAATATGAACCAAATAAAACTGTCTTTGTTAAAATACCTAGGCTTGGGTATATTGACGTCAGAGCACAAAGTAGAATAAGACAAAGCTCTTTCAATTTAACCATATCCTTCAGTTGTCTTCCTTTGCCTTTCTTGGACAGCATGGATCTAAGCCCTTGTATTTAAGACCATTGTCTCAGGCTACAAACCCAGTCCTATCTTTTCCTGCTTAGAAAATACCTCCTACAAGCTATGATCTCTGCTTGTCTTTCATCCTCCTTGTAAAACTTCTGAATTCCCACAAAAATATACATATATATATTTTTTTTCCTTTTCTGGATTCCCATGACACTTTGTAGAAGTCTGCACTAAAATGGATTATTGCTGTCAGTATCATAGTGACTGGCTTGTTTTTGTCTCCTGTTATAGTATGTGTTACTCAGAACCTGTAACCAGGCAGATGATAAATAACACATTCATGCCAGAGTATTGAATATACTTTAAAAACATTTTATTATTGTCTGTGTATGACATGTAATACACATGTGTATACCACAACACATGTATGCAACATATGGAAGTCAGAGGACAAATTATAGAGTTAGGTCAGTCTGTTTGCTTTTCCATGGGTTCTGGGGATCCAACTCAGGTTTGTGTGTCAATCTCCTTTACCCACTGAGCTATCTTGCTGTCCCCATTGAATGCTCTTTACCAGTGTACAGGACAGCACAGAGGTAACCAAAAACACACACTGCAGTTGGAGAATCTTGATGGCAAAGCACTTAGGCCAGTTCTTACTTTCTCCATGTCCAACCATCTTATAGATGGAAGACATCACACGTGGTTGAAAAGGGGATTTGGCAATGATGCCTGATAGACATACTGCTGGCTCTTTTGACTCTCTCAGCTGTGCAGTAGAGAGAGCCTTTGGTGGCATGGGATAGGGGACGGGGTGTCATTAGACACAGTGTGTTGGTGGGAGAGCTATTGGGAGAATTGTTAATACTTTTTCTCCTGGAGGAAGCTGGGCATTTATTGGTAGACTGACCTCTTACAGCGGTAAATGAGGGATAACTGTAGTCTAACCTCTATCTTTCATTTAAAGGCACACTGACTTTTTCATCTCCTTTAGTTTTTTCTTGTGGAACGTAAGAATATTTCACCATCTCTGATATTGTCTTTGCCTCATCAGTTGTACTAAACACCTTTAAAGTCGATTTGTGTCCACTACGGTTATTGTAGTCACAACTTGATGACTGGCATGTTACAACCACCTTAATATTCTCCTTTTCCATGGAACACAGAATTGAAAAAAAAAAAAAAACAGAAAGCAGTGTTTTTCAGCAGTTTCCCACATTTATCTGAGTGGTGCTGATTTCATGTTGCTAGAGCCTGCGAGCTGCTGGAAGCTTCACATTTCCTGACTGCCTAATGGGAAGCCTTTGATCTGGCGAAGAGCCCAATTGTCCATCTTCCTGGGGCTGGCAACCACTTATGGGGTTATGAGGGTGCGCTTTAATCGACTTCCTAGACACCTCTCCATTGGGGGAGAGCCTGCAGACAAGGAAAGGAGTGTGCGAGTGCTGACGAGAAATTCCTGAGATTGGTAGGTGGTTTGACTCTCATTTTAAATACCAGGAAAGCCACATTCATCATCTCGGAGAGCAGATCTGAATTAGAACTTCAAGACGGACATTCTCTGTCAATGCTTAACGAAGTTATACTTTACGAGTAGAGACACTCATTTTTCCCTTGCCGAGAGAGAACACACGACACCAGATCCTTTTAAATTAATGGGGTTTTGACATCTTTGGGGCCCGTTTTATAAAGAAATCCATTTTTTTTCTGGCTTCTCATCATTCACGTTTTGTCAGGCACACTTTTAAGCATCTCAGTGATGTCAGGAAGAAGTCCTGCTTGCTTACAAATAGATTTCAGTGGTTTAGAGCCTGAATCATGTCCTGTTGCTAGAAACATAGGCAATCTTTGCTCTCCTTTCATTGGGAGACTTTTGTGATTAGGTCGGTGTCCAAGTAACGAATGCTCTTCTCCCGGGGAGGCCATCACAGTTTGCAGTTCCCACTGATAGGAGAAGGTCTTAGCAGAGGGCGAGTCTAGACACACGCATGAGGTATAATCAAACAGGTGTATACATATATCCAGCTCTGTATACACGTCTGATTGTGCTTGATTCGCTTCTTCCTAATACCAATCAGCAAGGAAAGAGATTTAAATACAGATAGGAATTTTATAAGGTTCAGGTCAACCTTAGCAAGGAAACATTTTAGAGAATAGATGCTGTAAGCTTTGCAAAGGAAAAGGCGCTTGAGCACACATGCAATGTGTTTAAAGGACTCCGAGTCCCCGGACTCTGTCTCTCAGACTCTGGGACTGCACTGTGGTGTATGAGACACACATGAGCAGCTACAGAAAGAGAGAGGCCCCGTGCCCCTCCCTTGCTTTGTAGGTACTGCTGAGTCCACCCACGTGCCACCGTAGCAAGCAGCCTCAGGACTGGAAAGCAAGACAGAGGCAATGCCTGGGTGCTAGACAGCAAACTGAGAGCATACAGCTGGACATCAGGTGTGAACTGACAGCCACCTAGAGGGTTTCAATTCTGACAGCTGAGGTTCTGACGCCAGAACTCTGGTTTGGGGGATTTTTTTTTTTTTTTTTTTTTTGCTAAGGAAAGTTGCTGGTGACGTTTGTAATGACTCTATTTAAGGACAGGAAGTTTGGGCAGGTTTGATGACAGATAAGAGCCAATGCTCAGAGTCAGAACTTAGGGAACTGGCGACAGCCATTTCCACAGTTGTCCCTGGGGACTCCCCGGTGACCTGTGCGACCTCTCCTGGGCCCTGCCCTGCCTAAGGGGACTCAAGCATTTTCTTTGCAAGGAAGTTAGACTTTATCTAAGGGAGACTTATTTTGAAGAATTTTCCGTGGTTGTCCTTTGAAATGTCATTTCCTGCTCCTGCAAATGAGGAAGTAGGTGGAAGGAGGTTAGAGTCTCATCCACTTAGAGCCTAATTTACTGTGGCTTCCTGCTGTCAACACTCACCACCAGGTTACCCATTCCTTCCTCCACCCAACACGTCCAACATCTGTAAACCAAGAGAGGTAGCTGGCAATGAATCCGTGAGAAACAGGGAGGGGGGTATGTGCAGAATACCCCTCCCTTCAAGTCCACTCCCTCCGAGTCATGACATGTGTACAAGAAATGTCTTATCCCATGATTTCCATCCTTTCTGTCAGGATCAGAAATGGAAATGAAAGCATGGGACCCTTTGTTAACAATTATTAAGAGCCCCAGGACAGCAGCTCTACAGTAGTAATCCAGGCCCAGTGCCCCCTCAGTGGTACAGGTTGCAGGTCTCTCATCCTAGAAGCCAGGCCTGACTTGATCTTTTCTTTGATTTACTCTAAGACTGGTGCTGACCTAGTCTTTATGAGTATTACTGCAACATCTGTCAGATATTAAATTAGGATGTGTCTTTGTGTCTTCTGATTTCTCTCAATCCCTAAATGTGTAGTTTCCCCCCTCCTTTCTATTTTCTTCTGCCTCCTCATTTTCTCTTTTTCTGTGTGTACGTGGCACAGTCATGTATACACATGAGTGCATACATGCTTTCTTGCATGTATGCATTCAGAGACCAGAGATCAAGGTCAGATGTTCTCCTCTGTCATTTTCTACTTTATTATTTTAGATTGAGTGTCCCCCTGAACCTGGAGTTCACTATTTGTCTAGACTGACTGTCCAGAGATCTCCCAAGATCCTTCTGGCTCCATCTACCAGAGCTGGAGCTACACCCAGTTTTCTATGAAGGTTACAGAGATTCGAACTCAGGTCTTTGTGCTTGTACGGCAAGTACCTTCCCCACAGAGCTGTTTCCCAGAGAGTACTTTACAGACTAATTTCTGCCATTTTTTCCCCTTCAACTCATCACCATGGCATCTGTTTCCCTCAAAATTCTGGGACAGTACTGAGCTCAAAGATGCTTGATGGGAAAGTATGGCTGATTACAAGCGAAGAGCCAAAGTCATGGTTATCTGTTTTGCATGGTGGGATCAGAGGCAGATGAGAACATGGTAGAAGTGCATGTGTGGCAAGGAGATATGAGTGGGTACCTGACTTCTTTTTCAAATGAGCAGCGCAGCGCACAGGTTCAGCTAGAAAAACAACGAGAAGAGAGGTAGGCTATCCTTTTTCCAATGGGCATAGAAATTCCTGGTATCAATGAGTACAAGTGGCTTTACTAAACTGACTCAGAGAATATTAAGTAGTAAGTTACTGCCATTTGTAGAGAATCTCAGTTAGGTTGTTCACAGTCATCGGTAGTGGATTCCTCTAGTCTTAATCAAGATGTTCACTGTCACCGGTCATAGATTCCTCTGGTCTTAGTCAAGGTTACCATTGCTGAGATAAAGTATCATGGCCAAAAGCAAGTTGGGGAGGTAAGTATTTATTTGGCTTACAGTTCCTCATCATGGCCTCTCAGCTTTGGGTTTTACTGGATATCAGTCGAGGATTCCACCTTTCCCCCTGGCACTCCATCCTTGCAAAGCACTTAGAAGTCTTGAGTTCTTTCGTTCACTGCTCTTTCCATATCAGATCAACAACACAAGACATGGCCACCATCTTAGTTGGAGGTGTGATGGACAGTTTCAGAGAACATTAGCATCCTATCACAGTTATTTGTAGCCTTTGTGTGCCTGCTCTAGGGCCTTTCCTAAGCCACAAGAGATTCCCCAGTCTAAACTCAAGATCACTGGGGAATTTGTGGGTAAAGGGGAGCTAGTGTGGATCTTGATAATGGCAGATGAGAGTCTGCAGACAAGTAGTCCACATCCCCGGGTTTGAAGGCACAAATCTGAGATGCATTAGTTATGGGTCACTTGAGGGCCAGCCAGCTCACTGACAGTCTACCCATGCCTTTTCTTGCTTCCCTCTTCATAACTGCTTCGTGGTGGTCACTTAGGTTCAGTTGTAAGGTCAGACAATTAATTAAGAGATATCCATAAAATGAATTAGATGTGGTGTGTGTGTGTGTGTGTGTGTGTGTGTGTGTGTGTGTGTGGTGTGTTCTCAGGGAGGCCAAGAACCTGCAGGATAGACAAAAGAAGGACATTACTGGGAAGGGGAAACTTGAGCAAAGACAGGGAGGGGTGAAATGAGTCAGGCCTTGGGAAGAGCTGCAGGCAATGGGACAGAGTTTGGAGACAATGTGGAATCCTGAGATGAGGTTGTGTACTTCATGCTCCGTGTGATAGACAGTGAAGAAAGATGGAGCATGGAAATGCCATGTTAGGAACCTTTGCAGATCTGAAGGTTGTTGTGCTCCATCACTGGCATGCACAAGGACTGATACCCAGGATTCTCAGCCTGTTCTTCTTCACAAAATATTATAATGATCTTATGTATTTTTAAAAATTAGTCTTTTGATTTAGTCAGGGCCTTGGAGGGCATAAAATATTAGCCATAGTCACATTGGCAATGGATTGATTCAGAGAAATCTGAAGAAAGAGAGTCTAGAATGCCAAAAGTCGTGAAGTATATATAGCCCCTTATGGAAATATAATTCATTGATGCCAAGGATGGGTATAGTAGATTGTCACCTCTCCTGCTCTAGGCATCTCTGAGCAGCTTGCTCCCACTCTCAAATGCACCTCCAGGGGCTGGGGTGTGGATAACTCAGTGGTAGAGTGCTAGTCTAGCATGCCCAAAGCCTACAGTTCAAACCATTGTGTTGTAAACACAAGCTAATACATTCTAAAATTGGCCCCACTCACTGGCATATTGGTATTCACATTGTCACAGTGTGAGCCTTCGGGTGCAAACCAGTACAAATTTCTTCCCAAACCCTCTGTAAAGAGGCTGCTAGAAAAGTTCTGTAAAAATTCATCACTCTGCATCAATGGTTCTCAACCTGTGGGTCACAACCCCTCTGGGGGGGGGGCGGTGTCAAAGGATCTTTTCACAGAGATCACCTAAGACTACAACTACTCATGTTATAATTCCTAACAGTAGCAAAACTATAGTTATGAAGTAACAATGAAAATAATTTTATGTGGGGTCATCACAACATGAGGAACTGTATTAAAGGGTCACAGCATTAGGAAGGTTGAGAACCACTTTTCTGCACGAAGCACTCCTTTCCATTTTTGGACTGGAAGACATACAAGATCAGAGCAGCCTACTCTGTATGTGCCCTTCTACATCGTGGGTAAGACCCATCTGCCTGCCCGCCATCGGGGGTTTACTTTTAGAATAGTTGAGTATACCGCACGGAGGTCAGGGCTGGGCAATGAGAGAACACCATGAAATATGGTTGGCACTACAGTTTTAGGATGATCAATGGCCATAGAGCACCCATATCTCCTTCCTTTTTGCTTACTTCCTGTCTGGTGTGGAGTGGCCCACAGAGAATTTTCAAGGTCAGTGTCCCTTCTGGACAGCTCAGTCTGTTCATAGGCTTTTCCAAAGCCATTTTAACTTTATCATGGGTCCTCACTTGTGAAGAGTCACCTCACAATAGTACCTCACTGGCCCAAGATTCTGGGCCCTTGGCACTGAAGCCCCATTTCTTTCCTATGGGAATTCTGAATCTAAATTCTCTTTTATTACAAGGTAGACACTAGAACGTGAGGCCTAATCTTTCTAAAACTTACGACTCTGGGTCTTTTTTCTTTTCTTCTCTTTTCACCCTGGGGGGAAGAGTTTGGTAGAAGAGAGTAGCAGAGCTGTTGAGGGTTCTGTTGTTATTGTTTGTTTGTTTGTTTATGAACATGTATTTTGGAAGCAAGTATACACCACTCCGTAGAAGAGAGAAGAGAATGTTCCGTTCATGTACCATGAATAGGACTTTAGACTGCTCTGGTGAGGAGCTAATGAGAAGAGAAAACTCCGTGACTATGGAGAATGTGCTGAGATGTGCCTCTGCTCTTGGGGTGTTTTAGACTCATAAGCAGGGTCTCTGTGTCCTGCTATTTGTTTCTCATTCAAGATCACACCAACCTTTTGAAATATTCACACTAACACAAGAACCTGCACATGCTGGTTTGGCCTTTAAAGTGGGCGGTGCAGGCTGCAACATTGGACTTGAGCTGACTTGAGCTCTCTACACGCTCACTGGCCACTTGGTGCTTTGTACATGGAGTCTCTTCAAAGAGTTCCAAGCAGAAGAGCCATGTTTGGGTTTTCTTTGGAGAGCTCTTCACAGCTCCTGGTATGCGAGGGAGCAGAAGGAGGCTGTTGTGACTTTCCGTCTGTTCTAAATGCTCCCTAGGAAGTATCCTGCAAACAGTTCACTTTAATGTTGTCTGTTCTTCTTTGTTTTCAATCTTCCCTAGACAGCAGCTGGATTCTGCTTTCAGGACTCTTAATTCCCTGTCCTGTTGTGAGCCATTCTGGTGGGTGGTATTTTTTTTTCTAGCATCTGAACATGTCTAACTAGAAGTTTGATTTTGTGGAATTTATTATTGGTAATTATTGCTCAAAAGTAGGGCCAGTGAGTGTTTCCCGGGAGCCATCTTTCTCTACCCACTCAACCTCCTTATCTGAGGACTGAGTGCTTTGTACCAACCCAAAACGAGATGGCTATGCCATACAGACACACCAAAGGTTGCATTTTGTGGCTATTGGCCAACATTATTTAATTTTACCCAAAACAGTTCTACTTCCGACGCGGCTTCCTGAGACAGTCAAACACAGAATTTTCTGCTGCTGTAATTTATCTACAAAGATTGTTCTGATCAATAAGCGCATTACCTTAGTCACTGTGGTGCTACCATACTGAAATATTACCAATGGGGTGATTTATCAAGAATAGAAATTAACTTGGCTCAAAGCATGGGAGGCTGAGGAGACCAAGATGTATCTAGTGAGGGCCTTCTTGCTGCATTACAGTACGGCAAGGCCATCACATGGGAGACAGAGTGAGTAGAGGGCAGAACTTGCTTTTAAAGCAAGCTCATCCTGGCTACAAGGACAGGAATCGACTCACGCATCACCCCCGGAGGGATTAGCCCTACACATGGATGCCCTGCGGAAGGTGTGCCTGTCTCATAGGATATTACAGGACACACCCAATCCATCACAGGCTTTCAGAAATACATATCTAAGTTTTGTATATGAGCAGGAAGAAATTTGGGGAAGGAATGATTAAAAATAAAAGTCAAGCACACCTGTTGCTAGAATTTTTCCGGAGCCATTCCCAAATTCGCCTTGTTCAGATCACAACTTTTTAGCACGAGCTGTGCTACCACAGCTTTGCGTCTGTCCTGTCTAATGAGGTTTCCTCTCCCACTGCCTTGCTGTCCATACACCACAGCTTCAGTTCAGAAAAGGTCAGTGACTGTGGAGGCGCGGGAAGCCACGGCAGCAACAGTGGTTCTTTAACATACTCTCTAAGAATCAAAATTCATATTTTTATTCTAGTGTATGTGCACATGTGTGTGAGTGAGTGTAAACCATGTGAATGGAGGTGCCCTGGGGGTGGCAGCAGGGGATCCCCTGGAGCTGAAGTCCCAGGCTGATGTGAGGAACTGAGGCGGTATCTATCCTCTAGAAGAACAAGCTGTGTTCTTAGCCATGGAGCCATCTCTACAGCTGCCAAGCCAAAGTCTTAACTGCTAAAAACAACTCCACTTTTCCGCTAGACTACAGGAACATCATTTAACTTTACGCAAGTTCACACGGGCTGGGAGGATTTTACTTATAAGAAGGCAGAAGCTGCCCGAGCTGGGAGGCTGTTAACCTTCCTTTCAGGTTTTTCATTTGAATTGTTCTTATTGTGATAGACAGAGTGAAATTGCCCAAAGGATGAGGGAACTAGTTTAAGATTTACAAGAAAAGTTATCTTAATCAGGTTTTTTTTCTCTTAGATAACATAATTTTGGGGATACATCATTATGACACACTGAATTATAATCTACAAATTAGAATATAATTGTGCAATTTGTGTTTAATTCCATCACTCATATTTTATATTAGGCGGGCTTCTTTGCAGGCTTACAGTACTGTGAGTTTTTCATAAACAGCTATTTAAAGCCATTCACATAATCAAAATAATATTTATAGATATTCAGGGAATGATTGTTCTAAGGATTGTGTAGAGCAGAAAACCTTACTGTGTTGTGGGCTTGCACTGCCCCACCCCCATAAAAAAATGGAAGTTTTAGTTAAGTCCCATGAATGGAATGCTGTGGAAATTAGTTTCTTTTGGAACACTCCTGCAGTTGAAAGACTAATTTAAATTAGGAGGGCACACTGGGCTTGGAAGAGGGCATTGTGGGAACGCGAAGCATAATTTTCCCCTAAACAAAGACGAGCTTGTTGGAGCACATGCTTTATTGCCTGGAAATTCTATATATATGCAAAGTTGCTCGTCAGCCCGCTGGTGGGTTTTGTGTGGTTCGTTTCTCCTTTTGTTTAGAAAAATCAAATGCTGGAAATAGTCTGCATAGCTCTGCACGCTATAGGCACAGAGGAACCTACACACACCGGTTCCCGTCCCATGTGGCATCCTTCCCGAGGGCAGCTCAGAGCTGGCACCACACAGGTAAAATCAGCATATATGCTTCATCAGAGCCCATCCAGAACTTCTGGAACATCACATCTCTCTCCATCCCTCCCTCTGACAGAAATGAGGCTGCACCGGGCAAGTTGTGTTCACGTCCTGAAGTCCACTCAGTGTCTTCTTCTGCTTTGTGTTGGGCTGTGATTCACATACAATAAGGTCCTCCCACCTACAGTGCACAGCTTGATAGTTTATAAATTATAGTATGCTGTATAACTGTCAACCACCACAAGCTTTAGCACAAAGTGACACCTTGCGCCTGGACTGGTATTCTCCAGCAATCCAGAAATGGGTGAATTCAGTCAGTAAAATGAAGGTACCTGTTATTTGGGATGTCTCCAAGTGGGAGTTCTGGTCTTTGAAACTGCCACTCATGCGACGCTTTGGCCTCTTGGCACAACAACTTGGTTCACCCCGCAGTAAATGCACATACAGTATTTTATAGTTTGCCGAGAAGTGTCTCACAAGCGCCACATGGAAAACCTGGATGTCAACATAACCAGGTCTAGTGTGACAGGGCCCCAGGTGACTCTCTGGAGGAAGAGGTCCAGTGCATCTTGACACCCTTATCCTCTCCATGGCTACCACCTGCACATCACTGAATGGGGTCTTGCCTGTGTTAGGGGTAGCAAGAGATCCAACAGCTAGAACTGAGACTGAGCTAAGAAGACAGAGGCAGGGACTGGGCAGATCTGGGGGGGGGGAGGGGTGCAAACATCAAGATGGAAGATTCTCAAAGTAGAAGCCAAAATCTGAAAGGAAGCGGAGGCCAGCAAACATCCAGATGGGAATGAAGCCAAACCCAAGTCAAGCAAAGCTAGATCAGCACTGCCAAGAGAACCAGGAAGAATTTGGTGTGGCTGCTGAGCCCTGCACCGTGTGAAGGAGTCTCATTGACTCCCACAGCTGTCACCTCACAGTCAGTTAACCCCACCCCCTTATTGCTCTAGTTCCCACACCTTACTCCAAGCCTACTCTCTCCTCACCCCGTGGGCCCATTTGGATAGGCTACACTGGTGAACATTCTCCCTCACATATAAACTCCTGCCTACAGCCTTAGCTAAAATAGGAAGGCCTTGCGGCAGCCACCTCAATATCTGGGGTTACAGACAGGCTAGACCAGATGGTTTTGATTAGCACAGAGGACAAACCAGAATGCTATCGTTTAAGGGACCGTGGGTGGGCAGAGAAAGCCTAGGCCAGACTCCGAGACGCTGGAGTACAGCACGAGGCTTCTTTATAAGGTTCCCACCTCGTGGGCTGTCCCCACCTCTGTGATTATCAGCTCCTGGCATGTTCTCTAAAGAGGCTGTTTTGTCCAGGTTAAGCTGTGCACTGTGTGTATAGTGGGAAAGGCACAGAGAGTGGCTACTTTCCTGGCAAACCTTCCAAGAACCTTTTAATAAGGTCATGCTCTATTACCCGAAGGTCTGTCCTCTACAGATTATTCTACAGTTTTTCCTGCAAAATTTACATATCACTTCATTCCGTAGATAGTGTTATAAATCAGTGTATCTACTCATTTGGGCAAATTTTAATATTTTTTAAGACAGGGGGACTTTTGTTTAACGTTGCTATAAATTCAAGAATGCCCATATACTGCCAATGTTGAGTGACATGCATAAGCCTGGTACCTCCAGATCATATTGTCCTGATTTGTGTTGGCTGGTGGAAAGGTCAGACATCTTCTAGTGCTATGGAGCTGATTTATAGGGAGGTTCAGTGTCTGCTTTCTGACTGGAAAAATTAACATTTGAAGTTAGGTTTCTAAATTGCATCAACAATCTGCTTTTGCATGTGATCGAAGATTATCTGCATAAATGAGACTTTTCAGCCTCTTCACACAGGACATTGAATATAGGGGACCCCCTGGACCTTAACATAGAGCAATATGGAGAATTCAAGGAAGCCAAAATGTGCTTCCCAGAAAACTGAGTTGTATACGTAGGACTGACCTCTGGAGGCAGTGGCCAGAGATTAAAATGGCAGTGCCAAAGGAGGTCAGTCAACGCAGATTCTGTCTAGGACAGATGGCCAAGGGTGACCCTGGACCACTAGGTGAGACCTGAAGAAGATGTGGGTTAATGGAGAAGAAGAAGAACCTCTTGGGAGGCTGAGGCGGAGAGATTGCTAATCAAGTCTATCTTGGGCTATAAAGTAGGTACAAGGTGAGAGTGAGCGCTTATCCAAAACAAAAGGTTAAAGTAGGCAGGGAAATAAAACCACAGGTTGGGTCTGTGAAAAAATATAAACACCAACAAACTCCTAGCCAATTTCAATGAGCTGGGTTGCTTTAAATACAAATATTAAACATTCCCTGCCACTTCCTGTAATTTATCCCAAAACTGCCAAAGATTGAAGTTTTTATTTAAACCCAATTTAAATAAAATTCATTTGTCTTTCTCATAGTACTTTTTCTTTATACATGTTATATGGAAACCCTTTACCAAATTTACAAGAACTCTGTTGATGGGCTGCGCAGTCACAGTGCACAGCGCACTACTGAGGAGGAGAGGACACTGTCAAGTGGAGGGAGCTTGGGGGAGATATGCATGCATGTCAGTTGGTGTTGGAATGAAAACTGTACATGGCTATCCTATTATTGAGACTAAAACAGAAATTATGCATGGGTTCTCTAAAATTTAACTTTTACCCATGAACATATTTTAGCTCTGCTTTCTCCTTCTCTCTGAACTTCCTTTCAATCCACAAATAACTATTAAACTTTCAAAACTATTACTGGGAGAGGGGAGGTGCTTGTGAGCCAGCGCATGTGTAGAGGTCAGAGGACACCTTCCTGGAGTCGATTCTCTCCTGTGACCTTCACATTGGTTCCCTGGACCTAACTCAGGTTCCCAGGCTTACCCAGCAAGCACCCCTCCCTGCTGAGTCATTTCACCTGGCATTTGTGGATTTTGGACAAGTCAAGATTAGGCTTTGTTTTCATTTGCATCAACTGATCACCATGCGTCCCTTGTCCCTGCCTGAAAGCAGGGAGCTCATTCATAAAGAACAAACACTGCAGCAATACCCGCTCATACCATCACATGATCTCAGTCCAGATCACTAGCTTTGTAATGGTAGATCTTCATGCACTGGACCGCCTTTTAGGTCAAGCATTAAAATGAAGCCTTTGACAGAACCAGTCCAGGAAACACATGATGTAGAGGAAATGGGAACTGTGTTTATTTTGTGTCAGAGCCCTGAGAACCCTCAGTTTTCTGACTCAGTCCCTCCTTCCCCTTGAGGAGCACCATCGTAATAGCATTTGCTAGACTTCAGATATACAATGAGGGAGAATACAGCAGGGTCCCTCTGTCTGTTAGCTTGTAATGGGGCAGAGAAGGGAGCTGAGACATCACATGTTCAGATACAGGAAATGATGCTCACACTAGTGTTGGAGGCATGAAGCTAACTAAGAAAGGCCAAACAGTCTCAGGTAGAGAATTGGGGACAGACACTCCAAGGAAGCAAGTACAGATGAGACACTGGGAAGGCCTGTTGTGGAGGCCCAGGCAGCAGGAGGTGCAGTGTGTTTGGAAAGGAATGAACAGGGGGAGACTGTGGGAGCTGCAGATAGAGAGACAGGCAGGCAGGATGGGGGAGTACAAGGTTCCCAAGTCTCATTGGCACCAACAGAGATGTGTAAGGCTGCAACTGGAGGTCACAGTCACCCCGCTCCTGAAGCCATGTCCTTGGGATTTGCTCAGCCTTGCCCTCTGAACACAAGGCATCTTAGTGTTCTCTTCAGTACTGTTCCCAGCCGGCTAAAGCATCACTCCTATCATCGGTGCTCCTAGTGTTCATGTTGGATGCAGCAGAGCCTCTATGAGCTGTTACGGAGCTTTAGAGGTCCAGACTCTAGACAGTCCAGACTTGGGGCAGTCAATAAGAACACAACCTGCAGAGAGAACAGGGAGATGACCCAGAGCAGAGAGAGAACAGAAGCTCAAAGCATTCAAGCCTCTCTACATCCCACAGTACACGGGCATCTTAAGCCTGCCCCAGTTCCATAGAGATATTATACACTTTGTATTGTTGCTTTAGCTTGACAAAGCTGTCTCTGGTTTGCTCTCTGGAACTTGTAGCAAATAACAAAACCAGCATAGGCAAAGTGAGCCAAGACAGTCTAACCAACAAGCGGGAGGAAGGCTGGGCAGATGAGAGGCATCAAAGTGGAAATGTTTCACAGAGAGGAATGATGGGGACTGAGGGACCACCATTCTGGGAGGTTGAAAGGACATCAGTCAGTGTCCTTGTCTGGTGCAGCGTGAGGATGCATAGTGAACCAGTCATTCTGTGTGGATGTCCTGTGTCCACTGGTCCTCACAGGGCAGGATGGGAGCTAAGGAGGAAGGAAGATGAATGTTTCTAGAGAAAATGAACTGAGAAATGTCCAGTGCCTGACCCCCATGGTGAGAGGTTTCAAGAGACTGACCTGGAACGTAAGAGGGAGTTCGGTATCTCTGAGCTAGGGAGGTCTACTTGACCCTGAACCCAGTCTCCTATGCTCAGCTCCCTTCTTGCTGTCTGCCCTCTGTGCACAGCAAGAGAGCAAATTCACCTTGGGTAGCTTCCAATGCAGGGAGGGCAGCCCTACGCTATTATTCTTGGGAAAATGATTCTTCAATAGTTCGTCTGTCCAGAGTCTGTATTATGAATACAGAAATACATTTATTTTGGAATTTACATTTCCTTGGTTTGTATTGGTGATATTACTGTTGATTTTGCAAGCATTAGGAATGGGAGAGATGGCTCAGTTGGTATGAGTACTGGCTGCTCTTGAAGAAGAAGCTGCTGGGTGGCAGCTTACAACTATCTATATCTATCTATCTATCTATCTATCTATCTATCTGTCTGTCTGTCTGTCTGTCTGTCTGTCTGTCTGTCTATCTATCTATCTATCTATCTATCTATCTATCTATCTATCACCTACCTATCATCTATCAATCTATCTATCAATCTATCTATCATCTACCTATCATCTATCTATCTATCTATCTATCTATCTATCTATCTATCTATCTATCTATCTATCTATCTATCTATCTATCTACCTTTAGCACCAGACAATCATGCATACATTTACACACATGCAGCCTAAACACTCATATGCATAAAATAAAAATAAATAAATATTATTTTATTTTAGTCTATGAGTGGATTTATATATTAGTTTTAATTTGGAATAGCCACATGTAAGATCCACCTACTTTTGAAGGTTTAGATGGCTAAATAAAATGTTGGTCAACTGTTTCTCACAACCAAGGAGACAATTCCTTATTGCTTCATCTTTCACAGCTTGGATGGTAGCTGGGCTGCAGTGGGTTCAGACCTACTGTGAGCAGAGAGTGTGTGAGGCAGTCACCACCATGCCAGAGTAAACTCTTAGATGACTTTCAGCTCAGTAGCATTGACCTACTGTGTGTGCCTCGCTTCCAACTTGAGTTCTACTAACAGTTGTTGTTTAATTAATTACTAGTAAATTAAACTAATTAATAACTAATATACTAACTTATGTTACTTATCCCAGGGAATCCTCTGAAGTACCCCCTGCCCAACATTTCAGTTAGCTTAAATACACAGGGATGTGTTGCATTTCAACAAGAATTCAGAGGCTTGGCGTGGTCCACAGAAAGCAGATGGAGGCTCCCTCACTTTTGCTTTTAGGAACAAGTGTCCTCATCTCCCTCTGCCCCCTATACCATACCCCTCTCTCTTTCTTTATTCCTCACAATTCACCAAAACCACTCTCACGGCTGTCAGGATGGTCTTCTAAGAGCACTCATTCGCTCTTCTTGCTTCGGTGTCTGAATGTTTCCCGTTACACTATGACAGTAGCCTACATCCTAGCCATGTCCCCTGAGGCCTTGCCTGCTGAGACCTCACCACCATCCTCTTCCTCTGTCCCTTACCCTTGCCCTTTTCCTCCCTGGCTTTGGCTCACGCTCACCCCTCTTCTTCCTGATCAGTGACCCTCATCTCCGAGTCAATGTCATTTTCCTGATGTCTAAATCTAAGTCACCCCACCTCCTACCCTATAGCTTCCCAACCACAGCTTCAGCCTTCTCAGTTTCTTTTCTACTATGGCTGCGGCTGTTCATGGGATCATGTATGAATGACTGCCCTTGTGAGGTCACAACAGTTCTTCCAGGACCCCCCTGGGCCTCCCTTGTCAAGGCTGTGTAAGGCATCAATCAGCAAGTACTGTCTAAAAGAATGTGTATTCATTATCTCTTCCTTCAGTGCTAACGTAACCTATGTTCTGAGGAGTGAGACCTGGGCACTGAGTGCTTACAAGTGGTAATTCTTCTTTCGGTTGATAGTACTTGGGGAACCCACCCATACTGGTCAGCATCTTGGGCATCATTGGTATCTCAAGTGGGTTGGTTTAACAGTGACCTCATATGGTCACTTGTGGCTCTTAGTCTTTTAAGACACTCAGCTTAGAGGCCTTCTCAGAGCCATCATGAGAGAGCCATTCTGACATCTGCATCTCTGTGTTCTTCCTTTCTCCATCACTCCAGAGCTGCTGTCTCTCCCCTACACCAGTTTGCTATATAGATACAAAACAGTATACTATGGACTTTTTGTGTATTTTATTTTGAGATAAGACCTCCATTGTCCTAGGCTGGCCTTGAACTTGCTGTGTAGTAAAGGATGACTTTGAACTCATGATCCTTCTGCTTCTAGTTCCCAGATGCTGGCATTACAGATACACACCATGATATTCTGGAATTATTTTTAAAGTCCTTTGATTTAAGTTATGTGCTTAAGATAACTGTGAAACAGAAACATTTTAGATTATTTATCTGTGATTTTTTTAAGCCTATGATTTAGGTTCTTATATTTCCATAGCCCCATTTAGCACATATCCATACGTATGCTATATCCTTTATACAGTGTGCCTGTCACAAACTCGGTTATATAAACCCATGATGTGGAAAATGACCACATTTCCCTAAGCTGTGATGGTTTTGTTATGAAATGTCAGATACAGTAAGTTAGCTCTTTCTCAACCTTTGTCTATTGTTATTTTCAGTATTGTTATTGTTATTGTTACCAATAAGCAGTTACTACCTAATATGTGCTGGATGCATCTATATATTTTACTCTTCTCCTCAGGAGGATCTGAAAGTTGGGTATAAATGTCTTAGTTCCTTACCTGGGAGACAGGGGCGAGCATCTTCAAGCTCACACGGGCAGCGTTTGGCAGAGTCAGAACTAAGGCTGCAGGCTTGCATGATGCCAATGTCTGCATGCTTTCCACAACATCAGACGTCTTCCATTTTTTTTTCCCACTGAAGTTTCTGAACACAGAGGAAATCAATACATAAGGCCTGGGGTCTAGACCCTTTGTAGCTAGAAGTAGCCAGCAGCCAGTTCAGAAATTCTTTGAAGTCCCATGCTTTAATCTTTAGAATTTATGCAAATTGATCTTTCTACTCTATAATATAAATGTATAAAAGTAATCCTTTCAACTACTTGACATAGAATAAAATTGAAACTCCAGGGAAGAGCTGCTGTCGCTCCTTCTGAGGCCTTGCAGGGTGCCACGCTGGGGGAGCTTCAGGCCTCCGCTGGAGAAGGTCACTGATGCTGTGTGGGGCTGCACATCCCAGATAGCCTTAGTATCAACTGCTACCCCTGCAGAGCTGGGACTCAGCTCCAGGGCCTCAGGCATGCTAGCCTGAGCTCTGCTTCCTCACTCGGTGCCTTCTCTTGTTTGGTTGAAATGGGAACTCTCAGTGTCACCCAGACTGGCTTCCGTTTTAAGATGGTTCTGTCTCAGGCTCTGTGAGCACCGTTTTCTTGTTGGAAAAGCTTTTTAGTGACAGAACACACCATCACACGGGCAATATTTGGACATAGAAGCCTTTGTAACAGAGAGCAGAGCCTCTAGGAACATTGCCTTGTCAATCCCAAACCAGGCTTTGTTGACGCTGTGTGGAGGTGTTTGAGTGATGTCAATCTTGTGGGAAGTCTAGAGATACTTTAATTGTGGTTTGTAAGCCTTCAATTTTTTAGGAACCTAAGGCATGTTTAAAAATGAAATTGCGCTTAAAGCTATAATTTATAAAAAGCGGTGAGAGTGAAGATATGCTCTTTCCACAGGCCTTGAAAGTTGTGCTTGTACTATGTGCTTTTCTTGAGGGTCCCATCAGCAGCCCCTGTTGTGTTTTCTGAAAAGATAAGGAGAGAACGAATATGTTTGGTGGATGTGTAGTCAGGTGTGGGGGAGGGGGGTGCCTCCACGGGCCCATGCTGAGGCATCCCTACCTCCTGAGGGACCAGCCACATCAGAGTATAGTGTAGTATAGAATTTATTCAGGGGAGGAGAGTTGAGAGAGTAGAGACAGAGAAAGGCAGAGGGAGAGAGTAGTGAAGTAGAGGCTGGCTATTAGCACATGGAGAGATGGGGAGGGGAGTGGGGTGAGAGGAAGAAGGGGAGAGAGGACAGAGCAAGAGCACTGAGGCAAGAGAGAGCGGAGGGGGCAAGCAGCCCCTTTTATAATGAGTCAGTCACACCTGGCTGTTGCCAGGTAACTGTGGAGTAGAGCTTAGACTAAATGCTAACAGCCCCTAGTTGTGCAGAACAAAGCCAAGACAAGATACCCCCCTGTATCTGTCTCAGTGTTTTACTGATGAGGCTCAAGCCAGGGCGTTTTCAGTGACCCTGCTGATGGGTAACCCTTCCAGTGTCTGATCTCAGAGGGAATCAGGGTCCCAGATGGCTCTTTTGATTTCACCATCACTGGAAGAGCTGCATGTTTAGCTTTTCTGAGAGTCCAGGAGGGGTATGCACTAGTCCCATCAGCATCCACGGCAGGGTGGCCTCATGGGAAAAGACACAGTAACACCGTGGGGCTCAGGACAGCCAACCCAGACTGTGTTGATTTGTGCTTGTACCTCCCCCAAGACAGGGCCTTCTGCAAGATATTCTGTATGGGAACTAATGCTTCTGGAATGGAAAGCCTGAGCTATTACAAGTGGCATAGATGAGGTTACATTCTGGGGGGCCACGGTGCAGGAATTTGGGAGAGTAACATCAGAGCTCAGCACTTCCCCCCCACCCCCCGCTCAGCTGATTCTGATCTTTCCTCAGCTCACTGATGCTATGCCTCTGCTGAGACCTGGTCATTTGAGAACCTAGGTTACCTAGGTTAGTGGCATAGCTCTTTCCTAAGTTCCTGTAGCCACTAGGGAAGTGCCCGTGTGAGGTCATGGAGCCTTATTGTATTGTGGGGGGTTGGGATATAGAAAAGGGTTTGCAGGGAAAGGTCAACCAGCATCCCAAAGAAGACAAAGTGCTCAGCTAAGCTACCACATAACTTCGCTGCTGAGGTTTGGGGTGTGTGCATGTGTGTGTGTGTGTGTGTGTGTGTGTGTAAGGATGGCAAATGCCAGCCATAAAGACCTGCTGGGTCACTTCTGAAAGACTGCTGCCCTCAAGTATACTGACTAGTGTTGACTTATATGTGTGAGCATCATTCAGCATGGCCTTCCCACTGCTTTTGATTTGTTTCAGTTTTCAGAAAATGGGAGCTGTTTTTAAACTTCTATGAAGATATGAACTGTTGTGCCATGTGAGCTTATCAATACAGTCATTTTACTTTATCAATACAGTCATTTACTCTTACTTAGCAGTAACCCCTGGGGTGCATATCAGCGCCATTAGAAAGTGGCCCAGTATCCAGTCTCTCAGTTTATGGCCTCCAGAGGACTTTCCAGTTGAAGGGTTCCTCCCTCCTCTGTGTGTCACTCTATCCTGGGCTGCCATGGTCACTTCACCCAGTGCCACATGTGCTATGACACTGAATGCTGCTGGGAGCTGATCCCACTAGAAGAGGGACAGCCTGTGTTCTCTCAGCCAAGAGTGCTCCAGGCTTGGCTCTGCACAGATGTTCTCTGGGTTCTCATCTGTTCCTGGCCACACAAACAGAGCATTTGCTTGATTATTTAGCACATCTCCCTGTGCAAACCTAGAATATCTATCCTATGCCTCTTCTTATCCAGTAACTTCTAGGCAATGGCCTTAGGCTTCACAGACACTGCTTTTTTATACTGCTTGGAAGGCCACTAACTAGAGACCTCATGGAAGTAAGTCTGTGGGGATCTCCCAACCCTGCCTGTTCATTGTGGAGTCCAGAACTGAAAATTTAGTTTCTCATAGGATACAGTGTATGGTGTGTAGGGATGTGTGTGTGTGTGTGTGTGTGTGTGTGTGTGTGTGTGTGTGTGTGTGTGTGTGTTTGGGTTGTTGCCACCACCAAATATACTGGAATAAAACAATTACCATTTTAAGTATTACATGTGGGTCCTCCAAGCCAAGAGTTCTACAAGGACACAGGGAGACTACTTGTCAGCTAAACCCAGTCTTGACATCAATTTGGAAGGCCGGGGCAGCTGGAATAATGGAGTAGAGGCTGAGCTTCACTGAACTGTCTACCACCAGGTGACCTTTCAATTTCACTTGGGTGTTTTAGAGTATGGTCAGGGGCTTCTAAGAGGTAGCATTTGGAGAGCTCAGGTCCCTGCAAACCATGTGCTTGTGACTCAGCCAGGGAAGTCACCCAGTGTCACTTCAGCCACATTCTATTGGCTATGACTTCAAGAAAGTGGTCCACAGCCTCTCGGTTAGTGGGGATCAGGAAAGCATGCAGGGTGTGATGGAGTGCTATGCTTATCTTGCGGAATATGCTTCAGTCCACTGTCTGACTACAGCACACCCATGCAGAATATAGTCTCCTTCCTTAAGGACACCAAAGTATTTTCCTACTTTGGTATCATCTCAACAGTTCAAGAGTGCTTCATCTAAGTCAGGACCACATCCTCACAGAGGCTGTTTCTCAGAGACAGCTCCTGGTATTAGTCTCCATTTGACACCCAGGAAAAAGAAGTTAGCTGCTTGCTTTCTGATACCTGCTAAACAGTGGCGATAGGGACAGGGACTCACCACACATCCCTCTCCAAAAGGGAGGGATTGGTGTGAATGGCAGACAACAGTCCCAAGTCCAGGACAGTTCTACACTCCAGTTGGGAAAATGGCTACAGTTCTTTGGTTGAGGTATAGTTTGGCTCCCTGGGAGTTATTTCAGTGTCTTTTTTTTTCCACAAAAATAATCTGTGTACACATGAGTCATTTTCTTCATGCTCAAAGGCCTTCAGAGAGTCAAAGTTTTCTTTTTCTGTATATTGTCATATTTTTTAGTTCAATAGGGTGTCATTAGTTTAAAATATTGGTGAGTTTCTTAGGTATCAGCTTTTAGTAGACAATAAACTATCTTTACATCAGTTCCTCTCTGCCTTGAGCCTTTTGTGATGTGGCTGGAACACAGCATCTGTAAAGAATCACTTTCAGTCACCTGAGTCCTGCCAAAGGTTTCTAAGCCATCTCTTGGCCCCTCCATACTAAGGCTTTGTCTTCCAAACAGAGCATTGTATTCATCTCTGTCCTGAGTCTCATCTACGTTAAAAGATTGCTAAAAGATGGGAGATGGGAAATGATCTTATTTGAAAACCTTATAAAACCTTAACTTGTATTTACTCTGTATTCTGATTGTAAACCAAATGATTCCACACTCCGTTCATTTATACCTGGATCTTACAAGACAAGGCTGATAGAAATAGTCGGCGTATGCTGTCATCTGGACATCTTAGCCACACCGATTACTCCATCAGTTATGTCTTGTAGGTCTGGAGTTACATGGGCATCGGTTCTTCCCCATTTCTATGCAACGAGGACCAGTATTCCTTTTTCTCCATCCTCTTCCTCTTTAAGCTGCTGGCCACAGCCCTCCAGCCCCACTGTGGCTCCTCTTACTCTTTAATCCTCAAATCAAAGCCACACGCTTTATGCTTTGTTACAATGTAACTTCACTATCAGATACCAAGTTCCCAGTTAGGTTTCTCTTGCTGCATAACAATGTGTATGAGATGTAGTTGCATCTCCCAAGAGTTGTTTTCTCATGTCCACAGATTCAATGGGGCAGGGGCAGGAACTGGGTCAGGAAACAGTGGGAACAACTTGCCTCTCTCTGTGATATCTGAACTTCAGACCACTTAACAGCCAACATGACCTGAATTGCTGGAGGTGACTTAACTGACTATGGGCAGCTAATCTGGAAGATGCTTCACTCCTCTGCTGGCAGTGGGGCAAAGGATGGGACAGGCTGAGAGGGTAGACCCTGCGTGTAAATATGACCTGTTATTCTTCACAACTCCTTGCTTCTTTAAGTTTTTCATTTTTGATTGTATCGTTTTTTTTTTCATTTTATCTCATGTGCTTTCATAGTAGAAAGCTTGCTTTGAATTAAGTTTATTAATACATATAAAATAGTAAAGAATGTGAGCTGTTCTGGTGCCCTGAGGGTATCAGGAGGCAATCCGAACCAAGTCAAAAGTTCCAAAGTGCATACGGCGAAACTGTGTCTCTCTCTACTTGCGCTCAGCCACATCAGCTCTTTCCAGAAGCACTCTTGTTGCCCTCTTCTTACATTCAGAGATGCTCTTCATGGTTGCAGATCCTTATATTTATACACAGCATTTGTTCTTGTATTACTACAAAACAGTATCATACTATATACATCACACAGTAGACTATCTTGTGTTTGTGTGTGTAACGTATGCCTGTGTGCATATGTACATGCAAGTGTACCTAATGTTGAAATTAAACTCTATCATATGTATGTGTGGCTGGGTGACACCAGTACAGAGAGAGCTTGGTGATGCCCATGGTTGAAGGCATCCACTGGTGGCTTTGGGATGGGAACCCCATAGAGAATGGGGAGCTAATACAGTAAGCACAAGTCTTTGTGCTCTATGTCTCAGTAACTAAACAGTTGGCTAGTGAAAGCAAGGGTCCTTGTCTCCTGTTCTCTGTAGTGTTCCCAGTTGCCTGGAACATTGACACTCAGTGATGAAAAGTCCAAACACACATCTGACATTCAGCTGACCTCGTCTTCCCTAGAGACTGTCCCAGTTCCTGTTCTCAAAGTCGCAGCCCCAGGGATTCACACTGGGGGAGCCACGGACCAGATGCTCTGGGCTTGGAGGAAGGTCAGCCATGCTTCCTAAGTCCATGAAGTGCTGAGACAAAAGAGCACCGTCAGTCCCAAGAGAAGATTTCTAAGCAAAATAAACTGGCCCCTTATTAAGTAACATGTGTTCTTTCTTTTAGAAGCCTGTCAGGGGACCATAAAAAGCACAAGAAAAAGAATGCAAAGGGTTAGAGGCAGGGGGATTTCTGAGTTCGAGGCCAGCCTGGTCTACAAAGTGAGTTCCAGGACAGCCAGGGCCATACAGAGAAACCCTGTCTGGAAAAAAATAAAATAATAATAATAATAAAAAAGAATGCAAAGGGTTAAGGAGGATCCAAAGCTTTCTGGAAAGGTAACAGCTCTCTTATGCCCTCTTTGAAACTGTGTAGAGCACAGGTTAGCTGAATGCCCAGAGTAGCATGCCAGGAAGAAGAAGGTAGATGATACTATAAGACAGAAGAGATTCAGAACTGGGAAGGTGTCAAGGGAATGACAATAATACTGGGTGATGTTTGGTGCTGTAAGCATGTCTGAGTGATGAGCTCAGAGACTGGGGTAATCTGCCATCTTAATGTTACCATGCACACAAGCTGATTTAGTGCTTCCTAACTAAGAGGGGAAAAAAACGGGGTGGGAGGAGCTAATCATATCTTGGTTAGAAGGCTCTTTAGAGAAAGTACCATGACAACACTGTTAAAATGGACCAGATGGTTGCTGGGTACCACGTGTCACTAGCTGCCCATTGCTACAGATGAAGTCTTTCTGCTGGTGTTTGTATGACACACATTAATCGGGAGCTGGCTCTTTTGATGCTGTTTAACATTTACGTGTGTGTATGTGTGTCACTGTGATTACAAACCATAAATATACATGATACCACACAATCAGTAAAATTACCCACGTTTCATTGTGCAAGGGAGGAAGCTGCATTTATTGCCTGAGAGCGTTCACCTTTCATTCGTTGTAAATGCCCCTCCTTTCTAGCCTGATGCTCACCAAACCTTATCCCTCCCACACAACACAGACGCTAATCACATACATCCCGGAGCCCCAAGTTTCAGAGCATGCCTGGACCAAAAGCCAGGGGAAGACAATCCAGGAGCGTCTAAATTAAGCCAGATGGTTTTATTTGACAATGTAACAAAAGTGCTCTGGAGGGGTCACATAGCAAGCAGGTGTGCCCTATGAAAGGAAGGAGGCAAACAGCAGCCAGTCGGGCTTCTTTCATAGAGACAGGTTCCAGGAGCCGCTGAGCATTTCTTTTGGCTTTGAAAGAGGCTGATTCGGAGGCATTCACCTCGGAGGAGGTAGGCAGCAAGGTTACTGTGATCTGAGCCTGTAAACACTCAGCGCTGCTTCTCAGGTGCCTGAGTGTACAGGGCGTGGAGAGGTAGGAACCCCTTCACTCCATCTCCACAAATGCATACCATGTAAATGAAGCAGCTGAGTGGAGCCCTGCCCTGGGCAGAGGAAACACACAGTCTCACCTAGGAAGCCCCTCCCTGAACCCCACATTTTTAGTTTAAACCCAGAGCCCCAGAGAGCATACTTCCTGGCTCTATAAATGAGAGCCTCAGATACCCAGGGTCTCTGTTCTTTCACATGTAAATAAAGGAACAAAACTCCAGGCAACCTGTGTGCTGACTTCTCAATCTTGTCTGATCTTATCTTGCAGAAATACCGACAGTATATGGCCGGACTTCTGGCTCCTCCCTATGGTGTTATGGAAACGGGCTCTAACAATGACAGTAAGTGAAATGTGAATGTTTTGTGTCTGAAGATTTGTTGTGTGCTATGTGTTTTCATGTAACAACAACAACGACATGTTGTACACCAGCATGACATAAAGGAGGCACCCTGACTCTGGTGTAACAGAGCAGCTCACACTGGTCCAGCAGCTCACACTGGAGCTAATGCACATGTGGTCTGAGCTGTGGGGTGTTCACTAGTAGCAAGTGCCGGCTCTGGTGCAGGCTGGGACTTCCACATACTGGACATCCACATGCTTGGAGCATTTCTGTGTCCTTTTCAAAATGGGATTCCTGAGCTGTGTTTGACTCGGCACATGTGGAGTCCGGAACCCAGGAACCCACCTCCAGTTCAGTTTAGCTCCATTGGCCTTAGAGAGAAGCTTAAGTCATTTGCTCTTGTTAAATGACCCCTACCAGTCTGAGGCTTTTGTTAGGTGCTAGGTGCTCTACCACACAGGAAGGTGATGGGCAGCTTAACTTTGGTACTCATGACACAAATGTAAGTGTAGCTAAGTGGTGTGGTAGACACCTTCAATGTAAGCCAGCAAAAAATTGAGCTCCTATGAGAGACCCACATCTGGCTGTGGTAGGGTGAGTCGTGTGGTACTTTCTAAAAGGTTGATTTTATTTTGATGTATGTCTGTGCACATGCATGCAGGTTCCCTTAGTGCCCACAAGAGGGCATCAGATTCCTTGAAGCAGTTGTGAGCCATCTGACATGGGTGCTAGGAACTGTTCCAGTCCTCTGGCAGAACAGCACATGATCTTAACTATTGAGCCACCTCTTCAGTCCTCTTGCCTCCATCCCGTCATCCCTCTTCCAGGTGCCTGTGTGCATTCACTTGTGTGTATGTGCCTGTGCGTGTGCGTGGAGTATTTGAACTTGTGGCACTTGGACGGGCAGCTATGGATGTGGCAGTGAGTGTCATTCACTCTCCCTTTCTCCTCGAAGGTCACTCTCATTCCTGACTTCTTAGTTTCTGCAGGGCTACCTCCTTGCTTGTCTTGAATCTTCAGGATTTCTCACTTCTACCCTACAGTTTTGCTGCCACTGCCTTTCTCTATAGCCCCTCCCCACCTCCCCACATCTGCCTCCCCAAAAAGGGAGCTGGAAAGAGGGAGGCCAGTCCTTCCTTCCTTCCTTCCTTCCTTCCTTCCTTCCTTCCTTCCTTCCTTCCTTCCTTCCTTCCTTCCTTCCTTCCTTTTCTTTTTTTTCTCCTTCTCCTCAGTTCCCTTTCTTCCCCCTCTTGGCTAAGCTAGGAATAACCAGTTCTCTTACGAATGCCCGAGTTTTTTGTTTGTTTGTTTGTTTTGTTTTTTTTAATCAACCGTGCTGTCTCCTAGCTATGACCACAGGCAAACCACTGATGTCTTGTGCCTCAGTTTCCTTATAGGGTTGTTGTACTAAATGAATCAAAATGTGTCACGAGTCTAAAAGAGTGCCAGGCACAAAATAATCTCACATAATGTATTAGCTATTATGTTCTCATCCATAGCCACTTACTTAGCCCCACGAAGTCCGGCTTCTGCCCAGGACTTTAAATGAATTCCTCCACAGTTAAAGTCACCAATAGACTTGGTGGCTCCCATTGCTCTTATTAATTTAATAACTTTCCGGCCCTGCTCTTCTCTCTGGAACCTTGGGGACTTGTCGCGTGGTCCTTGTGTTCCGGCATTATTCTCCACACTTGAAGTCTGGACTCATTCACAGCCCCTTTACCATCTCCTAAAAGCTAAGGAGCCTGGACCTTAGTGCTCTCTATGCCTCTCTCCCTGTATCCCTCCCTCTCTTCACACTGTCTTCCTGCACACCTGAGACTAGCCTAACCTGCAGTCTTCCTGCCTCAGCCTCCTCAGTATCTAGGATTATGTGTATCCATCCCCACACGGCTAGGAGGACTTTTTGAAAATATGGGCTTTTCCATATGTATTCAGAACTTCAACCAGATAAAATACCTGCCATCATTTCCCTTAACAACATCCATCTAGCCAATATTCAGATTTCCCAAACTTAATATCTTTATTATAATTACTCAATTGGACCTAGTAAGTGGCAGCCTTTTAAAAAATGATTATTATTTATTAAATTTGTTCATTCATTTGTTTATTCTGTGAATGTTTGCCTAAGTATACACCATACCATATGCATGGAAATCAGAGGAAAATTTACATGAGTCAGTTCTCTCCTTCCACCACTTGGGTCCAAGGGATTGGACTCAGGTCAAGCTTGTAGCAAGTATTTTTACCTGTTGAGTTATCTCACCACCACCTCCCTATTTTTTTGAGATAGAGTCTTACTAAGGACCCCAGGCTAGCCTCAAACTCCTGACCATCCTGGCTCAGCCTTCTGATTCTAGGATTATGAGTGCATAATACCAATGTCTTTAATTTCAAAAGCTCTCTTTTCCTCTTTCTTGCTATTCTTATCTCTCTGTTGTGCAAAGCCTTTCAGTGATTGTCATTCCCTTTCATGGAAGCTAGCAGTCCAAGAACCTTCACACCTTAGCCCAACTGTCAAGACCCACATGGCTGAAAAATCACCTTTTATAGTAGCTTCTAAAGGTGGATTAAGGTCCAGCTGTCGTTATGTAATGATCTGTGTGATGTTACCTTCTACTTACTGAAACAAGTCAGGGAGTCAGGCAGCTGTACCCTGGCTCTCCTCGGGCAGTCCTGGTCAGTGGGTGGGTGCAGGATGAATTTCAGAGTGATGTCACAAGCCACCTGGCTCCTTCTGACATATCTGGGATGCTGTGGCAGACCTGCCTGTCAATGCCCTTGCTTCCTGCCTTAGTATTTGTATATTGAGACTCTCCAGAATAAAGGGACAAAGCTCAACTAGACAGGTTTTCTAATGATCTCTTTAGTCTGAGGCCTCTTGCCTACTATCCTGCTGCTACTGGGGTGACCACTGCATTCTGTTAAGGCTGATATGGCAATTGCGTGGCCATATCTGGAGACAGTACCCTGTATACTTAGAATTTGGATACACTGTAGTCTTGGGGTGGAAATCACCTTACACTGAGCCAGTCGTCAGAAGCAAGGCTGCACAGGAGGCCCATCTGTGCTGTTTTTCCTCCATAAGATACCTCTTAGGCTTTCTACCCCAAGCTTAGTGTGCTCAGCTAAGATATGGCTTCCCACAGTTGCCTCCTTATTGTGTTCACCAAGAGAAAAGGAACCGGGGCTGCCTGTGGTAGACACTGGTGTAATGTTTGTAAATGAATGAACATATGATTACATGTAAGAGCCGTTGATTTTTTTTTAGCTAAGGGAACTGAGAGAAGCCTGTTTCAAATTGATGCTGCCATGCTCAGGCCTGGTCTGAGCATAACAGGAAGGCGACATGCTTACAACAGAGTTGCTCTCCTGACTTTTCTATGCTACTTGCACTGAAGCCAGATCACTGGAGCAGAGCAAGGTGCTTTGTGTCAATAAACATAGCGCGTATGCAACTGCAGAATAGATATATCCTGCAGTTCTAAGTGCACTAGTGTCTAGTCGGTGTGGTTAGCTGCTTGCACGGTGCAAAGGCGTCACGGAGCGATTTTTTTAACCACTGGGAGGGTAAAACATATGACAGAGACAAAGTAAGTCTGGGTTTTATTGCCCGGCCGCATAGCTCTCTGTTCTGGATCCTTAGTTTTGATGGCTGCTGCTATCTTTCTAAGCAGTCCTTGTAAGCTTTTATGGGTGCACAAGTAGAAAACACGGACATGTCACTGGGCTTCCTTCAGCAAAAGATTGGGTGCTGTTGTATAGGCTGATCGTACAATTTATGGCCTCTCTTGTCTCTCTTTCCCCCCTCTAGGGATCCCCGACAAGGAGAATGTGAGTAGCCACTCTTTCTGCCTCGCTTCTGTAAACTGTCCTAAGGTAAAACATAAGCACAGCAACCTTCTAAGCAAAGGAAACTCTCCATCTACAGTCAACAGAGCAATAAATATTATTCTAGTCTTACTGTGGCATCTTGGGCGAGTCATACAGAATACTCAGGAGAGCAGGGTGACTGCTGGGACAGGATTGTCACATGCTTTTGGTGCTTAGGCCAAAGAAAGATCATTCTAGTGCCAAAGCATGTAAGCGCTAAGTGGTTTCTTTCTATCCCCATGATGCACATCCATCAATAGAGCAAATTATTATAAGAGTGTGAAGAAAACCAGTTGCTTTTCCTTAATGGGAATGGAAACGATGAAAGCCAAGGTCTGGTGATGAATTTGTCTAATTATATTCACGTGCACCAAGGTCACCGTTTCTCTCTGGAAACTGGGGGTTGACTAATGGCTGTAATTGGCTTCTGAAAACTGGTAAGAGAAACTATTAAGATACAGCTTCCAGGGCTGGGTGTAGTGGCGCACGCCTTTAATCCCAGCACTCAGGAGGCAGAGGCAGGTGGATTTCTGAGTTCAAGGCCAGCCTGGTCTACAAAGTGAGTTCCAGGGCAGCCAGGGCTACACAGAGAAACCCTGTCTTAAAAAAAAGTAAAAAGGTACTGCTGCCACTAACAGTGTCCAGGATATGTATGCTAAGGATGGGAGTAGCTCAGTGGCTTGTCTCTCAAGCAGATTATGATGGTGTTGATTCTATTAATGCACTGCAGCCTTACACAGCAACATAGAAGGCTTACGGGTGAAAACGCCTAGGGATGGTCCTAGTGACCTTGGGTTAGTTCTCCGATGTACTGCCTTGTGATGCTATTCTTGATTGTTATGCCCCGGTAACAATGTTACTGAATTACTGCCCTTCTCTTTCTTGCTCTCAGTCCTGTAACTGTGGGCGGATATACAGTCTTCATTAAATCCAAGTGGCGTGTGTATCCCTATTCAGAGAGCTGACTCTGTAAGCCACCCTCTTTTTGCAGTGCTGGCTTTTGCAGAGCTGGCTAGGGTCCCACCCCACTGATCTACCACTTCAGACAGGGGTTCTAGCCTTAGCAATGCTACTATAAATGTCACACCAAGTTCTGACATTATTTAGTTCAGCAAAAGCATTTCAGAGCCCAGCTGTAGGCCTTCTAGGAGCTACTTGGTCTACCTAAACATCCTTGACTCATTTTGAAGATGTGGCTGTTAGTCCTGACTACCTCAAAAGTCTATGATGACTATGGAATGAGATCATTTATAAAAACCTAGCGTGAGAACACTCGAGTTGAGAGATGTTAGGACTGCTGCTGTAATTAGTACTTTCTCAACCATCATTGTCTAGTTATCTTTCCTCGCTGAAAAATACCCTCACCCCTTAAAAAAAAAAAGCAAAAACAGAAACAGAGAAATGAAAACAACAAACAAACCAGACAGACAAACAAACAAACAAACCAGAGGATTAGCGTCACAAGACTCCTGAGCAACAGGCTACTGTGTAAAGTTACAAGCTGATCCTGCCACCGTTTTGGATTTGGAAGTCCCAGAGCTTCCACACTGTAACAAATAGCCTGTAGATTGTGAGATAAATCAAGATGGTAAAATGGCCTCAAACTTCCTAACCAAGAGACAGCTACCAGCTGGAGAATTTGGAGAATATACAGAATGCCAGCACCTTGGGGGAGCTAACACAGTCTAAGCTTCAAAAGGAAATTCCAGCACTTTTAGTCTCTGAGTGACCTTTATGTTGTAGCCCCCTGCAGTGGGACCCACAGACACAGGGCTCTAAGCAGAGGACCAACAGCTGCTGTGTGCTCATCTCCAGACAAAAATAGGAATCTGAAGTTTGCAGAACCTTAGATCCAGTGAATTGTGGGCGACATGTTTACCCTGAAAGATTTTGGGAACTGGGCAAGCTTTCTGCCTGGCATTAGAACTAGCAGAAACTTCCTGGGATTCTTCTTGACCGGTCTCTAGCAAGCCATAAAGCATGTGTCCTCTGTACTCGCCAACAGCATAGATGTAATGGTACCAAATGCAGTTTGGGAAGATTTCCAGTGCAGTTAAAGAAGGCAGAGGAGATGAAAGACATTCATGAGTAGAGTTGAAGTTCCAGAGAGATAAAAAGAGGCCTGAGAACCTTAAAGTGGGGCTAATTGAAAAATTTCCCTTTAAAGGACAAGTCAGGATATCATGTTTTCTTTTATCCTTTCTCTTCTAAAGTACATGCTGAGGGACACTATTCCCACGCCTTCCCAAATAACGCTAATATGCCTGTGGGATGAAATGAAAGCACTCAGATGATTGCTGCGGCATCTGCACAGATTCTTTGTAGAAAGAATCCACTCTTTTTCCTGGCTTCCACTCATGGGTTTGTTAATCATCGTGCTTAACTTTTAGTCAAACACGAGGGCACCAATGGGTAGCATTTTGAACTACCTCGCCAGCTCTGTGTTATTTCCAGACCTGGTCTCACTGGGCATAAATAGAACTTTCTTTTCCCTCAGTCCCATAGAGCCCCTTGCTGGATTGTTGTGTCTACTCCCCACTCTAAGTGCCAGGGCCATCAGTCAATGCAGGGTGGGTCCAGGACACCGAAACCTCCGCAGTGGTGGAGAGAAGCGTTAGAGAAGGCCGTGGAACCAATAAGCAATGGGCTGTGTTCACAGGGCAGTGGCTGTATACCGATGTTGCTGTTATCAAGACACCCTTCTCTTGGATCTGTGTGATCTATAGTCTTTGCATGCCAAATCTGACTGACCAGGTTTAAAACTAAAGTTAAGACGCTAGGTATGAACTTTCCATCCATTGTGACAGCTAGCTTTTAAGGAAAGGAGACTTTCCATGAGATTTTTGTCCCCGGTGAGATTTTGTTGTTTGTTGTGCTGAGTCTTTAGAAAGGCAACTGGCAAGAGGTGTTGTGGTTTTAGAGAGTTCCATTCTTTCTAAGTGAAAAAAGTAGGAAAATTGACTCTGTGATCAGAAAGCTGCTGAAAAAAAAAAAAAACTTCCATTTCCTGAATGACCAACATCTCGTTTCCACTTGAAGCGTTCATTCCTAGGCAGTTGCAGAGTTGACACAGAGCTGTGTGCAGCGGTCCCCTCAAATCTGAAGGTGATTCCAAGCACCGGCAGATCTGGGCGCACCCAGGAATGAAGGAACATGGCTTCTTTCCAAATGACTGGCAGGCCTCATGTAAGAGAATTAGTTTAAGCGAGAGTTTCCCAAACTTTTTTAAAAAAATCATGAGGTGTGCGGACGAAGAATCTTCCTTGGAAGATTAAGGTTTTGAACCGTGCCTTGGTAAGGAATCAGTTCACACAAATCAGTTTGTGTTTAGCACCTCATTAAGGAGAATACCAGGGAAGAGAGCAGGCAACCATTAGAACCTTAGGGACGTTAGCAGCGTCTCCTGACATTTCTTTCTCGTTTCTGCCGTCACTCGTCAAGGTTAGAGAGAGCAGATTGAATGTGTGCCAGCTAATATATTTTACTGCGTTCATGCAATCCTGGGCCAGATGATGAGAAAGGGAAGTGTGTGTCCTCATACAAACTTAAATCATAAACACATCTCAGAGAGTCCGGCAGACCCAGGCAGACCCTTTCCAATGCAGCTTTGGCCCAGCGGCTGGGCTCATGTGGTTTTCTGTGGAGCACAACGTTAAAGTTCCTGCATATAAAATGCCTGCAACAGGTCCAGAGCCCGTGAAAACATCCTGTCCCGGGTTCAAGGCTTGCCCTCAGTAGCCGTTTTCCTGTCTTGGGGTCCTTGTGGTTTAACCAGTTCTGTACCCAGCACCAATGAGATCTGAGTGCAAGTATGACTGACACAGGCTGCAGAGAGAAAGAGAGAGAGAGAGAGAGAGAGAGAGAGAGAGAGAGAGAGAGAGAGAGCTCTCACAGAACAGAACAGTGAGACTCTAAAGCTTTAGAAAATCCTGAGCCTGCCTTTACTGAATTTGAAGGGCAAATTGCTTATCGCCAGAGTAGAGATTAGATTTTGCCGGGTTGTTCTTGGGACTCGCAACTTGTATGGTATGTAAATACTCATTTTAAAAAACTGGCCTATTAGGAAGGGTGGCTCAGCCAGCCAGCCAAGATGTTACTCTCTGCCCTACCTCCCAGAAAACACCAACAACTTCATGGCCGAGGTGCCAAGGACAACCTCGGCTCTCCAGCTTCCAAAGGCTTGTTGGTTTTTGTATTTGTGAGTTATGTGTTTTATGGGAGGAATGTCCTTGTGGGGTTACTCTGTGCCTCTTCTCCCCTCCCTTCCTCTGCTGTTATAAAAGTGAACTGTTGTGTTTCTTCCTCTGTTTCTCTCCCGATTCTGCAGTGGCGTGGCGGCCTGGTGGTTGAATTTTAAGATGGTCTGTAGTTGCTGTTTGTCTAACTAGGAATCGGTAGATGTAGGGAGCACCTGAAACCTGGACGCTACGTCAGTTAGGCTGGGTGTTGGTGGCATCTGAATGTTTTCCACATGGGGCCCAGCACCTGCAGGCTGTGAGTTTGTGTGGTGAAGCGGCACGCTTTGGGGTATCCTGGGTGTATATTTTAGAATGACTTTTATAGTACTACTGTTTTGATATTGTTGAATATTGTAATGGTTGTTATAATATTATTGAGGATTGTTTTTTCGTGCTTCTTTGCGGTCTTTAAAATATCTTGATATGGAGCTTGTATGCTGCAGGTAAGATTTGCTGTGCCTCTGTCACTGAACTGTGCTCAGAGAATATTTTCCAACGTTTTCAGTGAGTAGATTCTGAGGTGGGTAGGAGATCACAGAGAAATGGGCCAATGCAGTGCTCAATGCTCGAAATAACAATAACAGTATTAATGACAAAGCCCTGAGTCCACCCCCATCCTCCAGCTAGTAGCCTCTTCTGGCTTTTGCTTTGATAAATGGCCTGTCGTGAGATAAGGCTGCTAGATACTCTGCCGCTGGGAACAGCTCCATCGCTGGCTAGCGGGAAGAGCCTCATGTCATATGTATGCTAAAGCACTACCCTTCTGGCTGGGTAGTGGAGGACACCGCCAGCCTTGATGTCTTTAGAAGCCTTTTATCCTGTACTGCAGGGAGTCATTTCACCCTCATTGTGGGTGGCTGCAGTAATCTCAGCGAACTCAGATCTGGCCACTTTTAGGTTTGGGAAAGTTGAGTTTTTATCATTTCTGTCGTGAGAACTTATGACAAAATTGCAGATATATCTTATGGTAAGGACAGTAAGCAGTTTTCCTCAGATGGGATGAACCAATCTAGAATTGGCATTTATAATTTATTTTACAAATGCTTATTTACTTATTTATATGTGTATAGGTGTTTTGCCTGCATGTATCTGTGTGCCACATATGTGCATGGTCTTTCAGAGACCAGAAGAGGACATTTGATTCCCTGGGTCTGTAATTACAGATGGGTGTGAGCTGCCATGTGGGTGCTGGGAATCAAACTCAGGTCTTCTAGAAGAGCAGGCAGTGCTCTTAATTGCTAAGCCATCTCTCTAAACACCCCCCCCACACACACACACACTATTTAGAATTTGAATTTCATATCGAGAAAACTTTCCTGAGTCCACAGATTGATTTTTTTTTAAAAAGTAATTCTGTTTGCCTTTAGGGGAAATCATATTTGCAATAGTTGATACGTATTCACACACACATACACACATACACACACACACATATATACCGTATGTAGATACATATATATGAATTTATGTATATATAAAGATGTGTAACTGTTTCCACTCTTTTACATTTTATAAACCTACCCAATCACTATTAGTACTGTGATTCATGTTTGTGCCAGTTTTCAATACTATTTAAAATTTCTTCATTACAATATAATTTTATTTCTACTTTTTTTCAGTCAAATAATGACTCAGAAATGTCCATAGAATATATTACCTACTTGTTCAAAACTTTGAATTTAACACACACTGCTGATCAATCCCAGGTTCTAAATGGGTCTATGGCAAATAAATAACACTTGGTGCTTCCCATCAGGTAGCACAGCCCCAGACCCAACCAGACACAATAGGATGCTGTGGGTGCCCATGGGGCAGCAGAGCGTGGACTTAAGAGCTCTCCAGCCTTTAGTGAAAGTCCCGGCTCTGACAGCTTCTAAGTCTCCTCCTTGGATTATTTCCTCGTTTATAGAATGAGACCATAGCAGTTCATGCCAGGTCAGGGGTTGAGAGGCATCGTTGGCCAGTGTTGGTTGTTAGCAGGTTTGTGGGAGTACATGCAGTGTGGCAGGGCAGGGTGCCTTGCAAGGGGGACTGGGGGGGGGTGTGCTCAGAGCATCCTCATGGAGAAAAAGTGATACCCAAGTAGAAGGGGGAAAAAATTTTAGGCTGTGAGCATTATATGAACAAAGGAACTGAGTTTGAAAACTTTCTCCACTGAGGTTAATATCATCAGACCTAAATTTTAAAACTTTGCCTTCCAAACCTACCTTCTAAGGTATAGGTGTTTGGGTCCAAGCAATACGTCATCTCCTAGACTTACCTAATTTGTATCTAGAAGGGGAATTAGCTTAACAGTTTCACCATTTGCTTCTGCTAAAATCATGCCATCTGTTTTAACATGACAGAACTAGGTTGCTGACGTCTCTGAAGCCTATTGTTCACTCTGACCTCCAGCCCTTGTCTAATTGTGTAGTCGGCGTTTGCTCGACGCTCCTCTTCTCTGCTTCCCGGAGTCTTTTGAGTGAATTATTTTGCAAAGATTTCTATTGAATTGTGCCCTCTTTTTCCTTCTCTGTCCATCAAGGTCATTTTAAACTTCAATCCAGTTTTCCTAACTGTCAGCCATCCCATCCAATTGGGCCTCATTCCTAAATTTGATAATAATGTTTTTGAGTCTGTGTCTGAAGCATTAATAAGCACGTTAAGGCTAACAGCATCCAACCAAGGACCTAGCCCTGTAGAATTCAATTTGTTTGTGCTAATTTATTTGCATATATTATACAAATATCATACCTAGACATGAAAAAGAAACTCGGAAAAGAAGGCTAAGTCATTCCATTCAACCTGACACACTTTTAGAATGGTGGGCAAGGAAGACAGAAAAATTCTATCTCAGAGGTTATCAACATGATTGAGTTTGGCATTAGCATGTCAGGATTCCTGTCTCAGAAATAAAACTTCATCAAAGTGTGTGTTCTTGATACTTACGTGTTATCAATAATTAACTGAAACTCTGTTTCAGTTTCCTTGTAAATAGATGACTATGGCCCTCAATAGCACCGGAAGAAAAAGTGCCTAACAAGATGGAAAGTACAGTTTGATAATGCTGTGTGACGTAAGCTGTTATGTTAGGTAGCTAGGATCATGCCCTTGTCTGGATACCTTCAGTCCTGGGATATTTTTTTAATTTGGGGGCAGCTGAGCCGGGCCTGTGGGTCTGGCTTACATGAACTCAGTTCTAGAACTCCTGGAGGAGGTCTTCTGTCTTCCTGTTTAGAGCCTGGTCCAGTCTTGGGTTCTAGGGACTTCCAGATGACAAATGGAAAGTCATTCTTCGTAATGCCCTCATCATTTGGCTCAGACAGGAAAAAGGAAAAAAATCCCAAGTCACACCAAGTGCTGTAACTTGATAGCCTGATCCCAAAGCAAGTGGGGAAACCACACCCAAGCCTTTCCCCAGTTAACCGCAAAGATGGACCAGAATAGAGAAGGAAAGCAGGAACTTTAAGAAAAGCTGGAGAAGGCTTGCGTGGGGCACAGCAAGAACTATGGATGCTATCAGAGCACTTCCCTCTGGACCTTCTAGCTTTAGGGTATGTGAATTTTATAAAAGATTGTGTTCATCTAATCATTTTTTTTAATGTCAAAGCATTGGGATAGACCACTGCGGAGTGAAGGGATTTGTAATGTAAATGCAAGATGCATCTGCCAGTCAAGAAGACGCTCTTTGAAACGACTGCAACCCTTCTCCCTCTCCTTTCTAGCTTTATGTTTTGTAAGCTTTTTTCTCTTTTTGGTATTTTGTATATTCAGAAAAACACGCGGGCTCCCTCTGGTGGTCACTCCAGTGTTTCTAAGGGGAGTTTTTATTGGTGTTTCTAACATTGAAGTTTGAGTTATAGAAAACAAGATGTTTAAATGAAAATGTCAATAGTAAATGTTATTTTCTAAGGTTTCTAGAACTTGAGAACATTCAAATTAATCCACACTGACAATACGTCTATCCATCTATCCATATGTGAATGTCTACAGTTCAGTTATATCATGTTGGTGATGTTTGACTTTCCAGAATGCAGTCTAGTCTGTGAGTCTGTAAGAAAGATGCAGAGCTCCCATCTCATAAGGCAGACAAGCACACCCAAGGATCAAGTCTGTTGATGAGCAGGTCTTTGTAGAGTACTCACTTAGGTCTGATATGCGAGAGCTAAGCATTGTGAGAAGTGAGCTGTTCCCATTTAAAATATACTGGAAGTTCTTTGCTGTTGGTAACGTTGTTTCCTTTTCCCCTTTAGGTCACATTCTGTGAATGTGATCTTACTGTAATGTAGTTTCATCCTAGGCTGGGTGACTGTATGCTTGCATCTGTGTACCGCTAACATGCAGACAAGGTGATTGAACTCAGGGATAACAGTGCCGTCTACAAAATAGAAGTCTGGTTTTCCTTCCTTTGAACTATCCAGGTATTAGTTGTCTAGGGTAAACCTGGAAGCTCCAGATTGTGATATTTGCTATGGCCAAAGGTCTCTCATGAACTACCCTCTTATACATAGCATCTTGTAGCAGGCATTGGAACATAAATCTTGCTGCTTAAATGTTTCTGATGGCCAAATGTTTTTATTGCAGTTTTTTTCTTCTTCTTGACTGAGTGGTAGTCTTCAGTAGCTGTGTACAACTATAGAAACAATGTGAATATTTTCTATGTAATTATTATTAAATATTAAGATGCATTGTTATTAGAAACTCATTCCTGGGTGACTTGGAGATACTTATTAAGAAATGGACAAGGAACCCAGCATGGTGCTAAATACCTGTAATCCTAACACGTAAGAGGTGGAGTCAGGAAGATTAGGGGTTCAAGGTCATCCTCTGTGAAACCGCAAGGTCAAGGCCATGCTTGGCCACATAAGGCACTGTCTCAAAACGATAGAGTTAAGATAGCTATATGAAATAGGGTTTGATATCCGTTTTGTGACTCGTTTTTGGTTGTTATCCTTGTTAAGAACTGGGGAAACTCATTGGTATAAATAGGTAGATGGGGACAGGGATAATCTGAGTAGCGTGTCTAAGTTCCGGGACTCCTAGGAAACCACTGTGGTTCTTTGTGGGGAGCAACTGGTGAGGAGGGTGGGGTCACAGGGGATGCACAGCACCGCATCCAGGGCAGATTTAGACATTGATTTTGGGAGATTATTTGTGAATGAACTAGGAGGGAAGGGAGCGAGCTGTAAGAAGGACTCCCAGCTTTTGCTCAGATGAATGGAAGGATACAGTTTTCCCTGACTGAGAAAGGGAGGCTGAGGGAAGATCGGGTTCTGGAAACTAGGTTCAAGGTCACAGTTCATGGTAGATTCCATGAAATGGAGTGATTTAGACTTCTGCACTCTACCTATGCCCAATTGATAGTCAATAACAGTAAATGTTTGATCAGAAAATAATGGGAAGGTAGATGCCAGGGTTTACACCCAAAACCATTTGCCCCAAGAATGAATGTAATGAAATTTGTCTGAAAGAAATGAAACGAACGAGACACAAATCAACCAGAAGTTTATTACGTTTGCTTCTTCCATTATAACATTTTTGCATACTTTTAAGAGAATCCACGTTTGTGAGCAAACTGCGTGTGACTGCAGGTGTCACCTTTCCCATTAGGAAGAGGCTAATTTATGGAATATTTCAAGTGCAAATAACAAATGAACCAAGCTAACAAAGTGTTACTTAATAAACATCCTCGGGGACCTTCTTTAATGAACAGGTAGAGGACTATTATTTGAAACTTGGCCCACAAATTATTTCTATACGAATTGGTGATACTAAATGGTTATGGCCTGCTTGAAACAATTTATTTTCTTAATTAGTTTAATCATTCTCTTTACAGTCTCTTACACTACTACATGAGCTAATAACCACTTTTTTTCTTGAATAAATTAAATTTCTAGCCTGCTTGCAAATTTCCAATTAATAAAGTTTCAAGGAGTGAATTAATGCTGCAATCATAAGAGAAATAACCATAGTTTATATAATCCTTTTGCAATTAGCTAACACTGACTAAGCACCTACTATGTGTTGTGCAGGCCACATACTTTAGTCTGGGTCATCAAAGTGCAATAAACTAAGTTCCTGACTTCGTAGTAGAGGAAGAGGGGTAGGTGAATAAACAGCCCTGTGTGCATTCTATATGGTAGGTTAGAGATGGGAGACAAATGGCAAAATAGAAAAGTATCCACCATAGAAGCCTCAACCCTGCAAGCTGAGTGTCTCCGAAGAAAGAGACAGAAACCCACTTACGCCACCTTAAAAGCAATCAAGAGTAGACGTTGGAGTTGACCACTGGGTCTCTAGGAGGAGAGCATGTGCTCTGGCTTGGGGCTAACAGGAGCCCAGGGCTCTGCTTCCTGCTGCTTTGAAAGACTTGAAAACATGGCCCCCAGTAGTTCTTGTTCGTCCCCTTCCCCCAGCATCTCCTGTGAGGAGACCTTGTGCAAACACCCTGATTGAGCTAATGTGGGTCATGTGACCCCTCCACCACAACTCTGAGCCAACTAATGAGAGTGTGATCCCACTGTGGCTTCAGCTCTGTAGATGGGAAAGGGGAAACCAGAGAGATAAAGACTGCCCCCCACCTCTTACTACTGAGAATTTTTAGCTGACAGCTAAAAATCGGGCCCTCTTGGTTTGAGGCACTCAACATCATAATGCAATCAATACCCCATTCCCGGGTACTCTTCATTCCTTGCTTATGGAGAAATGGGACAGGAGCACTTAGGAGAATAGTGTTGACATGACATTTTGCGATAGCCTTGACTGCAGTAAGCTTTGTGCTTAGAAATCTCATGCCTACTACACAATCCGAACCACCGTTTCCTGCCCGCTAACTTCTGAACATGTGTGGTGGGGAGATTAGGAGGGTTGGTCTTGTTAAGTCTTTGAGCAAGTTGGATGTCAGTGCCAAAAAAGAGTATGACATAACTTGCCCCAGTTTTTCTAGAATTTTCTACAAACTGGGTTTTTTTTTTTTAATCTATTTGATTTTTAAGTCTTTAAATTCTAGGAGTCAAATTTACATTCAGATGAACTCACTGGAGTCTGTAGTGTGTGCCTAAAGGAAATGTTTCTGCCAAGAGACTAAAGTGAAGTGAAGCAACACAGTGGATTTTGCAAGACAGTGTTTTCCTGATCATAAGTATGATAGTTTATGTTGAATATTTGAAAACATAAAACTATATTTACAACTCCTATGAATGCCACCAGCTAGCACATACATATGCACACACACACACACACACACACACACACACACACAGCTGGGGAGATGACTCAGCAGGTAAGAGCCCTTTGCACACAAGCATGAGGACCTGAGTTCAAATCAGCAGGACTCACAGAAGAAGCTGAGTGTGACCATGCACACATGTAACCTCAGCGCTGCAGTGGGTGGTGACAGGAGAATGATTGAAGCCTCCTGGCTGCCAGCCTAGCACCAGGTAAAGAGAGAGAAAGTGTGTCAAGAGAACACAGGAGAGAGTCATAGAGCAGGCACTGGCCTTTACATGGTTGCATGGGTGTGCATGCCCTCACACACTTACACACATACCACATTTATGTCATACACACATGTCACACATCCATGCACACACAGAGAAATACACACACACACATATGTATATGTATATATATATATATACATATACATATGTGTATATATATGGTATATAGTTTCTTACCCATTTTCTCAATTAAGTCTTTAGAAAGATTTTAAAGGAATTAATATTGACTGAGCCATACAAGGGGAGGAATCCCCTCTCAAATTAACATTCTTTTATACACGTTCACATGTTATCCGTTTCCAGACATATTTTTGGCTACTTCACTCCAGTTTCTCCTGGTGTTTTTCATTTCTCTCTGTCATCACTATGTCTGTCTATGGTGCTTCCTTCAGAACTGGAAGGGCAGGTGCGCCGCTCCCCGCTCGCTCGCCTGTTTTCCATGCTTTCCTTCATTAAGAATAATGACTTTACCTCCTCTTCACTCCTAAGGCTGATTTCCCCAAATGGAACTGGCATAGCGGTTTTTTCTTTGGAGCCCTTAAAGACGCTGACGTTGACAGTTGCCCCCAAGCCATGGTCTACCCAGCTTCCTTCTGTCTACTGACTGTCTCTTTCCTTTCCCAGGATCCCATCTAAGATAGCATGCTGCATTTAGTCACCACCTCTTGGGGCAGCTTTTGCTGGATACCTAAGACCTTCCTTTTTGGATAACTTCTGACTGGATCAGAGTTGGCTTATTAAGCATTTTCTAGTGTGTTCCCCCCACCCAGTTGGAATTTATCTGGTCTTTTCCTCAAATTAGACTCACTTTCTGACCTCCAGGGAGGAAGCCCTGAGGTGAACTGTTTTTATCTAATCATATCAAAATATGCCGTGTCAGTATGACCAACCACCATTGCTGCAGACCTTGCTCACCTGGTTAAGGTGTAATTGCCAAGCTTCTCCTCTGTGAGGTCACTGTCCCTAGGTGCCCTGCCTTTGCATACAACTGTGGAAGGATGTCAGTCCATGGTGGACTTTTAAGGGAACAGTGAGCTGTTTCCCAAGTCTTTGATAGCACAAGAACAACGTACATATTTAGAATTCTTCCTCCTGGGAGGTTTGCCTCTTTCCCGTGATTATTCATTTGGTCTCTTCATCTATCATTATGTACCCTTGGATGTCTGTGTTATCTTTGTGCTAAGGTCTGACACTATTCCTTAAATTATTCTAGTTTTAATGCCACTGTTCCGTGACTGCTTTGCTGTTTTCTTTTGGTTTTTGAGCACTATCTTCCACTACAGTTAAATATTTCTCATACATTCCCTCATCCAGTATTATAATTAATCATTTTGCCAAATAATCCATTCTTCCTCTCACTCGAAGATACTATTAGAAACCAGCGTCTGGACCCTAGATGTGTTGGGAATGCTATGCCTCTCCACTGCTTTGGAAGGCAGCATATGTAACCCAAAGGCCAGAAGGGTGGTCACAAGGGACTTAACCCTTCCTTGCCTCCATTTCTTCATCTGCGAAATGGGTAGGACTAATGAGCTTCCCTTCGTTGTTGGTATCCTGTTATTGGCTTGAAGCACGAGGGTACAGAAATTAATATGTAAGTGTCCTTACTCTTTCCTGTGTCCTGAACATCTTTCGGGTAAATCCACAACTCCCTGCCTTTCCTTTCTCTTCTGCTTGCTTCCATTGCTTTGTTTTGCTGTGTTCTTTGGTTAGCTATGAGGAATGGAATGTCCTCCCCTCCCCGACTACCCTGCATCAGGTAAGAAAACTGAAGAGCCTGTGTTTCACCTCAGGTTTTGTTTGTGTTCAGGTCTGCTTTTAAATCTGAGGATGGTTGAACACGCGTAGTTGGGGAAAGAACCCACATTTGGGTACATGCCTAGAATCAGTCTGTCCGTGAACTGTATCGTCTTGGGGTTTCCTCTGCTGTGGATCCTCATAGAGTCCCATGCACCCCATCAGCCATAGGTTAGGATCACAGGTTTAAACTCCTAATGCTAACCAGCGAGAAATGCTTCTCGAAGTTGCTATTTGAGTAAAAGCAACAATGATATTGCCAAATAATTAAAGGAAAGCAAAGCCCACACCAGTTATTTATAGTGTTTTCAGGTACTGTAAGTCACCCAAGGGCATTTGACTTGCATAGTTTTGAAGAGAGATCATCACATAAAAGATTAAATCACACCGAGAGGGGTTCCCTCCCTCTTAGAGGAACTGTGGACATCTGAGCTGTCTGCCCTTCCCTTCCTTCCTGTGCAGCTGAAGTACCCTCTTGCAGCCAGCCACCGTGCTTTCTGGCCGGAAACCATATTGCCAGGAAAAAAAAATGAAATTCATTCAGTTCTTGGCAATCCTTTTAGGTTTAAGAGGTAAGACAATGCTGTATTAACAGTGCTGCCTTTATTTGGCAGAGATTTGCTTTAGAATGAAGCCTACCATATAAAAAAGTTTAATCTATACAAACCAGAGAATTGTAGTAGTCCCAAAGTTTGATAAAGCGAGAAGCAAGGTTCATGGGGAGTCTTATAACCCCGAGGCAAGTGTCCAGAGAGGTCTGTATCGCTCAGCAAATCCCAACTCCCTTCATGCTCTGTCTGTAAGTCCTGGTACATCACCTGGGGCTTTGGGTTAGGTAGTGAGATGAGAATAAGGTCATTGGTGCTTTCTGTTATTCAGCACTCCTACAGTGCTCTACCCTGGTGTGGTCAAAGGCTTTAATCAAGGGGCTGTGACAATTAGCATATCCCACCCAAGATGCTGTGAAAATCTGTGACTATCATGTCCAAAGTCCTCAAGTTTCTATCGATGAAAGAGCAGAATGACATTCAATCCCTTCTCATTGTATTTGCAAGTGTTTCCAGTATTTCTAAAGCCTTTCAAATGATGTTGAATTAAAATGAAAACAAAGAAACAGAGCAAAACTCCAACCTTGAGGTGGAAGCAGCTTGGTTTCTGAAATACGCTTATATTTCCCTTGGCTAGTTGTTTCTCTAGTAATAATAAGGCTTTACATTTTGGAAACTCCCCCACCCTTTTTTTCTGCACACTGCAATAAACTAAAAAAAAAAAAATAGATGGAAGGAAGAAGGAAGAAAAACATACGGGTAATAACAGTCTTATAAGTCCAATGTTTCTGGACTACTTCTTTGGCATGGAATGTCCTCGGATTGCATATGTGATGAAACCATTGTCCACTCTACTACAACCTGATGGTTTAAAGGAAAGGCAAAAAAGGCCGTGTTTAGGGAACCTACCTGGTTTATGATCCAGCTCGGAAATGGACTTGGTGTTTTATGTGGTATGCTGCTGTTCCAGGCTGCTTTTATATTTTATACAGTATGCTTTTAGGGCTTTGATCATTTTTGTTTTGATGAGCTTTGTAAAGGTTTAAAAGGTTTCTTGAAAACATTAATAGGCCTTTACTATTCCAGGAATTTTGTATTACGTGAGTCAAATGCACGCCGCTCTCAGGTCCTCGAACCCTTAAAGGTCATCAGAGTTCCTTGTTTGTGTGTTCTTGTATTTGTTCCGAGGTTGTGTTTATTGTACCTTTGGCTCACTAGATTGTTCTAGGCAAGGGGAAAAAAAAACTTTTAGAATTTGCAATCAATACAGATAAATACACCACCATGCAGGGGACTGTACAGAAGTCAATTGAGTGCATTATTTTCAATTCCAAGTACAGGACAAAGAATCCCATTTTCTTTTTAGTAATATTTTACCTTTCCCAGTTGGGAATTACAAGGCTATTAAAATAATAGCCGAGGGCATTTTTGATAGGATGCATTTACATGCTAGGAAAGTGTGTTTGTGTTTTCTTGTTGGAAATTTTTGTCTTAATTGATTAATTTATCCCTATTAATATTTATGAATCTTAATACAGAATGACTCTATTGAAGAAGCCAAAGATAGGTCACTTCCCTAAGAATCCATTCCGAAGAAAAAGTCTATCTGAAGCAGCATGTGTGAAAGCCTCCCAATTTGCCAAGTTCTCCAAACCTTCACCCACAATATAAGTGTTCCACTTCTAAACCCAGTTCTGAGCAGGTAACCTCCAGTGAGTGGGTGACAGGAGCTCTTGGCCTAAGCAGATTTATAGTACCAAATTGTTAAAAACTACTCGAAGGTACAACGACAAGAAAGACTTTAAATTATGCCATGTATGTTTAATAAAATTTCTCATTAAAGTGAATTTAGAAAACTGAAATTTTTTATGACAGTGCTATGTAAGAAGGAAGAAATATGAAATTTTATCTAGAGTGATTATGCCTCCTTTTAAAATAGAACAAACCCCCATCTAGTCAGAAGGATTAATATTCAGATCCTAAAATAATAATATTTTACTTTATATGATTAAAATATTTTATGCTTCCCAATGAACATGCATCATTTTGTATGGAAAAAGCTACAAGCCCAACATTAATAAACTTTACTGTGGTCACAGCCTGACATTCCAGTGTCTGTCCTCACACTGAGACCCCACAGTGCTTTGCATATCCTGTGGTCAAAAGCTTTGTCTCACCTCATTCCACGTGGACCCACGTGCACAGCAGCCAGACAAGGGGAAGCCGTGTGACTTGGGGCTCTGTCTGCAACTCCGTTCTGTGCTGGAAGTTCTACTGAAGGGAGCTGAATCCCCTCCCCATGCAAGGCTTCCTTGAGCTGTCACCCTCCCCTCCCACTTGACTAACATAAGCCTTTCTCTGTAAGATACTTCCACAGTGTTCAGCTAGATAAGGAATAATGACAAGAGAACTATTAAGTTATGCTGCATACAGTTATTGAGATTTCTCCCAGCACTTGGGAGGCTATACAGAGAAACCCTGTCTCAAAAAACAAAAAACAAAAAACAACAACAAAACCCAACAAAAAACAAAAACAAAAACAAAAAGCGAAGAAATTTCTCATTTTAAAGAATCCACAGTGCTATGTGACGTCACTTATGAGTTAGTGTTATGTAAGAAAGAAGAATTGTACATTTTAATGTAGAATATGATTACACACTCAATTGAAAATAGAGCGAATCCCATGCCTACTTGAAAGGATCTCCTAAAAGAACAATCATACTTTGCACATCCCCATGACCTTGAGAAGCCCTGCGTCTATTTGATCAGTGCCACTAACTGGCGACAAGCCAGGACTAATCACATGTAATTGTGAGAGCATTCTTATGCTGCCCATTTCTTACTTAAGAACATCCCTCAGAGTTTCCACAGTCCTCAATCTAAACCCCAATGCCTACTTTACTGTAGAATGTCTCTCACCTGTACATTTATTTCCTATTTAGTATATTACCCAGAAGCTTTGACAGACTCCGCTTTTGTCTTCAGAAGCCTGTAGATAATAAATAAATAAATAGATAAATAGATAAATAAATAAATAAATAAATAAATAAATAAATAAATAAATAAATTGTATATCTCTTAAGAGTCAAGTCACTTGGCTTCTTAAATTCTGAATCTGAAAAAGAATGTAGTCAGATGATATTCACAGACAAATAAGTGGACAAATAAGCTACAATAACTACTTTTTTTTTAATAACTACCTTTTTAACGGTATGGCCTGCTAGAAAATGTACGCTTAGCCAGATACAGCCAGTGACAATGCAGCATTGGGAAGCATTTAATTACATGCTGACTTTTAGACCCCCTTCATGTTGTTTTCCATGTGTGTATTGCCCTTGAAAGAAGTACTTGTGCCTTAAGCAGGAGGTACTAGATGTTTGCCGTGAGCACTTTTAAACGTCACCAGCAGCACCGAGTAAATAAATATTTCTGAAAATGCCATGTGGTCTGCCAGGCTGCCTCTAGTCTAGCATCCTGTACCTCCTTCTGTGATGCACGCTGGTAGTGTCACAGAGAGGGACGCTTTTCACGCACAGAAGCATCCATGCATGCTCTTCTCCTTCAAGACACTCTCCAAAGGAACGTTAGGTCCCAGACTACTACCTGCTGAGCTGTAGAACAGCTGTTGCCCTCCTTTGGGGTCACAGGGACCCCAGATGTGAAACCAAAACCCCAATGCCTACTTTACTGTAGCGTGTCTCTCACCTGTACACTGAATTCAGAGTATACACTTTCCTAACTTGTTTAATGAGATCAAGTTGATTTCTTGTTCTAATGCAGACATTTTCTTGAAACTCCTTATTGAAACACAGTATATTCATAGAAAGAAAGTGTCCCTCAATTAGGTCAGTACTGAAACTATCGTCATGCTAACACAACGCAGGGCAGGAAGCAGAACAGAGCTGTAACTGCTGAAGCCCAGCCCAGCTCCTGTTTTCCCTTCCAGCATCTCCCCGCTGTCTAAGAGACCACTTCTAAGAGACCAGTGATTTGTATCAATGAAAGCCATCTGTCACCTGCCTTCCATACCCATTCTACCTGTGAGCTCCGTGTGTGGGGGATTTAGGCTGCATGGGTGTGCAGCTGTAAATTGTCTTCGTATTGTGGCATAGGAACATGTCATGCCTTCTGCTGGCAGTGAGCTGCTGTGAACAGCATTGCCTGGACATCTTGATTCACGGCTTTTGATGAACATATCTCTACAGTTCTGTTGGCTTTTTAATGTACCAGTCTGTTTCTGGAGAGTTAAAAATATGCTTGTTCAGGTTTAAAGTCTGCGAACGGACTTCCAGAAGTTTGCTCATCTATGAAATTATAAGGAGAATTTTGGATGTTGCATCTGAAACTGTCACTTTTATGACGTTCTCAAAACTGTGCCCCCAAATCTTTATCAAAGAAGCAAAACTATCAGGGGAAAAAAATAAACAGAACATGATTTAAAAAGAAAAAAAGTATTCAGTTTCTAGAAAGATCTGTTTTTCTAGAATATTTTTCAATCTCTAAAGGATTGAATATTTCAATCTAAAGGAAAGGCAAAGGTTTTACCTTGAAATCAATGCTTCTTATTCTCAGTGTAAAACACCTCGTTACAGGTTTGACAGAGAGACATTTGTCTAGGAAGGGAGCAGGGACCACATCAGTCAGTGCTGTCAGCCAGTAAGCTTGGGCTTGCCTTCTCCGTCGTCATGAGTAAGACTGGAATTTCAGATACGAAAAGAAAATTCTCCCCTTTCTTTTGATTCCTCTGTCAGGTAAACACTCCCCAGAGGTTTCTCCATGTCATTCCAGTAAATATTTAATGAGCAGTCCACATAAAGTGCCACAGGGACTCCAAGATAACAAAAGACACGGTTTTAATTTTAAGGGATTCATTTCGTATTCAGCAAAATAAACACATAAATAACTGTGGTGCAAGCAGCTAACGTGCACAGGAACAGGACTCTGGGAAACGCAGAGGGGTCCCCTGGGCAGAGGAAACAGAAAGCCCTGGAAACAAACAAAGAACAGGAATACACAACCTTTTCTCCTGTGGGTTTCTCAACGGTGTCACCTAGTTCATTGATTATAAAACTTCAAGGCTCCAAGGATGAGAGAAGTCACAGGTAGACAGTGAAGTTTCTGTGGCTTCTCAGAGCATCCCATTGTGTGCCTCAAGGGGACCAATTTTACTCTTAAGAATTTTGTTGCCCAAAATCAGGATTACAGCCCAAGTTTAGCATCACTTACCAGAATAGTCCTCTTTGAATTCTTCTGGGTTCAGCTTAGTGCAATGCAAGTGATGTTATAAAATATGCATGAAGTTGACATTTGCACATTTGACATCAAATTAAAATGACAGAATGTGAAATTGTCATATGTTGTATCATTATGTTGCATGATTTTAAGGATGGCTAGTCTATGGGTTTATGAAGATATTTCCAAATGTTTGCATGATGAGAGCTTTGGTTTTCTTTGAGGGTATCTAAGATTGCTGTGTTCTTGACTATGTACTGTATACATGGGAGTGTTTGTGGTGCCAGTAAATCTCTTTTCTGCACCAAGGTCTTGACTTCACTGGTTGATAATCATGTCCTATTGCTCTGCTGCCAGGGAGGGAGGGAGGGAGTGCTAACTGCACACATTTTAGAATTTCAGCCTCCCTGAAAACAATTCAGGCCTCAGTTTGTGACCCAAACTTTATCAGCTTGGAAAAATCTATTTTTCTTTAGCAAGGCAGAGCAGATTTTTGGAGTCCATTGTCTTCTCTGGTCAAGTCTCAGCCATGGGGTCTTGCCCTTGGCTGTATTGTCCCTCAGAGTGTCTCTCTGTGGTCCTTTTAGAGATTCTCTCTCTCTCTCTCTCTCTCTCTCTCTCTCTCTCTCTCTCTCTCTCTCTCACACACACACACACACACACACACCTACAGATACATTTCCATTCTGCCTTAGCTAGCTAGACTAAAAATATAACTTATTATGCCCCCAAAATGTTGACAGTACATACTGTTGAAATTTATATTCACTTTATAAACATTTCCCTCCATTTTCAAATATTAGTTTTATAAATGTGAATTGTGATTTTCCCCCTGTATTCCTTTAGGATGTTCTCATAGTTGGGGTTACTACTGTTGTGATGAAACTGTGAACAAAAGCAATTTGTGGAGATGGAGGAGTTTATTTAGCTTACGTATTTATCCTGAGTCACAGTTCACTGAGGGAAGTCAAGACAGGAACTCAAACTAGATAGGAACCTTGAGGCAGGAGGTGATGCCAGGGCCATGGAAGAATGCCCTTACTAGGTTGCTCCTTGTGTCCTGATAAACCTATTTTCCTACAGAAGCCAGAACCACCTGCCACTCACAATGGGCCGGAGCCTCTCCCATCAGTCACTAATTAAGAAAATGCCCTACATGCTTGCTACAGCCCAGTCTTACAGAGACATTTTCTCAGCTGAAGTTTCCTCCGCTCTGATGCCTATAGCTTGTGTTGTCATAAAAGTAGCCAGCACAGATGGTAAGGTAAGGATTATGTTGTATTTCAGCTATTCTTGGAACCCTTATGTTCACACAATGGTTTGGTTAAAATTAATTCTTTGTAATTAGAAATTATAAAGCCCTTTATTTGTGAATACCAAATATATTACCCAAGTAACCATACATTTCCTTTATTAAATTACTGGCTTTCATAAAAGGTATTTTCATACCCAAACAATAAAATGGTTGGGAAGTGATTTCTTGGGAGGAGCCATCTAAGTTTATTAGGTAGTTTAAATCCTGCTAGTGTGATATGTCATGATTATGTCTCCTTGGTCTAGTCTTCAGGAAAAATACACCTTAGTGAAGAATTGTACTATTGGTGTGCAGACTGTTACTGTCACTCACCGATTCTTGAGTGCTCAAATAGACACACCCTCCCACAGTACCAATACCTTTAGGCAGAAGTAGAGACTCTCAGATCATATGTCAGATTCAACAGAAGCCAAATCGGCACTTCAACGACATCCCTGTGGGATGTGCAAAGCATTGACTTAAGTCTCCTCTCTCTCTGTAAGATTTGACCAATCACAGCTCAGTGGAAACAGCTGCCATTTTCTTCAACATTCCTTCAAATACTTGAACATATAAATTGCCTCTCCAGTCACTAATAAATGAAGTCTGCAAAGAGACTTAAATTCATCTTAAGTGAAGACGTCCTTCCATTCATCAATAATGACTTATCAAGTGGTTCTGCATAGCAAGTGCTGGGGGTACAATAGAGTGAGCACGAAGTTCACAGAGCTAGCATTTCAGTGTCGAAGACAGACAGGAAACTCAGAGTCAGGCGTCAAAAGTGTGAGGTGCCAGATAGCAAGAGCTGCTCTAACGCTGGTTTAGAGCAGGGATGTGCACACACCTCTAGGATGGGCAGAGTATCCTTTCTGGAAAGGAAGTTTTTAAAACAAAGACTTTGATGGGGTGTGAACCAGAGATCACCTTGGAACAGTGTGTCTAGGCAGAAGGAAAAGGGGATCGCCAGTGAAGGGGTGGGTGGAGAACGGAAGAGATCAGAGAGCAGACAGAGGCCAGATAAACATCATTCTATAGAGGTCAGCTTGCACCATGAGTAGGAGCATTGGCTTTCATAGAGTAATGTCATCTGAGCCACGGTTTTTTATAGGATGTGCTAGCTATAGACCTGAGAATGATTGGTTGGGAGTATGGAGAGATTGAGACATGAAGACTTTACAGTTTCTAGGCAAGAAAAGACTATGGCTAGGACACAGCACATACTGAAGCTGGCACCGAGCATTGTAGCTCATGAGACTCAAGAACTGAATTTTTACATTTTAATGACTATAAATGCCTATGTAAGACCAGTGGCTAATGCACTGAACTATGTAGTTCTTGAGTTCATGGATACTGTCACCACGGTTTGGTTTCTTGGCCAGTGTTTGTATAGTGTTGGGCTGCTGACATGTTGTACTTAGTAATAATTCATCGATTAAAAAGACCATTTTCTTATGAACCCTAAAATACTTTTATTTTGGGCCAAGAGAATTCTGGCTTTTTCCAGTGTCTTCTACATGACTACCATTACCGTTGGTGTCGTGAAAACATTCTAGTCACGCAGGCCATCCACTGTATTTTAGCAGATGTCCCATGGGCTGTGAAAAGAAAAAAAAAGCCCACTAAAATACCACAAAAATACCGTACCCTCTCATTCCGAGTGTCTTGTCTCCGTGTGCCGCTTGCTTTGCATTCCAAGTGTGCAGTGAGGTAGAGTTTTGGAAAATTGTTATCACAGATTCTGTGAAAAACTTCTGAAGGATTGGCTGCAAATCTGTTTGCTACAGCTGTATTGTTCTCCTTTTAAAAGTCATATAATATACTCATTGCTGTATCATTTTTTAAAACCATATCTACCCCACCCCCACCTCTGTAGAATCCTGGGTTTTTCGAGGGTGCAGAGATAACAGAATATCCCATAATTTCTCATTGGTTTTATCTCTTCTTATAGGTGCACCAAACTCAGGTTAACAGTGCCAAATGACTATCAATAAGTGATCATTAAAACAAAGCATGCATTTCTGTGCAATGGCTATCATACAGCTACAAAAAAAAATGCACAGAAGAATGCAAAGCCAGATGAGACAGCCCTTTATGTTCTGGTATGAGAATTCTTGAAGACTCATTTTCAATGATAAGTACAGGATTGAGGCCAATGTGTATATGATTTGTGTTGGAGAGTAGGGGAGATCATATATATTTCCATATTAGTTTGTGTATGATAATTAAATTAGCATTTCAGCCCAATTAGATTTTCTAAACCATGTTATGCAAATCACCTGCAGCCTGGGAAACCTGAGCAGGAGCTTGAAGCCTGGATTCGGTGTGGGTAGAGAGAGCCTCAATCACATCTTTTCCATATTCACATCACATGCCTGGCATATTTTAATTTTTTAAAGATTTATATATTTTGTGTATGCATGCATACCAGAAGAGGGCATCAGATCCCATTATCGATGGTCGTAAGCCACCATGTGGTTGCTGGGAATTGAACTCAGGACCTCTGGAAGTGCAGTCAGTGCTCTTAACTGCTGAGCTGTTAACCCGCCCGGCATATTTTTAGATGTTAAATGCTACAACTTTCAGTGTCTTAACCACACCCAGATTTAAACTTGAGACTATAATGGTGCTAGACTTACCATTAATAAGTATCCATCATTAAACATGTTGGACATTGATGTGCACCCCAGGCATCGTCTCTGCTTCCCCAAAGTGCGGAGCCCATGACAATGATTCCCAGATTTGAATTGGATGCTTGGATTGTTCAGAATGGAAGCCAGGATGATGGAAGAGGCCAAGGCTTAGATTTGTGAGATGGGAGGGAAGAGGCTTAGATAATCTTTCCCAGAACCTAGATTTCTGTAAAAATTACTGTTACGAGGGGCAAGAGGATATGACAGTGGCATTTGTGGAATGCTGTGGTCAGTTGATAATAACATCTTCTCTCCTCTTACTCAAAGGGCAGATTCAACAGGAATACACCAAGATGCCTTGGATAAGAGACTCTGGGCCAACACACACACACAGTTGGGCCCAAAGGAACTGTTTGGACTGGTAACTCTCAAAACTTAGCATTTTATTTCTTGCAGGACAGGGCTTCTCAGAAAGCTGACCTTTTTCTCCACTATGTATGTGTATGTGCATTTGCATGTATATACATATGAGGGGTGTATGTGCATTTGCATGTATATACATATGAGGGGTGTTTAGAGGCAAATATGTGTCATGATGTATGTGTGGAGGGCAGGGAACAACTTCGTGGATTCTGTCCCTTCCATGGGTTCTTCGGGATAGATTCAGGTCAGCAGCTTGCAGCCTGCTGGGCTGTCTCACCTGCTCTGCGTGAGTTCTACAGAGTGTGTGCGTCTGGCATGCCCCTATGCAGGATTTTTATATTGCTGCTCTTATTTGTTTTCCTTTATTCTGCTTGGTGTTCTGGGAGCTTCCTGGAGCTGTAGTTTGGTGTCTGTCATTAATTTTTGAGAAAATCTAAGTCATTATTAAAGTATCTGTTCTCTTTGCTTTCTTCTTGTGGTATTGCGAGCACATGTGTGTTTTCAATCTCACATACGCTTTGTCTTTGAAACTGCCTCAGCGTGCTTAGATTCTGGGTTTGGACACGGGGCAGTATCTTTTGCTCCTTTCATTTCAGTTGGGAAGGTTTGTGCTCAGGATCACTGACTCTTTCCCTAGTGGCCATGTGCCTTCTGCTGCTGAGCTCATGTGTGTCTTCCTTTGCAGAACCGTTGATCTGTAGAGTATTGCTTGAGTTTTTATTTTTGCATTTGTATCTCCCTGCCTGGAGAAATTAACTGCCTGGCAGCCCTGTCTTGAAAGAAATAAAATGTTAAGTTTGAGAGTTACAAGTCCACAAACAGTTCCTTTGGGCTCAACAGTGTGTGACGTGTGTTTGTGTGGGTGTGTGTCTGTTGGGGGTGGAGGGTGGTAGAAGGTTGTGGGGGAGCCATTTTGTTTAATTATGTTCCCCAATGCATTTTTGCATTTTGCACATAATTTCATTAGTGCAACTAGTAGAATAATATTTCATATTTAACTTAACATGACTAATTTAAACTTCCTGTCTGGCCATTCAAAAACTCTGTATCACATCTAAGTTCCAGTGTTTGGTTTGTGCTTCAAACTGAAGTCTCTCTTGCTTATCATGCTTTCTAATTTTTGTTATTGAAAGCCAGACATGATGGAGTCTGTGATAAGAATGGAGGTAAACAGGCTGTCGTAGTCACTGTTCTACTGCTGTGAAGAGACATCATGACTAAGCAGCTCTTATAAAAGAAAGCATTTAATTGGGGGCTTGCTTACAGTTTCAGAGGCTTAGTCCATTATCATCATGGTGGGGAGCAGACAGGCATGGTGCTGCAGCAGTACCTGAGAGCTTTACATTCTGATCCACAGGCAGGAGACAGAGACAGAGACAGAGACAGAGACAGAGAATCTGAATTGTGCAACTCAAACCCCACCCCTAATGACACACCTCTTCCAACAAGGCCACACCTCTTAATACTTCCCAAATAATTCCACGAACTGGGGACCAAGCATTCAAGCATGTGAGCTTATGGGGGCATTCTCATTCAGACCACCTTGTACATCTTTAGCCTAAAGTTTTTTCACTAAACTGTCCAGGAAATGAGTGGAGCTTAATGTTTGCTATGCTAGAAGAGGTTAGAAGTTGCGAGTTTTTCTAGTGCCCTGGTTGTGTTTCCTGGTAAGAGCTCCTTAGAAAGAATTAGAATTAGGGTCAGAGAGATGTCTCAGAGTTAAGAGCACTGACTGCTTTTACAGAGGACTCAGGTTCAGTTCCCGAAATCAAAACATAACAGCTCACTGTAATTCCAGTTCTAGGGGAATCTAACACCCTCTTCTGGTTTCTGGGGGCACCAGGTACATATGTGATACATAGATGTATATACAGGCAAACATTCATACACAGAAAATAAGTCAATACATGGAAAAAAAGTTAGTCTTGCAGCTCTTCCCACTTACTGTTTGTCTTAGTCAGGGTTTCTATTCCTGCACAAACATCATGACCAAGAAGAAAGTTGGGGAGGAAAAGGTTTATTCAGCTTACATTTCCATACTGCTGTTTATCACCAAGGAAGTCAGCACTGGAACTCAAACAGGTCAGGAAGCAGGAGATGATGCAGAGGCCATGGAGAGATGTTCCTTACTGGTTTGCTTCCCCTGGCTTACTCAGCCTCCTCTCTTATAGAACCAAGACTATCAGCCCAGAGATGGTATCACCTACAAGGGGCCTTTCCCCCTTGATCACTAATTGAGAAAATGCCTTACAGTTGGATCTCATGGAGGCATTTCCTCAACTGAAGCTCCTTTTTCTGTGATAACTCCAGCTGTGTCAAGTTGACACAAAACTAGCCAGTACACTGTTTTTATGCTGGCCCTGGGGAAGGTGTGAGAGGGGTGGAAGGATCCTGTCAGGAAGCCTGTTTCCCTGCTCTGTCACCTTCACAACTGTTTTTGTTTTTTGTTTTTGTTTTGTTTTGTACTTTTCTTAAACTTATAGATTCTAGAGTCTAGACTCTTCCTTTTAAAACTTACTTTATTGAGAAGTTTATACATGCATGTATGGTGTTTTGATCAAATCCACCCCTGTGCAGCCCAGTCCTTCTCAATGCCCTTTCTACTTTTCTCTTCCAATTCCCTTCCTCTTTTCTCTCCCCACTGAGTCCATTTATAACTGTCAGTGTGTGCAGGGGCAGAACCACCCACGGGAGGGGTTGGGTAGCCTCTCTGGGCCTCATTCCTCAACACAACTTGCTCTCCTTCCAATGAGTTGCCATTGGGGGTGGGACTTCGGAGCCCCCACAACTGCCTCTTAGCTCCTGCTCTCCCAGTCAGTTAATAAAGGAAGGTGGGTACTAAATCCCCTCTTACACGTGTAGTCAGACTCCATGGGGTCTCTTCCTGGGGAGCAGGCCTTTTGACTCTTCACCAGGAGAGTCTTCTGGGGTTAAAATAAGTAAAACACAGAGCTACAGGGCCCAGCCAAGACTGCAGCTCACCATTGGGGGTTTCTAAGCTGGTCCATATTCAGCCTCCAGCAGCTCTGCAGAAGTCCTGCCCAAGGCCTATCCCTGGGCTGCTTCTGCCACAGGTCAGCTGACCTCTACCTGCAGATCCCAGGCTGGCAGTGTTTACTGGAGCCTCAGTTCTCTGATGAGTCCAAGAGACATTGTCTTCATTTTGCTCAGCCTTCCAAGCACTGTTTATGTCAAAGCATTTCTCTCTGGGCCAGTTTTGAGCTTAGGAAAGTCTTAGAGCAGCACTTCTCAACCTGTGGTGCACCACCCCTTTAGGGTTCAAACAGCCCTTTCATGGGAGTCCCCTAAGAGCATCGGAAAACACAGATGTTTACATTAGGATTCATAACAGTAGCACGATTACAGTTATGAAGTAGCAGTGAGAATAATTTTATGGCTGGAGGTCACTACAACATGAGGGGCTTTATTAAAGGGTTTCAAGCATTAGGAAGGTTGGGAACCACTGGCTTAGAGGAAGAAAAGCCTCATAGACAGAAGCCAAAGAAGCCGAGAGAAAATGTTCCCATGATCTCACAGATGGTAAAGCTTAGCGATTTCCAAGTCGTGGAATCCGCCTATGCGTCTTAGTCCTGAGTTGCCGTTCGTCTGCCCAGCACGAGGGCGGTGACGTTGTGGTAATGACGAGAACGAGGCAGACATTTCAAAGGCTTAGTTGCATTATTTTGAAATATCAAAACTGGGGACATTAGCTTCTAGATATACGTCACCTTCAGTAAGAAATTGTCTGTTCTTTTCTCTTGCTCATCAGAAATAAGAGCAGGGAGGATTTGAAAGCCACGGTGCAGTAGCGTTTGTCTGTGGACTCTGCTGGACTTGCTAACTGTTGAACCCACAGAAAGTTCAGGAGCTCGTGTACAGCGGGCACGTTCCCCATCCTGATCCCCAGTTTAGCCTCTCACATTGCTTTGCACGCCACGGGCCTTCATTAAGCCCCCGGATCCTGTTGGGTGTGACTGCTATGACTCTTTCTCTGTGACCCTGGATTGCTGGCGTCTGCTCTGAGCGCTGTGTCCCTGTCTAGCTTGTTATTCTTGTCTCTTGGCTTAAGATGTCGTGCCTTGAAAAAGGGTTCTGTGAGCAAACACTTGACTAAAAAGAATCACCCTGCTTTCAAAGGGGTCTGCATATGGTTTTCCGTGAGGCCTATTACAAGACCTCATCTACCTCATTATATCTGCACAGGCGTTATTGTGCACCTTGTAATGGAAGCTGGATTCATACTTTTCATTGCCTGATTAGTATTTCTAAATTGGCTCACTTGCCAAAAGGAGTATTTTTTTCCTCACTGCTTTCCCCTTTCACTGGTAATAGAAACATAATAAAATGCAGTTGAAATAGCACCCCTTCCCTAAAACAAACAAAAACCAATTATGGCTAGTCCTGGGGGAAGTCTTCAGGGGAGACAGCCAAGAAAATGCAGAACGCTTCTGCCCTTATCTGTCCTCGCTGCCTGCCTTTGAGGAGCCTCGTTCACAGCCTGGCGTGCACTCTTTCGTGCCCACAGGAATTTCTGTCAACACGTGAGAGTGTGTTGAAGTGTATGGAATTTAATCAGAGAGGGCCCATTCCTTGTCCAGCCCCTTGCGATGTATGCATTCTAGCTACGGGTCAAAACAGAGGTCAGCTCTTGGACACAAACCAAGCAGTCAGTAATGAAGCCTCTGGGCTGTAATGGCTTCCCATAGGCTTTCCTCTTCTGTACCGGACAGGAAATACTCAGGGGATATCGGACAGTTAGCGGGTGAGAGGTCTGGGGTACTGCGTAGTAAGACTCTGCCCCAGTCTGTGGCTGCCATGACCATGTGGGCCTTCAGATCCTGTCTGTGTCCTTCCTGTGCTGAGTTGGTCTCTGCAAGCATGTTTCCTGGCTTCCTGTCCTCCAGGCTGGTTTTCTTGCTTTGGTTTGCTGTTTTTCTCTCTCTCCTGTTTAACCTAGTCATTGACATAACAGAATGATCCCCTTTTCTCTCTAGTTTCTGAACAGAGGGGTATTGGGTATGGGTAAGTCTTGCCTGCCCTTGGCAATGGGTAGACCAGTGGTATCAGTAGCCTCTTGGCAATGGGTAGACCAGTGGTATCAGTAGCCTCTTGGCAATGGGTAGACCAGTGGTATCAGTAGCTGTGGCCATGCCTCAAGGGGTTCTTGAGACCCTCCAAGTTCCACATCTTCTTTCTTCCCCTGCTATCTTCCCGAGGGCTTCCTCTGTCAACACGGGACTTGGCTGAGGGGATCTGTCTGGCTTCCTCATCTTCCCTTACCTGTAAAACTATTTCCCAGCAGAGAATTCCCTCACTAGTGAGGTCTCTGAGTAGTTTCTATCGCCCTGCATAGACTTCTGTGACACTTTTTCTCTGGCATATTTATTTCATACCTGAGGTATAGCTCCTCAAGGGTAGATGTTTTATTCTTATCAAGTTGTGTCTTAGTTAGGGTTTCTATGGCTGCAAAGAGACTTCATGACCATCAACTTTTAATGAGGAAAATATTTAACTGGGGTGGCTTATAGTTCAGCGGTTTAGTCCATTATCCTCCCAGGATAATGGTGTTGTGCCACCAGGCAGTCGTGGTGTTGCAGAGGTAGCTGAGAGATCCGTAGACAGAAGGAAGAGACAGTGAGCTACAAAGCCTAACTGGAGCTACTGAGACCTCAAAGCCTACCCCCACCCCCACCCCCATGACACACTTCCTCCAATAAAGCCACACCTCCTAGTAGTGCCAGTCCCTATTGGCCTATTGAGACATTTTTATTTAAACCACCACAAGACGCATTTTAGAAAGTTTTGTATGACTAAGCATTCTGAGCGCTGCCAGTGAGTGTGGTCTCGGTTAGTAAAAGTGACTATTTATTGCTGAAAATTTGTAAAATCAAATCTGGTGTCTGGACTAGAAGGGCCGTCTGGCATGTTGTACCTACCCTTTTAAGTGAACTTCAGTCAAATAGAATACAAAATCTTCCAACATGAGAGCCAAGATATTTGTGGAAGAAAAGGGGTGGTGGTGGTGGCCGAGGCTGTGGTGGTGGTAACTGGTCCTTATGAGGTCGACACTGGAGCAGTGGTTTTCAACCTGTGGTTTGAGATCCCCCCCTCCAGAGGGTCACACATCAGACATCCTGTCTATCATATATTTATGTTACATTTAATAGCAGTAGCGAAATTGCAGTTATGAAGCAGCAATGAATTAATTTAGTGGTTGGGGTCGCCACAGCATGAGGCACTGTGTTAAAGGGTTGCAGCATCAGGAAGGTGGAGAGCCACTGCTCTGGAGTGAGCTAGCACTAGACTGAATGGTCAGCAATCCCAGACAGTAGCACTGTGAGCTCAGGCTAGTCCCTGCATGCCTCTAGCTTCAGCAATCCCAGACAGTAGCACTGTGAGCTCAGGCTAGTCCCTGCACACCTCTAGTCTCAGTTTGCTTGGTGAAAACCAAAGTAATAGTGAAACAGAGCTAGCACCAATGAAGAAGCGTGATAGATATGTGCAAATTGGGGCATACTCCAGGGCAGGTTAAACACTTAAACACTTCATGAGAATTACCACACTTTGTCTGCCTTTCCTAACTATTCACAAAATACAACTAGAATAAATTTCCTTATTGCTCTATAGCATAGCCAAGGGGAAATTGACTTGAAAGGCAAGGGAAACAAGCTGAAAATAAGTAGATAGACCTAAAAGCAAAGTAGTCACACTAGTCCTGAGCAGGCCTTGGCCAGGGATGGTTTCCCAGAGACCCTGTTTGCTCGTCTCAGTTCTGTCTGTAACAACACTGACTGGCAAGCACTGGCACCTTCTCAGAATTCCTGAGTGAATGTGGTATCCCCTTCAAAATCAAAGTCCTCCTCTCTGAAGAGGTTATGCTCCCTGATTTCCCTGCATGTGTCTGCCACAGGCTTTGTTTAAATAAAGGGGCATCCACTCCTTAAAGCACCCATTCATGGTAATGCTCCAAACCAAGCATCTCTGAGGTGGAGAAAGTTGGAGACAGTTGGAGAACGTTGCTTTTCAACAGATGAAGCAGACTCCTGGCTCTGGAGGTGGTCCTAGGATTGTCCACCTGAAGAGGCTTGTGAACAGTTTATGCCTTTAGAAGTCACAAAGCAAAGGGAACATTCTGGTTGAAGCTTGATGCTTCCCCCTGGCTTAGCAATTCTTTCTTTTCAAGGTTCCAAGAAACCATGAATAAAAGTCATTGAACAACAAAACCAAACAAGTACCAGTTTTTGCATTTGGTACAATATAGTAGAGGCCAAATAAAAATGTATAGAATCTTCAAAGAGTTTCATTCAGCTCAGCAAAAACAAACAAACAGAAAAAAAAACATTTAGCAGCCACTGTCAGTTTGGGTCTCCTCTTGGTGTTCAGATCAGCCAGCCTTGCAGAGACAAGACTCAGGGGTGGGAGTGTCAGCTTCTCATAGGAAAGAACAGGTGGGCCAGAAAACAAACCCCACATCCATCTGCTTTAAACTTCTTCCAGAAAGGGAGAAGGGATGGGTGTCTACCATCACTTTCTAGAATAACCAGAAGTGTTTACAACTAGACCAGTAACCGAGAAGCTACCTGTGTACAGAAGGGACAGGGTCACTGCAGCTGAAGTTCATACTAAGGAAGTACACAGCAACTTTTAGCTTGTTTCAGGGATCAGTACCCTGGCTGGTCAGGCTCTGGGTTAAGCGGAGTACCATGGTGATGGAGTTCCATGGTCCCACAGCCCCTCACCCATCTCAAGTCTACTTCAAGGTGTGCAGGAGTTACTAGGCATGCCATTTTGAATTGGACCACGCTGGCATCCTTTGGTCTGTGCTTGTTCTAAGTGATGAGCTGTCTGTACACTGTCAGTTTCCGTGGGTGGGGTCTGCTGGATGCCAGTCTTGTGAAGAAAATGTTGTAGTGAGTGAGTTCAAAGAGACTATAGCCATCCCAAACAAATCTGCATCTTGTTTTTAAAGTTTAGTGTTCGTGCCCCCATTATAACATCACTCTATTATAACGTTGAAAGCACCAACCTGCCTGAAACGTGCTGTTAGTAAATATAATGTTTATTTCTGTGTATTCACATTGAGGTTTCAAGTATTTCTTAACACTGATACTGGCTGTCCTCTCCCTCAGTGGTTTTGTACTTTAATTGAGGAGAGATGAGATCATCTGTGTATTCTCACTGTCAATAACTCCTATGCGCAAAGCGCAGGAGGTATTGATAGAAAGTGTTGCAATCTCCATGTCAGCATTTGAGAACCACTATAACAAACTGCCACTCACTGAGTGGACCCAGACAATCAAGTCTATGAGCCCACAGTGCTGGACTCTAGACCTCCAGTGTGAGCCTCGGCTAGACTGGGATGCTTTGGGAGGCTCAAGGGTCTCTCTCTCTCTCTCTCTCTCTCTCTCTCTCTCTCTCTCTCTCTCTCATCTGTTTTCATGTGAGGCCTCCCACATTCCTGGATCCTGTTGCTGGCTTCTCTTTCCACTGTCGAATGCCAGCATTCTGCCTGATATTCTTACTTTATTTTTTTTAAACAGAAACCCCCAGAAACACCAGGCTAAGTGTCCCCATTTTGATCTGTAGCCACACCCACATCATCCTTTTGTCACGTAACCCAGTACACAAAGGTTCTGGTGATAAAGACGGGTGCATCTTTGGGAAGCTAGTATTGTATATAGGTAAGGAGCTTCCAGCCTACTAAAGCTCCAAAGAAATAAAATTCCACCATGCTTTTCGGAAGTGTTTCAAACAGCCTCCACCACCATTGGCCAGACACATTTGGAAAGATAATTGCCAGATGTGTGATATAACAAAGATTAAGCGGTTTCATGCTGTAGAAACTGGATTCCTCCCTAGATTGAGATATATGGCATCCGTCTGAAGACCGTGTTTCTTATGAAGAGTGCTGTCTCAATCCTGGAGCTGGTCTGACTTGGCATGGAACCTTAGGCTGCATGGTTTTCTCAGAAAAAGCAAAACACACCAACTGCCTCTGTTGAGTTCTAGACTCAATCATTCAATACAAGAGAAAAGGGAACGTCTCAGCTCACTCCCAGCTCAAATCAATCAATCCTTTATCCGCAGCCAGGACGGGTCACTCAACCTCTGACTGTTTACCTTGGTTTGCTTCCTTCCAGCTCTGATGTTTGTCAGGCTCTGACCAGTTGTCCTTTTCCTCCCCCTGGAGCCTACAAACATCAAGTCATTCCTGTTTGTTTGTTTTTTTCATTTTTTTAAACAATATATACTTAAATGCTGGCAAACCGAATGGTCCGATTTGCCCTTTGAATGCCGGTGCATTCAAGTTCTTTCAGGTGATTTCTCTCTCTCTCTTTTTTTAAATTCTATTTTGAGTTTCATTTAAAAAAAAAAAGGTATTTCCTATTATCTCCAACCCATAATTTTCTTTACTGAACTTTTTGTTTAATTTTCCTTTGCTTTAACATTTTATTTTTCAGACACCTCTCATTGAACCCCACGTTCCTCTCCGTCCTGCTCACACCATTACCAAGGTAATGGGATGTAGGTGGGTTGACAAGCCGTCCGAGCTCCATTCCTAAGTACCAGTGGAGGTGGTTCCCGTGTCAGAGCATCAAGTCAGGGCGTCTCACGCACACTTCCTAGAGTCCATAAATATGCAGTGTGTCTCTGTTCCCCACATAAAACAGTGACATGTCACACGGGTGTCACATGAGTGAACAATGTAAATATGTATGAGTGAGTTATGTTTTCCTATCCAGACCCTGATTAGACAATGGTTTGAGAATTCACTGGGTTGATTTGCCTTCCATAAAGTCTCCTTTCCCCCTCTCCTCCTCCCATCTGATTAACACACAGGTCCCTTCAGAGAAGATCCTCAGAGCTGGAAAAATTTTACGAATTGCCATTCTCTCTCGAGCTCCCCACATGATAAGAGACAGAAAGTACCACCTAAAGACATACAGGTATGTCTGCTCATTCTAATGGCTTGACCCCTCCAACCCATGCTTTATGAAAGAAGAACAGATAGCCCTTTTTTATAAGGTCCCCAGGATCCAGCCTTAACTTGATTTAGCCTCAGAATTACAGGCAAGCCACTCCTTAGCTAATTTGGGCAGGCATGAACAAAGAGGAGGACTTGTTGTGTGTCAGTTTGCCAGCATTGTTCAGTGGACCTACTAAGTTCAGCTAACATTCACGCAGGCCTTACTTATGCTCCACTGATTCTGATACGTGATCCATCACATCCCTACTAGAAAGGTGTGTCTAGGTCTCTGTCCATTTCTCAGATGATAAAACTGAGGTTAGTTTTATCTAAGGCGAAGAGACTGAATAGTTTCCCTTCACAAAATCTTACATCTAGTGAGTACACAAGCAAGATTTAAACCAAGTAGATGATTGACAAATTCAGAGATTTTTTTTTTTGAAGTCATAGTGTTGCAGATCTTGATGACACATAAGTGAACAAAATATACAAGTCCTTTTATGGAATTTGTTTTATAGTATGGTTTATTTTGGTTAGATACTTAACCTGGGAGAGAGGGTGTATACTTGCTGAGGCCAGAGGAGGATATTGGGTACCTGTTCTATTACTGTCCATCCTTGGTACAGAGTCTCTCACTGAACCTGAAGCTCAGATGGCATCCAGCGAGTCCCTGGGACGCCCTGTCTCTGTCTGTCACAGTACTGGAGTGACATGCATGTGCCTGGCCACCCCTAGCTTTAATACTGGAAATTCAGACTCAAGTTCTCAGGCTTGTGCAGCACATGCCCTCAGCACTGAGCCAGCTCCCAGCCCTCTATGCTCACTCGCTGACTATTTTCAGAAATTACATCTGTAAGTCTTGTTCTATAGCCCAGTAAGTTAATCTGTCTGGATTCTGTGGCTCACTTACACTATTACAGTTCTAAGGAGAGTTGAGATTTAAAATAAAACCAAAGAAGACTAAAACACATGGGTCACAAGTCCCCCGAGTTCAGCCCCTTTGGTCCTTTGGCACTTTAACTTTCAGTTGGCCTCAAAATCTCACATGGCTGAAAAGATCTTTTTCTTTGAATGATTCAATTATTTTTCTCTCTTAAGACGTGAGTAAGGTCTCCCAGCTATTGACTCGTGCTAGGAAAATTCCATTAAACATGTCATGCTTGGTGACGAGTACTGGAAACTGGAAGTCAGAATCTGATCTCTTCCTTGTGCCATCCCACTGAGATTTAAACCCTGACATGGAGGTGTTATATCTGCCCCACACCCTATGACACAGATTAATGATGACCAGAGGACCTCACTGGAAGCCAGAGACACAGACTCTTCTCCCGTAACAGTTGGAATTCTTGTCCCAGATCTGTACTGGCAAGCTCTGCCTTCTCTCTCCTTCCTGCTCTTTATCCTGTTATATGATTGCTTCAGTGTCAGAGAGCTGAAGCCCCTGCAGCATCACTATCACCCCCAATGACCACTATGCTTCTGGTTGTCCGTCAGTTCTCAAGTGTGAGTGTCATTTAGTGGGAAAAAAAAAATACCCAGGGCTCTGCTGTGTGCCCTGCTGTGTATTCTGGCTCCAAAGTCCTAGGTCTTTCCTAGAAACTCAATGCACTGAGTCCTCTCTGCTGCTTTTGTTCTTTTTTTTTTTTTTAACTTTAAAAGAAATCATTGGACTAAAAGTCAAATAAAATTATTTCTCTACTTTTATAGGAACTATTCCACTAATAAATGACCAAATTATAAAAGAAATACTTGTTTATTTTATATGCTTAGTTCAGTGGTACATGGTTAGTTCAGAGTAAAGATGTAGGCGTCTCTTCATCCTTTGATAGGTGATAGGTAGGTGTAGACTGGCCTCAGCAGCCCTCCTTGGCTCCAGTCAGCTCATCCCAGGAGTTTTCATAGATTTCAGAGATTCTAGAATATTGGAACTGGAGAAGGCCTCCCAGTCCATCACCCGACCTTCCTTTCTCCTACCGAGAAGAGAACAGAGCCAGAGAGCTGGCCAGAGTCACACAGCTAATAAATAACAAACCTGTTGTCCTAGCTCATAGCTTCTCTGCTTCAAGATTTTTTTCCTAAGCTGGCCCAGAGCAGGGAACCTACTTCAGTTCATGACAGCATTCTTTAGGTTTGCCTAGTCTTTGCTCATTCCCAGAGGTGCTCCCATTCTTAGCATACAAAGGGAGGCAACCAATAAATCAGGCCCTGGTGCACACTGCCAGCTGCTCTGAGCCTCCCTGCCCTGCCTGTTCTACTGTCCCTCGGGATCTGTCCCTAGGACTTCAAGAGTCCACTTTCTCCCTTACACACACACATACACACACACACACACACACACACACACACACACACACACACACCCCACCTGCTCTATTTTCTCACCCCATTAAGTGTATAATTGTGTATTTCCTAACTAATATTCATAGTCTGTCTACCTAGACCAACTCACCACAGGGCTCAGCTTTGGAACTAACACATGAATATACAGGGGACATTTGGTGTTGTCAGATGACAGATTCTGTAGATGTATGTGTTAATGCTCATTATACAGAACTTTTTCGGAGAGATTTGCATTGCTAATTGCTTATTTTTCCCAACACCCCTCACACTGAGATGTTCTGGAACCAGCTCACAGTGATAGACTTAGAAGGAAGGATAATACTTTCCCCTCCACCAGTCCTTTGAGCAGTTTGGTGTTTTGTGTTATAGTGTTATTGACATGACCCTGCTTAGAAGATGTAAGGGTCTAAAGCTATATACCCTATAGTGCTTCCCTTGCCCTGGATTCCTCTTATAGTGCCATACTCTTTGGAAGGTTCTGCTCTGGAAGATTATTCTCCCTCTCCCTCTCCCTCTCCCTCTCCCTCTCCCTCTCCCTCTCCCTCTCCCTCTCCCTCTCCCTCTCCCTCTCCCTCTCCCTCTCCCTCTCCCTCTCCCTCTCCCTCTCCCTCTCCCTCTCCCTCTCCCTCTCCCTCTCCCTCGCCCTCGCCCTCGCCCTCGCCCTCGCCCTCTCTCCCTTCCTCTCTCTTTCTCTCTCCTCTCTGCAAATGTATGGTTTTCCTATCTCCCGTGTCTTATCTCCTTTAGACAATGCTGTGTTGGGACTGAGCTGGTAGACTGGATGATACAGCAGACATCCTGTGTTCACTCACGGACTCAAGCTGTTGGCATGTGGCAAGTCTTGCTGGAAGATGGTGTCCTCAACCATGGTAAGATGAGCCACAGGCTCTGGAAAATTCTCAAGAAATGCAAAGCATATTTCTCTGGGTAAGCTATTGCTGAATTCCCAAATGAGCAAGAAAGAATTACGATCCCCTTAAAGAACCACCAAGCTAGCATCTTCATTTAGTAATACAAATGCAGCGAGCGGATGCTATTGATTGCAATGTTCCACATTGAACCTTCCTAACTTCCGAGAATGAAGGAAAGGAAAATGAAATTGCAACCGGAGTGCATCAGCTCCAATTATGTTTATTAGTTTGCATTCATGGTTCATTGATAGTGTGATTATACTCCAAGCATTGCATAGCGGTCCTGATGCAGGGGCAGAGTGAGAGAGCAATGAAATGTGTGGCCGGGCTGATGACATGAGAGTCAGTAATGAATTCAGACACTGCCTTTTAGCTGTGCCACTGTCTGGGAGAGCCAATTTGTATACCGGCAGGATGACCATATTTAAAATCAGAGCTGCGCTCTGCAATTGCTGTCTCCAGTCACTACCGCGGCTCTCGCTGAACAGAAGAGCTAGCCGGGGGCTGGCGGGCGCCTGTCACTGAACTGCTAATGCCACTTGTTTAAGACTACTTTTCTAAACATGAAAATATTCAAATCATCCATTTCACTCGCCAACACCTGGGAACATGGGAATAATAATTTTGCTTGAGTTTCTCAGACTTTAATGTGCATTCCAATCTCCTGGAGCTCTTGCTGAGATGTAGATTCCAACTTTGCAGTCTGGGATGGATTCTAAGCATATTGGTTTGCAAGAAGTACCTATATGTGGCTGTTGCCCCTGCAGCCGCCCTTGCTGCCACCGCTGCTCCCATCCCTGTTTTGGGGCCCTGGAAGGGTCTACCAGTGTTCTCTGTCTTTTGAACATATTGACAACCCAAGCTATAAAGGGACTAAATGATGCTCAGACACTTAGACAAGAGGTGCTACCCTAGTCTACCTTTTTTTTTTTCCTAACAGAGATCTACTAGATCTTGTTGTTGATCACTTGGTTAATATGTGAGAGTTCCTGGGTTTGAGTCCCCAGCTTTGCCAAAAGAAAGGGAGGAGCATTTCTCTGCAAGAAAATGACCCCAATTTCCTTCAAGGAGTCTGTGATCTAGAAGCATGGTCTGGTTGGCTGTGTTCATATCACTAATTAATACTCTGGTAGCCATCCTCCCAAGTGGGATGAGAAGTATGCCTAACTGCATATAGAAAGAAAAGCTTAAGTTCTGACTTCCCAAAGGAATGTCTCCTGTAAGACTGTCCTCTCAAACAAGCATTCTCAGACAGGAGCTTACCAGTTTGGGACACATGCCCTACCCTGTAGAAAAGGCTACCCCAAGGCATAGTGTGCTCATTCCATAAAAGCTGGCAGGTGCTCAGCAGGAGGCCCAGAAAGTCCAAATCCGGGTGGTTCTAAGTGGCTGTGGCAGAAATGACTGCAGTTGGCATGGCGTCACTCCCGGCTGCCCCGCCTGGGTGAGGTGGAGTTTGAAGGACTCGGATTCTGCTGTTCAGCTGCACAACTCTTGTCAGACTCCTGCCCAGCTTCAAGCCCCAGCTGACCCTTGCCTCCATGTTTCCCGCAGTGGACCAGGAGCGCCATTTCCAAGACAAATATTTATTTTATCGATTTCTGGATGACGAGCGTGAGGATGCCCCTTTGCCTACTGAGGAAGAGAAGAAGGAGTGTGATGAAGAACTTCAGGACACCATGCTGCTGCTCTCACAGATGGGCCCTGACGCCCACATGAGAATGATCCTGCGAAAACCGTAAGTGAGAGCCAGGAGCATCTCATCTGGCTGGCCCAGACTGCTGCAGGGACCCTGGGGAGGGACGCACGGCAGCAAAAGTCCTAGTCTTCCCCCATGTCAGAGGAGACAACAACGGGGAGAGACTGCAGTGCTGCTTGTCTCTATTATATTTTTAGCTTTGCCCCCCAAAACTCCACTTTCCCCTCATGTCAGTTTAAACTATAGATCTTTAGCAGGAAGCTCAGGATCTCAAACTGGAGCCCCCATATTAAATGACCTTTGGCCAATGGCAAACAGAAACTGGTCTGCTTCTAGGCCAGACTGCGGCAGCCCCTTTCTTCATAGTGCTAGAGGCAAAAGTCCTCAGAAGCAAAGCTCTCATACCTGTGTTAGACTCATTCACCCATCCATCCATCCATCCATCCATCCATCCATCCATCCATCCACCCATCCATCCATCCATCTTCCTATCTACCCTCCCACCCAACCATTCATCCATCCACCCGTCCACCCGTTTATCTGTCCATCCATCCATCCATCCATCCATCCATCCATCCATCCATCCATCAATCCATCCATCCATCCATCCATCTATCCATCCATCCATTCTTTTGATAAGCCCTTAAGGCCTCCATCCAGTCAGTGAAGCAGCTGGAAACTACCTTGTCTGCCACAGCTGACTATAACCTGACATTGACAACCTTGAGATACTTAGGCCGAAGAAGGAAAAACCTGTCAAGGTCCTGTTAGATGCAAGGCATTTTACTGATTGCTCCAGGGCATGCATACCATGGCTGCCCCCAAGCTTTCCCACTCAGGGAGACCTTTGAAGTAGGCATGGCTTGGGACTAGATTTGGAAGCCCCACATTCAGGTTTATATTTTCATGCTGGAAATGAAACCTCCCTCCACCATACAACCAGTACCAGGCAGCTATGAATGTCAACTCTGAGTCCAGGGCTCTGCCGACCTTTTATTATCAGGTCTCCATAAGGACATTCAGTTTTATGTCTGCTATGTCCACTGGGCACTTTCCAAGTGAGAGCTGTCCCTCAGACAGACTTCCCCAGCTTCTGCCCCTCGGACCAATTCACAATAGCCTCTGAGTACAGCTTTATCTCCTTCCCCCAGGGCTCTCTGCCTTTCACTGGCCCATACTCCATGCTGCACAGGCTTTTTAAACACATGTCATTTTGTCACACCATGCCCCCTTTGTCCAAACTCTCTCTTGGGGCTTAATCTCCCACACAGAGCATTTCAAAGGCCTTTCCCCTCATCCCAGCTGGCACTACCATCCTTAACTCTAGAACCATGGCTTTCAGCTCTTTCAGCCTCAATACCCTCTCTTCAAACAGAAATTTTATAGAAGATTCCAAAATATCAAATAGAAAAGCCAGAGCTTCACTGACCTAAGCAGGAGTAGGGTCCAAGGAACCTGCCCAGCCAATTTATGCTCTGTCTGCCCTGAAGGATCATGGGGAGGGTGGCCGAGGACACAAGAATTCCCTGGGGCTTTGGAACACAAATGAACGATGCCATCAGAAACTACACTTTCTCTCCAGTCTGACTGCCTCCCTTTCTCTTGACCCATTCATCCACCACCTGTCCTCCCTCATCATTTCCTGGGTCACTCCCCTTTTGGCTGGTTCCTTGCTGTCATGGTCATCCCAACCACTGTCATTCTGGCTGAGATGACTTTAAGGCATCTGGAAATGTATGGAGGTGTTCAGGTTGTCAGAATACATGCATGGATACCAGGCAGATGGTATTCACTGGGGAGAGCTGAAGACCAAGGAGTACTAAAGGCATTCAATGTCAGGGGGGCCTGCCCCATGTGTCCCTCCCGCAAACAGTTCTCTCCTGCTGACAGGCAGCTAAAATCTGGGGGTCTGTGAAAGGCAATCACACAATGCCGTGTTTCTTTGACCAGTTCTGAATACTGTGGAATTAAGTTAAGTAGACAAGGGGCTTGTTCCTTCTTTCTGAACTCTGGGAGAGCAGAAGATAGCTCTGAAGACCTGAGAACAAAAATTCAATGGGGACTGCACTGCATCCTATGATAGATAGGCAGTGTGTGTTAGCATTCTATTCTGTGGAGAGGGGAGTTGCTCTTCTGTGGAATTGTCAGGCTATGTCCCCAACAAGAAAGGCATCAGGAAGCATTTGCAAGTGAGTGTGTGAGTTCACAGCCCCTGCCAACCCTTCCTCAGCTCTTCTTTGCTTCAAAGAGGCAGAAATACCTTTCGATTCACTAATATTTTTGACCACTTACCAAGTAGACTAAAATGTAAAAAAGGATAAGCTGTTTGTATGTTGTAATCCAATAAGAAAAGCGCTGCCAAATTAGATTCAAACGGGGCAGCCGTTTATTGAGTACCTGCTGTATGCTCCAGACTACACAGCTAGGCAGCCATTTATTGAGTGCCTGCTGGATGCTCTAGACCTCATGGCTAGGTTTCATGAGTCGTCTGTAGAAATAAGATCCTCTGGGTTGGGGGTTAAGAACTTGTCTAGCATGTATGAGTGAAGCCACGGGTTCGATCCCAGCACTCGTAAAGAGAGGTGGTACTGCTGCCATTTTCACCCACACTTGTGATGCATTTAGGTGAACCCTAGAAACCCAAATCTCCCAAGAAAGTTCATTTCCCAGTTGACCTCTGGCTATTGAATGCCAGGTTTTCACTTGGTGGTGTGGCTCAGGCCGGGGCTCAAGCACTTTAGAAACAGAAGCAGGAAGATTTGGAGTGTCAGGCTATCCAGGGTAACACAGCAAGTTCATGCTAGTTTGGATTACAGATGGAGATCATGTCTCCAAACAAACAAAGAAACAAACAAGATAAAGATCCACTAATATTTCTCAATGTATCGTCTGGGAATTTTCTTCTTATCCCCCTCCACCCCCAGCCCCCGTTTTTTGTTTTTTTAATTTGTCAAATATTGGGATTGAGCTGCCAATGCTCCTTTTGGCTTATAGATTTTCTTCCTACTTGAATGGCAGCTCCTAAGGGATAGAAGAGTGAAAACTAAGGAATCTAGTTTTGTGAGACAGACACTCAAGTTCTACACACGCACACCCACACACACCCACACCCACACCCCTCTATTTTTTGGTTGGCTATCTTTCAATTTTCTAGTGATCTTTGGAGATACCACTTGACTCTATGTAAGGGGAAAGGAAAGAAACTGACTTGGCTAAGTGTCATCTGCAGCACTTCTGTTCTTGGAGGGAGGGAGGGAGGGAGGGAGGGAGGGAGGGAGGGAGGGAGGGAGAGAGCACTTCACTCTTGGAGACTGAAGCTAAATCCATAGGTCTTGGGTAGGTTGGCCCCTCACTGCCTAAACTGCAGTCACTGAGAAGTGTGGAACCAAGGCATAGGCTGGCTCCATGTCAGCGGGGCCAAGACCCCAGTGTTTGAACTCAGCGCAGCTGCATTTATAATAGTCACCACTGCCAGAGAGGTTGCAGAACTCTGATAATTACTGGGAAAGAAATAACACAATATTCTTTGATGAGAAGATTACTTTGAGAATTTGATTGTATAATGAAGATGTTGCTTTGAAAGGTACTTCCTATTGTTCGGAGTCTGAGACTCGCTAGCTAAAAAAAAAAGTGTCACTTGTTTTGACAGGCTACTTAGAAAAATTCTCTGTTTATTACATTAACTGCAGCATTTTAACTGTCAAAGTATGAAAGAGTGTTCTGCAGTTTAAAAAACAGAATACAGCTTCAGGGCCAATTTTTTGGCACACTCTTGTTGCTATTGGTATTGAAAGAAAAAAAAAACATACATTCTGAATGTGAAATTAGCTTTTTATGTGGTGGCAGACAGAGTGACTCACAATGCCCATTGTGGTTGCACAGGTGTGGACCTGGGTGGCATTTGGGGGCAGATGCTACAGAACAGTGACAGGTTGATGGTGCTGTTGTTGTAGCGTTGAGACAGGGCCATCAAACACAAATGAACTCTCAGAGCTTATTGTTTTGACTTTGCTTTGTTTATAAATCTGAACGACTCTACATGCATAGATACAGCAGACTCTTACATGCAGAAGTGGGCACTTGGGTACGTTTAAGCAGGCACTTGGATAGGAAACCGGGGGTCTAAAGATACAGAGGTGACCACATAAGTACAATATTGTAAAAAGTAAAGCCAGCTGGATACAAAGAGGCTTCATAGAAACAGGACTCTCCTGCATACACACGTTCTAGCTCCTTCCGTGGAGAGTGGAACACTGTGCCCCCACTTTTGAGGGGTCTCTCAGAGGCTTGCCCAGAGTGGGAGAGAAATGAAGCTCATATTTCTCAAATCAAATTCTAGGTCTACAATTCTGAAATTTCCTAAATCCTAGACTCTTACGTAGTTGGAAAGGGAAGAAGTCCATTGAGCCCAGAGAAAGTAAAGAACAGCACAGAAAAATTAGATTGTCATATTAAACATTTTTAACAAGTTCTGGAGTCTTCTGAATGGTCCAGAAACTCATCAACTTGAACTCATTTGTTTTATGTGGTCCATGAAAGGTTTTAGACATTGGCATAAGGCTGGAAATGAGTGCTGTGAGGAAACCCTGGGAAGGGTGGGGTGCAGGGTTATCCACCACTGTCCACTCATGGCTCTAATGCCCAGCAGCCCTGCTGACTGACTGTGTGCTCTATAAATTTGTTGGGGAGTGCTCAAGAAGCTGTGTAATTTCTCTTCACTAGCAAATCTTGTTTTCTAAGTTATTTTATAATTCTTGCCCTTCCCACAGTGTACCCTTCAATGTGGACCTTTCTCACAGTCTCTCTCTCTCTCTCTCTCTCTCTCTCTCTCTCTCTCTCTCTGTGTGTGTGTGTGTGTGTGTGTGTGTGTGTGTGTGTGTGCGCGCGCGCATGCGCGAGAGGCCAGAAAAGGGCATTGGATTTTCCTCTGGGTTGCCTGACGTAGACATTGGGAACTGCCCTGGGGTCTTCTGGAAGAGCAGGAAGCCCTCCTAACCACTAAGCCATCTCACCATCCCGACTTGCCTTAACTGCATCTTTGTTTGTCCAGACTGTTTTTGAGGATGTGAGGTCTGAAATCATGATATTTTTAGGACGGTCCCTTTACTCTGGAGATCTCCGGTTCACCAGCCAGAAGTCACTGTCTTCACTTCTGGGGAGGAAGTACTTGCCAAGAGAATGTTCACCATCAGGCAGTCCATCCTCACATGATGGTCAGAGGAAAGAAGCCTGAGCTCAGGAGCTAAAGCTAGGAAACAGGGCTGCTCCATGGACCCTCCCACAGCGCACCACTCAGCGCAGACCTTCCCACAGTGCACCGCTCAGTGCCGATCCTCCCACAGTGCACCACTCAGTGCCGATCCTCCCACAGTGCACTACTCAGTGCCGACCTTCCCACGATGCACCACTCAGCACGGACCTTCCCACAGTGCACCACTCAATGGCAAACTGCCTCTGTTCTCACTGCAAAGGTTGCTATGTCCTCATTGGAAGCTTAGCGACTGTACCTGTATAAATGATTTCATTAAGTGAATCATTTCTTGACTTTAGAATTACATCTTCCCTATAAAAGCAGTGTGTCACATTCTGCTCATGTCTGCATACCCAAGAAAGCGCACAGAACTGCTTGCCATTATGATTCAGACCCGGGGTAGTGGTGCTATAGCTACTACACTCTTACACTTTAGTGTTCACGGTAAGATCAGCTCAAGGTCTGAATACTTCAAGTCAAATGTTTTAATATTTTAATTTTAATGTATTTTAATGACTTCAAGTCAATGTATTTGTTGTAGAAAATTTGAAAACTAGTAGGAGTTTCAAAAGAATGCATATCACATGCACTCTATCTCCAGATAGATAATTACGATTAACATTTTGGTAGCTAGCTCTCTATTGATTTTCAGGTTGTTTTTTTCCTACAATTGATGGTATGAAGCTCTCTAAGGCTGGGGTCTTAAGGAGGGTGGAACATGCTATCTGACCGAAAGTTCCTGCATGCATTCACTGTAGCATGGATGAATGTGTGGGCTGATTCTCTGCTTCTTAGGAGCAACAAAGGCTGTCACCTCAGTGCTCTTTCTCCCAAAGCAAAGAAGAAGCTTTAAGCTGGCCAGGGGCACAAGCATGGGAGTAGACCAGAATCATACTGGGAAAGTAAAGAACTGACCCTGAAGGACCCAGACCCAGAGCAGAGTTACGTCAGAGGTCAGATGAGGGGAGACCAGCTAAGCCATCTTTGGATTAGAAGCAATGTAGTCATTTTGGGGCATGGTGGAAGAGCATGAAGGGAAGATGTGAATGGCCAGATATGCAGCACATTGATCTCTGAAGTTGAATTCCCTGATGATTGTAGAGAATGGACTACAGAGGCCAAGACTATGAACAGCTAGATATTTGTATGAGAATAAAATTATTGGGTTTTGGAGAATTTAATGATACCATTTGAAATACATGCATGCAATCCAAGAGCCCACTAAATAACTCATCAGTAACACAGAGTACGAGAGCCAGGATTCTATTCTCACAGATTTGCCATTAACACATCCAACATCTCTTGGGTCCAAATCTCGAAGAATTTAATAATGCCTGCTAACCCTCTCCCTGCTTTCCAAGGTCTTGTAAATGGAAACACAAATGCAATTGTACTTAATGATAGGCAGCATTTATTAAGTGCATGTGTGCTAGGCACTGGACTAAATAACCCCTTAATTTGATTCTCTCAACCAACCATGAGGTAGTTAACACACTTCCCATCTTGTATGTTAGGAAACCAAAGCTTAGGCAAAGTCAGTTGCCTGTGGTTATCCAGGTGATGGTGGGCTCAGAATTTGATCCAGATGGCTAACTCTGGAGCTGTGTTCTACCTGCCATGGTTCTGAAGGGACTTGGAAAAACTTTCTAGGTTATATTTGGGGCATTGGTGAAGAAGATGTCAAGGAAGTCAGATTTTAAAGTAGTTATTACACGATTACCTCATATCATTAAATCATTCTTCTCTACATCTGACATGAGCATAATACATTCAATATGTTATCACCATAGAGAACAGAGCGCAAGTGTTTGTCCTCTGTAGAGAGAGCATGCTTTCCTTTGAGGGAGGCTCCAGTGATTCCACAGTCCACAGAGGGTTCTGATAATAATGGAGGTTAGCCTTTCTTGTAAGCTCCTGGATCCTGTAGTTCTCTTACATGGCTCTCAGGCACTGAGCTCTCTGTGTTGTCAGCAGCCGAGTCCATGTGGGTGAAACATTGTCAAAACTGAATCCACAGAAATGAAACGTTTTATGATTAGTGTTTCCAGATTAAATACAGGATGCCCAACTAAACTGAGATTTCAGATAAACAAGACTTTCTTAAAAGTATATATGTTTCGTGCTTTTTTTTTTTTTTTCAGGTTGAGTTTCACTATGTAAACCAGAATGGCTTCAAATTTGCAAATACATGCCTGGCTCTGTCTCTGGGGTGCTGGGACTAAAAGGTTATACAACCATGCCTGGCTCTCATGCATAATTTTATTGCTAAAACTGATCCTTAGCTTGGGGTTACTAATTGGCTTGTCTTTACAGCTGTGTAGAGGTGCTGGAAAACTCGAGTAAGGAGACAAACCATTGGCTGGGAGGAGCCACCTTACTCCACCAGAGCCACACACAAAACTTAGTGACTCATATTTGAATAGCACTGCGTAGTTTACATGGTGACCTCACATCCTTCGACCCTGAAGCATTAAGTAACTCTTTAAACTTCACGCGGACAAATTAAACTTTCCGTGTTCAGAATAAGAAATGGGGCTAAGGAGACGTCAAGTGATTTTCTTCTTGTTGAAATATGCCTTCCTTCATGCGAAGCTGCTTCACGTTTCTTTTTTCTAGTACAGCTAGTGAGTTACAATGAGATGACTAAATAAGAGGAGGAAGAGGAGAAGGGGGACAGGAGGAAGACGAGGAGGAGAGACTATGATAGGATAATTCACCTTAAGCCTAGTAAGAACTGACAGTTTACTGAGGAAAAGGTAAAGCTGACCGTGTGTCCCTATAGCACTACTGAGAGTTTGTATTTTCTATTGTTCTCAAAACCTTTGGTATGTGAGCTTTGGCATCTGACTCCATCCTAATTGGCTAGTCCTCTTCTACTTAATATTTGGGTATCTCAAAGGAAAGTACCAGTAGTTGTACATCTTAGCAAAGTTTAACGTTAAGGGCTCGAGAGATGACTCAATGTTTGAGCACTTACTGCTCTGATAGAGGACTGGAGTTTAGTTTACAGCCCTGCATGGTGACTCACAGCAGCCCGTAATTCCAGTTCCAGGGGATCTGACACCCTCCTCTGGGTGTCTTGGGCACTGGGCATGCACATGGTCCACAAACACACATGCAGAAACTCATCTATACTCATAAGACAAAGACAAATAATACTTTATTTTCCCAATAGAAGTTCAGTGTTAAACTTCTAGAGTGTTCTTGTAAGACACATATGCTGGAAGACCATTAGGCATTTTATGTGCCTGAGCACAACCCATCACCTTGTCCTAAAAGCACTTAGAGTCTCTGACCTATGGAACCAGGGTCCCATGTCTTACAGGGACGGTATCCTTTCTCACAAACAGAAAGCTTTCCCTGTTTACTGGTAGTCTGTATTTATTTCTAATCTTGTAGAGAAGCACGAAGCCCCACTGCATAGGCTTTATAGTTAGAACAGAAGAGAGCCACTTGCATGTAACAAACTTCTCTGTGGTTAAGATAAGGTGAAAGGGTGACAGCTGGGTCAGCCACTTTATTTAGTCACAGGAAATGTCCCTTACGTGTATAAAGAAGGACATTGAGAGGTAGGAAAAGCAAGCAAGCATGCAACAAAACCAAACTGTTTCTCTAGACAAGAGTACAGATCCCTTCCATAGTTCCCTTAAAGGGGAGTAGAAGAAGTAAGATTTATCCATGGTCTCTAGGGCATCGGAGAGTGATAGATACAATGTTACATATGACTTAACAGAGCATCAGGTGGATTGCGGTAAAGTCCTACACCAGACATAAACGGCCCTCCCCAGAGGTAAATGAAACACTTCTTAAAATTTAGAAACTTATATGTGACTTGTATTTGCATTTATTATGTTGACTTCTCTTGGTGTTTTCTACAAAGATTAGTGTTTACCAGGTGGCGGGTCTACTGGAGCCAGTTTATTCACTTTCTCCCCTGCATATTGTACCCAGAGTCATGCCTACATGCCACTTGGTAGATGGGTGAATTTCTTATTTTATCCACATCCCAGTAGCTGAGGAACTCCATCTCTGACCTTGATAAATTCCTTGATAAAACGGTATTTACCAGCAGCGTCCAATATCACCTGAGCCCTCCCATCCTTTAATGTATAAACTGCTTCTCCCTCCATCCCCGTTTATTATCTTGTCTGTAACTAAACGTTGCTGCCAGAATGCAGCCCTTGTAGAAACTAGGCCTTTCCACAGCGGGATCCAACAAATCCACATCAATGTGGCACCACGCAGGTTTGAAAAGGAGCAGGGATGCCTAGCATCTCTCCCTGTGACATCTGGGGAAGGACAAGTAAAGACCAGGTACATTCACCAGCTGCCACTCAGCATCCAGAGAGTCAATTCACTTCCCCAGCCTCTCGGGTTCCTCTTCTGAAGGTCCATGGGAGTTATCTCCTCCCCGCTCTCACCTTGTTTCCCTTTCCTCTTGAAAGCCAAATTGCCTTCAGTCCTTGGGACCCTTTCATTACTGATTGAACAGGCTGGGGGCTGATTTGTAGGATTGCTTCTCCATTCCCCCCCTGTTGTCCCCATAAAAACCAAAGCATGAAAGGTACCTAATGCCACTGTTTGCCACAAGAGACCCACTTTTAAAATATGACTTTGTTCAGTGATTGTGGTAGGGAAGGCCCAGTTTTAGATGTTCTCAGATGCTCTTTGAGGGCTGGGGGCAGATCAAGGGGAGTATCACTATCTGAAGAGAGAGTGGAGAGATGAACCTTCCCGAAGATGCTAGATGGCACAGTGGCCCTGAGCCAGTGGCCTTGGGAGAAGCCAAGTTTGTTGCTGTTATTTCTACAGCTGATACTGAGGTGCCCTGTGGAGGACAGGGGCTCACATTTTGATTTGCTTAGGTGGGCACAGGTTGACTAGACTGTCTTACGTTCCATCTGGCCTTCTGCCTAGTATTTACCTCAACTGTCAATCTTAATGACATGTTGATGCCCTAGAGGGACAGGGTCCTGGCTCTGGGCAAATCTCTTATGAATGTTTTGATCTGTGTGAATTGTGAATAGACTCATTTTTGAAAGAGTAAGTCTCTTCACACCTTGCAGCGCTGACTTCTCTCACCTCATCAAACCACATGCTGGAAACAGGACCAAAGAGCTCCTGGAAGCCTGGGTCTATTGCCAAATGGCAGCAGCGGCCTGCCCGGTCATTTCATCGAACACTTGAACCCTCAGAGTTGTTTTGTTGTGTCTGTGTTTTCTGTAGTGTTTTCTTTTTTCCCCATTCATTCAAAAGCTAACCTGAGTTTAGACATTGTTCAGTTTGGTTTCAAAGGCCCCCCATGTGATTCACCACAGTATCTGCTCAGTCCCTACAGAAGACTTTATTTTCCTGGGTTGGTTCCTGAAGATGGATGACCGGGGCTGGACTGCCACATGGGTGTCTGTACACCAGTGACACCCCCAAGAGACTCTGTCTTGAAAGCACTAAGGTAGATCTTCACTAGCCTTCTTCCCAGCAGGCTGTGCTTTCTGTGGAACCAAAGAGGCTGAAACCACACTTCTCCTTCACATTTACTGCCAAAATGCAGAGAGTTTCTCCGGCCTGAAACCCTTTTATAACCTTCCTGAGACAACCTTTTTCAACTACAAGTCTCTAAAACCATTAGCTCCGATCTACATTTCCAGGCTCCATCAGCTACCCTAGGAATTCTTTCTGTTCTCCAGAGAACAAATTTTCTCTCACTCTGATCATTGTAGTAGGTGAGGGCCAGGAGTGGCCCCAGAATCCAGTCGCTCTGAGTAGGGGCCAGTTGATGAACCACTGAGACCCACCCCTCACCAGTGAGTGCTCAAGTTGAGCTTGTCATCTGGGCCACCTCTTATCTACCATGGTGGTGTGAGAGTGCCTGGCTCCAGAGCTTCCCAGTCTTGTTGAGTCTAGTCTGATCTGATTTCCACTGTCCAAAATCTCTGGCATCTTCCTGCTCTTCTGGTAAAACTCAGTATGGGGTGTGATGGCAGCACCTTGTAGGCTTAGATTTTTTTTTCAGAACCTTACTTATGGTTCTTTAATGCTTCAACCTCCCTTCTAGCCCACCACCCACCAGAGATAGGGGCAAAGAAAGGTTAATAGGAAACAGGGGTTTGCCGACCTATTTAGAAATAGTTCTTTGGGGCAATTCCAATCTTTGTTGTCAGCAGTCCAGTCCACTAGCAAAACACCACAGATAATCAGTAGCAGCAGCTCGACACAGAAGAAACCAGGGATCCTGCCAGTCGGCACGAGTGCTCAGAAGTGGCAAGAAGCAGCGGGAATACCATGAGGAGTTCTTTGGTGCATTTCTCTCTACAAAGTCATAACAAGTAAAGATCGGTGAAGAAAGCAAGGCGAACCAATGCAAGAGCATTTTCAGCGAGTACCAGCATCTGCAGAGCCTAATAAACACCAGCTAAGAGTGGCAAGGTGAACCAATGCCACAGAATCGTCCACTGTCTGTCGAGTTAAACCTGTACTCTTTCCAAACAGCATGTGTCCTCTCAAGTGTCTATTCTAGCAAAATATCACATGGCAACTTCTAGATGTTCTCAGCAAAACATCCTCTCATAAGACAGTTTCCAGAAAAACATCACATGACACAACTAAGTCTCCAACAAAACCAGAAATTCCCAAGTACTTCAGCACCTGCTTGTTTCTCACAGACAAAATCCTGACCAAAAAGCTCCTAGCCTAATAGTTGCTATTTTGCTATATCCAGACCCATTCCCCACACTTACTTTGATGGAGAATAAGTAGCTACATGTCATAATTGTATGATTATGCATTTTCTATCATTTGTTAAAAAATTGGTTACTTCTATCCAATTTCTTCTATTGAGAATTAAAATGCCAGCTTTTACCCATGGAGGATATGTCCCAAGATGCTCCTTGAGTATTTGATTGTGGATGGTACACAAGTGTGTGTGTGTGTGTGTGTGTGTGTGTAAATGTATATATGTGTATATATGTATATATATATATATATAGTATCATGTATATATAATAGGATCTAATATATAACTTAGATAGAATAAAATAAAGCCATCAAAATAATTTGCTATGAGTTATTTGAAATTTGCAAATTGTTTCTTTGTGGAATTTTCCATCTAAGAATGTTGAATCTTAGTTGGTTGGAGATATGTGAAATTACAAAGAGCAGACCAGAGATAAGGAAGATCACAGATAAGGGAAAGCAACTGTCACTATTTGTCATGGTATAAACCAAAATGAAATGTGCTGGGGCCACTTTGTGTTGCTTAACCTCACTAGGAAGGTCACAGAGCATAAGCTCCAATTTCCCTCTGGCCATAGAACCAGAGTGCTCTGTGGCTCTGGTGGCCTCACCTCTAAGTTCATCATGAGTTTTAAGAACTCCATCCTATGAGCCGTGATGAAAGCCTGTCCATATAATATTGCCATCCGGCCTTTGTTCCATATTCCCTATATATGCGATGCTTCTGTGGCTTTCCTCCTGCAGTTTACAGCAATTCCACTTAGTCCTCCATCTCACAGATGTAGAAATGAGCCAGTAGTCCAGGAGGCAACTAGAAAGTTTATAGATTAGATCTCAGCGCCAGTTTCTGTTTCCACTCTAGTGTGGGATGCCTTCTAACAAGCTTCTCTTGAGAAGAGTCTAGAGTTAGTTCGGAGCCGTCGACCAAATAACTTTCTTCAGAGAAGTGTTGCAAATCACCACAGCAACACAGCCTCGGAAGAACAAGGGCTTGTGAGTCCAAGCAATGCTTGAGGCAGAAGGAAGCATCCTAGATAGATAGGAGCTTCAGGAAGCCTTGTGGACAGGAAGTGAGGTGTGTTTACGAAGTGAAGAGACATGTGGACGGCTGAGGCAGACAGCACGGCTATGAGGAAAGACTGACAATAAATGGTGACAGATGAATCTAGAACACTTGGTGGACACTAAAGAAGTACTGGAAAGATTACGCTTGGGGTACATTTCAGTTACTGGGGTACATGTCAGTTACTGGGGTACGTTTCAGTTACTGGGGTACGTGACAGTTACTGGGGTGTGTCAGTTACTGGGGTACATGTCAACTATTGGGGTACGTGTCAGTTACTGGGATGAGGAGGCCAGGAAGCACTGAGGTCAAGAAAGAAAGCTGTCTGGGGATGAGATAGATCGCAGAGCTACACAGATGGGAGCTGGGGTTTTCTCCAGGGAGAGAAAACAGAGCAGCCCCTTCCTTAGTGGCAGAGCACACTGTGAGAGGCAGACAGAGGGACAGATAGGTAGAAGAAGAGTTTAGAAAAGGAGAAAGGTGGGCACAAGCTGTGGGGGGAAGAAGAAATCAGGTAGGTTTCTGGTATAGGACACTAAACAAATAGAGTGTTTCAAAAGTAGCCTGATGTCGCCATCTTTATCTCTCCCTGACAGATCCTACAATCAGATTGGCTTAGCACTGACAGTATATTGCCTTGAAGATCTGACAAGTTCATCATGTTTGAAATTCTTGATGAACTGTAATTATTTTTATTGTAATGAGATCTGTAAATTGTAAAGACAGTATTTAAATTTCAAAAAATTAATGTACTAAATCAGTAATTTGAATAAAAATGTAAAACTCTAGATTTTTAAAATACAGATAAACTAAGCAATAAAGGTTTCATATTGCCACTCATGTGTAAATGCACCTGAACACCCACACATCGGCTCCCCCAGCTCCAATATTGAATCTGTCAAGATTTTAGAACTGACTTACTTGTAAACCTTTATTTTTGAGGTTGTGCCCCCCCTACCTTCAGCTCAGTTCACAGCCAGGGGGTAAGGTGATCCAGTAACTCCTTTCGATTTTAGCCAAGTGTCTAGGAGCATTTGTGCTATTTACAGCTCATGTCAAGAAGCAGGAACAGCGGGGCTGCGCCTCAAGCTGGAGAGCTGTAATCCTATTACACCTCCCGAGCCTTTCCCCCACGGCCACCCCTATGGCTGCCCCTATGGCTGCAGATGCCTGGGGGTGACTGGATTGACTTTTAAATCCCGAAGGGTCCTTGCCTCAAAGTCCCCACGTGTGAGTCAAGTGGTAGATTGGGCCCCTGCTAAGAGGGCCTGGCTCCTGTGGCATCCTGTGGCCCCAGCTTCTCTTCGTTATCTTTTGAGGTCCTGTGCTTTCTAGGTGACACCACTGAGCACTGGACTGGTGTCCAATCCAGTGTCCTTCAGTGATGATCCTTAGCGGGAAATGAATGTGGCTGGCATCTTCCAAGTCCTGGATTTGTGTAGTCAGGATTAATAAACAAGTCCTCCTTTGATTCTGTGTAATAAGTACATAGTATCCTTTTGTTCAGGGTAAAGCTCTCTTTATGAAGGTCATGTGTAAGTTAGGACATTTTCTTCCTCCAGCTATCTCCGAGGAGGCCTGCCACTTACCTTGTGTGATAATGTTATTAAATACCCTTTAATGACATTAATAATTCCAAAATAAACTTAGATAGAAAAGGCAGTTAGGAATTTACTCAGTTTTCTAATGTAAAAATGACCCCTTACTCCATACAACAAAGGTATATTACTAACTTTATGTAGTACTAATATTTGGAATTAAAAAAACAAAACAAAACAAAACTCCTTTTACACAAATCACTAACCCGTTGTGGTCAGGGGTAGTCCACAGAACAGAGTTTCAGATATATGAATGTACCTCCCCTTCCTTCTCTTAGAAATTCCAGGCAGTGTGATCTGTCTCATTCACACCTCAAGAACATGCCTCCTTAGGGATGGGTAAGAAATCACTTGAGTCCTCTGGAGGAGCAACATGTATAATCCGGAACAGTGACAGCCCCAGTGTTACCTTAAGATACTCTAGGAATGGGAATCCATTGTCAAGTTGACCATTCAAGTGTCCCTAGAACTCAAAGAGACAAGTTTTGTCATTATTGATTAGGGTGTAATAAAAAGCAATGCTTTACAATTACTTACAAAGCCCCAGGTAAGTTAACCAATGACCACGCAGAGGGTGCTTCCCACTGAGATTGGAAGGGATGGGAGTCTGTGTACATTCAACTCCTCCTATCCTTCCAACGAGTGCACACATTCCTTTCTAGTGCCTGTAGGGATTGCTATGGCCCAGAGCCTCCCTCAGTATCTTCTCATGTAGAATAAACCCCTTAGCGTGTTACTGACCAATGGATCCACTCCCATATTTGAAGCGTGTGTAACAATGCTTTGTCACTGTCTTTCTCTATAGACCTGGCCAGAGGACTGTGGATGACCTAGAGATTATCTACGATGAGCTCCTTCATATTAAAGCCTTATCCCATCTTTCTACCACAGTGAGTATCTCTTAATCAAGCTGTGGTGCACAGGCATCCACTCAAGCAATCACCATACACACCAGAGAAAATTAAATACAAACCACGGGATGAAAAAAATAACATCTGAGCCTAAGAAACGACTCAACGTGGGTATAGCTACAAGCCTGACAACCGGAGCCCCATCCCAGTAGCCCACGTGGTAGTCAAAGAGAACCAGCTCCCGAGAGTACACCGTGGCATGCAGTCACCCCACAAAATAAATAAATGTCCCTTAGAGGTCTGCCTGATGGGGATTGTTACAAGCTTGTCTAGATAGTAGTTTTGGAATAGACTTTCTGATCCAAGTAGCAAGTCTAGTGAAAGTATTTCAGGATGATAGGAAATCATATAATCTATGTGATAGATAACTTTAGGTGAGCCTGGAAACCACCTCTAACGGGCACCACACAAAACACAAGTCCCTTCTCCTGTACCTTGTCTTCCCACATTTTTCTTTTTTCCCCCCCTAGGTGAAACGGGAGTTAGCAGGTGTTCTCATTTTTGAGTCTCACGCCAAAGGAGGAACTGTGTGTAAGTGAGAGCCCTAATGAAGCGCCATGCCTCACCACACTCCCTTCTGCGCAGGCCTGGCCACACCCTCTGGTCAGGCTTGGCCACACCCCCTCCCTGCCTGTCACGCCTGGCCACACCCTTTGCTCTTCATCAATGCCCCACTCTCTCTATTGGCCCCACTCTGACCCGGCAGGATATCGCTTGGCACTTGTCCTTTTCTGGACTCGTGACTATTCCATCCTGTGTCAGTCCATCTGAAGTTTGGTGGGTATTCCAGCACCGCACATGTAACACTTGCCAGTCTGAGTCCTGTGGGCTCTCTACCCCACTGCCCCAATACCGTCTAAAACGGGTGGGATGAATCAAGTGTCTACTCTTTCTGCAGGGCTCTGGGTAGTAACTTCCATATAGTGGATATAGAAGAACTAATCTGTGGCTGAGGGATAGTTCGGACAGCAGAGCACTTGCCTAACATGTGTGAAAACCTCCCTGAGTTCTATGCTGAGCACTGCATAACTCAGTGTGAGGAGGACGGTTGAGAGGATGCAACTGGGAGAGTGCTCCAGAGAGGGAAGTAGGAAACTTTAAGGTTCAAGGTCATCCATGGGTATAGAGCAATTTTGAGACCCATTCACAAAAAAGGTGGAGGTTTGTTGTTTTTTTTTTTTTAATGAATTAATTTGGCTCTGGAAATCTCCTGTTACAGTTAAAATACTTAACACACCTTAAGTTATCATTGACAGTACTGTGTAAAGTATTGTGTTTCTTGTTTTTTTTTGGTTTTTTTTTTCCCACCATGGGCTCCAAGCCTCAGATAGTCACATAGTGTCAGTCATATGGGGGCTTCTCTCTGGAATTCACTTTATCCTTCAGTTCTGTGATCACACCTGGAAGCAAGAAGTTTAGACATTAGTAGATGCACGCAGCATTGCTGATGCTGGTGTTTCCCTCTAGTGGACAAAATCTTTGCTGAGCAGTTGCGGTTAAGGTCAGAAGATGAGTCAGCATGTCAGGGGTTATGAGGGGTTCTGTACGGAACTGAGAGGGACGGCTAGAGATAAATGGAACTAAACCAGGGACCCATGGAACACTTTGTTAGTCCCCAGCAATTAAACAAACTTCCAGGACACATGTTTTGGAAACTTTTGCTGTTTGTTAGATACATTGTGATAGTTAAAAATAAACAAGAGATATGAGTTAGAGAGGCAAAGTGAGCTTTAAACATTGTATCTCAAAATTCCCCCCCACACACACACACACTCATTAAGAACACTATTCCTAACACTGATACCTCTGTCAGCAAGAAACCCAATTTTTTTTTGCCTTTTCAGGATCATTTTTGTATAATTTTTATTTTTTGTTTCTTTAGTTCTCTTTTATTTAATTCATTTTCATTATCCTGTTAATTCTTTTTATTCAAATCACTAGTTGTTTTCACTGAACGATGAAATATTTAAATGGATGAAAACAGAGATTATTAAAATACTTTATTTTTATCAAAAGGCTCTTGTTTGCACTACAGTTTAAACACTTTCCAAACAATGAGACTGTCCTCCAGCTGTCTCGAGTTCCTCCCCTTAGCCTGCTCTTCCCTCCTCCTCAGCGGTGATTCCTACTCTGAATATGTTGGTTCTGATCCTAACCAATTAAGAACGTATGCATAGGTATATATTTATCAACAAGCTACAGCACTGATTTACATGTTTTCAAACTTTACATTGCTGGTCAGATCATTTTTAAAACCTATTTTGCACCTCACAATGCTTTGTGAATTATGGGGGAATGTGCTTTCCATTAAGACGTGCATTGCTGGTAAATTGATACCCAGTAAGAACCTGTCTCTCCGGGCAAAGCAAATACTACAGTCTCTCGTCCTCTTCTGTTCCACAGAGAGACAATAATGTTCTACCTGAATTAGTTAGGATTTGCCGGTAATTTTTTTTTATTTTATGTATGCGTAACTCTGGAGCCTGAAAGCGATGATTTGATAAGCTGTAATTTATATTGATGTGCTGCTATTCTTGTCCTGTTCTTGTCATGAGTATCTCCATCTTTTTGTGTCTAGTGTTTAACCAGGGGGAAGAAGGTACCTCCTGGTACATCATTCTGAAAGGATCCGTGAATGTAGTCATTTATGGCAAGGTATAATATATCTATCTATATCCTCTTCTTTCTGAAGCTTTATTAGATGCCATTTGCTAGTGTGCCTCTAAGCAGTAACAAATGTCGCTGCAATTAAATTTACCATGGCATTGTTACTCCATGTAGAAAAGATATAATTTCATCTTTAATCATAAATTTTCCTCAATTATTGCACTCAGAGTCATTCATTGACTGTATTTATTTCTGTGAAAGAAATAAGCATTTTAATTTGATTATAATACTAATGTAGTCCACTTACAGACAGTGTTTGATGGTGGGGGAAGGGAAGGAAGATGCTTGATTTCCCCCCTCCCTTTTTTTTTCCCTGACTGTCCCCCTCTCCTCAGGGTGTGGTCTGTACCCTGCACGAAGGAGATGACTTTGGCAAGTTAGCTCTAGTGAACGATGCTCCGAGAGCTGCCTCCATTGTTCTTCGGGAAGATAATTGTCACTTCCTAAGAGTCGACAAGGAAGACTTCAATCGGATTCTGAGGGTGAGTTGAGAGAGTAGACCTTGGTTGAAAGACATCCAGTGTTTCCCCTTCTTGAATTAAAAAAATAAATATATTTGAGTAGATTGTTCATCCCACAGGAATGTGGCAAATAGATGCTTGAACAAAGGGCCTTTATTCTGAAACAGGCATACTCAGTGGACTGGTGTACATTCAGGAGACCAGCTGCGGACATCAAATACTAGGCTGGAGCAAATTCCCCTGCACATGGCTGTGCTGGTCCCTATGACTGGATAGCATTAGTAGTTGCCTTAGCAAGATAGCACAGTCTACAGTATTTCTCTCTGGTCTCCTACAGATTCTTCTTAATGTCCTTTTGTACCCTCTGGTCCAGCAGAGCGGCAGCCTCCCTCTGCCCCCTGTCTTCTCTGTGGCCCATTTCCCATCTCTTCCCAAGGGAACCATGCTCATAGCACCACACACTCTAGATTTCCTGAGTGCTTGTTAATAGAAATTAATGCCGATTGTGGTTATCCCGCAAAGCATATTCCTTCAAGGAATTTATCGCAGATCATTTCAAACCACAGCTGTTACAGATATTGGCAAATAGGTGAATGATTTGGGCAGTCAAGGAGCAGCCGGATTGCACCTGAGGCTGGGTTCAGATCAAAAGCCTCCCTATAGCTGGTTAAGGTGTCTGTAAGAGTGTGGGATGTTTAAAAAAAAAAATGGTTCCTGATTCCCTTCATGTGCACGTCTCCCTCTACACTGCCTGAAGCCCTGGCCTCTGCCCAAAACACTGCTTATACACTCAGTCACAAAGCAAAGAAAGCTAAAGTTCATACCACTGAGAAGGTGAAATGTAACTCAGCTGGTGAGTGCTGGCCAGCATGACTGAAGCACTGGGTTCAGTCCCCAGTACTGTATGAACCAGGCACGGTGGTGCTCAACTATCTTCTCAGCACTTAGAAGGTAGAAGCCTGTAGGATCAGAGGTTCAAGGTCAACCTCAGCTACAAAGAGAGTTTGAAACTAGCCTGGGGCATATGAGACCCTGTCAGTAATAATGATAATAGTAATAAAATGTATACCATTGAATAATATAGGAAAATGTATCATAGGAATTTGATGTTATCCTTACCTGGTTTCATTTAAAATGGAGACCAAATATTAAGAAAAAGTAGTAAAAAAAATTTAGAGTAAATAATATGAAGTATTTTAAGGTTAACTTCAGACTAACTCTGAAGTTTACACCCATGGGGTTGCCAAAAATAAAAAAAAGCATTTGAAAGAGTCATATTAGAACCATTTTATCACTGAAATTTATAAAGCCATTCAACCTAACTGAGAAAGACTTGGATCACATTTCCATTTGGTTTTGAAAGAACTGTTCTTGGGGCTGGGGAGATGGCTCACTAAAGTGTTTGCCATGAAAACATGAGAACTTGAGTTCAGATTCCTAGAACTCACCAAAGAAAAGAAAAGAGAAGAAAAGAAAAGAAAAGAAAAGAAAAGAAAAGAAAAGAAGAAAAGTACAGCGGGGTGCCTCTGTAACCCTGGTGCTGGGACTTCAGAGTCAGGTAGACCCATGGGGCTCACTGGCCAGCCATTCTAGTCAAATCAGAGAGCTCCAGGTTCACTGAGAGACTCTAAAAAAAACCTAAGGTGGAGATTGGGTGAGGCCTAGCCTTCTGCATGCATGCTTGCACAAGAGGACAGCACACAAAGAAACACGGATGTGCATAGACCCGCACATGTCCAAGTCGGAACAAAACAGTTGCTTAATTAGGCAGAGTTGCCACTCCTACAGATCATATAAGAGAAAGGGACTCTGCTGAAGCAGAGCACTGTTTGTCACATATTTTTAGAAAGAGTAAATGCCTCTGCCCCACCCCCACCCCAATTCTCTACTCCATGCCCTTCCCCCAGAGATTTCACAGAGCATCAACAGCACACCAGAACTCCTCTGGAGTTTTTCCTGAGACTATGGTAAAAGCAGTTTTTAAAAGCACATGCTTCAAACCTCATCTGGTCCTCCCTCTGACCGTTCCAGCCCTTGACTTTGAAAATGGCTTAATTTGTAGACGCGACAATTAACATCACAAGCACCAAATGAGTTTCTGAAGCCTTGGAAATTTCTGTCATTGTCTGAGTGAACGGCAGCATCTGTATGTGGTATAATTTGTGTTTGCAGGACGTTGAGGCGAATACAGTCAGACTTAAAGAACATGACCAAGATGTCTTGGTACTGGAGAAGGTCCCAGCAGGGAACAGAGCTGCTAATCAAGGAAACTCACAGCCTCAGCAAAAGTATGTTTGCATCCAACACTGTAATTGCCAGACTATGATTAACCTTTTCACATGGCATCGTTTCTACAATAGCATGTTCTCCTTTTTGTGGAAGACGGGAGTGTGGGTGACTTTTTTCTCTCTCTCTATTGACTAATCACACATCTTGTGGCGTATAATGTATCCATTTCTGGCACTACATCAAGCTTGGTGCTGGGTAGAGACATACTCTGAGAGTATTGTCCTGCTCCAAAGGCCTCTCCCTCCATACTGTTCAGCCATAATAGCCTCAAAGAGAAGATCCCCAAGAGAACAATGCCAGGCAGTGCAGGGCACAGGCCCCAGTGATGAGACGCTGTGGTATTTGAATGCCCTGGGGAAGTTTCAGATAAAGTGTTTTCCCTTTGCTCTCAGAGTGACTGAGGACACGGATGAGACCCTGATTTTGAGTAGAAAACATGTCGTCGCATTGAACTCCTGGGCACTCATTCTTGCCAGTGTCAAATGGAAGTCTGGCTTCTTCACATTTCTCGAGCTTCCTGTTTAACTGGGGTCCTTTCCAGAGCACCCGGGCTCCGTTTTAGCTTTTGCTGTAACTCCCTACCTAAGACTGTTGCACAAAATGTACCAACATTTGTGTGGTGAGACAAGAGACTTAGCAGTGAGCCTCGAGGAGATCGGGGCTTGCCGTTTTTTAAGTGGGGATTCATTCCCAATCTGTGAATAAGAAAAGCAGATGAATGTTTGTTTGCTAAAGAAACATCACCAAATAATATGTTGAAGGAGCATTTCCCTTTGTTGGCAAGTAAAGTGGGGTTCCCTTTATCAGCGCGCTCACCCAAACTGATGAGTTCCTATTGTTTCCACTAAAAGCCTATGACTCCGATGTTTTCATCTGGGTAAGTCAACATATTTGAGAAGAAGACAGGAAGAAACATATTATTAAATAAGCACAGTATGCTTTGTAAATTTTTCTCTAATCCTTACAACAACCCTGTTTAAGGGATGGAGGCATTTCGCTTGCTCGAGGACTCCTTAAACCAATGACTCTCGACCTTCCTAACACTGTAGCCCTTCAGTACAGTTCCGCATGTTGTGGTGACCTCCAACTGTAAAACTATTTTCGTTGCTACTTCATAACTATAATATTGCTACTGTTATGAATCTGAATGTAAATATCTGATATCTGACCCCCGTGAAGGAGCTGACGACCCACATTCCCCCACCCCTGAAGGGGTCATGGCTCATAGGTTGAGAACCACTGCCTTAAAGGGAAGTTCAGCTTGGCCGCCTTCCACACCTCTGGTCCCCATTCTTCCTAGATTCTCTTATCAAACGAGAGTAGTGTGCTGCATGGGTGACAAAATACTCAGAGTAGGGGCTTGCATCAGAGCATATCCATCTGCCTCATGCCTGTGGGAATTCCTTACACAATACAGAATGGCTACTATTTATGTCACAGTTACTATCAGTAAATATGAGGTGCTATCTGTAAGTCTTCAGTTCAAGGTGCCTTCCCCTTTATGAATCCAGTGGAATGAAAACTCAAACCAAAGGTGATAGAAGAGACTGTGTGTCTGACTTTTATTTTAGTACTGTGCCAGTTTTCTACTGGTGTCCTGCCATCCGGTCCAAATTTCTTACATAATTTAAAGATAATGCTTGTGTGAACATTTGTAGCAAGCTATTTGTATCATGCACTGGGCACAAAACAATACACCACAAAGTCATCTTCCAAAGGAATGCAAAGCTTCTCTCTCCTAAGCGGTTACTCCCCCAGACTGACTGGAAATAAAAAGAGAGCCTGGGAGTACATTTTATGGCTGATGTTCTCATCAACTTTAACAACATATCAACAACTGTGTCTGCAGACACACAGTTGAGGGTATCTGTCTCTGCGGAAGTTGTTCTTTTCAAACTCAGAGAACATCATCACATTGGTGGCAATAATGTTATTTTTCTGATTTATGTCCCCCCTCCCCCGAGAAACCTTGGTTAGTTTATGTATACACATGAAGCTTGAAAAACTACCTGACTCTGCCCAAGCCACTGAACAGTGGATGCGCCATCGATGCTGATATTAAGTCAGTGGTTTGGATGATGCAGTTACCATGATACCTGCTTTGGGGGATGTCTTGGTCCCTGGGTTGTGAGAATTTAGTAATTTGCGATGATTGTCCTGACATTCATGTTGGGGCCATGCCCTTTTCTGCTTAGTTTTCCTGCTCAACAATCCCCAGCTTGTTCATAGGAAGAGCAGCCTTTTTGTTCCTCCACCCCTGGCCCTTGCTTTGGTTGTTCTAAATGCAGACTTGGTTTTAGGGAAAAAAATTTCTCTCACAAGTTTAAAACAACCTGCTGACTGATACAATGTAGCCAACTGGGGTGAGTTTTTTATTAGAACTGAAGTAGCTTCTGCTTGCCATAAACTGACAAAGGTTGTGTCATCTGGTCTCAATAGCTCTTAACCCCTACAGAACAAGGGCTCAGGTCGTAGATACCTGCCTGTTTCTGGTATGATGTAAATCCAGAATCTGGTGTTTTAGGCAAAACTGGGGCCATCCAGAGGTTTCTAAGCCTTCTTTTCCTCTTCAGTCCCCTGCCCCCACTCCTGAGTTCTGTGGCAAATATAGGCTAGGTAAAGAAAGTACAGAGCTGAACCACTAGAGGGTGTCAGGGACCAAAGAAAGATCCTGTGGGGTGTGACTGGCCGGACAGGCAAAGCCTGAAAGAAGACACTTGCTCTCTGTTGAGGTGACAGCTTGTGTGGCTTGCCCGTGGGTCTTTTGTCTATGTGATCAGGCGGAATACCATACCTAAGGGAAGTCCAAACAAGGAGAGCCAGAGAATAAACAAAGTGCTTGAGAATGAAAGTTCTGACAATCGGATGCATAGCCCGTGGATCTCGCTATCCAGACAACACTTGAAGTAACAGACTCATTCAGGGGTCAGTTAAGGAGTGCATTTATACCCTTATTTAAATAAAAACTGCTTTCAAAAGCCTCCTTGAAGAGGAAGACTTTTAATTACACAGTGGATTTCCTGTTCAAAATGGGCAGTTGACAGCCAGACCTGGTCCCTTCTACACATAGAGCCTCTTGCTGCATAGGCAAACAAAAACAAACATCAAACAAACAAAAATCATCCACACAGTCGCATTCGCTAGTGTTTACCAGTTTCTCCACCTGTAGTGTAGAGGTGGTATTAACTAGCAGGAGCAAGTAAACAAGGTGCCTCATTCAGCACCCACCTCATTGTTGGGGGCATAGTAAACACCAGAAAGGTGTAGAATGTTCTCCCCCACCCCGTTTCCCGATTTATCTGGCCATACGCTCCTCCTCATCTAGGGAATCCTGTTCATATATGCGAGCTGTGCCTCAGTAGGAGAGCACTTGCCTAGCGCTCATACGGCCCCGAGTTCAACTTCCAGGGCTGCCACACTTGCTCTGTCCCCATGTCCTCAGGATCGTCTGCTAGTACTTCTTGTCCATCCCTCAGGCAGGAGGTAAGACCCGCTGATGCTGATGAGGGGCTCTTGCCATCTCTATGCACCTCCTCCGCAGTCTCGAACAGGCAAGAAAGGCACAGAGGTGAGGGGGCAAAGGAAGCTGGGTTCGCTCCGAGCTCCATCCTGTCTCTGCTTCCTGAACACGAGAGAATGCTCTTTGCATTGTTATATTCCCTTCCCACCATCCCGCCAAGCAGGAAGGCAGGGTCTGGGTGCTACTGGGGATACTACATGATCTTCATGTGTTCTGCCCACCTACAGCAAGCACTTACAGCTTGCCACTGTCCCCATTCTGACTTTAACTCACGTTCAATCTCAAAAGTCAACTTGCTCTTGTTGATTGGAGGGTTGGAGGGTACCCCGAATAGATCCCTCAAAATAATGACTAACGCAGCCCCCTAAAATAATCCGTCATTGATATTGAGTAATTTGCATCCAGGTTTCTGCTTCTGATCTAATTCCTGTCCGTGATGGCCCCCGGGTTTGTTTGCTCACTGGTACTTGGGGCTTTTGGTTTCCTTTGCTTTGTTATTATTAGCGGATTCCCAAAGCACGTAGCAGCGTGTAGTTGGAAAGGAGGAGTGTTCCAGAAATCAGCATGGAAATCCAGTGTGACACTGACATTTCTGTGTCCACTGTCATGTCCTCCCTTGCTCCCCTCCCTGCCCTGTGCTGCTGCAGGTTCATCTCCCTGACTTGTCTCAGCCGCAGCTATGGGAGCTGCTTTCTCAGCTGCTCCCTTAGTTCTAAGTAGGGGGAGGACGGAGAACATTTCTAGTAACTGCATCTACTGACTGTTTTTCTACAGCCTTCTTATGTGCTCAGGCGAGGTACGTAGTCTTCCTCACTACAGGGAAGTTACTAGTCACAAGTAGTCCGTATGTTTTCCCAGGATCTTGTTTTTCAAAAAATATCTACATCGGTAATTTGTTTTTCCTAATGCATTACTCGCTTTTGTAAGAAACTAATGGTCTTTTTTTTTTTTTTTTACTTCTCGTCCAGGTATACTGTGATGTCAGGAACACCTGAAAAGATTTTAGAGCATTTTCTAGAAACAATACGCCTCGAGCCATCATTGAATGAAGCAACAGGTAAGAAGGGATCTGTGGCTCCACTGAATCCACGGGTAGAGATGTGAGAGAGAAATCCGATTTGACTCCCAGTCTACACTGCCAAGGCAACCCTAGAGGGTGCCGTAAGCATCCAGTTTTAAAGCGCATCCCCAGATATGTGTATGTGTGTGCAGAGAGCGGTCTTTCCCTCGCTGCAATGGAGCTTCATTCAAACACATGGGCCTTTCCTAGATATCTGCTTTCATGCCTTTCAGTTCTCCCGGCACACACAAAAGTATCCGTTAGGCCACCATCTAAAGCCAGTCTCCCCATAGCACATTTGAAGCTGCCCACATCAAGAATAAATGGCGCTCTCTCTCTGTGGTTGTGGAGTTTCATTCCACAGTGAACTGAATGCCACCTGGATTGGCTTACTGCCAGCTGCTCTAACAGAACAAACACTCAGACAGTGGCACCTGATTGTCCTACAGTTCTGGAGGAACTGGTGGTGATAATAGGTTGATCTCCTTGTGAGGGCTGATAGACAGCCTGCCCCATGCCTCGCTCCCGTCTCCCGGTGTCTATTGGCAATCTTTGGAATTCCTTCCATGTGTCACTCCAATGTCATGTTGGCAAAGCCTTCACTTTGTGAGTCTTCACATGCTCTTCCCTCTTTGCATAGCTATCTCTGTGACCAGGGTCCCATTTTTAAAGAACAACAGTCATTGTTAGAGCCCACACTAGTAAGTCACCTTAACTTGTGTCTTAAAGATCCTGTTTCTGTATAGTGCCACACTTGAAAGTACTGGGGGTTAGTCCTACAACACATCTTTTGTGAATAAAGTTCAACACACAAGCTTTCTTGCAGTGAACAAGCCTTGCTGTTAAGACACAAAATTGAGGATTACAAAAACAAATCTGATAAGCAGGCTGTGTCTAGGGTCACCTCATTTGTACATCATGGGCACATTCCAAGGGACAGCCCACAGGCAGCTTTTTCTTGGTGCTTTCTTGTGATTCTGGGTCTGGGAGCCAGGGCCTTGGGTATACTAGGCAAGTGTTATATCACGGAGTTTGATTGCCAGTTCAGGCATCCAATTTAAAAGAAAAATCCTATGCTTATCTCTCTGAATTACACCATGGGTTAATGTTTTAAGCACAGTGACTGCCACAGGGGAACATTTCTCACTCTATGAAATTCACAGATTTATCTGAAAAACTTAGTGGTAGGTCAAAATCCATTTAACAGCTGATTTTGGCAGTCTACCCAGGACGAAGATACCATTGTTACATAATTCTTATAAGTATGTTGCCACTGACTTCTTAATCTCCTCCCAGTGTCTTATGCTCTGAATTGATTATCTGAGGTTTTGCAGAGCAGCAAAGGATCTGGGAATAGCTGACATAGAGCCAAGCTCCCGGGCTTGGAGTCTCTTCTTCTCAGAGCAGGCCTTGTTAATCAGTCCAGGAAGGTGCTAAGATGGATGACTTGTGTAACATGATGTAAACAGACCACCCTCTCTCCCTATGGAAACTCAGAATGTGCTAGAAGACCCACGAGGGAAGGTAGGAATGAACTGAATTTAAGGCAGCATATGCTCAGTGCTTCAGGGGCACCGACCAAGAAGACTCAGGACAATGTCATGAAGAGTTCAGTCTTTAAAGTGGCCCTGAAGGAAAGCTGGTGGCCAGTAACTAGAGCTGGGACAAAGCCTTCCATGTCAAGAGACACAATTTGTAGTAGCGTAGAAGCAAGGACAGAGGGACTAGCAGTCTGGGCTCTGCATCATGTGCATACATGGACCAGGAAGCTAAGGACAAAGATTTGGGAGTACAGATTTCCCAGGGTCTTAAATCCAAAACCAAGTACCATGGGACAGCTGGAAATGTCTGGGCAAAGGGGAGAGAAGCTTTGCTACATGCAACAACTAGGGGATTTTTAAAAAGGGAGGGGGGAGGCAGATCTTCTGTACTTAGGTAAGAGAAGATTGGTTCTGCTAGGCATTTGTAACCTTCAAAACATATACACACTCACTCACTCACACACACACACACACACACACACACACACACACTCATATACTCACACATTCACACATGTGATAGCTTGAGATAAAATGTTTGCCTTGTAATTCATAAGGTCCCAGCCTGGAAGAAAACATGCTGTGTGGTTAAAATGACTGGTTCCATCCATACAAGGCTGTCTTCCTATATGTTTTATTTTTGCTCATTGTCCTAAGAAATTGGATTTTGATCTCAGGCTCTGTCCTTATCATTAATTTGAGATGAAGACACCTACACACACAGGAACACACCCAGACTAACACTTAAATGAATAGATCCTCTCGCTGCCCTAGAGACTATCACAAGAATGTAATTTCTTCTCTTTTTTTTCCCTTCCAGATTCGGTTTTAAATGACTTTGTTATGATGCACTGTGTTTTTATGCCAAATACCCAGCTTTGCCCTGCCCTTGTGGCCCAATATCCTTTTGTCAAGGTAAGCTCTTGGAAACACCCCACATGAGTGTGGCCATCACGACAGTCCATCTCCCGATGGTAAGTCATGGCTCAGGCAGTACTATAGCTTTTGGTCTTATCAGACTCTGAAGCACCAGCATTTACCCTGGTATAGACAGACATCTGCTTTTTCTTGCCTATGGGTTTTGCTAACTGTATGAAGTACAAGCCAATTTACCTCAGCATCTTAGTCCATTATCCAATTGCTGTAGCAGAATCCCCAACACTGGGTTGTTTATAAAAGAAAAAAAAAGAAGTTAATTCAGTTCATGGTTCTGAAGGATGGAAGTCTCAGGACCAGGTAGCCTTGCACTGTGTCATTAAATAACAAAAGCACAAATGTAGGCAAGCACATGCTAACAGTCCCAGAGAATAAGAAGCCACTAGCTTCCTCAGGTACGAGCCCTGCCCCTCAGAGAGAGACACTAATCTACCTGTGAGGTAGTGCTTCCATGACTAATTCCCCTCTCAAAGATCCTTCCGCTTCTTAAAACCTTACAGGGTCAGTCAGATTTCAACTAGAGTGTCAGAGAGGACAAACCGCATCCGCACCACCCACTCAGGAAGGCGAGGTCCACGGTAATCATTTTCACTGCATTCCATTATCTTAGGACAAAGATATAATACTTGAAATTCTAAGGACAGTCCACTAGACAGATCAAAGAGTATGTTTGGTTTATGGCAACTTTTCAATAATCATGTGAATCAACCGGTTGGTCAGTATTGGTATTGTAAGCATTCAAATTGTTAAACTGAATAAAAGAAGAGAATTTTGTGAGTGAGTTCTACTTCAATTTTGGAGGAGACATGAAAGTGTATTTTCCAATCCTGCTTTATTTCTAGAGCCACAAAAACTTAGACCCCAAAAACACTTTGCCCTTTTTGAGCAGTTAAATATATTCAAAGAGATCGTCTCTTTATTTCTTTTTTTGAGCAACCCAATCAATGTCGCCATGTTTTCCTTCTTCAAAATTATAATTGTCCTGCCTCATTCTCATTTTTCTTGCTCACCCATAATTCTCTCTGAAGTCAACAGAATGTGTGAGGATGGGAAATTGGAGTTGAATGCATTACGCAGAGGAAGCTGCAAGAGTAAGATTTGGGTGTTTATTTGCCTGGAAACGATATTTCCAAGTAATGGGAGCTTAATGAGTCTTACCTATATTATGTCTTCTTTCTGGCTCATCTTCGGTTTTCTAAAGTAAAATTAACATATTCAGGATCTCTTCACTCTATACATGCTAATCATTATGAGACCTCTGAGATTTGTTGGAAGAAAAATAAAAACCATTACTGAAATTTCACTTATTTTTCTCAGCAGTTAGCACACCAGTCAGCCTAGAGAGCAGGCGAAACCAAGAGAAAATGAAAATTTCAAGTGGCCAAGTCCTTGTCTTTATAACGTAAAGCCCCATGCACATAGCTCATTCCCTCCTCTTCATGTATCAGCTTCTCCCACTTTAAGAGGAACTAAGAGCATTCATACTGCTGGCTTGCTTTGAAATTGGCAGCTCCGGACAGAAGGGTCAGAGAGGAGCGTGGGTTGGTGGTGATGGTGGTGAAGAAAAGAAAGAAAGCCACAACAGCGGCAATCCAGAGGAGACCTGCATATCACAAGCCAGATCCTTCTACACAAAGGCAGCAGAGTCTGGATGCTGGCTGGCTGGAATTGACACCACCCGGTACCTCTAGACTCCTGCCTTCCCACCTGCCTCTGTGAGAACTTAGATTCTCTTCTTCATTCTAGCTTGAATCAGTCCTCTAGGTCTCAGACATTCTTCTAAGAGCTTTGAACTACATGTCACCATCATCTTATCCTCAGAAGATTCTGTTGAGTTAGCGTTAGCATTGCTTTGCAAAGGTGGACCTTAAAGCCCTCCCCAAACATCCAGTAGCTTTCCCAATGCACCCAATGCAGTGATAGGGTCATCTGGAATTTATCACTTTGTTCTCTGGAATCTAATACTTGTTCTCTTTATAATTAATTTCTCTAAAAGCTTATGAATTTACTAATGATTCTATAACCTTTAATTACAGTTTAAGAACATTTCTTGACAATGCATTGTCAAGGCCTTGAGGTACAACCAAAGGGCTTTGCTAAAACCAAACAAAATGTCTCATAGGACTTCCAGCTATACCACACATACTCAGGGATTTTCCTAATGCATTCTTTAAAAAAAGGAGGAGGAGAAAGAAGAGGAGGGAAGGAGAAGGAAGAGGGGGAAGGGGAGGAAGAGGATGAGATGGAGGTAGTGGTGGTGGTGGAGGTAGTGATGGTGGCGGTGGTAGTAGCGACCTTATCAGTTTTAATAGTTCCCAGAATGTGCAAGACAGGCACGTAGGGCATCTCATTTGCATATTTACCTTGAGAACCGGGGATGTCCCAACAAACTAATGAAGGGTTTGGCTTGCAAATCAGCCTGTGAGGCTCTGGACCATGCAATTTTCTAGTCACCACTGCTCGCTCTTTCTAGTTCAGTGCCCACTAAGTTAACACTGGCATTGCAATGAGCTGACCTCGTGTGACTTAATTGTCCTTGTTTTAATTAGCACTGCTGCAGGAGGCTAGTGGCCACTGCCACCTGGGCTGCAGAGGCTTAGTCCTTACGCTTCAGGAGCCCACGATTCAAATGAGAATTGTTCTGTGATGACGAGAGATAACGTCCCAGAATGACAGGGCTGTTCCTGCATCAAGTAAGAAAATACAGTTTCAGACTTCCTGTCCTCTCAAGGAGATGGTGTGGATAAGGCCCATAGGTAACCAGCTTTTGTGGTCACAAGTAATGTAAACCAGCTATGACTGGCTGAAGGAGTAAAGCAACCATCAGGAGGGAACGGGCAGCTTGGCACACTGGGGGATCCCAGTGATGCACACAAACCTTCTGGCCCTCATCTCTTTCCCAAATCCTTGGGAATGGGGGCCTATTTGACCTTGTGATTAGTAGGAATCTCGGGCATGTGGAGGTGAAAGAGTTCTCTGTACAGGTTTACAGAGTCAGCTTGACAAGACAGAGAGAAATAGCTAGCAACCCAATAAAACAACAACATGTATGTATGTATGTATGTGCATATATATATATGCATGTGTGCAAGTGTGTATATATGTCTATGTTTACTGCACCCCATAAGCAGTAGAGATCTTGAATGAGCAGCCAGACAAGTCGGTTGACTCCCAGGTTAAGAACACAGGAGCATGGGAATGGTAAAGTACTTAAGCGCATTTAGTGTCTCGGTGAGCTTTGATAAAGTACGGAGTGTTTTCAAGGTACTTGACATTTTTGACTTTCCATGGCAGCCCCTAAAAAGGAGCAGTCAGTATTTTTTCACTGCTCTTTTTCCAAATCAATAAACTAGGATAATGAGAAATTATGATTTTCTCAGAGAAAGGTAATTACCTGCACAGAAAGGATCGGAGCCCAGAGCCACTGACACCTATTTCTGTCCTTAATCCACATTGTGTGTCTCGTCTAGTTTTTCTTCTAGCATGGAAAACGTGGTAGAACTCAGTTTAACATTAATATATCCGCCCTTTTATGTGCTAATGAGAGAGACTCTATTCACTAGATACACTTTGGACATGATCTGACCTGATGAATACAAGTTCTTTATAATGAGTCTTAAAATCATATTTGTTCATTTCCTATACTTTTCATCTCCAGCTTTTTAAACCCTTCTTTTTTAAAAAAAAATCTATATTTAAAATTCAGTTCAATTTTCCTTTAGTCTAAAAAGAAAATTAAAGCTGCCAGCATACAAAACCTTATTCCCCAGTTATAACTATGGCTAACATTTTAGTATGTATTCTTGTCATCCTTTTTAATAAATGTAGATACATACTTTTTTTTAAAAAAAAAATCTCATTTCCTTCCCCAATGTTGTGTGTCTGTGTGTATGCATCTGTATGTGCGTATGTGTGCAGGGGTATGTGTGCACATGAATGTATGTGGAAGCCAGAAGTTAAACCTTGGGTGCTATTCCTCAGGAAATCCACTTTGGTTTTCCAAATGGGTCTCTCATTAGGACACTGGGCTAGCTCAGTAGGCCAGGCTGGCTGGCCTGGGAGTCCCAGAGACCACCCGTATTTACCCTCTCAGCACTGAATGTACAGGTACAAATCACCATGCCTGGCTTTTTAAGGCAGGTTCTGGGTACCAAAGGCAAGTTATGCCTGCACAGCCAGCATTGTATCAGCTCAGCCATCTGCCCAGCCTGACAGAGTTGCAAATGCAAGGCGGGATTGTGCATCATTCCATACGCTTTGTCACTAACAGCGTTGATGAACATCTCTCTATGCCACTGAATATTTACTTACCATTTAAAAATATATAAACTGTTGTCGTTGTCAAAAATACTTTCCCTGTAAAACTTTTCTTTTTTTCCTTTTTGTAAAAATTAATTTTCCTTGTAATTTATTGTTTACACTCCATATTCCATTCCCCACCCAACCCCCATCCTCCGTCCGTCTGCTCCACATCCCACATCTTCTCCCCACCCGATCCTGCCTCCATGTGGATGCCCTACCACCCCCACCCACCCACCTGACCTCTAAACTCCCTGGGACCTCCAGTCTTTTGAGGGTTAGGTGCATCCTCTCTGAATGAACACAGACCTGGATGTCCTATGCTGTATGTATGTTGGGGGCCTCATATCAGCTGGTATACGCTGTCTGTTTGGTGGTCCAGTGTTTGAGAGATCTCAGGGGTCCAGATTAATTGAGACTGCTGGTCCTCCTACAGGATTGCCCTTCTCCTCAGCTTCTTTCAGCTTTCCCCTAATTCAACAACAGGGGTCAGCTGCTTCTGTCCATTGGTTGGGTGCAAATAACTGCATCTCACTCTTTCAGCTGCTTTTTGGGTCTTTTGGAAGGCAGTCATGATAGGTGCCTTTTTGTGAACGCTCCATAGCCTCCATAATAGTATCAGGCCTTGGGACCTCCCCTTGACCTGAATCCCACTTTGGGTCTGTCACTGGACCTTCTTTTCCTCAGGCTCCTCTCCATTTCCATCCCTGTAATTCTTTCAGACAGGAACAATTATGGGTCAGAGATGTGACTGTGGGATGGCAGCCCCATCCCTCTCTTGATGTCCTGTCTTCCTGCTGGAGGTGGGCTCTATAAGTTCCCTCTCCCTACTGTATGGCATTTCATCTAAGGTCTCTCCCTTTGAGTCCTGGGAATCTCTCACCTCCCACCTGACATCATACCACTGTTAATAGTTTTATGAAAAACCTGACAGCATGTGGGAGTGGAAGGGGGGGTACAGAACATTTTGTTTTCAGTGTTTGGGAGCTCATGTTTTTAACCAAATTGCTCTCCTGGCATCCTCATTTTCTGCTTTCTGATTAAATTCTACCGTAGCCTCCCGTCAGTAGGTGGCCAAAACGCGGTTTTGGAACGTTGATAACTGGCTCCTCAATGCTGAGTGTTTGCTGGTTGTTTATTCTCCCAATACCCATTTCCCCAAATCTGGGGCCAAAAGAAATGGTGTACCACTTATTTCATGTGACATATAAGAGAAATCTAGGCCTGGAGGACCAAGTAAGCAGAGAAATCCATATAGACTGACAGGAGAATGTATTAAGGAACACAGTTGTTATCTGTAGTCCATGTTGCAGCTGATTCCCCAGTGTGCAAGCCATCGAGGGGGCCAGTCTAGTCATACTTATTGCTTAGCTGCCCTCACAAACAACCTCAAGGCTCCCATGTAGACTGGGCCAGATAAAAATTCAAAGAGAGGCTTTCTGCACTTCTGGGGAAAAGCATTTGGAACATTGAAGACAGACTATACGAAGCATGCAAGCCCAGTTACTAGAACCAACCATCTGAAGATTGTATGGGAAGTAAAAAACTCTAGGATGGCCCCGAATGAGTCAGTCACAAAAATGGGGTCTGTGGCGGCATCGTCAGCATTTGGACCAGTCAAGGACTTACCCTGCCAGTAGGTTTTTATGTCAGTGAATACCAGCCTTTGTTATTTAGGACAGATTCTAATGGAAGCTAAAAGGATCCTAAGTGATAAATGGTTTATATTTAAACATACAGAAATTTAAATACAGCAGTAATTTTGGTTGAATATTTTCTATTAGCATACTAATTTTCTTTGGCTGAGTGTCAGGACAAATTTTATGCTTTTGACATGGAAGTAATTTATTTAGTTTCTGAATTAAGAGGAAAAAATGGAATATAGATTTGCTACTAAGTTCTAGATAAAACTGCCTTTTATGTATTTTGATTCCATATAGAAACAAATATAGCAGGGTCTCATTCTGAGAAGACGGTGTCTTCATCATTTATAGCCCTGTGAGACTAACCTGGAAGTGTTGCCTTTGTGAATTGGCTGGCGATCTCAATAAGAATACATCACAGAACCTGTTTTTATTGTAGATGAAAGATCAATAAAGCCACGTTAAGTTCATATTCTTTAGATGACGTAAACTTCTAGAAACATTCTTTAGATGTATCTTTTTAATGACTTCCTTTTATTGTTTTTAATCATGTATCTGTGCATGCTTGCATGTAGGTATGTGCACATGAGTGTGTGTGCCCATGGAGACCAAAGACATTGCTTCTCTCTGGAGCTGAAGTTACAGGCTGCTGGGAACTGCCCAATGTGGGTGCTAGGAACCCAACTTAAGTGCCACACTCTTAGGGCTAACTACCGCTTGAGTTAAGTACTCTTAACTACTGAGCTATCTCCCCAGTCCCTCTTTAGATTTCTAAAGGAAAAAATTGTCAGCTTAAATTTGCCTTAATCCAAGTCTTACCATAGGGTCTCTATTGAATCTGGAAAATGCTTGCCTGTATATAACCACTAGAACATTTTCCCTCTGCAGTCACGGAATTTGAGAATTTCTCTCCAGTAAGGGGATTTTGATTTGTCCATAAGAACATGATGTCCTGCTTTGAAGAGAACAACCATCTTAGCAGATAAGCTGCAAAGTCCCTCAAAGACATTTTCTCAGCCTCATGGCTGTACTGTAGGGTATGAACTCTTTCGTTTGTTTGTTTGTTTTGGTTTTTTGTTTGTTTTTTTTTTTTTGAGACAGGGTTTCTCTGTGTAGCCCTGGCTGTCCTGGAACTCACTCTGTAGACCAGGCTGGCCTCGAACTCAGAAATTCTCCTGCCTCTGCCTCCCAAGTGCTGGGATTAAAGGCGGGCGCCACCACACCTGGTGGGTATGAACTCTTAAGCCCTCTTCTGACAATAGGAAAAGTTAAATTATACATTTTTTAAATGTGCTCCCGGTTACACCGCAGTGTTCACATAAAATGTGAACTCTGACAGTGTGTTACCCGTGGCCATGTCCTAACTGTTTGGCTATAACTGAGTTCAGATCCTCCTTTGAAAGGAGAATGCGAAGAGGCAGGGGCTGCAAAAACAAAACAAAACAGAGAATTCTGAAAATCAGTGAAGGAAAAATATTCTAAGCAAGAAAGTAGGAGTCATGTAAGGAGATTCATGGCTCCGCAGATACTTCTAGAAGCCTGGAGCTAATAGCTGCACATAAACACAGGAGCAGCATCCTGTGTCCCTGGTTTCCAGAGGCAGGACAGTAAGGAGTAGAGCAGCTAAGGTCTTAGGAAACACTGCGTCTGCTGCAGAAGTAGTCCTGACATCTCGTTCACATTAGCCTGCTTCATCCTCACCTTTGAGGGCATCAGAAGAGCGTCTCAAGGCTTTACGCAGATGAGAACCGAGGCTGCCCCATTCTAGAACCCTAGCACTCTTTTGAAGAGAGGACAGTAGGGCATTAAACTGCCCACAAAGGCATGCAGGGTGCAAAGAGGCCCTGGGTCAGAGTGAGAAGAATAACTGCTCTGAAGCCAGAAGGCCATGTTTAAGATCTGCAGCTTACCAACCACATTATGGGCAATTATGCTTAACTCCTATGAGACCCCTCTGTATAATAGGGGTGATTATCCTTGCCCTGCCCACTCTCAGGGTTGTTCTGAAGATCAAATGAGGCTATGTGTGTAAAAGTACATTATAAACCTTGATGCCCCCATTAAACACCGCCACGATGATCGTGCCATCTCGAGAGGAGGTTGGCATAAGGGAAGGGCTACAAAAGCTTTGTCTCCTTGGTGGGCAGATGACCCCCAAAGTTTGTTTTCAGTCGCAAGCAGAGATCTTGTATGCAAAGCAGGGCTTTCAAAAACAACAACATTGAAGAGTATCAGTTTGAATGTTGATAAGTGTTTTATAAATAGCTGCATAATTAGCATGTACTTACTGCAAAAAGTATACATAATATTTGATTCCCTGTTGTAGGCTGTAATGAATCTGCTGTCTCCACATCCTAGGAGGTTTTCACTTACTTTCTCTGTGATAATTTTAATACATGGCACCATTATTAGCTGAATTAAGAATAAGTAAATGAGCAGTTAAAAAAAATACAGAAAAATTACAGGTGCCTGTGGTGAGTAAGATAATAACTAGGTAAAAATATATGAAATAATTACAGTGTTTGAACGGCAGAGCCGGTATGAGGAAAATGACTCAATAGAATATCAAGCCTGCTGTAGGGAAGGGTGGGAAGAGTGCAGCCTGCCTTGTGGCCTTCACCTCTTCCCTTTTCATCCCTGAACACCCAGGCAGTCTCTCCTCAGCCAAAGGACACCAGTGCTGAACTGGCTGGTCCTCTTGCCCGTGGAGACAGCCACTTTAGAGCTTGCTTGTCATCTTATAGATTCAGGAACCACGAATTAATGTCTCTGTTTAAAAGATGCTCCAGGTGTTTTTTGACATCTGTGTAGACTTCCTGTATCTGGTAGCATTGAAGCCATTATAAACTTATTTAGAAACAGATCTGTGATCTGTGTTTGACATCACCACAGAGAAAGACCTCAGCCATTTGGATAAAAGTCTGGAGGATTTGTGATGTTCTTGAAGTGGTTCTTTTGTTGTTGGTGGTGGTGGTGGGGGCTGTTGTTGTTGTTTTTGTTTTTTGGTTTTGGTTTTTGGTTTTTGGTTTTGGTTTTTGTTTGGAAAGTGCATACTGGGCTAGCATTCTAATGATTTACTATAGTTAAGTGTGTGAGGATTCTCTTGTGCCCATTCTCAGTAAATGGAGAGAGCTACCATGTCTTTAAAACCTGGACCCAGCTCTGAAGGGTTCTGACTCAGCACTCCTGCATGTAAAGCAGGCTTCTTTAGAGAAAAGGCTCAGGCTGGGACTGGAACAGTTGGTAAATGTGACATTGGGTTAGTTGTGATGCCATTGACAGCAGTGAATGCAGTGCTGATGATCTAGCTCAGGCATTCGCAGTTCCTGCCTCCCTGACTCAGTTTACCCAAGCAGCAGCAGTTGCACTTTGATTTTCTGCATGTTCTTTGTGTGCTTTGAGGATTGGGCTTGTTTTCTTCCATCTCCGATCAATTCCTCAATACCCAACAGACTTTTAGATCTACTGTATAGCTCATGTTTAATAAGGAAATGAATATTATATGAAATAAAACATAGCAGCATGGACTGGGGAAAAACTGTTGGGGGGGGATGCACTCTGAGAACTTGAGTTCCAGTCCCAAGAGTTTCATTGATAGATTTTGGGAAATCACTTAATCTTGTTTTGCCTCCGTTTTCATGACAGAATTAAAGGAAATGTTATCAAAAGGCTATGAAGAGTGACTCCTGCCCCACCTGAAATCAGCTATGTACAAGTGATGAGTTTGGCCATTTAAACTCTGTATTTTCTTATAGGCTTTCAAACCTTCTCATGTTTGGGGTAGATTCCTGTGGGAGTGAACCATTCCCCGAAGCCATCTCAGCTAGTGAATGACCCGCAAAATCTCCTGTGTGTCTCTGAAAAGCTGACTCCAGGACTGGGGAGGTAGCTGAGCCAACAAAATGCCTACTGTGCACACACCAGGGCTGAGTTCTGATCCCTAGAACCCACTTAAAAGCCGGGGATGATTTCTATCTTAGCCAGAGAGGCTGTCTGCTGGCCAGACAGTCTAGCCTGTCTCCATGGAAATAAATAACAAGATAGCGTATGTCCCAGGAGGACATGTACGTACCACCAACCCCTGGCCTCCCCATGCGTGTGCACATGGAGGTGTGCACAGAGGCACACAAGCACAGAGGAGTCCACACACATGCAGGATGTTGCCCGTGAAGGGATTTAAGCACCGGAAGGGGAGCTTAGCCATATCAATAATGTTAACCCAACTCAGTTTAGTAAGTATAAAATATCTGTGAGGGCAAAGGTGAAACTTTGAATCAATCAGTTATCTTCCTATAGGGGGAAAAACAGTCCTTGGTTTTCATGAGAAAAAAAAGAGCACTTTCTTCCCCAGTTTTGGTCAGTCCTGCCTGCTGGGTGGCTCTGACGAGAGATGACTCTAGGGAATTAGAATTGAGAAATGGAGAAGAAGAAAAATAAAGGGAGAGGAGAAGGGGTGAGGAGGAGGAGGGAGAGAAAGAAGATGAGGAAGAGAAGGAGGAGGAGGAAGAGGAGGAGAGGAAGGAAGAGAATGAGGAAGAGGGGGAGGGTGATTACAATGGCAATGACAACAGGAGGAGTCTCATATTAAGAATTTTGCTTCCTTTGGAGCTGGAGAGCTGGCTCCGTGATTAAGAGCACTGGCTGCTCTTCCAGGGGTTCCATTCCCAACACCCACATGACACCTCGCAATTGTCTCTAACTCCAGTTCCAGGAGACCTGACACTCTCACACAGACACATATGCAGACAAAACCCCAATGCACATAAAATAAAAATAAGTTTAAAAAATAAAATAAGAAATTGCTTTCCAAATGCAATTGGTTTTTGCTAATATAAAGCAACCCTAGTGCAGAGGCCCTGTTGCCACTGTTTGGGACAGTGGGCACAAAAAGAGCCCTGTCTGGATTGGTAAGCCCTGCTACTTACATCTGAGGCACTTGGTGGGCACATATCCTCCCTCAGAACCTTAGTGATTTTTCATCTTTAAATAAAACCTCCTAGGTTGTTGGAGAGCATTATATGTATGCGCTAGTGCGAGCATGCTGAAGGTGTTTTATAAATGTAAACGTCTCCATACTCTTGAAGCATTATCATCTGCTCAGCAATATAGTCTGTCATTTATTGAAGACAAAAACCAAACCAAACAACCAAAAAAGAAAAAAAAAAAAGAAAAAACAAACAAAAAACCCCTAGATTTCAATATTAATAGAGAAGTCAAGAAAAACCTTGGTGCTGACATGCAAGCATTATTTAGACCCTGGGGATTAGCCACAGGCATGCAGTGGATACCGCCCAACCGGCACATGAGCGTGCTTCCGAGATCCCAGTAAAGATTACTGGTTGATCAGAATTATATACCCTTGGTACCAACTTGGTGTTCCAGACTGTTACATTGTCATACAGCTAGCACAGAATCTCCTCTTTCCTCCATTTCAGCGTATTATCCAATGCAATATTCCAAGAGACAGGAAGGATCCAGGCCCATTCTACTCCCACCGCTGCACAGCTATTTTATGGAGTGTCTTTATTAATAAGTAACTCAGCTTCAATGATTTCTTTGCCCACATATCTGTAAAATATTTGGAGTTCTCTTGAACAGGTCACTAATCTATTTTTAAAATACAGTTGCCTCTTAAGAACCAAATCAAGAGGCTAGAGATGTGGATGGCTTAGTGATTAAAGGCGTTTGCTGTTCTTGCAGAGGAATTGAGTTTATTTCACAGTACCCACAGGGCTGTTCATTTGTAACTTGAGTTCCCGGGAATCTAATGCCCTCTGCTGGTCTCTGTGTGTACTGCATGCACATGATGCACTTAACATGCAAATAAAACACCTGTAAACATGAAACAAAAACAAATGCATCTTTTTAAAAGGAAAATCATCACTTTCCTCGTTTCCTCTTGAGGCGATTCTTCTAAATTTAGGGCAAGGCTCCCACTGTGTACACCAGCTCAGTAGAAGCCTCCATTTCCTTGTATACTTCATGTGTAATGAAATCTTTTTTAAAGACTCTAGACTGTACAGCTAGTCAGGGCACAGTGTGATTTTCTTTTAAAGTTGATATGGCATGTTCAAAAATATACGCACATTTTCACAGAATAAGGTCATCAGAAAGTTGTTTTAATAGACATCATCACCCAGTTTTCTAGCAAAGTGGATAGGGAGGAGCTTAGGTTGAGGAGAAGGCTTGGGAATATATACTACGGCCACAGCTCAAAGTCAAGATAGCTGGTGTAAAGTGAACTCAGCGTAAGCCTGGCCTAGCGGGAGCCTTCAAACCCATCCTACCTTGAGCCCATACTTTTCCTACCTCATACTTACCAAGCCTGTCCAAACCCCACACCCCTGCTTCCATCTTAGCCATCCCTACTTTATTCTGCTGACTCCAGAAATGGAAGTTTAGAATAGAGCTAAACCCAGTTTCCATGTGTCTGGATTTATTTTCTGTCCTTGTACTCGAACACCCAGACCCTGGGTCATTTATAAAGAAAAGAGATGTATCTGCTCATAGTTCTAGGGGCTGGGAGTTCAGGGGAGGGGGCTGTATCTCCTCAGGGTCTGCTGGGGGCATCATCCCTCTCCAAGCAGAAGGGCTAATGGACATGTTAGAAGAAAGAGCCAGGAAAGAAGCCCACATGTTGTACAACGATCCACTCTAGAAAGCACCAATCCACTCCCGAGAACGAATATTGTCTCTTGACAAAAACACCAGTATCCCTTAAAGACATAGCCTTGCAGTGTTGCATTAAAGAATTAAAGCCCAAACATGAATCTTGGTGGGAGCATGCCGTATGAAAACTATAGCACCACGCAAACACAGGGGCGTATCAAATTAAGCAAACGAGACCATGAGAAGGTAGTGTGCTTTTGTTATGCTAGTCTGTGGTACCTAGTTCTCCTTGAATCGTCCTTACATTCGTGTTAATAAATATATCTAAAGAGAAGCTGGAAACTGTCTCATCTCATCTCTTCTTCAGGAGAGCAGACAGAAGTCTGTAGTTCTCAGTGACTCACTCCCAATCAAAGCACTAGACAGTGGGAACCAAAGAACGCAGGCTCAGAGTCTCCTCTGCTGAGCCAACCCCTGACAGTGCTAACATCTGCTTGCTGGATGCAACAGTAACAAAACTTTATACCCGGTATTGTAGTTCTTACGAAAGAAAAACGGAGTTATGCATATATATAAGCAAGAGACCAAAGGGTTAATCAGAAAAGAAATAATTTTCACATAAAGTGATCTGTCTTACCTTTTTTTTTTTATTGTAAGCTCAGAGAGAATTGTAGCAATACAGGTTGAGCAATTTTCTTTTTTTTATGAATCTCGTGCTCAATTTATGAAAGCCATTTTGCAACCCATTTACATGCAGTAAACCTTTGCTTTAAGTTTCTGTCATTTGCCTTGATCATGATTATTTATAGTTCTTTCCGAAAGGCCCTTTGCTGCGTTAGCTCTCGAGTATGGCACCGCCACGAGGCAGTTTTCTATGGTGCCTTTTAAGCCTTGGCTGTCAGCTCAGACGAGACTGGTCTTGTTATTTGCTACAAGGCTCAGGAATGCTGTTCAGTGGGAATGAAGCTAGCCAGAGTCGGGAGTCTTGGACTCAAAGCCAACTGTGCCCTCTCCCTAGATAATCATAGCCTTTTATGTTCCTTTTGTGTTGGTTTGCCCACTTTTAGAAAGGAAACAACATTTTTGTCGCCAGATGCTAAAATAGAGCTTCACCAAAGTCCTTTTTGTACAGCTTATAACATAAACTATAAATGCTAAGTTGTTTTATGAACTAGGTGACCATGATATGAGCTCCTATAAATCACTAAAAAAGGAAAAGGGTGTCTGATCTAAAATACTTGTGTTGTCTACACAGGAGTGGTAATGGCAGTATGACCCTTTACTTTAGACGTGTGGTGGACACTCAGTTAAGTGTTGAATTCTATGGATGAATAAATAAAAAGTTTGCCATCGAGGCTCACAGCACTAGGCATGGTATAGAACACAGGACAAAGATCACCCCGCCCCCCCCCCAAGCCTCACAGGCTTATAATTAAGATGGCCGGCCACATGGGCTCCAATTGATGATGAAGTAGGCAGTGGCTCTGGATGAGAGATGAAGAGGTGGTATGAGGAGGGTCTGGAGCTCTCACCAGGGGCTCTGTAATGCAGAGTGAGTTCATGCACACCCTCCTGGCTTGTTTCTATAAACACTGCACCAGCCATAGTCCTAGCAGAATGGGGTACCCACTCAGAAGTGTTAGATTGGAATTCATGCAAAGAAGGATCATAATGATAGGGGCAGAATTAAGGGGACCAACAGGAGGAGGCAAAATACCCAGAAGTAAGCAATGGGAAATCACATTACTGTCCTGGAGGGTGGGGTAGAGGACAGGAAGGGAGAATGAGAACTGAGGCTGGACCCTGCAGGAATCCTGGTCATGTCTGTGGAGTCTGCAGTCTAACTCTTCAGTCAGCTATCAGGAGTCACCAACAGTGTGTGCGTGTGTGCTTCGGACACTATGATGTGTTTCCTTGAGGACCAACGTGGGAGATAGCATAAGTCCAAGGCTGGGATCTGTCATTCTCTGCCTTGCACGCGGCACAAGCGAAACGGGTGGGAAGTAGCTCTGTGGTTTCCTTGACTCCTTGGCACTTACCACGCACAGCCTTCTCAAGGTACAGAGCAGGAGAGAATGGATTATGCCCTCAACAACAAGAGGCGGGTCATCCGCTTGGTTCTACAGTGGGCGGCCATGTATGGCGATCTCCTCCAAGAAGATGATGTGGCCATGGCCTTCCTGGAGGTATGTGGGGGTCATTCATATCCTTTTGTCCACTGACGCAGGGTGTACAGCCAATTCTATAGAGACTCTGCAACTGCCAGTTCTAGACCTTGTTAGCGTGTTCACTGTCAGGTATGTTTAATAAAAGAAAAACATCAGCCATTGTCCTGCCGCTCCAGTACTCCAGCTCCATGAGTGGTTCCACCATGGTGCGGTATGGTCTGCTCTTTTGCATGTTTGAGAGACTTGTAATCGCATGAGTACCCAGCATTTTGCAGGCTGCTTTTTTTTTTCTACTTCGCTCTGTAAAGATTTTTCCCCATGTCAGTGTGTTCTTTGTAATGAAAGGTTCCGACACTCCATCAGCAGCTATCCACAAAAGCATTTATCTGTGCCCACACTTGTCTGCTTTCTCCTTGCTAGGATAACTGTACAGCAAACACTTTTGTGCATGCGGGTCTGTCTTCAGTTACTCACTTTCTTAGGAGTAAAAGCACAAGGGAGAATGGTGGGTGGGGTTGGCTGCTGAGAGGCAGGGTGATTTAATGAGGACTTGCCAGGGCAGCCAGGGGCCAGTTCTGAATGGACACCATTTTCTTGGTCAGCACTGCTTCCGGCTCAGCTGACTTTCTTCTCTGCAGCATAGGCTTTGGCCTTTGACCCTGGATTAAGTAGTATCTCAATATTCACGGATATATTCCAAGACCCCAGGTAGTACCTGTACTGCTAATATAACCAAGTTCTGTATATTGCTTTTTTTCCTACACATATCTACTCAGAATAGAGTTTGTCAGTTCAGCACACTAGGAAGTGAACTACAATAACTGATATGAAAATACTATAATACACTGTAATAAAATTTATAAATTATATATTTCTGGAATTCTCCATGTAGTGTTTCCAGACTGTAGTTAATTTCAGGCAACTGATCCTCTGGAGCATGACTCTCCCAAGATAAGGGGACAACCATCCTTGTTCCCCTGTCTAGAACTGAGCAAGAACACTCCTCTACAGGCAGAAGACAGTGTGGTTCTGTTTCAAAATGTATAAGACTTTGCTCTAAAATTAATTTTCCAAAAAAAATTATGCTTCCGTTCTACTTGTATCAACTTTGATGAAGCATCAAGAAAGGTGGTCTGCGGTTGGAAGGGAGTCGCTCACGGAGTAAAGAAATATGGCAGCTTGGGACCATGTGCTGAATTGGGCCCTTCCCTGTGACTGTCATGGTTGTCATGGCTCACCATGGAGGCCATTGCTCCTGGGAGACATGGGCACAGGTGCTGACGTCACTGCTAGTGGTCAGCCCAGCTCTGAGAGCATCAGGTGGGACTGTAGCACAAGCCTGCTGCTGAAGGCTCTGTCTGCGTTTATACCGTTAACAATCACGCCGGTGGTAAATAGGAAATAAGTGAAAACCTCTAAAGTAATGTGAGAAATAAATACTAAAATTCCCTGAGAGAAATGAATTTAAAGATGCCTTGGAAGTGCAGATTCTAAATGGCCATTCCAAAACCTGACCCTTTTGTGTTCTTTTACACTAACCACATGGGTCTACTGGTAGTTTATTGTTTTAATTTTGCTGTGGCAAAATGTGAAGAACGTAACACTTACTATTGCAGCCGTTTTTAAACACACAATTCACACAGTCATTTCACCACCACTATCTAGTTCCAGGACCTCCCTCCCACCTCCTTCTTCCCGTGAAACTGTGGTCTAGGGTGCTAGCCGACATGCATGGCCTAGGTGCATAACAACTCTGTTGCTGTCTAGAGAACTGTGAACCTTTCGGTTCTTAAGATGCTGTGACCTTTGCCGGTTACAGGAGTTCTATGTGTCTGTATCAGATGATGCACGGATGATGGCTGCCTTCAAGGAGCAGCTGCCAGAGCTGGAGAAGATTGTCAAGCAAATGTAAGCAGGGCTTTGCTTTAGGGGATGCCTTCCATCACGCGAGTGCCTACCTTATGATTAGAACATCTCCCAATGAAGCCGTTGCCTGCAAAAATGGCTAGCACTGGCCTGTCATTAGCCATCTGGTCTGATCTGTGTCACGGGCCCCAGGCACAGGTAGCAACAAGACCCCATGAACAGAAGGACCTGGATGCCATAGCAGGCTATAGAGAGGGAAGCTGCCCTTTGACAAGCCCAGGTCTAGATGCATGTGTCCCTTAGACAACCCAGCAATAAAATAGCCTCTGGTGTCTGAGTACATCTGAAGACGGTTACCTATATGGGAAATTCATTTGCTGTGGCTATAGCTGTCCATTGCAAATATTCCTGTCCTTGAACTGAATGTGGGGGTTTCCCATTAATGGACTATTAAATTAAGTACTGGAGAGTGAGTATATTATGAGATTGACTTTGAAAGCCAGGAGCCAGAGCATTTAACCTCAGGTCTGCTCCGGATCTGCCTGTGACAAGAGCTAGTGGCTTTGCTACTTCCCTGTGTTTTGGCCTCTTACTGTTAAAATGAGGGAGTCGCCCATGGCTGTCCAGAGAGACTGTGCAATCTCAATGCCTAACGTAGGATTAAAGTGACACATAAATAAAGCAATCCAAAAGAACAGCAGCAACGGCATTCAACAGTGTGCTTTCTCTGCTTCTTGTAGCTCAGAAGACACAAAAGCTCCACAGAAGAAGGTAAGGGCTCTTCAGAGACCAGCACTGTCTGCACCCTGAATTCAAACCCATCAAGATTATCCAGAGACCCTGGATTGCAGTATACCGAATCAATGTCTCCTTTGTGCACACGAAATCTTGTTGCTTCATTCTGGGGCTCTATTTGCTTCTTGGATGCATCTTCTCCAAGTTGCCGTGGTTTGTTAGTCACTCTCCCTCACATACTTGTGCTTGCTATTTTTACAGCACAAGGTGCTTTTGCAACAGTTCAACACAGGTGACGAGAGGGCCCAGAAGCGTCAGCCTATTCGTGGCTCTGATGAGGGTGAGCAATCTCTCCAATCTCTCCTGTGGAATATTTCTGGTTGGGCTAAAATCTGCCCCCTGGAAATCATTGCCTTGAACCTACCAAAGCATTGTTCTTGGGTGTGCTCCTTGGTCCCCTGATAAGTTATGTTCTTGAGGTCTGGTATCCAGACAGAGCTGAGATGCTTGCCCAAACCTCAATGGCACTGCCTCTCCCCGACTGTCAGCATCTCTTAAAAAGATGTGGGATCTCCTAGGGCTTGGTTGGATGCCCAGCAACCAGTCCTCTTCCCACCCCAGAAGAGCAATGAGTCTGCTCAGTCGCTGACCACAGATGCCTTAAGTACTATGCCTGGCTTATGTTATTCTTTGAATGGCCAAGACCACTTTCTCACATTGTCAACTGTCTCTGCAGTTTTGTTCAAGGTCTACTGCATCGACCACACCTATACCACCATTCGTGTGCCGGTAGCTGCCTCCGTGAAGGAAGTCATCAGTGCAGTAGCTGACAAACTCGGCTCAGGGGAAGGCTTGATCATCGTCAAGATGAACTCTGGAGGAGGTAACAGCTTAGATTAGCATTGTAGGCTTTTAAAAAATGGAATAAGCCATCCTGGCCAATAAAAACCATGCAAGGAGTAACTGAATTCATTTACAGTGACCCAGAAGGAGGCTATGTGAGCTCCCAGAGATAACAGAAATACTGTGTAAAGAGGCAGGCTTATGAAATATCTAACACATGGGGCTGGAGAGATGGCTCAGGGGTTAAGAGCATTGGCTGCTCTTCCAGAGGTCCTGAGTTCAAGTCCCAGCAACCACATGGTGGCTCACAACTATCTGTAATGGGATCTGATACCCTCTTCTGGTGACAGTATACTCATATACATACAATAAATAAATACTTAAAAAAGAAAGGGGAGGTTCGAATTTAAAAAAAAGAAAAGAAAGGAAAGGAAAAGGAAAAGGAAAAGGAAAAGGAAAAGGAAAAGGAAAAGGAAAAGGAAAAGGAAAAGGAAAAGGAAAAGGAAAAGGAAAGAAAGAAAAGAAAAGAAAAGAAAAGAAAAGAAAAGAAAAGAAATGTCTAACACCCAGATTCCCACACAAAGGAGTGAGAAGTGATTTATGGGAAGCAGCTGTGTACGCAGTCTCTGGCATCTGAAAGAGCCCCAGGCTCTTTCCCTGAGAAAGGTGCACCTTTAGGGGGCCTGGAGTTTGACAAGGAAAGACTCCAGGTGCCTACATACCTGCAGCTGGGGCAGTTGAGAGCTGGTTCTGTTCAACCGATGACAGTTCCCCACTCCCCAGTAGAGACAGCGGAGTTCAGCTGCTCTAATAATGTTCGGGATACTCCACTCCCCAACCTGGGACTAAAATTCCTTTCCCCTTCCCCGACTCTATTTACCCGAAATGTTACATGTGTATAGCCTGACCACTTGAATGTAGCAGTGACAGAAAAGGATGAACTAGACACACTGTGTGCTCACGAGGAGCTGGGGAGTAAAGGAAACCTACACCCCACAGTGGCTGTGGTTCAGGCAGTGCTCACTCCATGGTGGCAGGCGTGCGGGCAGTGCTCAACCACAGCACAGTGAGAAGGTTCAGGAAGGAGCCGTTATTTGAATTCCCCAGTGATGGCTCCACAGCCCTGAGAGGGGTCCTTTAGGAACGGAGTGAAGCATTTCTGCCTTGTCTGAAGGTGGATGATTCTGCTGATGCAGGCTTTTAAAGTGGATGATGGATTCTTAAGACCTCTCCTTCTGGGCTGGTGAGATGGCTCAGTGGGTAAGAGCACCCGACTGCTCTTCTGAAGGTCCAGAGCTCAAATCCCAGCAACCACATGGTGGCTCACAACCATCCGTAACGAGATCTGGCGCTCTCTTCTGGAGTGTCTGAAGACAGCTACAGTGTACTTACATATAATAAATAAATAAATCTTAAAAAAAAAAAAAAAAGACCTCTCCTTCTATTTTGTGCCAGTTGTTCCAGACCCAGGATGGCCTCTGAGATTCATTTATTGCATCCTTCCCCTAGGCATCCCAATACATTGGACATTCACCTAGGGGAGAGTGTGCCACTGAAGCCGGCCCCTCGATGTCCCATCTAAAGTTTTGATTGTCTCCCAACACATACTTTCTAACCCTCTTCCCTGCTATGCCTTGAGGCCCTTATCCCATTTTACTTACACACCCATACACACTCACACACACATACATACTCACACACACACATACACACTCACACACACATACACACTCACACACATATACATACAAACACACTCACACACATACACACTCACACACACTCTCACACATGCACACACACTCACACACACACACATACACACACACTCATTTCTTATCCCCTTATCCCTTTGTGCTAACTAGGATTTTTAGTTTATGTTTTATCTCTCTTTATCATTTCTTTATGTGTCCCTAGTATCTGGTATGTAGTAAATACTAAACATATTCAATAAACTGATTCGTAAAATATAGAGAGGTGCTTCAAAGTATTTAATGCTATTAGCTTCCATATTGAGCACAAGTTTTTTTTTAAATATTTTGTGACTAAAAATCGTGTGAGATCTCTGAAGTGGCCCCCAAAGTTTCTAATAATGACCTTTCTATCTCCAAAGTGCCAGGCACTATAACCATCAAGAAACCTAGCTTGCTGTCTGACTGACCCTGTGGACTTTATAAATAATTATGGTTGACAGAGTAGATAGGGGCAAATTGATGCTTGGGTGTGCCTGCTCCTGTTGTGTGGTCATTTCTGATGCCATCCCGAGTGCTGTGGCTATACGCTCAAGTGGTGTCTTTTTTATTCAGTGGATCCGTTCGCTCCAGTGTTTTATGCAGTCGCATTGCATGTTCCGGTAATTCACCAAGCTGGCAATTTGTTGGTGTGATTAGGGCAGTGCAGCAAACCTCAGATGGATTTAATAGGCAATCTCACGCTTTTTATGTTCACAGAAAAGGTGGTGCTGAAACCTAACGATGTCTCAGTATTTACGACGCTCACCATTAATGGACGCCTGTTTGCCTGCCCGAGAGAGCAATTCGACTCACTGGTAAGAGTGAATGGCCTCCTCAGAGCACCGTGTGCAATCAGAAAACCTTGTCTGCAGCTTAATTTCACGGCCACACTGAGGCTGGTTGCTAAAAATTCTTGACTGCTATGTGGCTTGTTCTACACTGAGGTCTGTCGGGAAAGCCTCAGGTGCTCGCTGGAGATGATGCTCCAGGCTTTCGACAATCTTCTGTGGAAATTAGCCAAGCCGTACCGCTGCTACGGGGACACAGTTCAGCTTTCAGAGCCTTGGTTGGGATTTCTTTCATTAAAATGTCTCTAAGTTCCGTGTCAGTGTTAAAAATAAGAGTACTCAGATCAGAAGGGAATTAATCACAAGCAAAGGAGACGTCAGCCTTAGGGGACCCCTGAGTGAGGACCCATGGCAGAGCCACCATTGGGTCTAGAAGGGCTCTTCCTTGAACATGTTCTCTGGATTATCATGGGGACACCAGAGGTCAGAACACTTGTTCCCAGCCACTCAGAACTTCTGTGAAGAAGAGACACATTCATTTCTGTTTGTCCTCTAAAAATGAAATGTGGGGTTGATTAGCTACTAGAAGATCTTAGAAGCCATAGGACCAGTTTAGTTTCACGAATCTAGTTTTCTGTCTCTGGACACACACGCTTCCCTTATGAGGAAATAAAAGACAACATGTGTGCGAGAGGTGAACTGCACCAACATCTTAGGAGAGCTGTTTTCTTAGTGAAGTATAGACAGGTCTTGCTAGAACTTTAGGAGGGAGTTAGGTTAAAGCATACAACCAGAGCCCTGTAACAGCCTGGATTCCCACCCAGCACTGCATCTTGATAGGCTGTGTTGTCCCTGATGTGGTTTCTGCTTCAGGGAATGCCATGGGATTTTGTTCATTCTTTTTTTGTTGTTGTTGTTTTAAGATGTGGTATTGTTTTGTAGCTCCTGGGTCTCAGTATTCCTTCCCTCACATCCCTCATGCTGGGATCACAGATGTGTGCCACCAGACCCGGGGGCGGGGGACAGCTCATTTGGCACCATTTTATTTTCATTTAAGAACTTCACAAATGTGGCACAGTGCCTTCGCTTCCCCCAACCAAGCCTAGAGCACCTGACTCGCCCTAGAACCAGCACAGGGAGATCAGCACAGAGTCACAAGCCTTGGTTGTGTTTCTTTGGTTCTTTAATCACCTGCCTTCACTGCTTTCTGGATAAATATCCCTCAACATTTAGGGATTTAAAAATAAATAAATAAAAATAAATAGCCAGGAAACCACATAAAGACCGAAGGAGAAAAGTGACCCTACAAAATTGTCCTCTGACCTCCACTGGTGCCAGAGAGCACTAGCCTCTCCCCTCCCCACACATCATGCGTGCACATATAACGTTTAAAAATTTGCTGTGAGTCCGCACCCCCTCTCCTGGAAAGTAATGCCTTAGACAGCTAGTGTTGCTAGATGTCCCATCGAAGGTGCCGGGTGAAGTGTTTGCCTCTCTTGCCAGCTAGTTCTTGGCTGCTGAGTTGAGCCAGGGGGTGGATAGTTAGGCGCGTGGACTGTCTCCAGCTCCCTGGGGGCAGACACTAACTTCTTAAGCTTCTGTTTATTGCTCACAGTCCTGCGGCCTTCCAAGTTATGGGCTTTTGCTTATCTTCCATTTTAAGGCCTGAATGGTTGGAAGGAATTTGCTTGGCAGTGAAGACTCTGGACGTGAGCCTCTCCACTGGGGGTGCCGTGCACCTCTCTGTGCTCGGAGAGGGCAGGCCTTACCTGAAGCTCCTTCTTGGGCTTGCTAAAACATCCCTCTGACAGCCATCTTTCTAGAAAGAGCTGTCCAGAGGGTGACTACAGGGCAGAATGTTGACCAAGTGTTATCACCACACACTTACCAAGTGTCAGCCAGCCTGACAAGTGCCCAGGAGCGTCTGTCCTTATGACAATGACAGTCAAATTAGGAAGAGAGTAACCCAAGCCTCCCCGAAGAAAATGAGTCTCAGTGTTAAATTGTGTCATCCAAAACTAGCAGAGTGCCCGTGATGATCCCACTGTGGAAGGCCCACAGAAAGCTCTGCATTCCAGAGCTTTGTGCCCTTGAAATTTTGTATTTGAGTAGAAATGTTAGTACAAAGCCAATTAGAGCAAAGCTTCAGTGTACTGTAATTTGGCTCTGCTTTTATCCACTCACTGGTTCCTAAGACTTTTATTTAGTTCCTGCCACATCATTCCACAGTCTGTGGATGTTTCTGGCCATGGGACAGTCTTGAAGACAAACCCTTCATAGTCCATGTTTCTCAAGGAGCCGGTGTGTCATCAGAGGGAACCCACTATGACAAGTTGCACTAGAGAGGCAGGGGTATAGCACAAGCAAAGAGGCATGCTGAGGTGTAGGTCACTTAGCCAGCAGCTACACTGACAATTAGCATCCCCTTTTTATGTGTTACATCTTTGGACTAGAACCTCGATAATGTCATTCTTCCAATGGCCTTCCCTCAGCATTTGTAAAAATCTCATCTCTCAGTGAGGTTGAGGAGGAACCCATAAGACTCCAGAGATGGGAATGTGTCATTTCTCAGGCACCCATGCTGTGCAGATCCTACATAAGCTCTGTAGTACCTGGCCAGCGGGACATCTAAATGGCCCAAGGCAGTGTTTGCTCTGGGGTCCAGGCTGCACATGTAAATCCAGCATTTCAGAGGAAGGCTCTCCGGCTAATGCTCACCCTCCCCTCAAGTGAAGGCTGAGATTTACAGGGACTTCTTGAACCTCTGGAAGGATGTTTGGATGACAACACAACCTCTGCTACCCAAAGGGCTTCCCATCGAAATCTCCACAGGAGTTGTTGTTGGTCCTATCTATGAGACACCATAAAACCTCCAGGAAAGTGCTAGAGGAGCAGGTAGATAGAGATACTTCATCCTCAAGAAGAGAGCAAACTTAGTGAGTGGAGTGGGAAGCAGCTGCAGGAGAGAAGGGAGACCACAGAGGGCTCGGCTGACCTGAGACGTTGTCCTGAGACCAGGTATTTAAGGGCTTCACCAACTGAAGACTTGCCCCGGGCTGGAACCATTCTCAGCTGATTCCATAAGCTAGTTGCCCACCAGCACCAGTTCTGTTTGGAATTTTTGCTTTCTGCCCTGCTCTCTGTGCTCTACAGAGTGGATCCCTATCCAGCTCTTAACCTAGTATTGCCCTAACCAACTTTCCTGTGCATTTGTAGTCGTCCAACCCCTCTGGAAAACGACCTAATTGGACAGAGGGGACGTTCCTGTGCTGAGGACTGGATTTACACACTGCTCTTAAATTGTTCCCATTTAATCCTCTTAACAAGCCTCAATATTAGTTGCCAACTTGGGTAGTATAACTCTGATTTACTGGAACTGCAGACAGTCAAAAGATTAAGGGATCATACCAAGTATGTGTTGCTACAGTGGGGTTTATGCTCAGTCTGCTGTCTTCTGAAGCTGGCACTAATGTGATCTTCTAGTTTGTCCTGTGACAAACCGTCTCCTAATCTGGTACTCGTTCGCTCTTTAAAAGCTCCCTCATTTTCACCCTTGCTATCCATCATAAGCATGAGCCACCCTGAGAAAAGCCTTTCTTACCCTCCTGCTCACTGCTTCTCTTCATCCTCCAACACACCCTGACTCCCAGCAGGCTCCCTGTTTCAAAAGGTCCATTTAGGTGCCTCCACCTGCTTGTCTATGTACCTAGTAGTCTGGTCTGTTGATATTTTGTCTCCAGATGTGCAAATGGAACCCAGCAAGTAACTGTATCCACGAGTAGCACCTCACCTGTTGATGGAAGTAGACTTTGTTACACTGTAAACTTGAGAGCTCAGTCACAGATGAACTTTCCAATGCAGGAGCCACCTAAACCTTGAGCATGTAATTCCTTGGGTGTCTAGAACACTGGGGACATCCCTTGAATACAGTGCTGATGAAGATACTGCTGAAATCCATATAATAGTAATAGTTCTAACATGAGCCCCTTTTCTTATTAATGCTAGGATTGGGGCAACAAGCCTTGTACCTGCAAGGAAAGTGCTTAGCCAGAGTGACATCCCTAGCCATGTGATATGAGTATTGAATATCCAAGTACTGTTAGCATCACAGTGGCAGATATTCTTTCTATGTCTCACATGTATGCATATATATATCCATTCCTACATATCTATTCCTAGTCTTACAGATAAGTATTTAGGTATTATACACTCCATCTGTCTCTTGTCTGACAAAGTAAGAACACTGTTTAACATTTCTTAGAACACAGAAGGAGATGAGTGAGCCAAAAGAAAACTTCCGACAAGAGTCTTGGTCTAAGTAGCAGAGTCTGGTCTTGCCCCAAACTTGTAAGTAACATTCTCAACCTAATGGCTCTCAGGCCAGGCTGAGGACTTGGAAATCTTGTGTAGACTCAGCTCACACTGCTCTCTACTAGTTCACTACTTTAGGTGAAGGCGTGGCTGTGGCAACTTGACCTCAGTTACCACCAGGAGTTAAGTAGTAGTGTGGGTAGAAATTCAGACTCCTGTGCTAGTATTTGGCTTTATCATACTTTCTATGGAAACATGAGGGTAAGGTCTCCAAGAGCATTTTCCATCTTTACCGTGGAAAAGGAAGAGTTTCCAGGTACCCACCCGCCAATCCCCAGGCACAGGAGATCTCTGCACAGCCTTTGCCCAGCCTTATTTGCAATGGCCCACAGTTGAGATGGCGGTGGTGGCGATGCTGGTGACCACACTGTTGGTAATTGGTGATGGTTGATGATGCTAACAACAAAGATGGCCTCCAGGCAAGTACAACAAGCAGCAAAGACACTTTTCACCTCAAAACCGACATTTCAAAACATGCCCGAAACTATACCCCAAATCCTTTCCAACACCAAAAACTCCTGAAAGCGTTGGGCACTAAGTACTGGTCCCTTTGTGGTTCTGATCCAGTTTTTCACAATCATTCCCAGACTCCCTTGCCAGAACAGGAAGGCCCGACCACTGGGACAGTGGGAACATTTGAGCTGATGAGCTCGAAAGACCTGGCATACCAGATGACAACCTACGATTGGGAACTTTTCAACTGTGTGCATGAGGTAAGGCGCCTAGCAAGGAGCGTCCATGGGCTTCATAGGATTCTGAGTGAAGCCTGCTGGCCTGATGCCACTCATGTTTCCATGTGCTACCATATGGAAACCACATGATGGTTTTTGTGCATGCTGAGCTTATAAAACCCGTAAGTATTAAAGAAAAAAATCTCTGTGATGCTATGCTATGTCTTCCAGAGTCTATTAAGCCAATAACACCTAGTTTATATTTATATATTCCACAAGCTTCACGAAAGCCCTTCAAATCTATATGACAAGGTACATCCGGGTTAGCGATTGAATTCACATCTGCTGCTTGATAGAACACTTTCCTGACAAACGGAGGAGCCAGGCTGGCGTTTTGATTTAAAAGCCAACAAATAAGTAAAATTGTTTTCCTTTCTGTTCTAGCTGGAGCTAATCTACCACACATTTGGAAGGCATAATTTTAAAAAGACCACGGCAAACTTGGATTTGTTCCTGAGGAGGTTTAATGAAATTCAGTTTTGGGTTGTCACCGAGGTCTGCCTTTGTTCCCAGCTCAGCAAACGTGTTCAGCTTTTGAAAAAATTTATCAAGATAGCGGCTCAGTAAGTGTCTTTAACTTTGGAGGAAGAATAAAAATGTCCCTGCACTCTGTTCTCATGGAAAACACCTTACAAAGAGAAACGGGCGTAAGAGCAACCAGCAGTTGAATTCTTGAAAGAGAAGAATGTCCTCTAGCTTTTTAAATAGTTAGCATCAATATATAAATTAACATCTTGTAGTACTGATGCTGGAGTCAAAGGGGGGTGTGTTTTGCTCTGAACTCTTCAGATTTCCCCCCCACCCCCCTTTGAAGAATGCTATTGAAGTCAACAAAAGTTCCTTTAGAAACTTTGGTTGCAAGGCTCTGGAAGCCGATGTGGCACATAACACGTTCTCACCAGTAGAGGGCAGTAGAACATGCTGGAACAACAGCTCACAGCTCAGGCAGAATAAAATCAGTAAAAAAAAACGCATACAGGCCAGCTAACCTGGCACTAGGAAATCATCTCCATGCACATCAGAGAAAGCAAACATCTTATAAATATTCTATTTAAAAGCACTTCTTGGGAAACAATTTATTTACTGCAGGGGCCAGTTAGGTTTCTCCCTGACATGAATTTAATCTTCTCCTGCTAGTTAGATATGCTTGACAACCTCCTGTTTACTTCCATGTTTTTGGTATCACCACAGTGCTAAAAATAAAAAAGCTAAATGTGGCTTGTGCTGCGAGACTCCTTCCCTTTCTAAATGCAGAGCCCGAGCTCGGGGAGGTTAGGAGAACGAGCGACCCCAGTCAGGCGTTTTCTTGAGACAAACAGTTCAGATCCCACACACTCTCTTGATTTCCAGAGCTAAACAAAGAAGGGAAAGCGGCTTGGTGTTTTATAGAAGCCAGCTTGCCAAATGCCTTGAGTTGTTTTGCCAGATTTCGAGGAGACAATAGAATACCAGCTCCTTTGAATCCACGAGCTGCTTGCCTTGCCTTTGGGAAAGCTGGCTGTTTGAAGAAAGGTTTAGTGCGGCCACTTTCCCTAGCGGCGCGGTCAGACGGCCTCTGTGCAGTGAGCAGATAGATGCCTTCATGTGTTTGGAATGAGTGGCTTATGGAAACTATGACAGGGTGAGCTTTCCCATCACAGAGAGCTTGTTCTCCCTTCACCTTAGCCTGCTGGTGCCAAGTGCAGCAGGAAGGAAGAGAGGACCTGCCTGTCAGTTTACAACAGAACAGGCAACACAGAAAAGGCTCTCAAAACACCCAGGAGTTTGTTTGGTTTGTTTGTTTGTTTGTTTCTGCCTTTGTAATGTATCCCCTATCTTCCTGACTCTTTCTGTATTATATAGGTAGACTTGGCCTTTCCTGCAAATCAGCTGCTGACTATTTAGCCATATTCAGCCCTGTGCTGAGGCTGCTGTCCCACAATGAACCTGTTCACTCAACCCAGTTATTAGACTCTAGACTTTCCTAACCCTGAGTCTACAAGAATAGACAGAAGCCTGTAGACCAGTGGTTTTCAGCCTTTGGGTCTCGATCCGTTTGGGGGTCACATATCAGGAATCTTGCGTATCAGATATTTACATTACAATTTATACAATGATTGTTGTGAAGTAGCAACAGAATAATGTTATGGTCGGAGGTCCCCACAATGTGAGGAACTGTATTAAAGGGTCACAGCATTAGGAAGGTTGAGAGCCACTGAGGTAGACAATAGCATCTGTTTTGCTTGCTGTCTTTAGAAAAGCTGCAGCATTTTCTTTTAAGTTCTTGGCCCAGCCTGGAGCTTAGCAAAATTAAAGAGGCAGAGCTGGAGTAGGTGCTTTAGTCCTGTATTCATAGGAGAAAAAAACTGAGACAGAAAGTCATCTCCTGGCTTGCCTTGAATGATAAGCAAAGCTGGAAATGGAGCAGGTCTGCAGCTCTGGATTTATTATCTCCAAGTCACCCACACAAGGCAAAGGCCAGTTATGCACGTGGAGATGCTGGCCCTTGTTCTGGGAGCCACTACCCTAGCATTGTGACATCCTTGCTTGCTTTCTCGTGTGTGAGCCGATCCACCATAACTCCTCTAAAGTACATTTCCCCACAGCCATGACATATAAAAAACGGCTCGTGGCTACTTTTTGAGTTGAATATGAGCAGCCAAAGCAACCATTCAATGAGCCTTCTGCAAGAATGTTTTGTTCAAACATTATTTATTTACTTTTATTTTGTAGAACATGATTTTAATATTTTCAAACAATAATGATTTTAAGATATATTTCGTTGTTAGGTCTCCCTTTTCATTTCTGAATTTATTAATTTGGATACTGTCTCTGTGCCCTCTGGTTAGGCTGGCTAAGGACTTATCTATCTTGTTGCTATTCTCAAAGAACCAGCTCCTGGTTTTGTTGATTCTTTGTATAGTTCTTTTTGTTTCTATTTGGTTGATTTCAGCCCTGAGTTTGATTATTTCCTGCCGTCTTCTCCTCTTGGGTGTGTTTGCTTCTTTTTGCACTAGAGCTTTCAGGTGTGCTGTGATGCTGCTAGTGTAAGCTCTCTCCAGTTTCTTTTTGGAGGCACTCAGAGCTATGAGTTTTCCTCTTAGCACTGCTTTCATTGTGTCCCATAAATTTGGGTATGATGTGCCTTCATTTTCATTAAATTCTAAAAAGCCTTTAATTTTTTTCTTTTTTCTTCCTTGACCAAGTTATCATTGAGTAGAGCACTGTTCAGCTTCCATGTGTATGTGGGCTTTCTGTTGTTTTTGTTGATTGTCTTAGTTAGGGTTTTACTGCTGTGAACAGACACCATGACCAAGGCAAGTCTTATAAAAAAACAACATTTACTTGAGGCTGGCTTACAGGTCAGAGGTTCAGTCCATTATCATCAAGGTGAGAGCATGGCAGTATCCAGGCAGGCATGGCACAGGCAGAGCTGAGAGTTCTGTGTCTTCATCCAAAGGCTGCTAGTGGAAGACTGACTTCCAGGCAACTGGGGTGAGTGTTTTAAGCCCACGCCCACAGTGACACACCTATTCCAACCAGGTCACACCTATTCCATCAAGGCCACACCTCCAGATGGTGCCACTCCCTTGTCCAAGAGTGTACAAACCATCACATTGATATTTAAGACCAGTCTTAGTCCGTGGTGATCTGTTAGGGAACATGGGATTATTTGAATTTTCTTGTATTTATTGAGGCCTGTTTTGTGACCAATTATATGGTCAGTTTTGGAGAAGGTACTGTGAGGTGCTGAGAAGAAGGTATATTCTTTGCTTTACAATGAAATTTCTATAAATATCTGTTAGATCCATTTAGTTCATAACTCCTATTAGTTTCACTGTGTCTTTATTTAGTTTGTTTCCATGGTCTATCCATTGTTGAGAGTGGGTTGCTGAAGTCTCCCACTATTATTGTATGGGATGCAATATGTGCTTTGGACTTTAGTAACGTCTCTTTTATGAATGTGGGTGCCCTTGCATTTGGAGCATAGATCAAACATTATTTGTTTATGATAGCAGTCAACTTATATAGCCGTATTGCTGAGTGGTGAAAAGTTTTCTGCTTATTAGGAGTAAACGCTTTTTCTTTTTAGGGGTCTGGAATGAAGAACTTAGGGGGTGTGGGTGTGGTCGTTTGCCATCAGGTGTATCAAATACTTGGGATAACATTGGCATTTTAATAAGAATTTAGGTTTAATCCAAGTGCTTCATTCTCAAATATAGATTTGTAAATACTCATAATGATATAAACACAGACTCAAAATTATCAACCTTACCAATATCAGTAAAACTAAAAATACAGTTATTTTGTTATGGATGTGACATCTCCCACCTTCAAACTTGGGAGAACAAATGCTCAGCCCACAGGACCAGGCCTTGTAAGCTGATACTTTTTCAACAATTTAGTGTCACTAGCATAGAGGAACCAGGGTAGCCACAGCATTGTGACATCCTTAACCCGTCCTACCTGCCAGGTCAGAGTACCTACCTCCAAGTATCAAGTTCTACAATCATTTTGCCTGCCCTTTTCTAATCCCATGGGATGTGTCTCCCCAACCCTTTCCAGGTTCACTACAGCGTTTAGCAAATTTAGGATTATAATAACAACCCTTAGGGGAGGTGAATTTAAACTACTTCTCAAAACCAAACCCTCAACGGCCAAAACTATCAACTTTCTAAAACTAGTGTGGGTTGTCGAGCCGCAGAGCATGGTTACCCAAGCAGAACTTCAGCAGTGCCTTAAATCTGTCATTGCCAGCTCATATAAACGAGTCCTGATAAATATTAATGACTATCAGAAAATAGAACTCTATTTAAAAAAAAAATCTTGCTCAAAAGTGGCATGCTACTTAACCACGTGCCTCTTGTGTTTCAGCTGCAAGGAGTACAAAAATCTAAATTCCTTTTTCGCCATCGTCATGGGACTCAGCAATGTGGCCGTGAGCCGCTTGGCACTAACGTGGGAGGTAAGAAAGCCGCTACTGGCGTCCAGCTGGGACTTTTGCCTTAGGAATAAAAACACAGGCTCACCAGTGAGCTTTTTTATAGAAACAGCACTCACACTGGTATAACAATGTGAAAGGTGGGGACCCTTAGAGGGGGGCGACCTGTCTCCTTTTTCTAGTTACCTCAGAGTGAGAGTTTAAAAACACATTGTCCAGGTAGAGGAAGTGTGCGTGGGAGTGTGTGTGTGTGTGGGGGAACCTCAGCTTTTCCATTGCTACAATATAAATAATCCTAAATCCAGGTCTGCCCTATTGCTCAGTTGGCTGCAAAGGTCACTTTGCTCACTGGTTCAGTTGTCTCTGAAACCGTCTGCTTATTGCTTTTATCCTGAGCCTTACCTCTAAGTGAAAGAGGGTAGAGGGTCCATTTTATCCAAGTAGTCATTTTGCTTCTGGGAGAAACAGTCCAGAAGAGGCCCGCTGTTGGGAGCCAAGGAGTATGTCCCATAACCACCTGGCGAGTCCTCCCTCTCAGAGAGGAGCAACAGTTGGCATGGACTGTCTTTGAAGCTAAAGTGAAACAGGTGTGTTGTGAATGTCTGAAACAAACAGGATGAGTGATTCATGGTCGGTTCAAAGACACCTCTGAGTGTCATTCGCTTAGAACTTGGAATGTGCTTAACCCCTTATATGTGGCATGGTTGAAGAAACAGTAAACTCTAACAGAGCATACTCACAAAAATAGACTCTTGACAAATGCAAACAAGCATGTGTAAGAGGGACTGCAGAAAAAAAAAACGACGGCAAAGACTATCTGAGACCTACTGTGTCGTGGTGCTTGACAGCAGCTTTCTGAGTCCACATTCCCCATGAAGTTATTTCCCTGCCCATTTTCCCTCCTGAAACAATTTTCTTCCCTTGACTCTCCTAAATATCTCCACTGTTTATAGGGCAGGTCCTTGCAAGTCCTCCTGTCTTGAGTTTCTCTTAAAATTCCCAGCAGATGCAGCACACAGCAGTTCATCCCCTGAATATAGGCATGAGGGAATTAGAGAGGCCTGTGAGCCACGCAGCTGGATCGGCTTCCAGGCAGGGAGAGAACAGCGTTGGTGTGCCAATAATAAACAGCGAGACCATTGTGTAGTGCCCTCGTCTCACTGCCCAAGCTACCTGGAGTCTCGAGAGATCTAGGATTCCCCTCTGAGAGTCTGCACATCCCAGTTTGGAATCCCAGTGGGGGATCTCTGGCTTCTGAGCCCCCACACAGAGTCCAAATCAGTTGGTCAGGGAGGGAAAAAAAGTTCTAAAGATGTTTGAGGGCCCATGGAGGCCAACTGTAGGCTCCACACAACAGCGGCCGGGAAGAGAGACGGAATACTCTGGGCCCTCCGTGCTGCCTCAGAGGCCCCTAGGTGCAGCCAGCTAAACGACCAGTTTATTGTCATCGAAGAAGACAGCTCATTGGCCAGTCCCTTACAGGTATAAGAGGACCACAAGTCTACGAACAAGTCTATTTCTGACACCGTGTGTCTCTGACAGAAAAGATTCGCCTTTTATAATGTATAAGCCATTTCTTTTCTACGGCGGAGTGTGATCGTGGAATTCTGTACGCTGAGCTGGCACTCACGAGCTCCTTTGTTTTGGGTCATTTCTCTGTGTTTGACGGAAGCTTTCCAAGGGCATCTCACACAGCTTCAGTGAGCGCCAGAGTAGCCACGTGAACAGGGGAAGGAATGGTGCAAGGTCTCAGAGGACGGAAGAACGGTAGAACGAGTGTCAGTCAGTGGGCAAAAGGCAAGATACAGGATACAGTAAGAAGAGGGGCTTGAAGCGGGGAGCAACCCCCACCTGAGATGAAATGCTAAGACTGCTGGCCTTGGCTCTATGGACAGTTGAGAAGACAAATCCCTGTGGTGGAGGACTGCCTGTGCACTATAGGGTACCGAACTAACGTCTCTGGCCACGCCCACTGTATTCAGAAGCATTTCCTGTTGCTCCCGCCCCCATCCTCATCTCCCTCCCCCGCAGCTGTGACAACAAAAGTGGCTGCTGGTGTTGCTAGCCTTCCCCTGGATTGGCTATGGCCACTACCAAGACACTGGTGGCGCACCCCTTTAATCCCAGCACCTGGGAGGCAGAGGCAGGCAGATTTCTGAGGCCAGCCTGGTCTACAGAGTGAGTTCCAGGACAGCCAGAGGAAATGCATTTCCCTTAGAAACAGTAGCACACACTCCATATCTAGATATAGACTCTGACAGATGCGTGTGTCATTTCCATTTTATTAACAGAAACTGCCGAGCAAGTTTAAGAAGTTCTATGCGGAGTTTGAGAGCTTAATGGTAAGTGACAGTAGCTTCTTTGACCCTGCTCACTGTCCACATTAATCCAATTTCTGATTAGCTCAAGTTCTCATTGCAGAAATTTTATCCGTCCTTGTATGACTTTAAGAAGTTTATGGTCCCTTTTAGTGCTGCTAAAACAAGCATGTCTGACTAATGAATGGCACCCTCAGGAACTAACTTAAAAAGGACTTATGTCCCACATAAGGTCAATTTGTGTAAGTTAGCAAAGCAGTGTGATGGGGTCCCTACCTAACACTGCTCAGGTGGCTGTGGGTTGGAGCTATGTTTCTTGGCTTGCCAAAATTATGTCTCCCCGTTGTCTGGGAGGTGTTACCAGACAGGAAAGTGGTGACTGGGTCTTGCTGCGGGGCAAGGAATGGTTCAGGGGGCAAGTTAGGACTGGCTATGCCAGAGCATTGGGTAGGGAGTCGACCTTTGGGAAGGAGGTGGGGCATCGTGGAGTCGGGGATCTGTTGAGGTTTGTTTTACACAGTTTGTTTTGTTGTATTCAGAGGGATGCCTCCCCTTGGCTCCTGTGGGTGCCTTCAAACCAGAACAGAAATAAACAGCACAGTATTGTCTCACCCGCATGTGAAGTTGTTTTTAAAACAAACCAAACCTGTTTAAATATCTGCCTTTCTCCCTGAGCATCTCATCCCCAAAGACACAGCTGTGGGATGCTTTGTGTGCTGCGGAGGTTAAAAACGGGGTGTGGCATGTATCACTCCTCACTCAACACTTTTGTTTTCTCCCCAGGATCCTTCCAGAAACCACAGGGCATACAGGCTGACAGCAGCCAAGCTGGAGCCCCCTCTCATCCCTTTCATGCCCTTGCTTATTAAAGGTAATCTAAAGACACACCCAGGCCAGGCGGGAGGGGCACACACCAGAAGGCCCTCTGTCTTTCCGCCTCCCTTGGCTCCTGCTCTTGGGCCCCAGTCTCTTAAAGGGGTGGGAAGGTGGGAACACTGCGATATGAAAAGCCCATGATTTTGACGCTTTTGGAGTGAAAAGGGTTTACGGGTAGAGATTTTACTAACCTCAGGTAAAGTGATTTGGAAAGTTAAACACCTAACATAAAAGAAACTATTATCAGCTTTTCCAACTACAGTGTTATGCAAATCTACCTGCATATGCTAATGGTGCTATTGTACTTTCTCAGTGTGACATATTTCCGTTAGTGACTAGAATGTGGCTTTTATTTCTTTACAGATATGACATTTACTCATGAGGGGAACAAGACGTTCATTGACAATCTAGTAAACTTTGAAAAAATGGTACGTGCAGTATTATAACCTTAGCTACAATGTTTTTTTTTTTCTAAAATGAAATTTGCATTTGTACTAATAAGGCAAATAACTTCTGTGTATGCTGCCATGTTACAAAGGTAGCTACACAGAATGGAGTTTTGAAACATTTGGTTCAAATTGGCTCCGTCTTTTGCTGTCAGCTCTCTTTTGTGGAGCTGAATGGTATTTGTGCTGGGGCTCACAGCAGCAGTTGGCTTTTATGCCGTGTGTTTCTGTCCCTCCGCTGCCTGTTGTTAAAACGCACAAACGCTCAAGAGTGACTTCTGTGTTTCTCGTTGTTTTGTAAGGTTTGTGCAGCTAGCTAGACTGCCCCAGGATGCCTTTGAAATGTTTATCTGCCAGGGCCGACTTGAGTGCATGTAGGTAAAGAGGCAACACTACCGCCGATCTTTATTGTAGGGTATTAATCTGAATGTATTACTTAGTCTCATAAAGTTCACTCAAGTTCAGAGAGGGGACTTGGAGACTTGGAGATCACCATAACGACAACAATAACAATAACAACAATGAAATGCTGGGAACAAATGGGAAGCTGGCACTTTCATATTCCATATTTTCCAGCCCCTTCTCCTCTATCTACCCCACCCCCACCCAGAGAAGAGGGAGTCTGGCAAAGGTACTTCGAAATTTGTTTTCTTATCTCCTGTGAAGCAATAAAGCAGGCCCTGCCAAAGCCTTTCTTTAGCTACACAGTCCATGTCAATGGAATGCCACAGTTTCTCCAAATCCCTGGGCTGTGTGCATCCTGGAGACGGGGAATGGTAGAGCTTCACTTCCCAGGACGTATACATTTGCCCAAGATTAGGTTTTACAATGCAAGCGTGTTTCTGGCTTTGGAACTTAAGAGATCTTTAGGGTCAATACCCAGTTCCCTTTGTTCCTCATCTTCTGTGTGAGTCTGTTTCCTCAACAAAAAATTGGGGCTCATGCCTGCTTTATCCGTCTCTAGGCAGATGGATGGTCCTGGTGCATGAGTCTTCTTGTAAGTCAGAAAGTACTAGAGAGTTCTTATCAGAGACCTGAAATTCTCATTGTTGCTTGGAATCAAGCTAGTGTATACATCTGCAGAATTATTTGAAACACCCTACTGTGCATTGGCTCAGGCTGAGCCTCATTCACTATGAGTTTACAATAAGGTGCACAGCGTTGGCTGGTAGGTCCTACTGTTTTAGACTGAGGAAACAGATATAAACACACACTCCTCAAAGACACTGCACCCATGGGTAAATGGTTTCTCAGTGGTTTCTCCCCCATATACCAAAGGTAGGACATGAACATCTCTGCTATGGTGTCAGTTTGGTGATTTTTTTTTTTTAATGAAAAGAAAGAATTCTTTGCTTACTTGTATAGCATAGAGAATTAAACATTCCCAAGCATTTTCAAGGAAGGAAGGAATTCTAAATCACGTATGCAGAACATACTAAGACCTAGAGGCAGCCAAGCCAACCACTGAGCTATAAAATACTCAGACACAGAGATGGGGAACTTAGGATTCCTAGAGTAATAAGATGACTTTATGACCTGAGATGGCTGATATGAACTGTGTGGCCCAGAGCAAGCAAGAAAGGCAGTGCTCGCTGTGCCGGTCATCGGATGGGGAAGCTGAGGATTATCTCTGAGTTTCTAGAGCCATTTTCTCTCCACAGCCTGCAGAGGAAGTCAAGATGACCAGGAGGAGGCTCCTCATGTCTGTACCCCAGGATCACAGTAGTGAACTCCTTCCTGTTAGGCAGTCAGGGAAGAGGTCCTTACTGTTCTGCTTTCTGGGTGGCCATGTTTGTTTCATAGCCACCGAATGGTTTAAGCTAGCATTGTAGCTATGACACACAAGCCCAAGTCAATGACAGGTTGAACATCATGATAATTGTTTAGAAACACAGAAAGTTTATTTCTTTTCACTTCAAAGTCTCAAGTGAATATTGTAGCTCCACTCTGAGGAACAGCAAAGGTCCCTGGCTTCGGCTCTCTTCCGATTTCATGCGGTCCATGATGGCCCACCGTCACATCTGCATCCTAGCCCTCATTTGGGGGATCAGTGCGTCTCACTAAAAATCAAGGGTTCTGTTGCTATGCAAGAGAGGGAGAGGAAGATTTTGGGAAAGCACTCTTTGCCCTCTGTGCCAGCAGCTTTCTAAGCTTTATTTTATTTGATAAATCATATTACCAGACAGAGTCATTTCAGAAATGCCCTTCCACAAGTTAGGTGTTAGTAGAAAACTAAGTATAAGTTCAAATCAAAATAGATTTGATTGGCTTTCTAAACCTGACCTATCAACATGACATTATCAGTCAACATTGATCAATCAGTGTTGGCTACCTTTCCAGCATTTTTCTCCCACCAGCTGGCCCATCCTTCTTCTGGGCACCACTACTGTCACCCTCATCTACAGTTAGCCCTAAGTGCCTTGGAGAAAGACATGTTGTATGCTCTAGGTTCTTGTCAGGCATCCGTCAACAAAGACCAGGTGCAAGCAGAGTCGGCAGTCTGTGTGTGTGTGGACCTGCTGGGCTGTGTCCCCAGTGGGAGCCCCTGGCAGGGGCAGAAGTCACCAAGGGCAACCAGGGCCACCAACACCTCTCTGTGGTGCTGGCCTCCACAGGCACAGCAGGCCAGCGTGCCAACGCTGTTTGTTTGTTTGTGTTTTCAGCGTCTTCACCCTTGAGGTATGAAATGAGGATTAGAGAATTTACTGCTTATTGGTTTTCAGGATTTTTGAGTATGAACAAAGGAGAACTCACATTCTTATCCTTATGCAAAAAAAATTATTTTCAGGCATTCTTTCTTTTGGGGGAAGCATAAAGGGGTATTCAAAAAAATGTTTGAATAAAGCCCTTTATAGCTTTCTATGGCATGTATGAATATTTATAACACTCAGAAGGTAGACTCGCAATGGATTAGAGGATAACACACTGGCCGCCTGCCACTATCCCAGCTGCAGAAAGCATGCTGATAGGTACAGCACTGCTGTACCATGGGGCTGATTCTATTTCAGACGTACCCATATTTAGGTATATTTACTTAAGAATAAGATTTTGAACTACTCATTTTTTTTTCTGGAATGAGAGCCATGGAGGAAACTTCTAGACTTCTGGAAACATGAGTGGAGCTTATTAAAGAAGAGAAATGTTCTGAGTCCTTTCGGTTTGGCATTTCTAGGCATGCCCTTATAACTTGCAACAATGCGGCTTCTAACACCAGTAATATCCTAAAAGGGGATCATTGGTTTTGTTACTTGGAGCTATGGAAAAAGAATCTTTAGGTAAAAATCTAAGTGTTCAAATCTTCCTGGTCCCTAAGACCTTTTCAATCCAAAGCAAATCTATAGGAATGCCTTGGGAATTTACACTTTATATAGACTGCACAGACCAAGACAAATGCACATTTTCCTAAAATGCACGCTAGAACAGAGCGACAGAACGGATGAGAATGCCCAGGCAAAGGATGTCACTGTATGCTGCTGTAAAGGTAAGCTACAGACACATGAAATATTAAATGTTAACAAAAAACAACAGAAGATATTAAAATGAAGGCCATGAGAGTAATAAAGACATGCACCGATGAAGCTGATGGTGGGAAGTTCCTGCAGCCATGTCAGCAGCAGACAAAACCATTGATTTTATGTAAGATCCAGCCGTGCTGCCCCAGGGACCCGTCAGGCTTTGTCTCAGACTGCAGCTCTGTAGATAGCCCAAGCTGGCAAAGCCATCCTCTTTCTTGCCATTGCAGCCTTGGGCCCTTTGCCTGAGTGTTATTTCCCTGTTTCCCCGTGCCTGGCTCCTTTCCCTGGTTCAGTTTGTGCTTGTGCATCTTCTCTGTGTGAGTGCTCAGTCACGTGAACATTCTGCCTCGTGGTCCAGCCTGAAGAGCAGCTCTTACGGTCTGAGATGGTCATCTTTGCTTTTCCTCATCTGTCCACCTCACTAGAAGGCGAGGGCCGTAGACCAGGAAGGGATCTTCTCTGTGTTGGCCACTGATATCTCACAAACATCATCCATAAATGTGTCTGGTATATTCCAAGTATGCAAGAAATAGTATGCATATATTCCAGGTATGCATTAAATATAAGGATAGTCCAGTGATATTCCAGTGCTAGACTTGATGAAGAAGGGCATTTGAAAAGGATTTTGTAATACCCAGAAGCATTTCTATTTGTTAGAAATTGAATTAATGAGGGTGTCCTACAGCATTTTGCAAAACCGAGATTCATCCTGGGATGATGTTTTAACTTAGCTTTCTGTTCCTGAATGGGCATTCCTCTTTCCTTTTCTTCCCTGCATGGTACTCTGCCCTTCAGTGTCCTTCCATTTGCCTTCAGTGTATGCAGAGAAGCATACTGCACTCCATGTGTGTCTGAACTGTGATGCCCCATGGCTTTCCTATGTACAATAGACTGTGGATGTTGTGGATGGTAGATGAGTGTTGGTTTGTCACAAATTCTTTGGATATAAAGATCCACCACTGGAAACAATGCTCAGGCTTCTTCAGGAATTATTACAGTGAAGTCTGGCTGAGTTCCAGGAAGTTGGGCCTTACTGCACACATCCAGTGGTTGCTACCATGGCATAATCTTTGAAGTAGAAAGACTATTTCGTCACCTACTTATGGAGAAAGAAAAAGTTTCTTGTCTTGAAGATATAGCAGTCTGAATAAAATTATTACCATTGTAAAAGTTTATACATGCTAGGCATGGATACAGAGCCTGCACTGGATAGACATAGAGACAGAGAGAGATTCAAAGCAGTAGAAACAGAAATGGCAGAAGAGACAAGAGAGCTATAGCAAGATCTTACTCGAAAATCAAAATCAGAAGAATAAGAAGGCTCAAGATCTTAGAGGTCAGCAGAAGGAGAAGCAAAAACAGCTCTAACAGGCACTTGTCAGGAGAGACCTAATTCCCAGGAGCTGCTCCTCCTCACCAGGGAGCTCTTAGCTGAGGAGCCAAAAGACCTAAGCCCAGGGAAGCTGACTGGTGTTGTCGGAGCCTACAGTATCAGGTGAGCTTGCCTGGAGGCCTGCTAGTCTGAACTTTGAACACTAGACACGTAAGCCTGTACCTCCTCAGCATCAGGTCGGGAGCCCGTGCAAGGACCAGAGCGAGTGGGAGCAAACTGGGAAAGCTGGAGAGCATGGAGGCCCCGCAGGTAGCGCCAGGGGCGCATGGGTGTGGACATGTGAGTGGTTGGGTAAACCTGCTCCTGAAAGGCTAGCCCACAGGCTGGTGACCGCATAAGGCCGAGGCCTTGAACAAGGCACCTCACACCTTACTGGGTCCAAAGATAAATATCTGCCTCAGAGCTTAAGGAATGTTTGTGTCAGGTTTGTGACCTCAGAGCTGAAGCACAGGCACAGTTGGTCTCCATAGTGTTCACCGAGGCCTCAAGAAGGAGATCTGTTTCCAAGTCGCTGCCTTCAGCTATAAAGAGAAATAAATGGCCGGGTGTGGTTACTGAGTGTTTCAGGCACTGCTACTACCTACTGTTACTACTACTACTTTCTTCCTTCCTTCCTTCCTTCCTTCCTTCCTTCCTTCCTTCCTTCCTTCCTTCCTTCCTTCCTTCCTCCCTCCCTCCCTCCCTCCCTCCCTCCCTCCCTCCCTCCCTCCCTCCCTTCCTTCCTTCCTTCCTTCCTTCCTTCTTTTCTCCCTCCCTCCCTCCCTCCTTCCATCCCTCCCTCCATCCCTTCCTTCCTTTCATCCCTCCCTCCTTCCCTCCCTCCTCCCCTTCCTTCCTTTTCTTACTTTCCTTCCTTTTCCTTCTTTTGTGGTGGGTCCTTCTGAGGAGAGTCCCTCAGCCTCAGCTGGACCTATTTCTCAACCCTGTACAAACAAGGCGCTAAGTATGCAAATTAAGCTGCGAAGGCTGGCACTTAGAACTAGTCCCTCAAAAGAATCATTTCAGGTATGACAGGTTTTCGGTCTGTCCACCCCACCAACTTGGAGCCCCTTCTGAGGGCCTGTGGTCTCCCCACACTCACCCCAAATTACCAATCACTTTGGTTACTAATATGAGTCATAACACTCAACTTTGCTGGACGTGGGGAGGAGGTGGGGTGGAAAAGAGAGGCCAAGACATTCTGCTCTGGAGTAATTAGCCCCCACCCCCACCCCCACCCCCAGCCTGGCATCATAGAGTTGCCTGGCCGGCTCCAGGCAGGCCAACCTGCTCTGGCAAGACCTCTGAACTCCGGGTGTAACTTTTTCTGCTCCCTCCCCATTATGGCAGTTGGATAATGAAACCTGTGTGTCTTTAACTCCAGTTTCGGCCAACCTCAGCTGAGCTCAACAATGAATAATTTTGTCTGCCACTGAAGATGCCACATGGAGTGACATCTGTGGAACACAGGAGACAGAAAGCCTACCTGGCTGTGTCTTAGTGGAGACAAATGTAAAATCCTTCACCTTGGTCCCCCAAATTACCCTGCACATTTGCAGAGCTGAGAGCTGCGTCCCGACGGCAGCCCAGTGAGCCGGGTGGAGAGCTTTCAGTCTCTGAAGCTGAACAGATGTCAGTTACATAATTTCATTCAAATTATGACTTAGATGTATAACTCAGCCAGATCGAGGAAGGGGAAAGTGATTTCTCTGCACTCTAAGATGCCAAGGTAGAAACTGGCTAGGAGAAGCCAAAGCATCCTATAAGAAAATGCAGGATAAAGATCAATTGTGGCTGTGTAGGATGAGTTGGAGAAGACCGAAGGAGGGATTTCTATGTGTCTGAGGAACTAACCTATTTGTTAATATTCCAGAGCTCAGTGGGCCAAAGGTAAAAGGAGAAATACGTTAACACCAAACAGCATCAGACTTCTAGGTCAGAAATGTTTACAAATGAGAAGGTTGGCTTTAGAAACGATCTGTTCCAGTTGCTGGGTTTGGTCAAGCACTGGGCACCCATGGCTTACGGGCAGCCTAAAGAAGGTGTTATAGACTCTGGAAATGGTTGGGGATGGGGATCTCTGAAGACACACTAGCATATTAAATATTAAATGTGTCCATGGGAGCCAAAGAGGTTGAAGATAAAACACGGTGCTAGCCTCCCCACCCCCATTTTTTTAGCCTCCTGAAAACATTCTACAAGCAGATCTTGGCCAGCTATGATAGTGGGGCTTCACGTATCATCACTGAGTTCACACCATTAAACATTATTGTCCGGACCTCACAAAGGGAAAGAACGGACCTCCTTATAAAGCCCGCTTTTGGATGTAAGTTAAGCTGAAGTTATCTTGGCAATACAATTAAAAGGATACGTCAAAATTAAAACCATTGTTAAAATTAATCAAAGATTTAGAAAGGTAAAATGAACTTCGGGGCTAGAAATTACAGATTTGAACAATTGTTCTCACATTTTAAACTACATAATGAGCTAAAAAATTATGAAGCCTCAGAGGATAGCTATAAAGAGTAGTCTAAAACTAAAGTCAGAATGAAATGTTTTATCTTTCAAAACTAAAAAGCAGAACAATTACTCTCTACAAAATGGTATAGGAAGAGGTTTCTGACCTGTGCTAATTGTTTTATTATTCTTCAGAGGGGCATACTGGCAGCGTTCCGTGGGGTTTCCAGTAATTATACTCCATTCAATATCTGAAGAATTACAATAATTCTACACGGAATATACTTGTGCCCTTCCGATGCAAAGCCTTTAAAGGAGGGAAAAACCAGCATAAAGTAAATTAGCAGGGAGATTATCATAGTTACTGTTTATTCTGGGGCTCCATATATCAGAGGCTAATTATACATTGTGTACTGCGTTTCCTTGGAGGTGTTTGTCATTTCTTTCTCATGCTGATCAACAGTCCTGCTGGTTTGGGGGGACCCTTTATTGAAAGTGAAGTTTGAACAACTTTTCCGATTGCCTCTTTGTGTGTGAGGAAGTGTCTCAGGCAGACATGCGCCACCTTCATTTGTCAGAACCTTCCGAGCAAAAGCCATCGACTCACATTATGACGCCATGTACTTACGTGAGTAAGGCCCAGATGCTCGCGCACATACGTGTGTAAGGCCCCGACTCCTCTTCTGTCATTTTGTTTTTACATGGCAAGCTTTTCTCCAAGTCATTTCTTATACTTGGGTAAGCCAAGGGCCTATGAGAAAGAAAAGCAGGTTCATATCGAACCGTAGAAATCAGAGAATACCTTTCCTGGGTAGAGCCTTTTCAATTTTTTTCTGCTGATTGGACTCTTCAATTCCTTTCAGAAGCTGAAAAACAAAGTCCAGAGACATATGTAGGGTCCTCAAAGCCAAGCTACTGCTGAAGTACCATAAGCAAAGAACCAGGAAATCCAGGCAAAAGAATAGTGCTTAAGCCTTTGCTGGGAGTCTGACCGAGGTCTTGGTTCCCAGGCTTCATGGTGGGGTGTCCTTTCCCTGCCCCTTCAGTACTAGAGACTGAACTGAGGGCCTCTCGGATGTTCAGAAATTGCTTTCCCACTAAGCCACACTCCCCAGCCCTTCCCTGCTTCTTCTGTGTCAGTATCACACACACACACACAATGTACATACTCACAGGCACACATACACATATACACACACTCACAGGCACACACACATGTACATACTCACAGGCACACACACATATGCACACACACACGTGTATACACATACACTCTTTTAAGTTTTTATTGTGACCAATACTTAAGAAATTAAGATTGCTTAGTGACAAAATTAATATAGGCCAACTGAGCTATAGTCGGTCTCAAGACTGTTCGAAATGCAAGTGGCATGGAAAATAACCACTGGGTAATATGAAAGTGAAAACCAAGGCATGCATAAAGTGTGGCTTAATTTTTTAAAAATGTATCTGCATGTTTATTTTTAAGCTATCAGAAGGCTAGCCTGACCGTGATACACACACCTTTAAATCCCAGCACTCAGATGGCAGAGGCAGACAGATCTCTGAACTCAAGGCCAGCTTGGTCTATAGAGTGAGTTCCAAGACAGCCAAGGCAATACAGAGAAACCTTGTCTTGAAAATCAAAGCCAAATGATACATATACAGTTAATTATTTTATTTTGTATTGTTATCTGATATATGCATATATATGTATATATGCTTGTATGTATATGTGTATGTATATATGTATGTGTGAATATGAATATGTATGTGTATGTGTATATGTACATGTATATGTATATATATATGTACATGTATATATATATGTATATATATGTATATGTATATATTCAAAAGGCAATGTACCAAAATAGTTTACCCCTTGAATTACTTCCTACACAATTTTTTACTTTGTTCTTACCATTTTGATTTCCTATAGGGTTACCATATCAATGTTATAAATTAGGAGGTGAAAGGAAAGAAGGAAGGAAAGCAAAATTTGGGTTGAAACTGATAATTTTGCTGACTCTAAAAATGGTCGGGGTGGGGGGGGTGGTCAGGGAAGCATAGTGGGGCAGCAACAGTTCAAGGAGAATATTCTGACTTCCCCTTCAGTCAGTGGAATCTACCACCTCACTGCTGAGTCCTGCTAACTAGGAGAAACTTGAAAGCTAACCCTCCTTCAGATCCAAGACCGTTTCAAAGGATGGTGGGAACAGTTTCCCAGCGTCAAAGCACAGTGTCAGACAGAGTTGCATTTTCACAATCCAAGGAGCAAGCACACAATAAGACAAAGACCTGTGTCTGGAAGTCATGAATATTCGTTACCTGCAAATGCTTTGTACTGGGACACCTCTTAATGCCATCGTGCAAGTTCCACATCAGCCAGCTGCCTTCAGCACTCCAGAACATGCTGTTTCCTGTGATACCAAGTCTTGCTGGAATAAATGATGCTGCCTCCACCCCAGGGGGATTATACACTAAACTGACTGACTCGCTTTTCCCTTTTCTTTTTAATTCCTTACAGCGCATGATTGCAAACACTGCCAGAACAGTACGGTACTACAGGAGCCAGCCGTTCAGTAAGTTCTGAGTTACTGCATGCCGTCATGGACATGGTGGTGATTAAGTCCTTTTTAATGAGACTTCCAAGGCACTCTGGGAGTCTGGACGGCATGTGACACAGCATGAACCGTGAAGCCCACGTGTGCCTTGGGTTTAAGAACTTTGCTTTGCTGTTGTAAGGCTAAACTATATTTGCATTGTAACCCTAGAAAATAGGGTCAGAATATTATTTTAATAAGTGAATTTGAAGGAAATTCATTTGCTCATCTCGGTGTAGCGAGAACAGGTAGGCTGCAAAGGCCCACAGAAGCCTGCCTCCAAGCTGTCCTCGGGTGTGACTCATGCTCGATGCTGAGAAGCCCAGCAGCCCTCAGTGAGTCAGTACTATCGTTTATAGACTGGGAAAGGCAAGAGCTACTGTCTTCTGAGGATGCAGAGAGTCCTATGGCAGGATTCTACACAACATCGCCAGTATTTCAGGTGCTCTTTTGAATGTTGGGTGTATGTCCTGAACACCCATGCTATTTTTTCATATGTTTGAAATATTACTATTGACGAATGGCCATTTTAACCCGTAGGGAGTTAGGTTTCCTCGTAACACCAGCAGGGCAAGTTAGATCAGTGAGGCCTTCTCCCCAGGCCTAGAACTTGGGATAAGAACCAGAGCTTTGGGGGCTGGTGAGCTGGCTCAGCGGGGAGGAGCATTGACTGCTCTTCTGAAGGTTCTGAGTTCAAATCCCAGCAACCACATGGTGGCTCACAACCATCCGTAATGAGATCTGATGCCCTCTTCTGCTGTGTCTGAAGACAGCTACAGTGTACTTCCATATAATAAATAAATCTTAGAAAGAAAGAAAGAAAGAAAGAAAGAAAGAAAGAAAGAAAGAAAGAAAGAAAGAAAGAAAGAAAGGAAAGAGAAGAAAAGAGCCAGGGCTTTGCGCCTCCGGTCTGGTTTGGGAGAGAGCAGGCGAACCCTTGGAAGTTTTGTGCTAATGTCATCATGTGAGTCATTTTGGAGAACTGACATCGGCAAGAAGACACAGATGTGACAGCAGCCTACCTGAATATCCTCTCCAGTAGAGACTGACAGGTTCTCGTTTTAATAATCACAGTGGTATGCTCTTTGTAGTGTAGCTCTGGCCCAAAGCCAGAGCTTGCTAACAGAATGCCAGAACTACTCCCTCCTCCTTGTCCTCCTCCTTCTCGTCCTCCTCCTCCTCGCCCTCCTCCTCCTCCTCGCCCTCCTCCTTCTCGTCCTCCTCCTCCTCGCCCTCCTCCTCCTCGTCCTCCTCCTTCTCGTCCTCCTCCTCCTCCTCGCCCTGCTCCTCCTCTTCTTTTTAATGTTCAAGAGAAAAAAAACAATTAGAGAAAGTAGTCTCGGCTTACGGAGTGAGAAGAGCTCTAAAAGTTAATTCAACCAACCATGCCCTTGTGCTTCTAAAAATGAGAATGGTCTTACACGTCGCCAAGCCTTTCTACGTGGATTCTTCCTGAGTTCAAGTGTCTCATATCTTTTCCTATAATAATGTGTTATGTGTGCAAAAGACAGCCATAGATTAGCTGAAAATGAGGAGAGAAAGTACCAGTTACAACAAGCTCTGTAACCAAAATCCACAGCCCTTCTGGGGATTTGGAGCTGTTTTCGAAATTCCATGCAAACAACCCTGTGTGCTGAATGAGAGCTCAGAGCCTCAAGAAGGGTTCTCCGGGGCGGGGGGGGGGGGGGGGGGGTTCCAGAGCCAAACAGGAGCAGTAATAGGCTCGGCTTTGTTCCGCAGCCTCTTCGGCAGTAAATTCTACATTCTTCCACATCTTTGAGAGAAGTGAGGGGATTTTTTTTTTTTTTAAATTTCCACTGCATTTGTTGAACTTATCAGCAAGTGCTCGTAAACAGCAGCTGCCAGGCTCTGAAGTCAACAATCTATAGATAAAACTATAGGAATAGATTCATAAACATCGTGGGGCTATGTACAATGTAATTACAGTATATTGTACATGCAGAGTACGCTGCCAGTGGGAAGCAGAGGAAATTAAGCACAATGTGTTCTGTGGTTCACTGTGGTATTATTTATATGTGATAATTATACTGATGAGTTTCTTCTTACAGCGAGCAGGGGCCTTCTTTGCTTTCTGTGCTCAGACCTGCTTCACACCCCCCCCCACAACCCTTTACACAGATGGCGGTCTAATTGTCTTGTGGAGTAGTGGGTGGAGCTAACAGGAGCAACCGGACTTCTGAAAGCAGCGTAGGGGTGGGAGGGAAGAACTTTGGTTCAGAGTCCAGATTCCAGCTTGGCTACTCCCGGTTACTGCTAGAGAAGAGTGAGTTGAGCCCTGGGAGAGGGACCCACGAACTGCAGCCGAGGTCTGGGTTATGTTTAAACATTTCCTTCTCTGTATGGAAAGTCTTGATTTAAAATTTGGAGAAATTTACAGGGGAGAAATTTAGATTCCCTGTTTCAAAAGGAAAGGAAAGAAAAAGGAAGGAATAGAAGGGAAGGGAAGGTCCCGCTGGCCACTCTGGGCAGATCCCTACAAGGTGATGGCAGTCAGGAGCTCGGTAGCCACTTCCCAAGGTGCTTTGCTTCCAGTTTCCCCTCTCTGCTATTAAATCTGGCCTTCCTCCTTATATATATATATATATATATATATATATATATATATATATATATATATATATATATATATATATATGGTGTGTAGGAAGTATGCACATTAGATTTTCTTGGAGTCCTGGTTTGGATAAATCCACTTACCTCTTTGATAGCCCAGGTACTCGCATCCATAGATAAAACAGTCAGTGGACTTTCAGAGCAAGTCATGTCAGAGAAGAAAAGTTTGCTAGAAGTCACCAATTAGCCAGAAGGTATCCTTACCCAGTTCAAGCTGTGCCTAGGGGCATACAGCTGGAGTAGTGCTGGGCATACGTATGCAGGCAAAGGGGGCCTATGAGGACCAGTGCCCACTGGCTGGCTTCAGATCAGTCATGATGTTAAGTGCTTTTCTGAGTTGCTAATGAAACTCCATCTTTGACATTAGTCCTCATCTGGATCAAAGGAGGTAGAGTCAGAGTGTGAGACATAGAGGTGAGCCAGGAAGGAAAAACAATTTTCATCTATCACCAGGGCCATCAGACAGATGCTTCCCTTTTTATTTGGTGCCTGTGTGTGTGTGTGTGTGTGTGTGTTGTGTGTGTGCAATGCAAAGGAAAATGATCAAAAGAGATGATTCCAGGGGGAAGGGGAAAGAAAATTGGAGAGTAGAAGGAAGTAGATGGACCAACCAAGTAAAAATATTCCAGTGAATGGTGTGTGGAAAGGTCTTGACAGAACCCAGGGAATGTATTATGATAAATGTAATAAGTCGCGGGGAGGAATAAAGCCACATCTCACATGCAGATATTACCCAATGCCAACTCGCCTGCTATTATTCTTTTAACAGATCCGGATGCCGCTCAAGCTAATAAGAACCATCAGGATGTCCGGAGTTATGTACGGCAATTAAATGTGATTGACAACCAGAGAACTTTATCACAGATGTCACACAGATTAGAGCCTCGCAGGCCATAGACATCTGAAGTGCCCTGAGTGATGTTTTGTCTCCAGTCCACAATCTTTCAAAAAATGCTGTGTGTGCTACTACTGACTGTGTTGCTACTAGAGAATTCTCCAGAATGAGCAAGAGACACATCCTGAGAGCCCCTCGGGGCTACATCCTGCTTTCCAACCACACAGGAGAAGCGATCTGACTTGTCTAACGCTGCCATGCTGTAGCTTAGGAATCATCAGTTATAGTCACCCTCCTTCATTGTTGGCACGCCAGCACCAGGCTCACGTGAAGAAATAACCTTGGCGGGAGCTACATCAGGGTAGCTGACATCCCTTCCCAGGCTGTTTGCAGCATGAGACTGTGCCATACGTAGATAGGTTTCACTCGGATGCGCCGGCGATGATATAATTGAATGAATTGTTTACTTAGCACCTTATTTGGGGTCTGGGGTCTGGGGAGGGTATTGAGGATACCGTAAAAGTCCAAATTATACATCGTGTTCCTCCATGTTCATAATCTAACCTCTGAAGGAATGGAACCTCACCACAACACTATGAAACATTATGGCTGTTTCGTCTGTAATTTTGGAATGATCTATAGACTAATATGTTTACATTGTAACTTTTAAAAACTAACAAATCAGGATTGCAAACATAAGAATGCCACTACGAAACAACAAGGTTCTTAGTATCGCCAGCGTGAAGATAGAAAGTAACATTTCAGAAGAGCACAATATGCACAAAACATTTTTTTCAAAATTGAAATATTTTCCTGGGCATTAAAAACGTTTCCACTACAAATTTATTGTTACTGATGAAAAAATGCATATTTTCTGGAGTTAAATGTTATTACAAAAATCTTAATTTTCAGCAATTGTTTTGCACTTTCAGATAGATTGTAAATAGGTTATGCAGTCAATGATGTAGAGTTATTTATTTGCTACATAATAGACATTGTGCCAAATAATTCCTTTTTATTTATTTTATTCAGTATGAAATTTTGGAGTACATTTTTTCTGTTTTCTTAATTAGACCACATTTAATGTATAGGAATTGTATGTACATATCTCTTCTGTAAATAACAGCCAGTATCTTCATTAAATATACTTGACAAATATTTTTATTGTTAGTGTCTTTGATACAGGAAGTGTTACCTTTCAATATTGTGGGTCCTGGAATTTTTTTTCATTTATTTATTGTGTGGTGTGCATAAAACCATTATCACTGACATCAGATTGTGGCTGTGTGGAGGGGCTGGTCATTAGTATTCATCTCTCACTCTTCTTCTAACCCCAGGCAACCCTAATCTACTTTTTGTTGCCCAGAGCTTGCTCTGAACCTCCTACAATTGGAATCATGTGATATAAGCCTTTGGTGTCTGGCTCCTTTCATTTAACCCAATGTCTTTGTGATTCTTCTATGTTATGCCTTGTATCATAGTCCCATTCTGCTTTGTGGCTGACCCCTGTGTGTTAGTGTATTGGCTGGTTTTGTGTGTCAACTTGACACAAGCTGGAGTTATCACAGAGAAAGGAACTTCAGTTAAGAAAATGCCTCCATGAGATCCAGCTGTAAGGCATTTTCTCAATTAGTGATCAAGGGGAGAGGGCCCATTGTGGGTGGTGCCATCCCCGGTCTGGCACTCTCGGGTAGAGTTGAGGCTTGGCACCATGAAGAGAGCCTATGAGAGGCTATTGGTGAAGCCTAGTTGCAGTGTTTTGGAGATGCCAGTACTATGAGATGACCACCAAGAACAGCAGCAGCAGTGGAGTGCAGGCAGCTGGAGCCTAGAAGACAAGGTATGTGCTACAAAGGTCAGAGCTGGAGAAGTGACCCAAGCCCTTGGAGGAGCCCAGAAGATCATGAGTGGATCCCAGACATTGGACAGTTAAAGTTTGATTTTGCTTTTGATTGTGACTGTACCCTGATATTTTCCCTCCTGAAGGGAGAAAGTATTTTAGTGGAGCCCACAGTTAAGAGACTTTGAATTGTAGAAAGACTTTGAATTTTAAAAGAGATTGGATATTTTAAAGAGATTGAAATTTTAATATTTGAGAATTTGCAAAGACTGTGGGACCTTTAGAGTTATTTAGATCTTGGGGATAAATAAGAAAGTAAGGGTTGAGGCTTAATAGTGATGTGTTTGTGTGTCAAGTTGACAAGGGGGCAATTGTACTGGCTGATTTTGTGTGTCAACTTGACACAAGCTATAGTTATCACATAGAAAGGAGCTTCAGTTGAAATGCCTCCATGAGATCCAGCTGTAAGGCATTCTCTCAATTAGTGATCAAGGGTGGGAGGTCCTCTTGTGGGTGGTTCCATCCCTGGGCTGGTAATCTTGGGATCTATAAGAAAGCAAGCTGAGCAAGCCAGGGGAAGCAAGCCAGTAAGCAGCATCCCTCCATGGCCTCTGCATCAGCTCCTGCTTCCTGACCTGCTTGAGTTCCAGTCCTGACATCCTTTGGTGATGAACAGCAATGTGGAAGTGTAAGCTGAATAAACCCTTTCCTCCCCAACTTGCTTCTAGATCATGATGTCTGTGCAGGAATAGAAACCCTGACTGAGACAGATGGGTAGGCCATGTTCTCTTCACCCCTCTCACCACCTTTTAGCCAGAAATGCTGCTGCTATGAAGAGTCACTGGATGTGGAACTGTGTGCATGGGGCACCATACTATTGAGCGTGAAGCTTTAAGGAGATACCTACAATTCTTTACCCTGTGGGCCTATTTGTTTAGTAAGTCTATTTTTCCATAGTGAGAGTGTGTTCCAGACTGTACCAGTCTTACAAGTTCACATTATTTATCCAGCAGCAGAAACACAACCATGAAGACAAGAAAACAAAGACACTATCTTCAAATATGTTTGGAGGCCACTGCAAAGCAGAACTGGTTCTCATTAATATATTAAAGGTTCTGAGAAGTCCATTTAAATTTTGTTTAACACCCCACAATTAAAACCTACCTTGCTAAATGCTAAACCAGGTAAATGGCTTTCAGTGTTTCTTTATATAATATTTCAATGCCCTAAAGAATAGTTATTTCATGCAATATTGATGTCTGCCTATAAGTACACACATACAATGCCTCGGATTTTACTACACAATGATGTTTTTAAATCACAAAATAAATTTCCCTATAGTGGTGATTGTTCAATGTTTCACTATATCATAGGCCTCAATTAGCTGCAAAGGTTTTACTGTTATAGATTTCTACATTATTTATAAATATCATTAATAGGGTGATTTTCATTCTTCCTTGCTTTGATCTTATTCTTCTTTATTCCTACAGTCCTTATAAGCTGCTATCCTGTGCTCACCGGCGCCATTCCCCAATTCCACGGTGACTGACACACTCTAACCTCATTTTAATTTACTTTCAACATTATTAAAAATTAATACATATTCTCCCATGTGTATTACCCTGGTCTCCCAAATGAGAATAACAATTAATACATAAAATAAAGATAAGAGGTTTTAATTACAACTGGCTTTTATAGAAATACATTAAATTCCTTTATTCAGGGTAGAAAGGATGAGGTCAAAAAAATTAGTACTCTGAAAAGTATACCGTAGTAGCCAGGCAACCCTTCCTGATTCAAGAGAAGTAGTTAATATTTTAAAACTTGCAAACAAGCCAAAAGAAAATGAGATACCTATGGGGTCAAAAGAAGGATAATGAGGTTTGCTGAAAGATGTGGGGGGAAAAGAAAGAAAATGTTTTTCCCAAAAGCTCCAGTAGAAAATTATACATTTAAGTGTTTAACATAACTGCTCAGCAAGGTCACTGGCATAGTGTCCAGTCGCTAGGCTTACCCAGCAGCGTTTGAACACCATGCAGGTTAAATACATTTCCCTCCTGAATTCAATGGCATTTCCTCTCAAGCTATGAATGCTGATCAATGACTACCAGTGTGAGAAAATTAAAAGAAGTGTCACTCCGGTTTCAAATTGTGCTTTCTGATAATAATAAAAATTCAGCATAGAGGAAGCAGTGTGGTAAAATGAGCCCCTGCCTCGAAGAGCTTTTCCTTTGTTGTCGATCTAAAATGCATTACATGCCTTGCTTCTGAGTAACTTGAATCTGTCCTACATAGCACAGGGTAGTGTTGCATGAGCGGGCCCCAGCAGCCTTTACTTACAAATTGGAGAAAACCTTTAACCCAACTACCGCTGGTCATTATTTCTAGTTGCTCACTGGTTCCACTGATTCATTAGCAGGTAATGATTAGCATGTCCTAGAGGTTGGATCTTGAACATCCCTGAAGTGCTTTTACGTTGAAGGCTTGTCCCCAGACCATGGTGATATTGGGAGATAGTGGAACCTTTAATAGGTGGAACCTATGGAAGGAATTGAGGTCATAGAGGAGCCTTTAATGGGTGGGGCCTGTGGAAGGAAGTGAGGTCACCTGGGAGCAAGGGTTACTAGGATTCAAGCCTCTCTTCTTTCTCTTTGCTTCCTGGCAATCCTGACGCAAGGAGCTTCCTCTATCATGTGCCCCAACAGGATGTAGGGCAATGTGGTCAAAGGGCTTTGAATTGGAACCACCGACCATGAGCCAAAATATAATTTTCTTCCTCAAATCTCAAGTATTTTGTGAGGTCTCTACAGAACTCAGGATTCAGTGCTGCAACAAGCCACAGGGAGTTCCTCTTTTCATAGAGTGGGGCGAAACAGAAGAAACCACTTGCATAATCAGATGGACACGTAGAAAAACCCATTCAAGGGAAGTTATGCTGTTAGCACGCAAAATAAGGATTTTCCTGGAGTGAGGAAAAGGTGGCCAGTGGAATTGACACTTGAGCTGAGCTCTGAAGGAGAGGAGGAAGAGAATTTGTTATATGATGGAAATGATGTTGGTAGCAAGGGCTAGGAAGCTCAGGTGCCTACAGGGATCATGGATAAGAATACTCCATGATATCCTGGTGAGCTAAGGAAGACTGAAGAGCATGCTGGCCCTCCACACCTTCCTTTTTTACCTGAGTAGTGTGCAGACATGAAAGACTAGAGTGGAGCTTGGGATGGTGAGGTCTTAGGGGGTAGATCCCTTGTTCGGGTCTGTCACAGCACCCTGATCTATGGAGAGCACTACCCACCATACCTTAGTTACATTATTGTGCGGGTTGGGAGAAAGGTCGGAGGGAGCTGAAAAAACAAACAAACAAACAAACAACACCCAGACCTACAGTCACATACCCTCCCTTCACCTAAGTCTTTTGTAGGACATATTTCTACTTCGTTGTGATAAAATACAAGAAACTAAAACTTAACCATTTAAAACTCTTTTGTAAGGAAGCAATTCAATGGCACTCCGCCATATGGATTCGTGCCCATACAACTCTAGCCATCTTGAGTTGCAACTGCCATGGCTGCACCAGAGTAACACTGGTCAGTTTTCTACTTAGTTTCCCAGCAGACCAGAAATAGCCAGAGTAATTGGAGTGGTATATGGGACTTTACAACTAGACACTGGAGCCAGGAATGTATGTGACTCTGAGATGAGCTTAAGAAAATCAGGCATTATACATTCTGGCTTGGGCTAAGTCATTTTTGACCTGAGCGTTGCATAAGCTCTTCCCCAAGCTAAAGGGCTCTGTATCACCTTGCTGCTGCCTCTGACCAGGCTTTTCTCAGTAAGTCCTCCCAATAAATTGCATTCTGTGTAACTCTCAGTCTCTTTCTTTGGTTCCGTGGTAACTCTGAGCTGGTTCTCATACGCTAAAGCCAAGTTATTCTGGATCAAATACATTATATTGTTGGACAGCTGCCATGACCATCTGTCCAACACCCTTCCAGCACCCAGACTAGAGCCCTACACCCCTCAGGCAGTAAGCCCCACTTCTCTACAGCTGTCCTAACAGCCATTCTGCCTCAGTTTTTGTATGTGCCTGTCACGTGCTGCACATAAGTACTGTCATTCAGTGCTTGTCCTTCTGTCCTTCTGTGTCTGAGTTGTTTGTGTAGTTGAATGTATTTGTGGCTCATCCATGTTGTATCATTTCTTCCCCTTTAAGGTTGATTTTTTCCCCCTTGTGAGACAGGTCTCATGTAGTTCAAGTTAACCTTGAAGCTAATGATGACCTTCAGTTTCTGATCTTCCTACCTCCACCTCTCCAGGACTGGGATTATAGCCATAAGATACCTTACCCAGGTTATGAATTGCTCAGCATTGAATCCAGGGCCTCAGGAATGCTAGGTAAACACTCTACCAACTGAGTACATCCCCAGCCCGTTTATGTGCATAATATACTTTGTTAATTTAATCTATTGACAGACATTTGGCTTATCTCTTCCCTTTAGCTATTGTAAATAATACTAATTTATGATCATAGGCATAAGAATATCTGCTCAACTCCAGCTTTTTAACTCTAGGGGTGAAATTACTGAATCATATCGCAATTCTATATTTCATTGTCAAACAATACTTTTTATTTATCCTTTGAAGTTTTCATATGCTGATACATTGTATTTCAGAAGGGAGCTATACTCACCATTACTCTGCCAAGGCATCCTACCCACACTTATCTCCTCCCAGCTCCCATACTGTCCCCGCCGTGTCACCCTCCCAAGTTCATGTCCTCCTCTTACTGTTGTTATTATTAACAACCCCTGACTCAAATCAGTACATCCACACATGGGTGTGAGGTCGTCGGCTAGAGCACCCTACCGGCACCTACCGGCACCCACTCCCCCAAAGTAGAGTGACTCTTCATCCATCAGCAGCCATCCACTGCTAATAGCTTCTCTTGCACGGATGAAATCTTGGGGCCCCTCCTCCATTCCTGATGGAGTTTTGACCAGCTAGATCTTGTGCAGGATCTACAGTAGATAACCACAGGTGCTGAAAATGGATGTGTGCAGTGATGATGTCATATCCAGAAATTAGCATTTCACAGCAGCTCTCCTCCTCATCTATTAGCTCTTAACGTTCTTTCCACCCACTCTTCCACACTGTTCCCAGAGCCCTGAATGGAGCAGGTTAGTATAGATGATTCATCCACAGCCGAGTGCTCAGAGCTACTACTACATGGTACTTTGACCAAATGAGTCTCTGCATTAACCACTATGCTGTTTATATTTATTACATATGTAAGTACATAAATGTGTATGTATAAGCATACATGGGCCTGTGAGTATTTGTGTATGTATGCCACAGCACATGCATGAAGGTCAGAAAAACATCAAATGTCAGCCCCCATCTTTCAGCTTGTTAGAGATAGTGTCTCTTATCTTACTGGCTGGCCCACGGGCTTCCTAGGATCTCATGTCTCCCTTCCTGTCTTGCAGAGAAACACATGGATTGCAGGTGTGTGCTGCTACATGCAGCTCTGGTGATCCCAGCTCACCGAGTTTTGAAGGGCTGTCACACTTTCTTCCACAGTGGCTATACTATCTTATTGGCATGACCCACAATTACCCGTGCCATCTCCTTTAGGATAAAGCTGCCAATGTGTCCTATGGGGAGGTGATGTCTAGGGGACTGGGGACTCAGTATTTGGGTATAGTCATTTAGGAATGGCTTGGGTATGTCCCCTTGAGGAGTCACATAGTGGAAGCTTGGTCAACAATGTTTCATTGTTGGGAAATGATAGGAAACTGTTGTGAAATAACTGGATCATGGGATCATATAGTTCTTATGGGACCCTGCTTCATTCCTGTGATCTCAAGAGAGAGCCTGGGCTCCCTTTCTATTGGCCTTCTTCCTCACCCTGGGCTTTCCCCCTCTCACCCTTGCTCTTAGCATGACGTCATTCACCATGAGGCTCTCACCAGAGGATGAGTAGATGAGGTTCTGATCTTGGACTTGTAGCCTCCAGACCTGTGAGCTAAATGAACCTCCTTTCCTCGTCAAGCGCCCAGCCTCAGTAAGCCTCTAAAATACCAACAGAGAGTGGATTAGGATAGCAGGTTTCCATGCTTTCATATATGACTGCCTACATGGTGACCATAGCCCCAAGACCTTGATTCGCCTATGTTATCCTGGTACTTGGCATATTAGTCTGGCACCAGAAGAGGGGGAAGAAATAAATGATTGATGTTACTAAACCTGACAGAGTAAAGATGTGCAGATGTGAGAGTGCCTGCCTCGTTTAGGCCTCTAGTGCATGTGTTTACCAAGCAATTAGGGAAGATCAGGGACATGATGTCCCTGGAAGCCAGAACCTTACTCTTTCTGGCAATTTACAATCCGTTGAAGCTTTGCCACGAAGCCTGAGGCACTGCAAGCTCACAGGCCCTGACATTCCTCTCCAGTCCTGGAAAAGAGAGGTGTATAGGCTAGGGTACCATAGGAAAGCTGCCTGGTGCCACCCCAGTCCTATCTCCCTGGGATCTTTCTTCCTAACCAAGAACCAGGAATAGGGGAGGCCCAACACAAGAAAATATGGAGAGCACAGAATTCTCTGGGTCAGGTTTCTGCAGCATCTATGTCTAAAGGGTGACTAGACGATGCTCAGCATCCCTCCTTCTGTTGCCTTAGCTGGAGGCAGCCATCACCCCCAGAGTGATAACACTTGGGACTTGGCAGAAATGCTCCATAACTGATGGTTCCTGGCTAGGGCTGTGATGTTTTAGGGCAGGTGGACATGTGTCGATAGATCCGTCTTCGCATCAGAGAGATGTTCTCCAGGTAAGAAACCACAACACCTTGGCCTGGAACTGGAGATGGAGTCAGTAGTTCCCAAGATGCCGGAACTTTAAAAGAAAGATGTGGATTGGTGGAAAGACCACCTTTACCAGTGAGTCCTTAAGGTGTTCTGTGTACTAGTCAGCGTTCTCCTGAGAAACAGAACTGTGGAACAAGCCAGTTCTTTATGATACATTTTCTTCAAAGGAGAGGCATTAATGAAATTAGCTCATATAATTACAGTGGCTGGCGAGCACAGTCTGCAGCGTGAGATGGTAGACTCGGGACTCAGGGGGCCCAGTGCAGGATGGCGCTACTCCAGGCTACAGCCCTGTAGGCAAAGAGCCAGGCTAGAACCAGCACTTGAGGATGAAAGCACCTACTCTTGCACTCTAACCACTAAGCTCGGGCTTAATGTGCCAATTAAAGAAGCCTGTAATGGTGAAAGCACAGAAAGGAGATTTGCTGTATGTACATCACCAAGAATAGCTAAAGGTGTCCAGTGACTCCAAGTCTGTCTTCCAGGCAGTAACAGGACTTTTAGGTTTAAATAAAGGATGGGCAGGGGCAAGGACCAGGAGGTATATAAATGAAACTGTCCTGGTCAAGATGTGTGCCTGTCAATCATGGTCACAGCGTGGGTTCTGCCAAGTGGTCTGATATGAAGTTATTATCATTACTAATGTCATATGAGGGGGCAATCTAATTCTGACAAGATGATCTATTCCAGGGTGGAGCATCACTATCATAGATAATTGTCCTAATCTGAGCATCACTATCATAGATAATTGTCCTAATCTGGGCTGGTGTGAAGGGGTTCTGTCCTGGGAGGCTTTGTTTTCTCCTGGAATCCAAGGTGACTTGTGGGTTGAGGGCAATGACTTATTTCTGTACCTTCATTCTTGGAGAATGTTGAGTTTAGGGTAACTGGAAGAGCGGGGACAGTTAGGGAATTATGTTAAACACTTGCTCTTTGTCTTAGGGTTTTGATTTCTGCGAAGAGACACCACAACTACAGCAACTCTTACAAAGGATAACATTTCATTTCATTGAGACTGGCTTACAATTTCTGAGGTTCAGTCTATTATCATCATGGCAGGAAGCATGGCAGCGTTCAGGCAGGCATGGTGCTGAAGAAGGAGCTGACAGTTCCACATCTTGAGCCATAGGCAGCCAGGAGGGGACTCTCATTCCACATTGGGTAGAGCCTCAGCACTAAAGTCCTCAAAGGCCACTCCCACAGTGATATACTTCTTCCAACAAGGCCACACCTCCTCATAGTGCCACTCCCATGGGCCACACATATTCAAACCACCACACTCTTTGTACCCCAAACTTGTGTTACAATAGTTAGACAAGTGTTGCTGCACCAGTATACCTGTATAGCTGTGGATGCCTGTGTGCAGGTATGACTTAAAAATTCTCTGCAGCTAATAGATAGCATTCTTTTACTTACTGAATACGAAGGATGAGAAATGAAAATAAGATAAAAGTCTCATGCTCCTTTTAAAAATGATTTATAAAAAGTGCATGTGTGTGCAGGTGCGTGCCTGTATGAGTTTATGTACACCGTGTGCATGAAGGTGCCTAGGGAGGCCAGAAGAGGGTGTTGGATCCCGTGGTGAGTGACATTTGTGAGTCAGCTGCTGTGGGTGCTGGGAACTGAGCCCTAGTCCTCGCAAGAGCAATAAGTGCTCTCCCCTTTAGCTATCTCTCCATCCCTAGGATTCATGCTGCCTGTCTACAGATCAAATGATCAAAAGTGAAAGAACCAAATAGAAAGAATTTAAATTAAAGCACAAGTTATACCCACATAAATCATACTAGAACTCGGGTTTTCATGTGGCCTGTCTGTTCATTGAGAAGTTCAGTTCACACAGTCTAGAATCAATTCCTCACGGTGATGAGATTTCACCTTAAAAAGCTAGCTCTTCATCAACAGTCCTAATCTTCTCTTATCTAATACATACAAGCCATTATGAAATCCATTTGTATTTCTGGCTTCAGAAATTAAATTGTAAGTATGAAGCAAAGTATACATTAAATTAGGGATTATCACTTGCAGCACTCTATGTGAGCTGGGTGCTGCTGGGCCATTTTAATTAAGAATTCCTTCTCGATAACAATAAAAGCAAATGAATAACATTAAGTCAACATTGAGACAGTTGTGTGTGTGTGTGGGAGAGTGGCAGGGGCTGAGATACCCAGCCATATTAAACGTGGACAGAGTTCACATGTGCATTTAAAAGGCACATCTTCAGCAACTGGAAGGAAGGCCTGGGACGTGAATAGAGAGCCATTTGGGACTCCAAGAGCTGCCTGGGTAGGGGTTGGGAGGAAGTCCTTCTTTTTTCCCCCAGTTAGAGGACAAGGAAGGCCAGTAAGGAGTTCAGAGCTTTAAATAAGAAGTTTTCTGAGTGTTGACTTTGGAAGGGAATCTGCTGATTCAGTCAGCAGTGCTTCTGGCCCCTCAGTCCCACCATTTAGTGAACACGTACTCTGTGCCAGGTACATATGTGTGGCTTTTTATTCTAAATGCCCAGGAGATGAATAGTGCCACTGTCTACTGGTGAGGAAATACACAGAAATAAAATAGCTTGCATGCTTAGATGATGACAGAGTGTGGGTGGCCATCCAATAGACCTGACTCTGACATATTCATTCACACTCAGGGTGTCCTGTGCACCTAACTTTCTACCCCAGAGGACTGAATCTGTATACTTTCGATGCTATGCAGTAAAATCAATGGGATACAGTCAGAAGCTCCAGCACGAGATTCGTTTTTTTCGAAACACGGTAATTAATATTTTATGTGCATGTGTATACATGTACGTATACATCTGGTTATTTCCAGATGGGGTAAAGCTCCGTTGCCCAGTCTGGCTTCAAACTGTGCAGATCTCTGATGCTCTTCCTGGCTCATCCTCTTCAGTAGCTGGGACCACAGGCAAGCTAGCTTAGTGAGGTATTTTGTGGTTTTCTTTTTGTTTGTTTTTCCAGAAAAAAATAATTAACTTCTTTAAGTACTTTAAGAAGTAATTTAACTGCTAGCTGGACAAGTTTTTTTCTTTCTTTTTTATTACTTCTTTTCTTTTGTGAGATTATAATATAATTACATCATTTCTTCATTCCCCTTCCTCCCTCCAAACCCTCCCATCTACCCACCCCTTCTTGCTCTCTTTCAAATTCATGGCCTATTTTTTTTTAATTGTTGCTACACACACACACACACACAGACAGACACTACACACACACACACACGAGCATGCACACATGCAAGCATGCCCACACACACACACACAGACACTACACACACACACACAGACACGAGCATGCACACACACACACACATGCACACACACACACACACACACATGCACACACACACACATGCACACACACACACACACAGACATGAGCATGCGCACACACACACACACACACACAGACATGAGCATGCGCACACACACACACACACACACACATATATCCTAAATACAATCCGCTCAGTCTGTATGATGTCACCTGCATGTGTTTTTAGAGCTGACCTGTTGGGAAGAGCACACCAATTGATTAGTTATCCAAAACCAAATGGCCAGGGAGGTTGAGTGATCTGTATTGTCCCCCTTGGATTTTTATCTTTAAGATAGGAGAGAGAGAGAGAGAGAGAGAATCCTTGAAAGTTTTCTGTATTTTCCATGTGTGCCATAGGTCAACTACAGAAAGACTAATTTTCTACATATCTGACAGGGCTCTGCATTCCCCATACAGGAGAGGGCTCCTCAGCATCTGCGGCACCTTCTCTGAGGCAGTGTGATCGATATACTTCCTGCTATTTTCTATGCTTTAGGTATTAAAATTGATGCCCCTGAAGCCAGTGTGTGATTGAACTGTGTATGCATACTGACTTTTGTTGGCAATATGGAGAAGGGGTTTCATGACAGAGCCCCAGGATATTTTATATTCAAACATCCTCATTGGACACAATCTTGTTTGGCCATCTTGGCTGCCGGTCATCTGGTTTCTTCTTCTTCTCTTTGCTGTCCCCATCCTGCGTTACAGGCTAACTGACATGCCAGTGTTGAGAACCTTAAATCATGCTAACTTGAAACTTGCAGGAGATGCTCCTGTTGTAAGGCTCCATTTGCTTGAAGTGGGTATTATAAATTACTATAAACTATTAAATAACTATAAGGCTGACCATGGTGGCATGTGGTTGTAGTCTCAGACATCTATAAAGCTGCTCCAATGATCACAGGACGGACTGGGTCTAATTGCCAAGGAACAGTGTATAAGCAGGACATTTAGGAGGTAGAAGCAGAGGCACAAGGATTTCTATGAGTTCAACAGAAGCCTGTTCTCCATAGTGAGTTCCAGGACAGCTCAGGCTACATAGCAGGCACTGCTTCTGAAAGACAAGGGGAAAACCAAACAAAAGAGTGATAACTTGAGTCTAGGAGGTGACAAAGCCTGGGTAACAAAGCCCAGCTCAAGAAAAACACAACAGTTCTGACCTGACATCAAATCAGGAAAACACAGTCGCTTAAAACCTACTGCCTCCAGCCCTTCCTGCCTTGTGTGGTATGGTATGGTGTGGTGTGTGTGTGTGTGTGTGTGTGTGTGTGTGTGTGTGTGTGTGTGTAGTGTCTGACTGTGTGTGGTGTGTGTATGGCATGTGTATGTGTTCCTATCAGGAGAAGTAAGTATCTTTCCTGTGTAGTTTTACTCAGATTTGGTGGGGAATAAAGAGTGAAGAATCAAAGCCATGAGAAGCCAGGCTGTGCCCAAGCACATTCTGAGCATAGGGACATGCTCACAGAAATCGGAGCCTCTCCAAGTCACTGCCACTCCACTTGGAGACAAACTCCCAGAATACACTCTGAGGTCACTCTCCCTTTCTCTTTAAAGCCACCAAGTCATAATGAGCTTATTAAGGGGTAGGTTATTTCCCCCTTTGCTATTTCTGGTAGTTGCTCAGAGGCAAGAGTGATATTTTTGTGCCCTTCATCAGGTCAAAAGATTTGAACCAACTCCTAATCTCTTCTGATCTTTACCTTCTTAATAAACAGTCATTTTGAAGCTGGAGAGGGCGCTTAGGGGTGAAGTGCACCCATTGTTCCTGCAGAGAACACGAGTCTGTGTCCCTGCACACGGCAGGCAGGTCACAACTGACTGTAACGCCAACACTAAGGGATCTGACACCTCTCTGACCTCCTCACACACACACACCCTACCACAAACTGGACATGTGCAGGAACGTGCCTAAAGGAGAAATCTACATCACATTGCAGAAGAAAGTCCATGCCAGCTCCTTAAAATAGCCAGAATAGTAATTCCTTCTTATACATAAACAATAAGTAGCAATCACTAGAGGTATCTGAGAACACAGAATTGTAAAATCTAAATAAAAAGAATACTGAACCTCAGGGGAAAGAAGTCATCCAAGGAACAGAAAAGCAACAATAGTAATAAACGCTTAGCATGTGAACCACAGCCAATCATAACAATAACTTGCTTTACTGAATGCGGACTCTCGAGCAGGTCCTGTTTTAAATGTTGTACATGTATTGATTTATTAACTGAAACAAGAGCCTAATTGTTACACTCAAACTGTAGAGGAAGAAATGAGTCCCAGAGAGGCTAAGCAAAATATCCAAGGTCCTGGAACTTAAAAGAAGATGGTGGTTTCACTCCAGGCTTACCTAGCACCACAGCCTTTGTTTTAAAGTCCTTTTTTCCATAATGCCTTCAACTATTAATTTTTGGTGTATGTGTCTGTCTCTGTGTGTGTGAGTGTTTGTGTGTGTGTGTGTGTGTGTGCGCGCGCGCGTGCGCGCGTGTGCACATACACATGTGTAGACCAAGGTAGAAGTCTGATGTTGTGCTGTTCCTCAGGTCCTGTCCGTCTCAGTTTTGGTTTTTGTCTTACAATGGTCTGGAGCTTGCTGCTGTGAAGGCCCCACGGAATCCACACATCTCTGTTGTCCCAGAGATGAGCTTACAAGTTTCAACATTCAGGTTTCAGTGATAAAATGCAAGTCCTTGTGCTTGCTCAGCAAACACTTTACCATTATAGCCATCTCCCCAGTCCTCCAGATTCTTACTGCCTTTAGGGTACTTCCATGTTGCCATTAATATCTATCCTTAGGGACCCATCAAAGCCTCAAGTTCTCTTATAATAAGATCACTGAGGTCCATCCTGACTCGCTGGGGAAGAGGAAGTACTTGAACTTGGTTCCCAACTACATGTCTGTTGAGGATAATTGTACTATAATGCTGAAATCAGGCTCAGGATGTGAAGATGTCTAGGAACCCTGTTCTGTAAATAGTGTGGCAACACTAACACTGACCATATCCACATCCATCATGAACAGACGTAATCTCCAGCATCAAGTGATATGTCTAAAACAACTTCCTCTAGAGGCGAGAATGCTGCCTATGTTGTTGAGCCAATCCGACACACTGAAACTTGTGGAAGGTTTGTATAACTAATTTTCATTGCAAAATGATCTAGACAAACTGGTCGTCTAGACAATTGTAGACCGGCTAAGTGAAGCTGAAATTTGACGGCTCAACTGAAATAATTCCCTGGAATTTTTGCAAATCTTAACAATTACTTTGAAATGCCTGCCACAAAGATGTAATAAGACTTGCTCTGTTCTAATGAAACGAGAAACTAAGACAATTACTCAGTTATTTCAACTCATTTGCATTTTTTTCCTGACATCTGGCCATGGGAGAGTCTTGAGTGAAATGTTTAAGAAACGGGGGCAAAGATGTATTTGCATACATGAGCATCTTGCAGGAACGTGGGAGATAGCTGTTCACTCGGAAGGAGCTATCCTCCCCATCCTCCACCCCACCCCCACCCGGCAGTGGTGCATTTGCATCAGTCCGGGCTCCTAGGACAACAAGCATCCGGCCTCCTGCTTACTTCCTAGCACGTAACCCATGTGTTTGATTTTTCATCCTCCACCAGGAAGTAGAGACTTTATCACTCTCTAAGACAATTTCAAAGAAAAAGCTGAAAATGGGGCTTACGTCAGGAAGAATTATCACAAAGTTCGACAGGAAATAGAGCGGAGTGTGTCCGAAAGAAGGGTGCTAAGAGCAGGGGCCAGCCGAGTGTCCTCAAGAATCAGTTCTCAAATCAGGCGGCAGCCCACTCTTCATTCCAGCGCTCAGGAGGCTGAAGCTGAGGGATCACACATTTCAGGCCAGAGGAAGCTTTATAGGGCTAAGGCTGAGGCTCTGGGTGGGACTCTGTCACAAACAAATGCACAGAGAATAGTATAAGACAAAGTGTTCCAAACAGAAAATGAAGCTAATAAACTGCTTCAAGAAAATCAATGCTTTCAAGAAAAGTTCAACTCTTTAAGGTTTCAAAACTAACAAAAATAAATAAACAAATAAATAAAAAAGGAAGAACCGAGGGAGAAAGAAAAGAAACAAGTTTCCATGGAGAAGCAAATTTTCTTTCTTTTTCTTTTTTCCTTCCAGACAGTGTTACTATGTAGCTCTTGCTGGTCTAAACTACGCAGTCCCGGGTGGGTGGGACCCTCACCTACAGAGTTCTTCCTACCTGTGCTTTCCAGGTGCTGGGGTTAAAGAAATGTGCCAACACACCAGGCTTTTAACTGGTTTACTATCTTTTATCTCTTTAATCTCTATGTCTTTTATGGAATTACTTTTGAATCTGATGAATAAAATTATGTTAAGACAGGGAAATTCTGAAACACTAAAAATGTTCTCTCCAAACCACAGCTTCAGTATTTGACTGTATCCAAAACCAGAGATGAAACTATCTGACATTTACGGAGAAAATGGGCATTTGCTCTGCACAGGCTCTGAAACAAGTCTTCTAGAAATACAGCCTTTAACTCTCAGTAAAAGCAATATATAGTATGTCTCTATTACAGTAAACAAGTACATTTTATTTGCTTTTAGAAAACTTATAAACCACTTTTTCAGAGAGAGGGCGCAACTGTTAAGAGCACAGACTGCTGTTGCAGAGACCAGAGTTCAGTTCCCCACACCAACATCTGGTGGCTCACAGTTGACTGTTCTCCAGCTCCAGGCTGGAGCCCTCTCCCAGCATCCACAGGCACCTGCACTCAGGCACACACACACACACACACACACACACACACACACACACACACACACACAGTGAAAGATAAATCTTACAGTTGCATGTAAACTGGATGACAGCAGCCTGAGATGGCCAGCACAGCTATTAGGAAAATGACTCGCATCAGGAAACCACATTTTAAAAGTCAGAAAAACTTCCAAGATGCAAGATAAACAGTCACTACAGGATCATATTGTGAGGACACCACAGAAAAAGAAAAAGGAAAGGAATAAAGAGATGGGGAGAGAAAAAGAAGACATTTCCTGAAAATAATTCAGAGACCACAAAGACTAATTGGATGTATAATGATTTGAAACCACCACATGTGACCAGAAGTCTTGTCCCACTGGAAATGCAAACTAGCCTTGTAGAACACTAATAAAGAAGGTGACGTGTGACAAACAGTGAAGGCCTCATAAATCTCATGTACTGACTTGAGAGGGGCTTGCTGGAGAAAGCAAAGTCACCTCAGACTCTCCAGGAGTCAGCAGAAATACTTAAAATATGCATAAACATATACACACGCTCACCTTTATTTATATAAATATACCGATTATTAAATGAATTTATTAAATATATAAAGCATTTGTACCTTATATACTATTTCCTTGCTTACAAAATCATAGCTACAATCTACTTCATGTTAGAGCACTGATATGATGCACAGGAAAAACAAATATTATGATTATGAATTAAAGATCTTGATGTAGAACATTTCTTAAATCAATGGAAGATCATTTGCTGAGAAAAAAAGACTTAATTTCCTTTTATAAATAGCTGTGGATTAGACAACAACAATGGCTAACTCTGCTATTGCTGTGCATTTAGAGCCAAGATGATGACTGTATTGAAAAAGAGGGACGAGAAAATCAATAGATTATGGCTTCAATGGAGCTCACAGCAGTGCTGATTAAAGAGCACAAATGGATTGCATAATAGTAAAATAACTATAAACTGGGTATGGATTTAAGCCTATGTTAAGGCCATTCTTAACTGCATTGTGTCTTTAGAAAACATGCATTGAAATTACAACAGCAAATTAAATCTATTCGACCGCAAAATTTAATACATAAGAAATTGCGTTTCTTTTAATGATCTGGAAGAGGGAGTAAATAGCATGTTAATGAAATTTTCAGATGCTACTAAATTAGAAGGTGTTACAGACAACAGTGTGGACAGGACCTTAATACAAATGGACCTTATAAAGTCAGAGAAGAGCCAAGGGTGGCCCCCCAAAGGGCAATTAGAGCTTAACAAAGGTACATTTCAAGTTAAAAAAAATTAAAGGTAAAAGGTTGGGTAAATTTCAACATGAGAAAGAAAAGTACAAAAGAAGCAGAGAGAGAGTTCAATATGTAAGCAGGATGCTCTGATCGTGTGAGCTGCTCTCTACATCGTGCAGGGTCTACATCTATCTACATCTAGCTACGTCTATCTACGTCGGCAGGGTCCTAGCCCAGGTTGTGAGCAGTGCTAATTCCTTTCAGAGGACCTATGTTGCTTACTTATGTACTTTTTTTTTTTTTTTGAGACAGGGTTTCTCTGTATAGCCCTGGAACTCACTTTGTAGACCAAGCTAGATTCGAACTCAGAAATCCGCCTGCCTCTGCCTCCCAAGTGCTGGGATTAAAGGTGTGCACCACCACACCCTGCTACTTATGTACTTTTTGGGGAGCAAGTGAAATGAGAAAACAAAACAAAACAAACCCCCACAGAGATCAGACTTACCGTTAAGACATAAATGCAGATGAAAGAGAAAGAGAGTGATATTGGTAAAAAGTTGTAGGTTCGCATATAGGAACATACTCTTTACAGAAGTCTAGGAGTCTGTCCCTGAACCACTACAGTGAGAAACTGTTGTATTCACGTTGTGAAACCCACTGCCTGAGTGGATATAACTGCCAGTCCCTTTGCTGTTATAAAGCTTAGTTGGTGAACTTAATTTTAATTACTGACACCAAAAAAAAAAAAAAAAAAAAAAAAGCTTAAAGTCTCTTAGAAAAATCCTGAAGGCAGGAAACATATGGATTTTTTTCTTGATTATACACAAAAGCCTTTGGGGATACACACAAATTGCTCCTTTATCTGTTTCAATCTTTCCCTTTGGGAAATGCTGTGACCTTTTAATATAGTTCTTCATGTTGTAGTGACCCCCAACTATAAAATTATTTTTGTTGCTACTTCATAACTGTAATTTTGCTACTGTTATGAATGATAATGTAAATCCCTGTGTTTTCTGGCGGTCTTAGGCGACCCCTGTGAAGGGTTGTTCAACGACCCCAAATGAGCGGCGACTCACAAGTTGAGAACCAATGTGCTAAACTCAGCGCTTTACTGGGCCTTCCTAGAAGTACATTTCCTCCAACATATGGTGCAATAGAAAGGAATGGGCTACAAGATCAGGGAGGCTGGAATTTACTCAGAACTCATCCTGACTCATGAGCTATGTGATACCGAGCAAATTGGGAAGTATCATTTGAGCCTGCACTTCCTCTTGTATGGATTAAATATATTCAACAATTCATGTATTTGTGAAGTATTTAGTGGTTTGCCTAACCCAATTAATGAAGGTGCATTGTTCATTTCCATCCCTCTCTGGTCTCTAATCGCTAAAGATGGAACTAATTGAATCATAAACCCAACTGTAACTCATTTTCTTTTCCTCATTAAATATATGAGTGCTTTCAAATATTACCTTGAGCCAGTTAGGGTAGGAACAGGGCATAGACACAAGAGATATTCATGGATCTGGCCTTTAAGGTTCATGAAGAACAGGAAATGACAGGCATGCAAATTATTAAATGATTCTGCTATGAGTAAAACCCAAGTATGAAGAGTCATGAGAACCCATGGGGAGGGAAGGATTACCAACCCACAGAAGAGTGGGAAAGGCCTTGGGGAAGCAACGGCTTTAGCTGGTACTTAAAGGCAGGTTCTAGAAGGGAAACAGAACAGAGAGCAGTAGCCCACAGTTCAGTTTGAAGCTCAAGATAGCAGACAATTTGGGGGCAGGAAAATTTGGGCTAGAGGATTAAAGGCTTTGAATGTAAAGGTTTTGTACTTGATGAACTGAGGTGTCCAAAACATTTTTTCAAAGCTTTTTGAGGTGTTTGTTTTTGAGACAACATCTCATGGTGAGGCTCAAGCTGAGTTCAAACTTATGATCCCCAAATGCTGGAGTCGCAAGCATGTACCCCTATGCCCCTTTGGGGTTTTGAAATAATTATTATTTAATTATTTTTAATTATATCTATGTGTGTCCGTGTCCGTGCACACATTTGTAGATATCCAGAGAGGACAGGGATGTCAGGTGTCCTGGAGCTGAAGTTACAGATGGCTGTGAGCTGCCAGGTGTGGAAGTTGGGAATTGAACTCAGCTCGTCTGGAAGAGCAGTACATGTGCTTAACCACTGACTCACCTTGCTAGCCCCTGAGATGATTCTTCTATCAAATACGTTGGCCGTTTCTTCCACACACGTTCCTCCATCACTAAGTGTGAATGTTATTCGGGTCTTCATTTGAGCTGCTACGATGCCGAATGGGCAGATGACTGAGGGGGATCCAGCAGTACACCCTGGGAAACCCCATCAGCACCAGTGTTTCAACCCTCGTGGCTCAACTTCCCGCTCCTAGAGCGACTCATTACGCTGTGTTGTCACCAGCTCAAATCTCTGTCTGATTTATAAAACCATGCTGAGAACTCTGTCGAAGGTCTAGATGAAAAAGAGCTACACCACCCTTCCCGATTCCTGCGGGAAACCACAAGAACTCATATCTTTTATGAGATTATCCGTTTCTTACCGTCACTTCTACCTTGAAGTAAGGCAAGGGGAGCCCGGATGTGGCGTGATGCTGGAGGGCTGTGGCAAACTTGGTTTTAGATCTTGTCTTTGAAGGGGCAGGCATGGGCCTCCATCATCCCTCGTCACCACTAGGTTGTCAAGTCCCCCAAAGTGGGCATCTCCTTAAGGATACGGATGGGACTACATTCCACGTGTTCTAATGTCTAGCAAAGGACTTTCTTCACCCACTCATTCCAGCTGTGACATTGTCCCCAGACAGTATCAGCTATGAGCTCCCTCCACTTAGAGAGCACCCTTAGACACTATAGTAGCAATCACGACCCTCTCAGGGGACTTCGACTACTTTTATGTGTAGTTTCATGACTGTAGAATTTTCCAGAGAGTACATGTGTGTGGTGTTGTATTAATCACAGAGGCAAAATGAGAATTCACGCCTTTTTACTTAAACCAGACATTCAGGAGGTTTTCCAAAAGAAAGAGAAAGAGAGAGGGGAGGTACTTTACTGAATTTTAAAGAGGTTTGGGCAATGGTTTTTGTTGTTGTTGTTGTTGTTTTGGTTTTTCCAATTTGTTTTTGGGTTTTGAGATAAGGTCCCACTCTGTGGCCTAGGCTGGCTGCACCTCACAACAGCTGTCTTGCCTTAGTATCTGAGATGTTGAGGTTACAGTGGTGAACCACTACACCTGACTTGGTTTCATCACAATCCATTATATAGGACTGAAAGATGGTGCCAGAGATAAAAGTGCTTGCTACCAGCCGTGTGGTGGAAGGGCAGAGCATCTCCGGTGAGCTGTCTTCTGACAGTGATGTAGGCTTCAGTTACGATTTTAAGGAAATGACTATACTTACCACAGAGGATGTTTGGTTGTGCACCTTAGTTTCCTAGGAACTCACAGCTATACAGCACTGGCCTCTATAGATGAGTTGGGTAATTCTTAGCTGTGACGCTGTGGTCCAGACTTCGAAGATTCCAGAACTAAGATGACTGGAAAGAGTGTCCCAGGTACCAGCCTGTGGGGCAGATGTTGTCACTTTAGGGGAGAAAGGACTCCTTTCTTCCTTTCAAGTTACCTGCTAGTTCTTCTACTGTTAGCTGGTGGCATTTCCAGGATTTCCATTAAAGAAAAGTTTAGGGGAGACAAGTCCATTGAATAAGGGGTTACATTGTTGTTAAGTTGTATTTAAGCATCACTTTGAAAAGTTTTTTTTTTTTTTTTGTAACTTAGAATGCATGCTTACTTTGGAAGGTGTTCTTGGCTATAAGAGGGTGCTAAGGACTTCTAAGCCACCCCACTGCTGAGAGTACATCTATTTTTAGTGTGGAAGTCTTTGAAGTAAAGGTTTGATAGTTTCGACAAGGACTTTTTGTTAGTGTTGTTTACACTCGCAAATCTATACTCTGCCCAACTTGGATTAACTAAAAAAACAAGCTTGCAAAAAGATTTTTTCCCCCCTAAGTTTGAAAAAGTTGAGTATTAGGAGTAAACACAATATAGACTCTATCAGCTCTGATGTCTAAAGACATCACTATATGTACAAGGAGACAAGCAGTTTGTTTTTAAAAACAAAAAACAAAAAACTCAAAAGTTGAAGCAGTGAGACTAGAGAGGTGGCCCAGTGGTTAAGAGCACTTGCTGCTCTTGCAATGGACACTGGTTCAATTCCCACCACCCACATGGTGGCTCCCACACACATATAACTGCAGTTCCAATGGCTCTCACACTCTCTTTTGACCTCCATAGGCACCAGGTGTGCATATGGTGCACATACATACACACAGGGGAAACAGACACACATTAAAACGATGACACACATTAAAACGATGATACACTAGCAAGAGTTTGCTGAAAGGACCCTGATATAGCTGTCTCTTGTGAGACTAGGCCGGGGCCTAGCAAACACATAAGTGGATGCTCACAGTCAGCTATTGGATGGATCACAGGGCTCCCAATGGAGGAGCTAGAGAAAGTAACCAAGGAGCTAAAGAGATCTGCAACCCTGTAGGTACAACAACATTATGAACTAACCAGTACCCCGGAGCTCTTGACTCTAGCTGCATATGTATCGAAAGATGGCCTAGTCAGCCATCACTGGAAAGAGAGGCCCATTGGACATGCAAACTTTATATGCCCCAGTTCAGGGGAACGCCAGGGCCAAAAAGTGGGAGTGGGTGGGTAGGGGTTTGGGGGGGTAGGGTATGGGGGACTTTTGGGATAGCATTGGAAATGTAATTGAGGAAAATACCTAATAAAAATATTTAATAAAAAAAGTAAGTCTTAAGAAGAAGTTGAGGCAAGCCTACGTTTAGCACAGAGTCACAGCCGTGGCCCCCACAATAGAGCATAAGGTATCGCAGTGAGGACCTTGCAACATAATGGGAAGACAGGAGGCCGTCTGTGAGGTGCTCCTTCAAATACGTTTTTGAAAGTACTTTGTAGAGTTTATTGCTCCTGTTGGCTACTCTCTGAGCCTAATTATAGAAGGAAAATAGAATGAAGGAAGGAGAGATAGTATAAGCTAAAAATATCAGAAGCTGCAGGCTTCCAGTACAAAGCAAGGTATGGATGGCTGCTGACTGGCAAGCTCGAACCAGTGGCTAACACCTGATTTTGGTGAGCAGGAAACTGAGGGCTGCCTGTTAAGTGTCCCACATGACAACTGAGAGGAGCAACAGCAAAGCCAGGCTCTCTGACTCCTCAGCCAGGGTCAGGACACAATCGGATGTCTTTAAAGCTAAGATGACTGCAGTCTCATGTTCATATCGCGCTCAAGAGCCCATCGCCCATTTTTTTTTTTTGAGTAGATAGCTTTTTTTTTTTTTTAAACAATTGTTTGATCACCTACAAAAGAATTTTTTTTAAAGCGGGATAGTTTTCATCAACCTTCTCAGTTACCAAAATGCAATTTACTAATCCCAAATCCTCAGTCCTTGTAATCACAGACCAGAAAGTGGTTTCTTTTTTCATTAGTGTATATTTACCCGTCCTTTCCCATTCATATATTAAATATATATGAATGGTTTTCAAAATTTCTATTTCTCTTTGGGCTTCTTTTTTGATTTCCGTTTCTTGTTTCATCTCTGCCTGTTTTTCCTCTCCTGACTTCAAAACTCAGCAGGAAGCCAGTTTCCTCTCCACAGATTTCTATTTCTGTCAATGACACCATCGTTCTTCCAGTCACCCAGGTCTCAAATCTTGGCATCACCGCTTTCTTCTTTCCCAACCGAATGGGTCACAAATTTCTGTGGCCTCTTTCTGAAACATGTCTCTCAATTCCAATTTCCTTTTTAAAAATGATCCCAAACTGTACCCTCTAACTCTGGCCTTCACGATTCCATCTGTAACCTGGTAGTGACAATATCTACCACTTATCCTGTTTCCATCCCTAAGCAACTCTCTAAATCACTACTAAAATGGATGGGGAGGAAAGAGAATACGGCTTAACATCTTCAGGCTGGTAAGCCTCCTGCTCCAAATATAAAGCCAGGCACTAAAACACGAATATCCATTTTGCACGATTTCAACTTTCCTTAATTCTCCACGTGTGTGCATGTGAAATCCTAATTCAGAAACTGTGTCCCCTACTTTTGCAACCTCTCCTCTTTTTCCACTCCATCTCCATCCTCCCCGATCAATTTCTTTTCTTCCCAAAGCCAGGTGACACGTTTTGTTCACACTTGTCATGGACTCTGTCTCCTCGAAGGGAAATCGCGGGCACTTCATCTTAAAAGTCACCAACCAGAAGAGCAGGCCTTGACTCCTCCTCAGAATCTCGAAGTACTTGTTGATGGTCCCACTGAGGCACCCGCGACCCTGACATTGTCTTCCCTGCTGTCCCCTTCCCAGCCAAGTGCATTCAGTCTCACCGGGGTGTGGGGGGGGGGGCGTGCAGCAACCGGGCTCTCCGCGACCCCGAGCCTCCCTTCTGGGCACCGAGCCGGGCGTGCCCGGAGGCTGGCGGGCCGGCGGTTCCAGGCTCGGAGGTAGGTGGTGCTGTTGCCGCGACGTCTTCCTCATTGGCGCCGCGCTGAGAGGCGGAATGTTCAACTCCTGACTCCGGCGGAAGCGTGGGAGCCGCGCGGGCCGCCGTCCCCGACCCCCGCCGCCGCTCGCGCCCGATCCGGGAGCCAGGTAAGGGCTGTGGGGGACCCGAGAGGCGGGAGGGAGCTCCGCTGGAGGATCACGGGACCGGGGCCTGCGGGGCCGGGGCAGCGCGACTGCGGGAGGCCGGGGCTCGGCGGGCGGCTGTCCTCGGCTCGCCCACGGTGCCCTGGAGCCCCGTGGTCCCCGAGCCCGCAGACCCCGAGCCCGCAGTCCCTGAGCCCGCAGTCCCTTGCCGCTGGGCCGAGGAAGGCTTGGGCATGTCCGGGCCGGTCCAGCGGGGCACTCGGTGCCCGGAAGAGTCCGGCCTGGCACAGCTCGCGGCGATCCCCGGGAACCTGCGGCGGCTGCCCTTCCCGAGCACCCTTGCCTTTCGTGGGAGCACACGCGGGTGTCGCAGGCGCGGGGATCTACACCAGGGTGGGCACTGGGTGACCCGGGCCGCAGCCACGCCTCGCCCCGCGCGTGACAGATCTCGGAAAAAACTTTAATTCTAAACTGCCCAGATGACATTGGAACTGCCTGAAAAAAAAAAAAATAAAAAACAATGTCATTGTTGGGTTGCTGAAAATGTATGTTTCTCATGCGCCTGGAGATCCTGCATAAGCACTGTTTATGGAGAACATAATTACTATTTTTGCTAGTTTCGTTAATAATGAAAGCACACCATTTGGTGGCCCGTTCCAGCGATTTCACAATAAGCAGCCTTCATTAATAATGCGTGTGAGAACCGTCTTCCAGAATGGATTGAGGACATCTGAGTTCGGATGGTTGTTAATGTGGGTTCCTGTTTTACCCCTGAAGTGGTTGTAGCGAATCTTCTGGTCTTCTTGACTATAGATGAAACCAACTGCCAGCATTTAGTGGATCCAAACGTACCAAAATATTTAACGATAAAAATAAACAAATGATTCAAGACCAGAGTTCTTTGTCGTCGGCCTGTCTCTACTCTGAAATTTCATTCTTTTTTTGATCTTAAAAAAAAAGTGACGGCTGCATTTTAATTATGGTTTTGATCATTTGTAGAGTCTTTGTTTTAGATTTCTGCTACAATAGTGAGAGATTTGGGAGATTGTAAATGAACATGAATTTAGCTTGTTTGGAAAGAGAGAATTAAGAGAGAAAAATGGTATTTGGAGCACTGTTTATTTTAGTCTTTTACAATGTAATTTTGACAAAAATTTGGGGGGATTTTTTTTTAAACTGTAGAATGTGCAAGTCAAAAATTTAAGTGGGAAACGTTTTGTTGTCTTAGAAAGCAAGTAGCTGACTAATCTTTTAAAAGTTTTTTTTTGTTGTTTGTTTGTTTTGTTTTGTTTTAGGGGGATACATAAGAACACATTAAGAAAAATAATAACCAAATATTAAGCACACAGATTTAGATCTAAAAATGGATGGTCAAAGATCTTGGGAACTGAGGGACCTTCTTGCCAAATAAGGAAACTTGGCAGGCTGCACTGTGTATTTTAAGTTAGGGCAGAGTGAGTGCTATTGGCAATACATTGGCTCAGTGCCTATCTGGGCTCTGCAGTGAAACTGAGTCTGATAGGCCTGCGGAATTATAGGCAGGAGTTATGAAGGGTGTGGAGTGAATCGCTGGATCATCAGAGGAGACACTGGAGAAGTTACAGGGACGTTTTGTAAAAGAGGTCAGATAAAACTCTGAGTGTGTGTGCCCAGCAGAAGCAGACTACACAGTGGGTCTCAGAACTTGACACAGCCAGGCAAGAGTCAGTGAGTTCTGTTAAGCTGAGGAAAGGAGTTTGTGGTAACACAGGACTGTCAGAACCAGAAAGCCTCTGTGCCCTGAGATATTGAGAATAGACGTTTGGATCATTTGTTTTCCATTTTATTCTACCCAGGACAGATGGGACAAGGTGGGGGACTGTTTGATCTAAACATAATAGCAACACCTGAGACACCTTCCGTCTTACTGTGGGCAAGTTTAGGCTACTTCCTTTGTGGCTATTGACCCTGGTCTATACTACACATAAACTAGTATAGTTCCAGCACTAAACAAAAGGTTCTTACCTGTGCAGGGAGGAGAGCCATCAACCCCAGAGCCTCATGGCTGGTCAGATAATACGGGGCCTTTGTCTCAGACCCTCCGAGAGACAGCTGAGCATTGAGTGACAGGAGTTAAATAATCCCAGCATAGTAAGAGACTGAGAACAGGGAGCCATACATTTGATACCTAACCCCATTGGCACCATTGCCAATAGAAAATTAAAGCCTCCAATGTGTGGATAGTAAGCAATCCAGGCGTTATGGTAACAAGAAATGGATTTGTTTAAAGAAAAAGGGGGGAGGGGAGAGATTAGGAGGCAGTAAATGATGAAGTAGAAAAAGAAAAGGTATACCATGGAGAGAGAAAGGAGGTGATCCAAGTTGACTTCCGGTTGTGCTATTTGTAAATTAGGCTTGGCCAACTTTTATAACCTTAAGGGGCAGTACTACCTGCTTCCCCAGGAGGGGTCTATGAGACAGTGTGTGGAAATGCTTAGGCTAGTCCCTGAAGCTCCACCTGCCATGACTGGGTGCAGAGAGGACTTCCCTGCATTTCCCAAGCTGCGTGCTTGCCTCTCCCAGCCAAGACTTGCCTACAGTATTTTGCCTTGTTGCTCTCATACTAAGTATGCACGCTGAGATTAGATGGAGGGGGGGCGGTCCCTAGCCACTCCTCCCTTGAGAATAAGGGTTTCCAAATCAACTCTGTATGTGGCTTTGTAAAACTATGTGTTGGGGAAAAATATGAAAATTAATACACTTAAGTATATAGATGAAGGATTTTGAAGTTAGGGGAACACAGGCAGGCTATGACAAGAAGCCTGGACTAAGATCCCTTGGGACCATTTGTAAGGCTCATCTTGAGTAGCTCCTGTGTTCAGGGTCTGCCACTCTTTTCTGGATCTGTCTGTGGACACCTTAAAAGAGAAGGAACACATTTATCTCTAGGTCATGGAGTAAATATTACTTATTAACCTTTTTCTTACAAGGTACCGTACTGTGAGGGAGAGGGAGTGTGTACCTTAAGGGTCTGCAGATAAGGGGCTGCCCATAAGCACTTCTGGTGTAGGCAAACATATGCTTAAAATTTTTTTTTTCATTTAATCTTAAAAACCCATGTGGACTTTTCGGTCTCTTCTTCTCATTCTTGTCTTACTCAAACCAATATAAACAGACACATTTATTCCTCCAGATCTTAAAGTCAGATGTGTGCTGTAGGACTCACCTTCCTTCCCTGCAGTGCTGTCTACTGCACACATGGGAGTAAGCCCTCGGGATGATGGGATTGGTCCTGTTAGGCACCCCCCCCCCAGTCTGATGAAGAGGTCATGTGATTCTATTTTGCTAGAGAATTAGAGCATCATCCCAAGAGTATGTATAGTCTGTGGTTATCCTTATGGTCAAGAGCTCTTTGCTTCGGGGAGAGGAGAGACGTGTACAAGACAAGTGCTGGAATGTAGACCTCCTTAGCCATGTGAGAAGAATTTCAAGAGGGTGGCCCAAGGACTTTTATTATTTTATTACTATTTCAGAGATATAGATCTTCTCATGTTTACTGCCAGGTGCGTGACTGCATCTCCAGTAAAGGAAGACTGGCAGCCAGCACTTCATGCTCCCCTGGTTAGTCATCATGCTAGAAAGGCTGAAGTGAACCTTCCAGACGCATCCATCCTTTCTTGTCTCGGTGATGCAGGTCTCCGCTCCTCCCCCACCCCCTTCTGTTGAGTACACAGGGATGTGTCATTCACTACGGAGAGGGCAGAATATCTTCTTCTGGGGCTACCAGCCATTCTGTAATTTGTAGCCTCTGATAATTTTGCCTCTCACTCAACACAACATCATACAGGTCTTGCTCTTGGCTAACTTTAATATCCTGGTGTCTGTCTTATCCTTCATCGTCCTTCAGACGACCCAGATCTGACCTGCATGTTTAATCCTTGTAAGGAAGCATTCCTTGTAGGTAACCAGTCTGGGGCTGTCCCTTGTTTCTCAGAAGTCAGGCTGGTTGGGTATTTCCTATTTGGCAAGGACAGTTCTGTGGCAGAGAACTGTGCAGCAGATCACCAGGATGGGTGGGAGGCTGGTTTAGGAAGTAGACATCTTCTTCCCCAGATGTACAGCACCCAGGCACTTGGGCACTCTTCTAGGCAGTCCCTCTTCCTGTTCCCCTTTACTGGATAGAGGTTTCACCTCCCCTCTCTTTTCACAAGAACCCACCCGCCCCATCTCCCGTGGCGCAGGACATGGATGCTCTGAGTCTTGTTTCCTAGTTGGGTACTATTTGAGCACAGGCTCATTCCACACGGTATCGCTCCACCAACCACTTCCAGGTTCCTACTTCTTTTACTTCTGCTAACAGTATTTCTGGCAAGGAAGCCTGCCAAGGAGGTTGATTTTCATTTATTGGAATATTAGTGGATGAATAAAAATGTTTCATTTAACTAGCTTGTTTTTTATTTTAACCTTTGCTCTGGCTAGAGAGTCATACTACTTATATGGTAAAGCACAGATAGAGTCGGGAATCGTCTGTTCTCCTTTAGACTCCTATTTAAAGTTGGATTTTTCTCAGATGCCACGCTGGAAGAAGTCCCATATTCTGGGCCCAAGCTATCTTATGTCAGGTCTGCTTTTCTGAGAGCAATTTTGAAGGAAATAGCAACACGGACACAGTTTTAGTTAGTTTTATTCATAAACTTAGTCTTGTGGCTTTTGTCACTAATGACAATTGTGGCTTTTTGTCCTTTTTAAAAAGAAGGACACAGAGCAGTCTGTTCAGGAATTGTCTCTTTAAATCTCTGATCCTGATTATGAAGAAATACATCAAACCGAAGTTTTTCCTATTCTTTAAAAAAAAAACAAAGCAAAATAAAACAAAACTCAGAATTCTTTTTTTAAAAATGCATGGCCTAATTCCAAACAGTAAAGCGGATAAGAGGTTTTGATTCTTTTATTTACTGAGCTGTGTGAAGAAATACACCTCAGAGCAAGGTTTGTTAGAGGGTGAGGATGCTTTTGAGAAGTCATCTTTAAGTTTCTTTATTATGTGTGTACAATGCATGGCGCTCAGGGGACAGCCCATGGGAGTCAGTTCTCACCCGCCATGTGACTTCCTGGGTCAGTCTTAGACTTGGCAAGTTCTTTTACCTGCCCCCCCATCTTTCTGGCTCCCAGATTCTTTCTTCTTGTCTCCCTTCCTTGTGTATGTGTGGTATGTGTGTGTGTGTGTATGTGTTATCTGTGTACATGTGTGTATGTGTGGTATATGTGTATGTATGTGTATATGTGGTATATGTGTATGTGTGTGTACAGGTGGTATATGTGTATGTGTGTATATGTGTGGTATATGTGTATGTGTGTGTATGTGTGTGTATGTGTAGTATATGTGTATGTGTGGTATATGTGTATGTGGGCATGGGCAAGTACATGCAGAGCTCAGAGGGTTCTCTCACTGAATCTGAAGACTGACTGGCCAGTGAGCTCCCAGCATCCACTTGTCTCTGCCCCCCAGGGCCACCACCTCACGTGTTGGGATTACAGGTATGCATTGCCATGCATGACTTTTACATACATGCCTGGGATTTGAACTCAGGTTCTCCTGTTTGCACAGCAAGCAATCTTACCCACTGAGCCCTCTCTTCAGCCTGAGAAATCTGTTTGAAAGTTTATCTTGATCATAATGACACAAATTTGTTTTTCTTCTTATGTTGTGCCAGAATTAAACCTATAGCTACGTTTGTGAAGACAAAAGGAAAGTATAAATTATGGAAGGAAAAAGAGGAAGTATGTAAGTCAGAAATATCCAAGAGAGAAAAAACCCAGAGAAATTCCAAAATCCTTATTTGTAAAGTTAATTTATAAAAAAACCAAACTGTTCTCATTATGCTGTGGAGGCATTCAATAAAGCAGGTTAGAGTTCTCTTGAGTTAGGTGCCCTTGTGTAATGAGCAGAGAATATCAGGAAGAAGACAGTGGTCCTGTGGAAGGCGGACTCTCTGGGACACTACCAAAGCAAGTGCTATGACTGAATAAATACATCCTAGAAATTCTAGTGTCTAAAAAGTGCAAAAGGAAAATAATGTCTTTTAGTAACTTAAATAGGACTCATCTCTATGAAAAACATTTTGAAAGGGAAAAAACTTATAACTATAGCTAGACATGCTGGTGTCTATCTTTGACTTTAGCCCTTGGGAAGCTGAGGCAGGGGGATCACAAGTTCAAGGCTAGCCTGGACAACCTGGCAAGGCCTTATCTCAGAAATAAATAAGTAATCCTCACAAGTGAGATAGATCTCGCAAAATGACCCAGCCCCCCAATAGAGAGAAAACAAAAGGGAGAGAAGAAATTAAGACACATAACGCAGATGAAAAGGACTTAGGAGTCAGTCAAGGGGTCATTTATTTGTTAATGTTTGTGTAGTAAAAGTGATTGAAATAGAAAAGAAAGCAATTTTGAAAATGGGGAAACACACCTGATTGTGAGGGCTGAACTCTTTGGCTAAGCAAGGGCTCAGAGTCAAGATGGCGGCAGGTAGAAAGCCATACTTTCCACCTGTTATGTGCAAATTCCTTGCGGGACTCTAGGGGAGGCCTTTCGACACCTTCTCTGCTTCCCTGGGCAGGGCAGGCCTTGGGGGAGACTGGGAAGTCCGAGTTGCCCGGGACCTGGTCCTCCGCCCGAGCTCAGACAGCTTGCTTGTACTTTGGATCTGCTACTCTCTTGCTAAAGGTGCTACAATCTGTGCTTAGAAGTAAGGCTTTCCAGTGACGTCGGGTCAAACCCTGCACATGTGACCACTTTGGGGCTATCAAACGGAAGTGACTTTCAACTTCTTATTTATGAGGTTAGACATGTAGTAATTGGAGGAAAAGTGATTGATTGTTTCCAGAGAGGTGGAAGCAGAATTCAGCTCAGTCTCACCGAATTTAACAGTTTTGCCGTCTAGATATTAGCAGTTCAAGCAGTCCTGTTGCTGCTGTTGTTGTTATTTTAAATCTCTGTGACAGAAATCAAGTAGGACATACAGACAGGTGACTTGAAATCAATACCAATTTGAAAAAGCAAAGAGCCAAATAAAGACCCATGAGTTAAGTAGTGATCCTAGCCCCCTTTTTGAGAAGATGAAAAACTTTTAAAAATAAAAAAAAATGCTCCATTTAATGTCTTTCTGCCTGTATATAGCTTTTATAATTAATGATATTATATATGCTCTTATCAGTTCAGTTCATAGTTAAACTTATTCTTGTACTTCTAATTTAGGGACATTTTAAAATGTTTTGGCTACTGCCCAAATAAGCTGATGATTGCGTTGAGCCAACTTGCTATTGTTCCAATCTGTGACCCCCTTATGTTTTGTTTTCTGTGATATTCCTGTTCTGAGTCCACCTGCAGTGTTGTGTGATTGCCTGTATTGTGTAAAAGCCTGTCTTCAAACACAGTGGGTTTAAAACATTGGATGTGATCTTTGTAAGCAGATGTGTATAGATGGCTCTGTGTTTTATAGACAGCTCCACTGGTCTAGACAGCAGAGATACTTCTGAAAAGCTGGGGTATAATCTGATCAGGTCTTGATGCTGTACGCGATCAGCATCTTGCCCTAGATGCTCCGAAACAACTCATGCTTCATCCTTCTACTCTTAAGTTGATCTTCTTTAAATAGTGACTTAAAGTGAAAAGGAAAACAATTTACATATATAGTCTGATTGATAGATATATATATACACACACATACATATATATACATTCATACATACATATACATGTATGCATATCCATGAGCAAACATACATGCATGTGTGCATATAAATACATATGCATGTATGTGTGTGTGTGTGTGTGTGTGTGTGTATGGGGGGATAGGAAGCTAAACCAAATTTTTCAACTGAAGTATATGATGGCCTTGCTAAGCTTACTGGAGTTAAAACCTGTACTGAGGCACACTGAAATTGTTCATCTCTTTGGAAAGGATACAGTTTTTTACATTGTCATTAAAATGCCCCAGTAACTACTTAGTTCATTCCTATAGAATCAGTTCCCAATGACAAGGTATATTGCAACACGGGTAACTGATCTGGAAGCATGTGCCTTGTTGCCCATCATCACGGGTGGTGGTCACGGCCAAGTTACTGGCCGGTCAGTTCAGATTAATATTTATTGATCTCATCTTCCTCTGTTTGGAAAGGGTTTCTCCACCCCTCCCCTAGTTCAACCCAAACCGAGAGGCACCCAGTCCTGGAGGTGCCAAGGTTCCCAAGAAGCTTGAAGAAGCTTCTCAAAACAGAACTGGGTTTAGAATCCTCTTTGGGGACTTGTGGGGAAAAAAAAATGGCAAGGCTGACCTTACTCAGTTGAATTGAAATCGTTGTAGCTGTGGGAACTATAATGGAAAAAGTAACTTAAAACTATGAATGGAACAAATAGTTTGGAGTAGAGAAGATGTGTACTGTGTGTTTGGTTATATGTGAGGTGCTGAAAAATCCAGATATTAAGATAGCAAGGAATTTTGGGTTTAGGAGTTTGTATTCTGGTGGAAATTTGATGGGAATAGATAAAGGTGCTGTAGGAGAGAGCAGTTTCTCATATGGGCTTCACAATCGTGGTTAGGGAGGTTTGCTGGCTGGAGATGGAAATCTGGAGCAGGTATATCCCTGGCCCCAAGCATGGAGATGTGGGCGAGGTCAGCACAGAAGGGGACCCACAGGCAGTGCTTCATGCACGTGTGAGAAATAAGACCTGAAATGAATGAGACTGGAGTCCTAAAGGAATACCACTAGACAGCTGCGATTCAAAGATGTGAGTTAAAGGTTGGGACAGAGTGTCCTACCAGTGAATGAAAGAAATCATCTCTAAGAACACTCTAGTAAAAAAATGACAAGCTTCTACAGATAAAGAAATGATTCTAAAAGTTCTCAGAAAAAAAAAATATATATATATATAAAGGATTAGGCATCAGAGTAGCATCACACTGCTCCATAGCAACATTAGAAATGAGGAGAGGTGCTAAAGAGATGGCTCAGCGATGGAGGTTATTTGTTATCTTTTAGAGAACATGGGTTCAATTTCCTGCACCCACGTGGCTGCTAACAACTGTCTATAACTAATTCCAGAAGATCTGACTTCTTCATGCTGCAGGCACCAGGCCTGTACATGGTGCACAGTCAACACACACAGACAAACACTCATACACATAAAATTTTTTTTTCTTCGAGAAAAAAAGAAAGGAATCAGCTGAGGGGATCGGAGAGATGGCTCAGCAGTTAAAAGCACTGGCTGCTCATCCAGAGGTCATGAGTTCGTTTCCCACATCCACACAGTGGCCTCTGCTCAGGGAGCCACTGGGAGATGTGTGTTGTCAAGGTGCAGAAGTAAACCAAGAAAGAAGCCAAAGATCCAGGGGCAGGGTTTTCCTCAGAGGGTGAAAGAGAAGGAAGGTCTTTGAATAGCAGAGGAGATGAAATTCCAGTGACAGTCAGGCCTGGGGAGCAACCATTCCAGCCAGACTGAATCAAGAGGAAGTGTTTAGAAAGAACATCTTCATGAAAACCAAGGTCCTCCTCTCTCCGGGGATCAGAGGGTAAAGGCAAGAAGAAGCTGGTATTTGTTGCTTTGTTGGGAGCTCTGTAGTTCCTGGGGGGACTGGGGGAGTTGAGTAAGTTTATCAGGAGTATAAAAAGCTAAACAGACAACAAAAGACAGAAGCAGGGCAGCTAATAACTCCAGGAGAAACAAAAAGCTATCCAAGTAAAATGTAACCATGCTGCATGGCGGTGCTGGAAATGGTCTTGACTTTGCAGGGCTACTTACTATAAACCGTGAATATTGTCTTAGCCAATGGTTCAAGTTGTAAACAGAGGTTAGACCAGTGTGGCCCCTGAATGTGTGGAGGTGAAGGATGGTGTATAAGAACCAAATTCCTCTTCCACAGGGAATGGTTGATGACAAGATCTAAAGTAGGGAAATCAAAAAAGCAACAGTGTTCAAATACGTGGCTTAGAAATGTGATCAAGTCGGGCGAGGTGGTGCACGCCTTTAATCTCAGCACTTGGGAGGCAGAGCCAGGTGAATTTCTGAGTTCGAGGCCAGCCTGGTCTACAGAGTGAGTTCCAGGACAGCCAGGGATACACAGAGAAACCCTGTCTCGAAAAACCAAAGGAAAAAAGAAAGAAAGAAAGAAAGAAAGAAAGAAAGAAAGAAAGAAAGAAAGAAAGAAAGAAAGAAAGAAATGTGATCAAGACGAGGAGATAGATGCTTGAAGGAGCTGTTACCAGTTGCTCTCTCAGAGTTGAGTGGGGCATAGCCAGGCAGTGGATCTGCAAGGTCTTATAAGCTTCGTGGTCGTATTTCAATTCTTACACTTGGATAAAATTAATTACAAAAGCATAGACTTACCCATCCTCTGCTGCGGAGATCTAGCATATAGTGTTTGACATTTGTTGTGCGAGCTTTTTTGCCTCGCACACGCTGCCTGTGTTTGTCTGGCACATTCTCCTATATTTTCTATAAACCTTCTTTACTAAAGTTAGCGGGATTGCAGTGAGTCTGTCTGGAAAATCACTGAATTAAACGCAGCCACAGAGTGCGTCTGTGTTCCTCACAGCCGGTCTCCTCCCTCTGTTTTCTTGTCAACGCAGCCCTCTAAACATTACAAGCTCTAAACAGTAGAGGATAAACAAATTGCTTCGTTTCTCTTTCTTGCCTTCTCCCCAAAGTGGAGCAGACTTGGACTTTGCAATAAGAAATCAACATTCTTCAGTGAGCCGATGTTCCGAAAATGGAATGGCTGAGCCAGCTGTGCCCTGAGTTCTCAGAGCTCCCTGTGCGAGCGCGTCTCCTCGAAGCTCCGAGTAGTTGATGGAGAAGCTGAACTTACAGTGACCCAGACGGCTCCCTTCTACCTTTTATTTTGGAATAATAATAAAAAATAAAATCCAAGCTTCATAGAAAATGGCCAGGATAGTAAAAAGCCCATGCCCCTTTCTGATTTGTGGCTCTCCACTCTGTCACGGTGCTTCCCCCCTCTCACACACTTGCATCCTGTCCCCCTCTCTCATGTGCATTTGGGGGTGGTGTCAAAATCATCAAGTGAGTTGCAAGTGCCATGTTTCCATGTGTCTCAATATTTATAGAGGATCAAGGCAGAAAGTGATTGTACATTGTGTTTCATCCTCGATGCCCTCAAGTTCTTACAGAGTTCGTTTTCTTGTTATTTGTTAAGTGTTCCACGATGGTGACCATCCGAAGCATGAACCAGCAGCTTGAGAGAGAGAGTCCTCTAATATAGATAGGTTCGTCATTTTGCTCCATGATTACAATATTGTGGTTTACAGTTCCAGAAAGGATGCACAGACAGATTCCTTTATGTACCGCCTGTAGCTTCTTACGCTTGCTCAAGAGTTACACTTCACCAGTTGTATGTTTCAGGTTTTGTTTTTCCTGAGAATTTATAGTTTGGGATAGAGGATTAAGAATGAACACTTACCTGGGGAAGAATAAGGATGAGTCAACCATAGACAATCACACTCGGTAATCTCGGGAGGGGTCATCTGTTCCCCTGGAAACAAGCATAATATTTTTTAAAACAACTTTGGCAGTATTCCTTGGCTGACTTAATCTACTGTAATCAGGGGCAACGTCTCTTAGAAAGTCAATTCTGCTGTGGCGTGCAGTCTAGTGAGACACGTGTGGAAACCCTTGGGCAGCTTTTCCTTCACCCCAAGTGAAGTCTTGTTTGGAGTCTAAACACTGCATATGTGTTTACTCTGCAGCGTCCTGGCTGCAGCCGTGCCAGGATCCTAGGGGGCTTAGGCTGTGTATGTTTCCTGTGAGGCAAGGGCAGCCCGGAGAGCCGGCGTGCCGCACATGCCAGAGGAACTATGCAAGCTTGCTGTTGAAGGCATGGTTTCTGTGTGTCAGGCCTTCCTGGTAGGAGACCTGGTGACACAGTAGCCTTTAGGCAGAGCTCGGGAGGATCTGTAGGAAGCACTGTGGCAAGTTTCGTTGGGGGGAGAAATCTGAGCCATTTCCAAGCCTGGGCAAGCTGACTGCCAGCCAGGGTGAGTGCTTTCATTTCGACTTGTTTGTCTTGCTTCTCTTTCTGAAGTCATCGGGCCTTTCTAGAAGTTTCACAGGACTTGTTATAAATATCTAGAGCACGACTCGGATTGATCTGTGATTCGGCATTTCTTCTCCTTTCCCTCTCCAGATTTTGTGGACGTTTACTACTTTGTCATTATGAGATGTCGTCTCTCGGCGCCTCCTTTGTGCAAATTAAGTTCGACGACTTGCAGTTTTTTGAAAACTGCGGTGGAGGAAGTTTTGGGAGTGTGTATCGAGCCAAATGGATATCACAGGACAAGGAGGTGGCTGTAAAGAAGTTACTCAAAATAGAGAAAGAGGTAAGATCTGCTCCCAGAGGCTCTCACACCAGCTCTTATATAAGCTTTCCAGCCTAGAGTTAGAGGGTCACAGAGCTGGAAGGATCTGGCAAGTCCTTTGGGGCTGGTCCACGAGGCTCCTTCCCAATTCCCATTCTGGGAACCCCATAAATAGAAAATATTGCACTGTGTGCTTTAGGGTCGAGCTCTACTAAGGGACATCTGAAGCTAGAGGATTTCTTTCCATGGTAAGCCGGTGTTCTCCGAGCTGGCTGGCCTACAGAAACAGGCGGGTTTGAGCTTTTCACTTCTTCAGGGGAACCAGGAGGGGGCAGTAAAGAGTAAGAGGTAACATTTTCATTGCTTCCTATTTTCACCCCTTGCATTGGGAGTGGTCCCTCTTGGTGCCTTTGGAAAATAAAAGAGTATTTGTTTTCAACTGAACTAAGCAGTGCTAGCTTCTTAGGTTTCACCTCTACAAGTTCACAGTGGTACATCTTGTGCAATATAGAATTAGGTTCCGGATAGAGTTGTCTTACCTTGTAAAAATCAGAATAAGGTCTTGGCTTTGAGAGTCGGGAACTTGTGTTGAAGTATATGAGCCCTGAACTCTTAAGTTCTTCATCGTTTATAGGAATGCCCCCCCCCCCCCACACACACAAACTGCTGCCACCACTATAGTCAGTTTGGTACCTCAAGAGTCAAATGATTCATATAGCTGGTCCGTGAGAGTTAAGCCTCTGTAACTCTGTAAAGTACTTTTAAAAATTTATGAGCCATCTATGAGCCATGTTAATGTTTCAATACATGTATGCGTTGTGTGCTTAAGTCATTATATCCACTGCCTCGTTTAACATTTCTTTTACAACATAAACATTCAAACGCCTTTCCTTTGGCTCTTTGAGATCTACAGTATATTACCACTATCTGAAATTGTCCTGCTGGTGGCCTTTAATACCTTCCTCTCGTGCTCAGCTTGGTCATTGTTTTATATCCAGTTTCACTAAGTATTGTTCCTTTCAAGACAACCTATAGGTAGAGAGACACTCTTCTCCCCAAGCGATCTTATTGTTATCATTAATTGCCACCAGCGAACCACCCTGGCTGATGAGAGATGAGAACCCACGGTCAGCCTTGCAGGTCTCCTCTCAGCAGTGTGCCATGGCTGGAGCTCATCAGCCAGCTCACCCAGTGTTGAAACCATGACCCTGGCTCTGTGGTGTCTCTGCTGTGGGCTGTCTATGTGTTTTACACGAAGCAGAAGGGTACTAAGTAAAGCTCAACTCTTGCATTAGAACCATTTCTGACACCAAACTCTTTGATTTGGTAAGATGGCTTTATTGTCCCCATTTTATAGACTGGGAAACAGAACACTGAGAAATGTATTAGCCACTCCAGAAGGGACAGATAGAATTCAGGAGGCCGGGCTTCTTGTTCTTCAGTATTTTACTGGGAGACTTCTAGTTGACCAGGTAGGAATAGAAAATAAGCCAACTCCATCTACTTATGTAAGAATGGTAAAGGCAGGCCATGGGGCTTGGATACTTACATGGCGTCTTCTATGGTTACTGGATGAGACTGGAAACTGATTTGAAGTGGAGCGTTCCGTTTAGCCCACTCACTTCCTACTTCTCCAGCATGTGTGCATAGGATGTGCCTTTTCCATGGTTTGATAGGGCAGGAAAATGACATGGGAAAGCACAGGGTGAGTGCAAGAGCTGGAAGCTGCCAAATCCTGCTTTTGTATTGCAAGAGCATAACTCATAAACTGTAAGTCGGAAAGAGCAGAAGGTGCATTTCAGTTAGAGGTCTGTTGCTGTCAGAGACAGTCTTTATTCATCCCTGTGCCAGGTACCCCACACTGCTCATCCCACAGGAGTTTAGTGTGAAAGTCCAATGAGGCCGTGAGGGTAATTGGAGAGGAAGTATGCACCCCTTGTGAAGTTGTATTTGTAAGATGTGAGTTGGCTACTGGCTAGGCACTTTTCAAGTGCTAAGATAAAGGTAATGAACTCTAGAGTCTCCCCCATGTATACCCTCAATCCTATGCCTCTTGGTCGTTATTTTTCCAATGAGTCTTAGAAGAGACAGACCCCTTAATGAAGTGCCTGTTACTCACTTCGTGGGACGCTGAGAATGGCCTGACATCTGACTAAATGTTTGTTCTGTGAACTTGGTCAAATGTGGAGAATATATGTGCCAAATATATTGTCGCAGCTTATGTGACTACTTCCTTGCACTTCCCTTGTGACTCCTAGTGTAGTGAGGTATGATGTGTCCCTCTGTTTTAAAAGGATGTGTTTCCTTTCTACTGAAAAGAACAAAGAGTGGCACTTGCTTAAAATGTTTTCTAAAAATGATTTAAAGCAAACACCAAGAAAAATTATGACTATCACAACCTCTATAATACCACTTAAGTCTACCACATAGGGACATTTTGTGACATCTGCTTTTCTCTTTGGTGACTTATGTGCACTTACAGTTATTCTGTTTTTAATGACTATGAGAGTAAATTACAGATGCTATATGTGTTTATTCAAAGTATTTAAGCATCTCCTAAAAACCCAATTAACAAGGTAAGGAAATTGAACGGTTATATTACGTTATTGGATCATCCATCTTCAGGTTTGTCCATTTGTCCCAAGAGACGTTTATGGGAATTTTTCCCTACACAAGATACACCCCAGGATGACAAATGGCTGTGTGTCTGTTTAGCCTGTTTTATTCTGGAATAGTTACCCTGCCTTTCTTTGCCTTTTAAGACTTTGCCAGTTTTGAAGAGCCGAGAACACTTATGTTGCAGAGTGCCCCTTGTTTTGGCCTTGCGGTTTTCCCCTCATGTGGCTCAAGTGGCTGTGGTGGGGATGTTAGAGTGGCTGTGTGTCCTTGGTGACTCTTGGTGTGGTGTGATGGGCATCTCTTGTCTGCCTTAGGTTTGGGAATGTTACTTTTGAGCCCTTCCCTGGTTACTAGACCACTCAATTCCTCTGCGGTGAAAAATACCTATTTCCCTTTTGTAATTAAGTGTTGGGAGCTACTTCGAGGCTGTGTAAATATGTCTTCTGAGCTCAAGTATCCCTTGTTGACCCTGTCTTAGATGTGTCATTATCATGATAGTCCATTGTGCCAAGGTCAGAGGTTCCCTCCTGACCTGTTCCCCAGGCTGCTTTCTCTCTCCCTGTATTTACACTGCCCAATTTGTTTATCTGTTTATAGACATTAAATCCTTTTACAATTCAAAGTGACGCAATCCATTACGCCATACACGTTTGTGTCTGTATTATGTCCAGCTTGGCAAGCAGGAGCTCCTTCAGAGTGGCTTCTGTGGCTTTTGACCACACCGTTCATCTGGGATGGTTCCCTTACTTCTGGACACAGAAAGTTACTCAACTCACTCAACTCCCGTCCCCACTGCTGGGCCAGCCATTTCTTTAGGAGGTCCTGAGTCAGCTCCTGACTTGGAGTTGGTATCTCAGAACCAAAATAACCAAAATGGGAGTTTTAGGGGTACCTGTTTTAGACTTTTTGAAAAAGAACCCTTGCTTTTTTTTTAAATTTTTATTTTATAAGAGTGTTTAAAATTTAAACTCTAACCTCTGGCTAGACAGAGGTCTGCCTTTCTGGAGAAGAGTTTAGAAGTATGTAGCACACTGAAGCTGGTCTCTAAATAGTTAATTTCTATGGGTCAGAGGTTGTGCTTCTGGGACTTTCTACGTCAGCTGTTAGAGGGGTCAGATAGGGAGTCAGGTCAAGCTAGCGATGGAGTCACGTGGACAGAGTACTGTGCTGCCTATGCAGTGACAAAGTGCTCAACGTTTACCGGAAGTGAAGCGAGGATGACAGCTTGTAAAACACGTATATGCTTGGTGTCTGTGTGCTGCTTTTATTTTTTTTTCTTGAATATCTGTGGTTTTCTATGATTTCATGTTTTCTTTCAATATTTTATTGTGAAAAAATTTCAAACATAAAGTAAATTTTACAGTGAATGTCTATACACAACATATGGAATATATAGTTAGCAAGAATACGTGTGACCACCTGTATGGCCAGCTCTCCACGTCTTATTCGTCCATCGGTCTGTCCGATGCATTTCACCCCAGCATCAGTGTCCTTCTCTTAAACATGTCATTGTGCATATTACTGTCTGAACTCAGCTGTAGTTAGTTTTATTTTTTTTTCCTGTGGTAGAAATATGTGTCACTCCGTTTTTAGAAGTGTGGCTTGACTATGACATATATTTACATTTCTAATAAGAAAAATACAATTTAAAAAGTATAGTTTTTGACAATCTGTAGCACTGCCTCTGCAATTCCAAGTGAACCAAGCTTCATAAACTGTGAGTGAATCATATAACACTAATGCCCCAGGTTCACTGTATGTCTCTGAAACATGGGATATTCCCTGTCACGCTGCTGTCCCACGGCAGTGTCCCCAGACCTCAGGACTCGGCTGTTTACAGTTTTACAGATGTACTTACAGTGCGCTGTTTCTTTATGTTTAATAAAATATTTTCGGGTGGGGGGAACAATACAATCTTAAGAATGTTTACCAAAAGTACAGAAAGAAGCCATGAGCCTGTCTTCTCAGAACTTGCTGATTGACTTGGGGGAAACTGGCCTGCTCAGGCAGAAGTTTAGCAAGGAGTGGAAGCGCCAGAGCAAGCCATTGTGATCCCAGTGTCTGCTCTACAACCGCTGGCCTAGTGGACCATCCCCCCACAAGCAAGAGTTCACCAGACTCACAATGTGAACCTTTAAAAAGGATTAAACACAGCAGCTTAGATTTGATATGTTGACACAGATGTGTCTTCATGTGGCTCGTCCCTCTGTCTGGTGGAGATGGCAACCTGTAAGCCTTTGTGTTCACTGCTTGCTGCTGTTCCCAAATACCTGGGCAAACAACTGGGAGGGAAGACTCACTTTGTTTATGGTTTTAGTGCATACTTTTCCATGGCCCGGAAGGCCTGGTGGAACAGGGGAACTCACAGGGAAGGAGCGAAGGGATTGCAGAGAGGGAGGAAACAGGGATGTGGAAGGGAGAAAGGGGAGAGAAGGGAGGAGTGAGGAAGAGAGAGAGGGAGGGAGGGGAGAGGGAGAAGGAACTACAGATTGGGAGTATGGCCATGTTAGCTGGCTTTCCTCTTCCTCCATTTTCTCCCAGCCTATAGGACGGTACTGCTCACACTCAGGATACTTCTTCCTCCCAAGTTCCTTACCAATCACCTGGGTGTGGCTCAAGCCAACCGAGATTATATTAACCATCACTGCCTTTATGTTACCTTGAAACCTGTCAATGCACAACAGTGTTCACACGCCACAGTGAAATATTAGGAATGAAGGAAACATCACTTTCTATTCAACTACCACCAACCCCTAAACGGAAAGAGGGAAGAATCCCCAAGAAGGAAAACAGAGCCTTTTCTTCCCTGGCCTTGGTTTATGCATCTCCCTATGCTTAAGGGGAAAAAATTAATCCTGTCATGTTTTGGAAATGTTGAAAGCCAGTAAGTTTTTAGATTTAAAAACTGATCTGCACTGTACACATTTATGATCAGAAGACACCTGAGTGTCAACTGGTCACAGTAATAGGGGCTGTTAGTAATTTCTACCTAGAGAAAAGATATCTGTATCAACTAGAAGGTAGAATATTGGAACTGACCTAGAACTCAGATAAAAATAAAAGCTTTGCTATTCCCGGTACATCAGAGCAATGGTATTTACACTGGGAAAAGCTAGTTTAATACTAGTGCTGCTTAGCCCTAGGGGAGCTCACTTCCTGTCTGTGCAATTCTGTAGCATTTTTATGAGTGGATTCTCTGTTTTTAATTGTAGGATTGTGGTTTTAATGCTTTCTCTGCCCCTGAACATAACAAAGAATAAGAACGCTGCACCCACTTTCTCTGTAAGTCCTTCCGGTATTTAAATATGTTGACACGTCCATCAGACACGAAACTTCAATGCTGCAGATTCCCAACATCGCTGCCGAATGCATGGTTTCTGTGACACCCTGTGTTGAGAACTTGTCGATTAGTGTTACTAGGCTCTGGCCTACCCTTAACTTCTCCGGATGTGGACAAGCTCCTGTGCCCAATCTCTCGTGGAGCGTAGAGGACCAAGGGCTGACTTAGGAACACAGATGAAACAAAGCCCTCAGGGCCGCAGCCTTGCTCAGCTCAGCTCCTCACCTCTGGTGCTCGCCTACTTTGCTTGTCATCTTCTGGCCTGAGCGCCTCAGCCTGTCAGTCCTTCTATCCTGCTTTCTCAGAATGTATCTGCCCACATTCTTTCCTTTACCTGCAATGCCATTGTTTCCTCTCCCCGGGCAGGGCCTTACACAGTTTTCAGGTTTAATTTCTTCCTTTTTCATGAACATTCTCAGTCCCATAGTAATTTTTCTTCTGAATTTCTACCATTTAGCATCCAAGCCTCTAATTTGACATAGGGCAGGATTACAACTGCCCTATGATGCTAACATTCCTGTAAGGAATGGTCACTTAACTTTCCATGTGTGCATGCTGTGGCTTCTCAGCTAAAAAGTGGGGCTGTTTATAGTATCCCAGTCATAGGGCTGTTTGAAAGGATAAAATGAGATAATACATGTCAACTATGTGGAGGAGCACTGGATACAAGGGAAGACCTGGGTACGTGCCATCATCAGTTTATCTTCAGCTAAACTCCAAAGTGATAGCAGGGAGGTATCATCTCTTAGGAGGATTCCAATGAATCCATACCTAGGATCTCACACTGGGCAGGGAGCACGTGCTCCATTTGTAACCAACAGGAAAAGAGACTTGGCAAGGCCCAGTTAATAGTGTGTGGGCCAGCACATGTGTGGTGAGGTGGTTAGTGTTAATTTTCAACATGGCAGGGTGAGAGTCACCTGGGAGATGAGCTGTTGGACTTATCTGTGGGGATTATCTTGATTACACCAACTGAGATGAGAAAACCTGCCCACTGTGGGAGGCACCATTCCCTAGGCAGTGCATCTTGGACTATAGAGAGCAGAGTTGGGGCTACTCACTATAGTGCATACATTTATAGTTCTCATCTGACCATGCACACAGTGTGACTTCTGTCTTGATGAACTATGACTTGAATAAGCCCTTTCTCCCTTGAATTGCTTGTCAAAAGTGTTTCATCACAGCCACAAGATGCTTGGCATCCTGGCTGCAATGTTTCTGAAGGCTGAGGCTATCTCTTCAGTTGATACTGTCACCTTCTTGATCGTCACCAGTGTACTCAACACAGTTGCCACAGTTACTGCTCTCTGCTTCTTCACAGTCACCCTGCAGGATCATGCTGTATCTGACACACCGGATGTAAGGCTAAACAAGCTCGCCAAGCCACCTAGCATATACACATAGCCTCTTTCATGTGGGTTTTCCTTGCTAAGCCCCATGGGGCTGGGACCTGTGCATTGCTCACAGGAAGGTGGAACATTTTTCCTGATGTTTGGCATCATGCTACAGAGGACTTCCCTCTCCCTGCTGCCCATCTTAGCGAGGGATCGTATATTGACGTGCACATGTGTTCTTCATCTGCTCTGCCTTCAGCTGTGACTTCAGGAGAACACACCCGTCTGTACTCATCACTGGGAATACAGTAACAGGCTTATGTTCAGTAACACGGTCACTGGGCTCTTGGCTTTGCTTGTGGTCTGATGTTTGAATGTGTAAGGGCTCTTGATTATGCCTTTTAGGCTGACAAGCCATTTCCGTCCCAGAACTTTCAAACACTTCCTAGTATTTAACTTTGACTACACTCTGCATGTAAAAAATCATTGCTTTGAACCAAACTTTAAACAGCTTAAACTAATGAATCACTTTATTGATGATTGATGGCACCTTTCCAGAAGCACTGACCGAACAGCTTCTCTCAGTCAGCTTTCTGCTGTGAGGCGATCCTGTTACCAGGAGCTCATAAGCAACAACTCTCCGAGGTGAACCGCAATAAAAGAGATAGGGTAAATTGGCCGCATGTTGAACAAATATATAGATTAAATGAGTGACCATGTACTGTCAATACATCTGAAGATAACTTGAACCTTAAGGGAGCCATCAGTAAGGAAGCACCACAGAATGGCCTCCCCGGGGCCATGATGACTTACAGATGCATGAAGATGCAGACCGTGATGGGTTACTTTTGAGGTCACTGAGAGGACGACAGAGATACTTTATTTGCTAGCAAAAGCCCCTGTCTTTATTTTGCTACTTATGCTTTTAAAAGTTTAAAAGTCCTTCTGCCACTCTGTCAGGATTCCATATTTACTGTATGTGGAGACTACTTTCATTTGTCACAGAAGGAACATGATTGTAACGGTCATATCAGTTTCTCATTAAGGTATTATTGATCTTGGTATATTAAGCAATAAACATTTCAGTTAGTTAATGTTTATTTTTCAGCCATGCTCTAAATATTGTGGTGAAATCAAACCAATTAATATATCCCAGTATAAGTGGTGTGTCCAGACTAACTGATTTTACATAAAGTCAGGCTCTTGCTACAGGAGAAAAATAGCATGCACCATGACTCCAGCGCCTGAGAAAGCCGACGCTGAATAGAATACAGTTAGACAATGGAAAAAGTAGAAGAGAGAGATACCTGGGAACATTTCCAAACGTTTTGGAAAGCTCCCTGCAAGCATGGTGCAGTAGGGGTGATCGGCCAGTGAGATGGCTCAGAGGGTGAAGGCACTTCTGACCACCTGAGTCCTATCGCTGACCCACATGTAAGAGGAGAGAACAGGTACCCCAAGTTTTCCTCTGACCTCCACATGCACTTCCTGGCACAAATGCGTGCACTCTCTCTCTTTCCCTCTCTAAATAAATAAGTAAACAAACAAACAAACAAATAAGAGATAGACAGGTAGATATAGAATTTAAAATAGATATGATTGGTTTTAGTCTTCAAAAACAGATTTTTTTTTCCACTTGGGTGTTAAAAGTGCCTGTGACTTCTTGCTCTTTGGTGTAGAGAAGAAGTCATTATCATCGTGGCACCTGGGCATCCAGGCCACATTACCAAGTGTTTTCTATTGATGCCCGACTCTCACCCCTCAACAGGACATCCAGTTGCTTTTTGAGCATGGTCGTCAATGTCGTATTTGGTGACTGTTGCACAATTTTAGAGTATTTCAGTTCCCTGAAAGTACCTCACAGTGGAACTTCTGGGATTGGCCCTGGCCCCTGCCTTTGGGACTGCGTAGGCTTCTTTCAGACGTCAGCCTCCTGAGGGCAGGAGCTGTGTCTTCTTCATCGTTGTCTCTAGACTGCATGGAGTGACTTTCCCACCGTAGGACAGTCAGTCGGTGTAGCAAGGAGTAAATGAAATGATGCACGCAGATCTCAGCTCAACCTTGGCTTGTGAAATGTATAGGAAGGCTGGACTGGTTCTTAATCTACAGCCAAGGCTCCAGCTTGCCTCTCGGTCTACCTGTCCCTTTCCACGCGTGGTGGATCTTTTTTTTTTTTTTTCTCTTGATGAGTTGCTTTGTCTTTGAATGAAAGGCTGTTCTGTAGCCAGGGGGAATGCTTTTTCATGGCCATGGATCTTTATTTGTTTAGGTTTGGGTTGTATTTGTACATGTTCTTTCTTGGCCCCACGAACATCTTTTAATGATTTTTAAAATATATAATTTTAATATTAACTTTATTATGTATTAATTATATACTAATTTTATGTATTAATTTTATTATATATTAAATATATATTTTTTATATATTAATTTTATATGTTAATGGTTTTAAAAATATATAATTTCTTTGGTCATTCAGGAAAAAAGTACTTGATAAAATTAGATAGGTCACCCTGAAGAGTGGGAATCTGTGGTGGTGAGCATTTTGCAGTCTGTCAGAGAGCGAGGAGACAAGTTGTTGTGTCTGCCAGAGGACTTTGTTCAGCAGCTAATACACAAAGTCTGTTTAAATCACTGCTTTAAATTTTTGTTCATAATTATTTATCTTGTGTGTGTGTGTGTGTGTGTGTGTGTGTGTGTGCAGGCAAGAGGCCAGAGGACAACTTGGGGGTTCGAATCTTTCCTTCTACACTTAGGTCCTGGAAATTGGACTCAGGTGGTCAGGCTTGGCAGCAGATGCCCACTGAGTCATCTCAATGACTGTAACTCAGTACATTTTTAAAGCAGGCAGGGCAGTCTGTCCTTTGGTGGGAACGGAATTGCTTCTGTTATTGGAATGCAGAGTTTACTTTAAGAAATACAGACTCCTTTTAATCACTGGATATGCATTTTTAAATATGATTCAGCGTTTTATTAACATCTGCTGCCGGAAAAAAAAAATCCTTTTGCTTTTTAAAGCGCAGTCTCTATGTATTTCAGACTGACCTTGAACTCACCATCCTCCTGTCTCAGCCTCCTGAGTGCTGCTACTACAGGCTTGTACCACCAGGCCATCAAAAGTAGTAATGAGAGAATGTGGTGGTAGGTGCTAAAATCATTCAGAAATGAAAGTGAGCCTGTTGGTGCACACTGGAGGCCAGTGGCTGGTTCCAGTTGATGGTAGAAGACTTAGCCCTATAGAGGTGAGGATCACGCCTGAATCGGTGATGCTGAACCTGACCTGGGATCACATGCCAGGAGTCAGAGTAGCAGCTGCCAAGAGGCCTGCCCTGGGGACCAGCTTCTGTCTGAGAAGAGGAGGAGCTGTGCTCAGGCTCAGGGTGTGTAGCTGATGACAGAGTGTGGGTATGCAGCGGAAGGAGAATGGAAAGGCAGGCCATCAGGGCCAGCTAGAAAAACGTGTGGCCACAGAAGAATTAATTAATGGGCAGAGGGCCAGGGTTGCTCGGCCATTTAGTGGTGATTGTGCAAGCAGGGAGAAACAGGAACTGCGAGGTGGCCCTGGAGTGATCAGGCGGATGGTGTGGGGGTCAGCTTAGGACAGGGTAGTGCCAGGGTTCTCTGGACGTGGGAACCCTGTCACAAGTGTATGGACTGAAAAATCTCTCCAAAGACAAGAATTCCCTTACTCCAAATGCAGCGATTTGTGTGATCTGAGTTTTCAGCAACAGTCAGCAATAACTAAGAACAAGGTAATTATTGAGAAGCTGGGAAATGTGAACCCCAAAAGACCTTGCCTATATGTTCATAATGAGAAATTGCTCCATAGGCAAAGAGAGGCAACACATATTTATGAAAACTGCAGATTGAATTCCACTTACACATTTTGAAATAGAACATACATTTTAAAATAGTATCTCCCACCTTTTGTCGAAAACATCGTCACCAAAGTCCTAGGGCGCTGTGTAGCCTGGTGTTTGAGAGCTCAGGGCCTGACTTCATTCAGTCAGTGGAGATTCAGGTCCCAGCTCCCCAGCTTGTTTGGCACGTAGACAGGTTAAGCAAGCCTTAGTTTTCTCTGCTATAAAATGCAGATAATAATGGGGTTGGCTTCCTAAGGATGCTGTGAGGACCAGTTAAGGCAACCCATGTGAGTACATGCTCCTGGTTCCTGGCTCCTGGCTCCTGGCACCTGGCACCTAGTCAACACTCATGTATGGGACAACTGTTACTGCTGTTATTTCAGCAGCCTGACGTCTGAACACACCCATCGTTCCTCCGTGACTTGTTAGCACACATCACCGTGGGTCTTTCCCTTCCAGGGCTTTTAAATAACAAGCTATTTGCATCATCCTGTAGTATAGTCTTCCTAAACTGAGAAACTCCATAGTCCCAGTGATGACTCTTTTGATCGTATCGTATCCTTTCTTTCTTTCTTTCTTTCTTTCTTTCTTTCTTTCTTTCTTTCTTTCTTTCTTTGTTTTTACCAGCAAACAATATTTTGTCATTGACTTGCTGCATTTTATATTACAAACCATGGTGTTTTAAAGCACCCTCACTATACATGTCTCTTGTCCCCTGAAAATTGAGTCTCCTTGTACTTGAGAGTCAGTCATGTAGGATGTTCTGTGGAATAGAACGTGTGAGCTGGGCAGAAGTGTCCAAGAACAGTGTGACTCTTAGAGCTGCGGCGGATAACAGCTCAACCCGTGCTAAATCTCAGATGGACCCTGGAAGGGTGAGAGACTGACAGACAAGTCAAAAGGCAATGCTGCATCACCACCACCCTCCCCTGTAGGAACTTCTTGTTGGGGGCGGGGGGGGGGATGGGGAACTAATGTACGTGAGTGGTAAGAGTCGTTGATTGTCGCAAATTGGAAACAGTATGGAAATTCTTTTTGTGTGGATGTGTTCCTAGTTTACACGTATGTGGAGGGCGAGGGGAGGTACGTGGGCCAGGGGCAGATGCCCAGTGTCTTTCTCAGTCACTTTCTACTTTAATTTTTTGAGGTAGGGTTTCCTCAGTGAAGCTGGAGTTCACTGACTGGCTAAGCTGTCTGATCAGTGGGTCCCTGGATCGCCCTATCTTTGTGTACCCACTGGGAGTACAGGCACAACCTCACTCTTGGCTTTTTATGTGGGTGTGGTGGGCCCAAACTCAGGACCTTATGCTTGCAGTGCAAGCTGTCTACCGCAAAGCCATCTCCCCAGCCCTGTGTTCTTTTACAATCATAAGAAAGAAAGAAAGGAAAGGAAGGAAGGAGGGAGGGAAGGAAAGAAGGAGGGAAGGAAGGAGGGAGAGAGGGAGGGAAGGAGAGAAGGAAGGAAGGAAGGAAGGAAGGAAGGAAGGAAGGAAGGAAGGAGGAAAATAAGCCAAATACATGCCATCTAGCAGAATAGAAACTACCAAAGGAAATCATGTAACTGTGCTTGCTGTTCTGTATAGATGGGCATTCAACCTCCTGTTTAGTTTTAACCCATACAGAATGCCTTGCACATAGACGTCTGTGCCTCGGGTGTTTCCTCCTTCAGTTCTCCTAGAATGTCAGTGATGCCCAGAGTTCTGACCTCCTTCCGCCCAGGCCCTCCAGTATCTTTGCCATCATGAAGGCCTGCCTATGTGTCGCCAAGAGTCAGGGGGATCTGAGGAAGTTCCTGTGGGTCTTAGTCGTTTGCTGAGGAAACACTGGAGATCGTAGCTGCGCCTTAGCATTTGCCTGGGCACCGGGTGCTTCTCTTCTCCTGCCCTTTAGGAGTGCAGCTAGGACAGCCTGTGATTTTGCTAACTAGCAAGCAGGGCTCTGGGGTCCGCCTTTGTGATTGCTTCAGATCAGAATCTATATCTGCTCTGCAGGGGAAACAGAGAGAGTATAGCCTGCGCTTCGGCATGACTTTGGTCAGTCTTTTTCCCTTTTCTATGACCCCCACCCTTGCACACCCCCTGTTTGTGTTAGCAGACCTATAAAAAGCTTGGATTGTTTTTCCATAGCCACTTGTCAGGGTGAGCAGGATGAAGTTTTCCTTTTGAAGAATTCAATAGAGAGAGAAGCGCGCACACCTGTCTAGTTAAGCATGGTCCACAGACGCAGGCTGTCCATAAACTCCTGTGCTCAGAATTTAGGAAAGAGACAGAAGCCCGGTGCCTGACTCTTCTGGGTAAGAGCGCAGAGGCCAGGGGAGGATTGTATCTAAGGACACAGCCTTCCCTCCCTCAGGTCTTCTTTCTCGTGCAGAGCCACCTGTGCAGCTCCTTCAGTTCTCTAGCTGGGGTGTGACAGTTATAGGGTCTTCCTATAATGTATTTTCTGGGAATAGGAATAGGGCTTTAGAACTTTTTTTTTTTTAATTAAACGTTACCTTCCAGTTTTGGACCCCACTTGACTTTGCAGGTTTCTCTTATCCTGGTATCTTTGGAAGTCCACTGAGGTAGGCTGACAGGGCTGGTTTTTCCAGGGGAATGGGTGAGGGTCCTCCTCCATTTTAGCCAAGAATTTAATTCATTAGAAAGTAGGATATGAATAAAATTAGGATACTTTCAATTTTTAAAGAGGAATTTATTTTATTTTAATTGACAATTAAAAACAATACTATCCCTTTTTGAAATATGCACCTATAGAGCTGGATCCAGCTATTTACCAGAGGTGTTACCTTACATACTTATTTGTGGCGAGAACATTTAAAAACTACTTTCAGAGCAGGCTGACTATGGTCACTGTGAGGTGCATAGCTTGAACTTGCACTCAAGTAGAATTTTGATCAGTATCTGCTCATCCTCACCAAAGGTAATTTCACATAACTTCTAAATGAAAATGAATGATGTCATCTTTGGCTGAGTCCGTTCGTTAACCATCAAATAATTAATCCCTTGCGTGTTTGTTTTCTACATCCCCTTGTCCCTGTCTGTGCATGCTTATGCCGTATCACACAAGTGGAGGTCAGACAACGTATGGGAGTCAGTTCTCGCCTTTTACCATGTGGGTCCCAGGGATCAAACTCAGACCAGCGGGCTCGGCACACTGGGTCATCTCTGCGGCTATCCTTGAGAGTTATCAAAATACTTTGGCTGCAACCTTGTTGCTTCATTTTGCAATCACCTTTGACTTCAGTACCTAAATAGTTTTGTTCATCACAGAGTGGACTTATTGTTCACTGTCACGATCTCTGCCCCACTGCAGAGCTTCACCACCAACACTCCACTTACGCTCAGCCACTTGATGGAAAGAGCTGTCACCACTCTGCCTTCAAATGAGCAGCTTCTGCACCCCGCCTTTATTTATCCGCCTACTCACTCTCCTACAGCTAAGCCTCCTCCTCATCATGGCCTCCAGCCTTCTTCTGGGCTTCCTCACCTTCACGCCTGCATGTTTCCCATCATGCACTTGTTTCGGTGCTTACAATACTACTTGTCTCTTTCACCTTCTGTGCCCCAAAGGCAAACATGGTATCTTGTGTGCCTCCTAGCTCCGTGTTCTCTTCTTTCCCCAAAAGCAAAGTAAGACTTTACATGTTCACAGGTTCGGTTTTAGTTAACTGTCAGCTTTGTCAAATTAGACTCACCATCCGACAAATGTTGCAACATTGAGAAATTCAAGAATTGGAATTTCAATCTTAATGAGGGCGATAGGCTCCAGAGTCTCCACGCAGCAGAGTAAAAGGGTAAAGCCAGCCAAGCATTGCACAAGAGGTGGACAGGAATTGTGGGAAAGGGCAGAGGGCACTGCGACTGCGCACAGCTTTGGGCTGGCCTGTTGTTTACGTAGGGTGAGCTGCTGCTGCAGGCACATCTGCACTGTGCACCTTCTGTGTGCTACTCTCAACGTGCATCCCGGATCTTCAAAAATTAGATAAGTCTGCATTAAACCCCAGGTTGCTGGTCTGCTTGAAACAAAAGCAGGTCGGGTCTCTTTTCTTGAGTGGTTCTACTGAGAGTGCCGTTGACGGCAGCAAGAACTGTCTGGAGATAGCGGGTCTAAGTAGTGTCTAGAAGAGTGTCCCTCATCTCTAATTACTGGTCATTTAATAGGGTATATTTTCATTAGAACTTAACAGTGTAGACAGTGTGGTCACGAAACAGTTCCTTTAAAATGTATCTATAATACATCTGAAAGATTGAGAAGCGTGTCAGTCAAATTTCTAAAGAAAGAAGATGGTGAGATGGCTCACTGGGTAAAGGTGCTTGCCACCAAGCCTGACCACCTCAGTTCGATCCCCAGAGCCCCACGCTAAAGGGAGAGGACCAGTTCCTGAAAGTGTTCTTTAACTCCACGGTGTGCCCTGCCCATGCACATCCACACAGTACACATCCATGCATCCACCCCCACATGAATAAATTCTTGTAATTTTAAAAATTAAACCCAAGTCCAGTGTGGTGGCGCACACCTTTAGTCCCAGCACTCAGGAGGCAGAGACAGGCAGATCTCTTTGATTTGAGGCCAGCCTGGTCTGCAGAGCGAGTTCCAGGACAACTAGGGCTACATAGAGAAATCTTGTCTCAAATAAACTCTTAAAAAATTTTTTTAAAAGCCAAATACAAATTCCCATGTTCCTTTTCCAGCACAGTTAAACAAACCAAAACAAACAAGATATGTCAGGAGTTTTTTTTTTTCTTACAAATTTTTAAACTTCCTCATTTATGTTTTTCTTAATAAAGTATAACAAACTTTACTCTTAATTGCATGAGGAAAATTGGCTAATAATTCCCAAGGCTCCACAAAACAGAGTGGGGTGTTCTAACAGAGAGCTCTGCCAGACAGTGTGTCTGACTGAGACAGATACAAACCACGCTTGTGATTCATCTCCTGCACTTCATAGCAGACTTTCCCCCACTGTTGTATGAAGACATCTAAGTTATACAAAAGCCCTTCCCTATCTTAGGGTGTGATGTGCCTGTCATTCTACACACTGTGGGGGGAGAGCAGGGGTGGTGGATGCTTGCAGAGGTGGTAAATGGAATGGCATGACCAGAATCCTGCATCTAAACCTTCTTTCTGCGGAAGACCTAGCCCAGGAGGGTTCTGGTCATTATTTATGTAATGGTCATCAGGAAATTCTGAGCCCAAATGCATGTTGTCTACAGCCTGCTGTTGCTTCTGGCATCTCACAGAGAACTCGGATATAGTTCGGTCTTAAGATTAATTATGTTTCATCATAGTTTGATGACAGTGTCTCATGCAGTGGTCAGTTCACAGTGTAAGCCCAGGATGACTTTCAACTCCTCACCTCTGCTGCTATTTGTTTGTTTCTCCCCCGACCCCACGCCACCCCTGCTGCCTCCAGCAACCCTGGCTGTCCTGGAGACCAGGTTAACCTTGTACTAAGAGATCTGCCTGCCTCTGCCTCCCAAGTGCCACCTCCCCCCAACCTGGCTCTCTGCTGCTGTTTTTTTTTTTTTTTAAATAAACATCACACATGGGCTTCTAGAATGAGATCTGAATTTTGTAACATTAATGAATTTAGTCGTGGGAGCAAGAACTAGGCATAGGCATTCATTCTCGGGCCAAGTTCATGTTTTGTGAGGCTTCCCTGAATTTTGTCTTTTTGTTCCAAAAAGACATGTTCCAAAAAGATGGTATGGTCAAGCATCTCTTGTAAACAAAAACTGTTTTCTATCAATCTGATTGGTTAAGAAAGAGCTGATCAGCCTATGAGTGGGCAGGAAACAGAGTACATTCTATTTGTCACAGAGGATCAACTTAGACAAAAAAAAAAAAATCAACAGGGTAAAAAAACAATGCAGTTATTTTATGTGTTGGCTACAGAAGTCTTGAGCCCTGGGGAGCCACAGTCACAGGCACAGAGGGGCAAGTTCTGAGTGCAATGACTTTACAGTGTTAGGTAAAGCCTGGGCTGCAGAACGTAACTGACAAGGGTTCCCTGATGGTGACAGAGCTCTTAATGCCAGGCTCAGCCTAGCCATCAATAGTGATTATGATAGCTCACCATCATTTTTTTAAAAAAAAGATTTATTTATTTGTTTTATGCATATGAGTACACCACCATTGCTGTCTTCAGACACACCAGAAGAGGGCATTGGATCCCATTTCAGATGGTTGTGAGCCACCATGTGGTTGCTGGGAATTGAACTCAGGTTCTCTGGAAGAGCATCTGGTGCTCTTAACCGCTGAGCCATCTCTCCAGCCCGTTCACCATCATTTTTGTATTTACATCATCACAGCACATTCAACTTGATTTTTCTCACCTTTCAGTCAAGGAATTATATCCTCTCCTGTTCTTTACTTAAAATATTAAACTAATAGTCCTAAAAGTAGCTGTAATTACATTTTGGGCATCTACTGTCTCACTTGTATAGTCTGTCCAACGACTAATACGGTGATACAGTAGACCCTTCAGTACAGAAGTAGTATCAGAGTCCCATTAGGAAACAGCAAATAGTTAACTGCCAAAAGACTGCTATAGTAGCACTGGGGGCGGGGGTAGTTATGCCTTCCCCCACCCCAGCTCTATTTATCTGCAAAACATTTCTATGCCCACTTTAGCCCGTATAGCTCCAAGTAAAAGACACACAGACCTGGTAGTTTAATTAACAAGCTGCTGGCACTCTGGTGGGAAGGTTCTGAGCTATTCTAACCATGGAGGCTGTTAATACCCAGATAAATGCCCCCGTTACTCCCATCCGAGTCTTGCTTTGGCGCTCCTTGCTCCATGTGTGTCCTCATGGCTGCTCTCTCATGACAAGTTCTCCTGGTCTCTCCACATGGTCTCTCCACACCCATCTTCTCTTGTTTCCGATGTCCCGCCTCTACAGTCCTTTCCTGTCCAGTCATAGGCTAATCAACTCTTTATTAACCAACCAGAGATGGTGGAAAACAGCTTTTTACATAACATTGTGACAAGAGATGCTTGACCACGCCATCCTCCGTAACCAGATGTCTGGGCACAAAAAACAGCATCTGGATCTACAGTACCCAAGACCAACCCCCAGTAGACTGTGGAGATTATGGGACTAGCAAAAAGAGAGGGCAGTTCAGAGGAGGAGGAGGAGGAAGAGGAGGTGGTGGTGGTGGTGGTATGTGTCATATCATGTTCCCCCTTCTGCCCCTGAAATCTGGGTTTTATCTGGTGGGATGAGGTACAGCTCACTGGGTGGCAGGAGGCTTTGCTGTGTATCACACTGAAGTTCTCAGCTGCCTGGCACATGGGGTGTTACCTTCTACACCTGTTGTTGGCTACTGGAGGGAAAACTACCACACCAGAAGTATTTTATCCTTTGCTTGTGCCTTGCGGTGTCTTCAGCACCATTTATTGACATAGGCTAACATGGTGCCATTTGCCAGAAAAAAAATTACCCATAAAGCTATTATAAAACAGGGCAAGAGATGTTGAATGCAGTGTGGTGTCTTCCACTACTCAGCCTCTGCCCACACCCAGCACACACATTGGAACTTCCATATAACAAGGAGACAAGTCTGTGCTCTCACCTATGGAGACTGGCTGTCCTTTGCACAAGGGAAGTTCCCATCAGTCCCCAAAATGAGATGCACAGTCCTAAGAGTCACTTCATCCACTGCAGGCTTCATTAACTTCTGCTCAGATTCCACTACAGTACACTGACTATTATTACCTAAAGCCTGAGTTATAAAGCCAACAGCTTATGTGTGGCATCATAAGGGGAAGGCCTTACCATACACATATGCCCATACACATCCAAAGAACAACAAAGTAAAATGCTGGAAGCCACTACAGTCCTCTTTCGATAGTCATTCCGTATTTCTGTTTTCCCTCAGCCTAACCCTCAGCAGGCTTGGAGGACTTCACCCAGTGAGGGGACTTGAACTGTTATTCTTGAAGGTTCTCAGTCCCTATGACTCCTGTTTGTCTTAGACCCTTGTATGTTTTACTAACATTTATTATTGGGTATGGATTTCCTAGAACCCTCCTGCAAAATTCCCTGTATTTCAGACATAGGATTCTTTTCTGGTTTGTGTCTTGCTTGTCCTCCAAAGGCTACAAGCTAAGGCTTGGCCACTACCTCGTGCTGCTGCCTGGAGCAGGTGAGAACTTTCAGAGTAGACCTAGCAGGCGGAAGTTAGGTCTCAGGTGGTATGTCTCTGAGGGGGATCTTGGAACCCTACCCCTTCCTTTCTTTCCCTTCTCGTTTCCTGGCACCCATGAGGTGAATGGTTTTGTGCCATCATGTGCTCTTGCTATGATGTTACCAAAACACCAGAGCCAACCACCCATGCATCAAAGTTGTAAGACCAAAGGGCCAAAGCAAACCCTTCTTTTCGGGGGATTCTCTCAGGAATTCTGTCCCAGAGACAAAGCAGATCACGTAACTTCCTTGCAGTAGCCCATTCTCCCTCAGTAATTCAGTCTCCAGTCAGGAGAGAAACTTTTTTTTTTTAAAACTGTTTGTAAGTTTAGTAGTAGACAAGAACTTTAAAATAGCCAAGTGGCATTCTCATATTTTAATTCAGTAGGATCATTATGTCCCCTAGCAGGGTCATTTTTACATTCTATACTTGGAACCTAAAGCCTCTGAATGTCATTGTCCCCATGTAAAGTCCCCGAATGTCAGAGGTCATTGTTACTGAGATAGTTATTAGACGTGGAAGTGATAGGGACCCTCACCTTCAGTCCAGATCCATGTGCGTAGAGGAGACAGTGGTTGAGGCTGAGGGTATATAATTCATCCCGTAAATGTCGCAGCTGTTGTTCCTCAGCTGGTCCTGTAACTGAGTCTCCAGTGGGCTGCTCCACTTTTCTGCTAGTCAGTTGCTGCTTGAGAGGAGGGCTGTGTGGTGAGTGTGGCTTAGTTAATCCCACCACTGCTATGAGACGATTGCTTCACTTCCTGGACTGTGAGTGGTTTCCTTCAGCAGCAGCTGACAGTGAAATACTAACATGGTGAATAAGGCCTTCTGTGAGATAGTGGATGAAGAAGCTGTCAGCAGCATTGCAGCTGGGGATGGCAAATTCTTATCCAGGAGACGTGTTTATGGAGGAAGATGAATTCCTCCCCCAACTCCAGTGCCCTCAGTCTGTCCTCTTTGGAATGGTGACAGTTGGGCTCAGAGTCTCTTATTAGCAGATCTGATATATACTTACCAGAACCAGCAGACAGTTCCCCTTGTTAAGGGGAAGTTGTGTTTATTAGCCCTACATATGGTCCCCAGCCTTACAATCATAGCCACCTTGTTCTCGGGCTCAAGGAGCATGCCCTGGGATAGCTAGAAAAGAGTTCAAGTGGCTTCCACAGAGGAAACAGTATTGTATGCCTAAACACTCCTCTGCAGTGGAAGCCCGTTACAGAGTTTCCTGTGGGGCACGGTCTGCCCAGGTTGAAAGGTCTGTCTACACACATCTTTGTCCCTGGTCTCCAATGTTTACATATCAGAATTCCTAATCATCCAGCCGAAGGGTAACTAGTCAGCTATTAGGATAGATTCATAGTTTGGTCATTGCACATTCCAAACCAAGTGAGCCACCAAATAAATTGTCGAAAGTTCTGCCCTCCAGGAGCATTTTCCTGAAATGCTATTCTTTGGAGTCATTCCTAGTGGGGCTAGAACACTTAAGCACTCTCATCCATTTGGTACTAACATATCACACAGAACCACTTATAATTTGAGCTCATGTTTTATTTTACCTCAATCTGTTGTAGGGATGTAGGGAATGTAGAGGCAATTCAAGGCTAGGGGTTAGTAATCCTTGAAATTCTGAGTAGTTCCCCATCTTGTACTCTCTGTCTAATAAATGGCAGCATTTGGTGACACGTGGAGGATTTGTGGCATACCCCTGGGTGACATCATGGACTTCTCCTCAAGGAAGTCTGGCATTCCTTTCCATCAAAGGGTTCGTGGTCTTACAGTTGGCCTATGCCTAGAAATTGAGTATTACACTGATTCCCCACAGAGGTGACTTAATGACCATCAGACATCTCAGGGGTCTTTTGTTTTCTATTATGAAGCTAATACCACCTTCTAAAGGTTCCACACTGACAATTCCTGGGGAATTGAGATAAATTAACTCCCAATGGAGATTGCTATGGGCTATAAAGCATTTGGTTAGTATAACCTTGCCGTCTTTGATGGTAAACATACCAACCATGTCTTTGGTAACCTTCACTGTTCCTGATATAATCAGTCATGCCTAAGGAAATAATGAAGCCGCTAGAGTGTTTCTTGGCATTTCCTCTGGTCATATCTGGTCTACAAAAGAGAGTAACAGGAAAATTTGAGAGATGCAGTGCCCTGTGACAAATGTGCTCTTCAGGGTCTTCATGTAGGGAGTGCCTTTGATCCTTCTCAGGAGTATAATTTTGAGATGGTAGTTGAGGTGGTAACAGGCTGGTTTCCTGTTGCTGTCATGACATACCCTGACACAATCAGCCTGGGGAAACCTTCTAGCTCACAAATCCAGGTTATGGTCCATCATAACTGAAAAGTCACAGTGTCAGGAGTTTGATGGAGTTGATCATATCATGTCCATAATCAGGTACAGAGCAATGAATGTATGCATGCTTGCGCTCTGCTCCCTTTTTCATTCTTCCACAGTTCACAGTCTTGATTAGGGAATGGTGACACCCACAGTGGGTAGATATTCTCACCTTGATTAATGTAATCAACACAATCCTTTACAGACATGCCCATAGGCCAACCTGATGTGGACAATCCCTCATGGAGACTCTCTTCCCTTGGATTCTAGATTATGTCAAGTTAATAAAACTAACCATAATAGATAGATACATATGTAGTTTATACATGATTAACCACTTCAACAGGCATATATCCCTAAGCCTGTGTATTTCCTCCTCAATATTATGCCAGGGGAAGTCTGGCATCTCCATCTCATGACATGTTGGCTACACTGAGTTCAAGTTTCAGTCAACTAGCCATATAAACTGTTTGAGACACTTTTAGTTCCTAGAGCAACACATTTTACTTTAACTCTGGAATCTGATATGGGTTCTTAGCCATGAAAGCAGCTTCATCTGCTGTTCATTCCCACTGGTCTCTTTTTAACACCACAGCTACTTCCTAAGCATACTTCCGGGGTTTGTGGGTTTGGAGGGGTTTGTGGTGGTGTTGTTTGTTTGTTTTGGGGTTGGGTTTTTTTGGTGTTTGTTTTGGTGTATGAGTTACTTCCTTCTGGGTGATACTGTGTGCCCCCTGGAACATGTTGAATCACAGGCCATAGTGAGCAGCCCAATGTGAGTACTAGAAACCAAATACAAACCCTCTGTAGGAGTGATAAGTGCTCTAACCACTGGGCAACCTCCCCAGCCCCACCGTTGTTTTCCTTAGGTAAATGCTTCTTTGCACTCAAAAGGATTCATTCCAACCATGTTTCCTGTCATAATAATCAAGGGCAGAAGCTTTTTTGACTCTGGTACTTGATTGCAGTTCGTCACAGCTGATAACTTGATGGATTTGATTCTACTCTGAAGCATTTCATGTCCCATCGGCAGGGAGCTGGTTCTTCATTCTAGCCAAAGCTGATAGCCAAACTAATCCCGAGTTCTCTTTTTCAGGGTCTCTGGGATCATGTAAATACCAGTCAGCATTGCTCAGGTTGAGTCAGAATCGTTAGTATATAAAGAATTACCAACTAGTAAAGGTAACTAACTACCAAATGGGACAAAAGAGACTGAGAAGTCCAGGGGTAACATATAAAGAGCAGCTGTAAACTCTAGCATCAATGAAGACTATGCAAAGATGAGCAGATGTCAGAGAGGGCCTGAACCCAGGCTGTGACAGAGACTCTTAAAGAGACTGTAGCAGTGAATGGATGGTAAAGGAGTTTGTTAGGGTTGCATGAGCAGGGATGGCTCACAAGCTACCGGCTAGGGTGCTGCTGACGTTTGCTGTAAGGCCCCAGTTGAGTTAAACACAAAGTCACCTAACTGGAGTACAGTGGTCTCAAGCTATAGACAGAACAGTACCCATCAGGCTGTGACATGTAGCCGGTATCCAAGAATCCAGCAGCTAAGGAGTCAGAAAGATGTGCTAAACTAGCTCCCCTTCACACGGTTGGCAGGAGTGCTAAAAGAGAAGGAAGAGGCAGCAGGGAGCAGAGATTAAATCTCTCTCATAACCTCCCATGAAGTGGTAACAAAGCCTGCGATCACACCAGCGACAGGAACAAATGTTCACAGGGTCCAGCTCAGGTACCACATAGGAGGACAAGGTGGAGATTTGTAACTGAAGGGCAAATAATTCATTACTGGCACATTTTGTAAAGTAGAAGAAGAAATTAATATATTGAAAAATTGCTGTGTAGTCATCTTATACATTCTATGGAAGATAGATGTGTTTAATCCACTCTGAAAAAAAATAATATCCCTTGTGGAATGCCACTTCCTCGGGGCAAGACATTCTCGTCTGGTATTTCTGTCTCTATTAGTGTGGCTACAAACCCCTAGACTGAGCTGTCTCGGAGCTCCTACTGTGGCGAATCCCCCTTGTCACCACAGCAAGGCAAGGAGCTCAGCCCCTCCAGCAGCCTCCCACGCTTGTGTCTTCTGCTTAGCTCTCTTTATCTTGCACTTAAATGTCATGCCTGCTCTTTGCAAATAGAACCTTATGCTAAGGAATACACTGTCAAGCACTAAAAAACAAAAAACAAAAACCAAAAACCAAACCAAACCAAACCAAAAAAAACCGTCAGTATGTCGAGGAATGGAAGGGGAGATGCATTTCATTCCAGAAGGGTTGCTCAGAAAGTCCTGTCTTTGTCTCCTTTTCATTTATTAAATTGAAGGGCGTATACTTCCCAATACTATTTTTTCAGTGCTCTGTCCATTAAAAGAGCAGGAAATTATACCACTAGAATGATCAAGGGTGAACGCGTTGAAGCATTATAATTACATTTCTTTATACTTCACGCAAAGAAAGGGGCATTGTTTCAAAATATATATACTTAAAAAGCACTTAGTGTGATGATTTTGCCAATGGCACTTAGTAGGATTTATATAAATTAGAGTGGGTGCAGGAAATTGAGAGTTTCGTGCGAGATAGCTGGGTCAGAGAAAGGAATGTTAAGTATAAGGGGTAACATGCATGGTCATCCGGCTGTGACACGGGGCAGGTGCTGTCTACGCTCACAAAGAGTGGTACTTTGTGAGAATGCTCAGTCCTGTTTTATGGTCAGTTTCAAGCAAAGAGGCAGAGGAACTGTTTGGGTTGTAGAATGATCTTACAGGCTGTCTGGGCAGGCTTTGAAGAGCAGGAGAGCTGTTTAGATAGGCAGCGCCCAACCAGCTCAGGCCAATGATGACTGCAGCCACACCCCAGGTCATTTAGGTTCTCTAGATCTCAGATGGTGGAGCAGAGCTCAAGGGCCATTCTCACTGTGGCTGTAGAATGGACACTTATTTCCTTACCAAACCACAATCCTGTTTGGTTCGGTTTTGTGGTTTTCTTCCAACACACAACAGGGAGTAGGGAACTAGCACTCTGGCCACGCTGTAAATATAAGGATTATGGTTACAAAAAGAATAAGCCAGTCATCAGAAAGCAGCTTTCTACTGGAGAGGACCACCCAGCGGCCATCTGCCTCTCTGGTTACCTCAGGAAGTCTAGGAAGGCAGAGCCAGATGAATGGGTACCGGCCGAGAACCCTCCAGAGGCTGGAGCACTGCTCACCCCCTCTGTGTCCTACTTCACTTAAGAAATCTATTTAATAATTAATTTAAACATTTAATTAACAATTTATTGCTCCCTTGGGCCTCTTTCTAAGATTTGCCAGGCTGAAGACGGGAGGGAGAGAGATGTCATGTCCCTTCTCTGAGGCTCCAGAAGCAATGATTTTGCTTTCCTGAGGATTCTGTTAAAAAGATGATATTTCAAATGTAGGACCTCAGTTAAAAACAAATCTGGTTTCATTTTTGAAGAGCTTTTGGGGAGGAAGGAAGATGATGAGAAGCAGCTGGCGTGTGAGGTGAGAAAAAGCTGAAGTGCACCACATTCCCAGTGAACCAGACCAGGTTGGCGGGGATTTTCCTTCTTAATATTCAAATCACCAAATTCCAAAATGATATGGGAGTGGAGCTGGAAAGGGAAATGCTAATTCGAGAATTTGTGTGTTGGTTGCAAACTCATTGGTAAGATTTACTCTAAATGAGAGCAGAAAGAGTAACAGATAAAATCAGTACCCTGGAGTGTGCACATACAAACGAATATTAATATGATTGTCCCTTCAGCCTTTGCTGATCTCTTCCTGCATATCCGGCTTGTGTTGAGTGTCTGTGCATAGGGGACAGACACCCTCTGTGAGTTTACAGATGACAAAATGCAGGGCAGCTAACTTGTGACCCAAAGTCCTATGGTCAACACATGGTCAGTCTAGAACCCCAATGGTGTTCGCTCGCCTCTTGCCCATGTATTCTCTCTCCACCGAGACACTCCTGGCCTTTGCCCGTGTCTTGTGCCAGTTGGTGCCTCCCATGTCCTGTTAACATATTTCTTTGTGACTAGAAAACTGAATACAATGACTGTATGTTAAGGCAAAAGCATCATGGAGATGATGAAATAAATGTAATTTTCCCTCATGTCCCTTTCAGATCCTGTTCCTGCCCGGATGCTATCTCTATTATTTTTTCAGTGGTGGTTTTTCTATTTTGTCTCCCAAGAAATGATGTTGAGTTATGCAGCTGCAGAAGATTGTACGACTGAGCAGCTCATGGAAAACATTACGGTCGAGTCGACCTTAATCAAAAGTTCTCATGCTGTTCTTTGTATTATTTCTCCCACAACTGCTGGGAGGCTGTGCTTCAGATCCTGGCACTGGGATGCTGTGGAGAGAGGATTCTTTCCTGGAAGTACAGAATAATAGATCACTTCCTGCTCAGACAGAAGTCCCTTTCGCTTGCTTTAAATAATATCCTGTTGTATCCATGGTAATCTGAAAATGGAGAAAATTCAAGTGTATTCGGTTAAAACCTAGGAACTAAATTTTGCAAATCTTTAAACACTGGAATCAAACTGTAGAGTTTTATAAGCTACATGGATAAGGTCGTGTGGGCATGTACTGAGTTCATTTCCTTGTAGTACAGCTCTGTGAGGTGGGCACTGGCCTGTTCTATGGAATCTAGGGTGGCTTTGCATTGAAATGGCTGTCATTGTGAGTACCACTGAGAATCTCAAACATTGCCAGTGCAAACGGTCGGCTCCCTAGTTACCATACAGAATAATTTCAGCAACACCAGAAGAAACACACACTATAGACTCTGTAGTACAGCGACACTAAAATGGTTTTATATGCAAAGAACCCAGGGTTGAAGACATCAGTAACTCACCAAAGTTCTTGGGCAACAGAGCCGGGCTCTCAGCCTAGTTCTCTGGCTACAGTTAGATTTGTGCTTTCAGAGACAAATCCCTTTAGTTAAAGTGATGTGGAGAAATTTAGGAATGAAGCCTCATTATATTGGTTATTTATATTCGAAATATTGAAAGCATATAGAAATTGCCTTTTTTAGGATCTGAAGTTATAATCAAGACCCACTTTACTAAAGTGGGGAGCACAGGGATAAATGCACTATTATAAAAATGAAAGCGGACGTGAAGGAACATTTCACAAAAGAATAGAGTGTTCACTGTTAATAGAGAGAGAACAAATACAGCTAATATCAACCAGGCCTGGGAAGCAGACACTCTCTTCATTGTGTTATGATCACAAATTGACATTTCTGGAGTATATGAATTATCTATTGAAATGTTCATACTTCTTGACCTGAACGTTTCACAGTTAATTATATATCATAGTCATGGGCAAACAAGCTCACCTGGGAAATGAAGGGCAGTGTTCATATAATTATTTTTGTAAAAAAAAAATATTCATCACAACCTAAGTCTCTTCAGGATTGAGTAAATAAATTCAGGTATCCTCCATCATCAAACAGTAGCCAGGTACAGGAGGCAGTGGTTCAGACCAATATCTACTGGCCTGGAATAATGCCGGATGCATATTTTATAAAACAGCTTGTAGATGGTGTGCATTACTTTAGAGAAGGTCTGCTTTGAGATGGAATCCGCTCCAGTTCTCAGCAAGGACAGTGAGCAGGTGAGCATGGCAGTGTCTTTAAGCTGTCACGGGACAGGACTGTTCACTTTTGACCCTATACTCTGAAATAAGTCACCTCTCCCCTCTGGCTCTTTCATCTGTAAAATGAGACAATTGTGGTTAAAATCTTTCTGGTTCAAAATGTAAATGCAGATTTACAAATGTGCAGATTGGAGTATGACAGAGACTGCCCATGCTGTGTGTGCCATTTAACTGCAGGTACGGGAATGTCAGGGTATGGTCAGACTAGGACAAGTGCTAGAGACCTCCCTGGGAAAGTCTCTTTCAAGGACAGATTGTGTTTCTGTCCTGTTCTGTTTTTGTCCTGGCTGCTGGTGGTTACTGCCACACGAGTGTCACTGTGTCATTATAAAGCCGGAACTTTAATAACAGCAGGATTCAGAATATGTCAAGGCTTTCAAATCTACCAAAGTCTATGGAAACAAATAGTTTTAACGACACAAGCACAAAGCTGCTAAAAACAGATTTTGACGTGTTTACGGGCACAGCTTTCAAGAGAATATAATTATTCCATGGAGCAGTAGCATTTGTGTTTTGTGCAGATAAAAACCTTGCCCCCGTCTTCTGACTCGGTGAAACGGCAGGCACAGCCGCAGCTCCAGATCTTAAATCATCCCGGTGCGTGCGTGCTCTCATTTTGTTTTTCTGCTCTGGCTTTTCTCCACTAGAGGGGATAATGCTTTGTCTCCAGGGAGTCAGAGACTGCCTGCCTGCCTTAGAGAATATAAAGGAGATTAAGTAACACACACACACACATAAAGTTATATGTATAGTAATTGACATTAGGTGCTCCATTAAACAATGAAATGCCACAGTATACCAGTTCTTCAGGACTTGTTGCCATGGATACCCAGTGTGATGGAGATGGGGAAAGAGTTGCTTAGAAATTCGGCAATTTCATTTTGAGGTGATGCGAAAAATAAACCATCCAGAGGTAGGAGCCATTAAACCATTCCTATATGCGTGCGGTTTCAAAATATTAAAGTGTAAACGTTTCAAAGTGAATATTAATTTTTTGGCATTTCCTTATATTGTTTATTGTTTTATAAGCCAAAGGGTGGGGCAGTTTTTTACTTCGCTAGAAAACTATGTGACATATTTGGAAGGCGATATTTTAATCAAAGGCGAGTAAAATCCAGCAAATATTGTAGAACCACTGAAGGATGGCAGTTGATCAGGCAGCAGGAGTCCCTTAGGTACGCATAGTAGCCTCTGGATGGATAACATAGCAAACCCTGGGATGGAGCTGATGTAAGATAACTGTACTGTTACACAGGGTGGGAGCTAGAGCCAGGAAGACAGCGACTGGTAATGTGCTTTCTGGGCAAGCAGGAGGACCTGGGTTTGGATCCCCCCCACCCCCCTTGTAAAAAGGGTGAGCGCAGTCGTATTGAATCGTAATCTGGAACTGGGAGGTGGAGCCAGGATGATCCACATGGCTTGAGGCCAGCCAGCTAATCTGAATTGCTAAGTTTGGGGTTCAATGAGAGACTCTGTCTCTCAAAAATAAGCTGGAGAGTGATTGGGGAGAACAGGTACCATTGACCCCTGGTACACACACATGTGAGCACACATGCACATGGGCACGCACGAGGTCAGCTAACTACTTTGATGTTAGTTCGTATTTTCCTAGTTCTATGGGTAGTTTGCAGCCAGTATTCGATGTCTGATGCTATGAAATATCCCTGACCTCACCCCCAAACCATCCCAGTAGAAATCCAGTGGCTTCTGTATCAAAGGCTGTGGGGAGGGAACGTGATCTGCTTGGGCTGCCTGTCACCCCTTTGGTCTGCAAGGTTAACTTGGATAATTGGACTGACTAGGCAGTATCCCCTTCCCTCATTCCTCCAAGTGTCCCTCTTGCAGCTATATGCTTGGCTGAGGAGGATGCCCTTCCCTAATAAAGAGGGCTGTTTCTTGGTCAAGGATATATACGTAGTCCACTCCTGTGTTAGAACCTTCAAGCTCCCAAAGATAGTCTCTAGGGATGAGAAGAGCTCTATTTTAGGATACCTAAAGGAATGGGAGTTTATCTAGCAGTATTCCCCACCATACATGCTTTGTCAATAATGGAGACTATTTAAAAGTTAGTATTGATTCATCTGCCATGTGAACACCAAATTAACGATAGATGAAAACCAGATCCAGCCATGCCCATCTGGACCAGACCTTTGACGACTCTCAGTGTCTCAGAAAAAAACTCCCCAACCCTGCACCAGGCATTTATGCCTTTAAAAGGTCAACCCACAGCAACATGTCTCCTTCTCTGCTCCTGCCCCTCATCCGGGTGAGGGTGCAGTTCAGGTGAGGACAGGACACACCCCAGACAGGTGGAGTGTGTTCTACCTGCTCCCTGACTGCCTGAAGTTGCCTTTGCATCACCTCTTCTTCATAGCTGTGTTGCTTGCTGTTTTATCCTCCTGACACCAGAGATGGCTATCTGAAAAGAGAAAACCTCAGTCAAAAAAAAAAAAAAAAAAAAGCCCTTCAAGATTGGCTTGTAGACAAGTCTGTGGGCCATATTCTTGATTAATGATTGATGTGGGAAGGGCCCAGCCCACTGTAGGGGTGTCATCCCTGGGCACATGGTCCTGGTTTAAGAAAGCTGGCTGAACAAGCCATGGAGAGAGCAAGCTGGTAAGCAACTTTCTTTGTGGTCTCTGTTTAAGTTCCTCCCACAAGGTGCTTGCCCCGGAGTTCCTGCCTTTGGGCTTCCCCTGATGATGGTTGTAAGCTGTAAGCCACTTAAACCCTTTCTGCCCCAACTTGCTTTTGGTCATGGTGTTTGTAAGAGCATTAGAGAGCAAGCTGAAAGAACAGCTGCCCTGCCCTCTCTTTCCCGCAGCAGAGGGACATTTTCCCAGTGTGTTTTCATCGTGTTCATCCCTCCACACAGCCCTCGTCTTGGGTACTTTTGTATGCCTCTGACCCAACCTGACCCACTGTGATGCCCACTGTAGTGTTACAAGACCAGAATCCCAGGTGGTTGTCCTCGGCTTGTGTCTGCATCACCTGTACCACTTCACTAGCCTTGTGACCCATGGCCAGTTAGTTACTTAGCCATTAAATCTCACGTTCTACAAAATGGACATGTTGTTAGAATTGTATAGGCTTATTAAGGGAACTAAGCTAGTACCCAAGAGGCATTAACACAGTGCCTGCCACATAGGAATATTAAAAAATATTCATATATATGTACATATATATATGTATATATATATATATATATATACATATATATATATATCCCTACAAGCTGAGGATCTAGGGACTTGTGTGTGCAAGGTTATCCCTTTATCACTCTGCCACCCTTTTTTTCCTGGCCTCTTTGTACTTCCAAACTGCCTACAGTATTATACTTTACAGAGAGTAATAAAAATATTTATTGACTTTAAAATGTGGTTTATTTATTTCCAACCCTAAATAAGTGTTTCTCTATTAAGTTGGTAATAGAGACAAACACAGTTGTGTTTTTAGAGACTGTCTCTCTGTGTAGCCTAGGATGGCTCTCAGCCCTTACTTCTTCTGTCTCTGCCACAATAATTGTCTTAGGGAGCAACCTTTTTTAATACTTTGTCTAATGCCCCCCTCAATATTTTAAAGATGAGGAATTGATTGATTTTATTTCATTCTATAAATTTATAAGGCAGTACAGTAATGAAGCACTGTTCATTTTTAGGCTCCTTTACCACTAGAAGCTGATGTAGAGTGTTCTTATCTATGGTAATAAGCACGGGTATGGTCTGAAAGCTGATGAAGTGACAGGGAGAGGGGATGAGCAATGTGGGGACTGCCACTTCCAAACTGATGCGTCTGGAAGAGCTTCCCTCCTGATACCTGCAACTGAAGGCGCAGGAAAATGAGAGGCCAGAGTTTAGCACAGAGGGCGAGTCAGTCGTTCAGGCTAGGGTGTGAGAATTTAAAACTAAGAGACAGCTGAGAACAGGCTTTGTAGACTATAGTCTTAGAGCCTAAAAGGGCCTCAGAAGATCAGTTTTCTTAACTACATATCAAAATGACCTGGTGGGCTTATGAAAATATTCTACAAGGATTCTCATTAACTCAATTCAGAGTGGAGCCTCTGTGTGTGTGTGTGTGCTCGTGTTCATTTCCCCCACTTTTGAGCAGTCATGTCTCATGCATTAGGGGAATGGACAGGCATTTAGGAGCCACTGAGACAAGAGACTCTAGGTGTGACAGTGATTGCTTGCTAGGTCGTTTGGTTATCTGGACCCTTGAATTACTTCTGCTTGTGGGAACTTCCTATTAAGACATCCTTTCTTCTTTTGAATTGTTCTCTTTGAATGGTCTTTGAATGGTCTTATATGGTTTGCCTATAGTGTTTGCTTCAACTTGGTTCTGTCTATTGGTTCTAGTCTGTCTGTTACACTACATAAATTAGACCTGCTACCTCCTCCCTCTGGCAGCCCTTAAACACTGTCTCTGAAGGCAGCCATGATGCTCCCCTTTAACTTTACTTTATTATTTCGGCCGCAGAGACCTCTGCATCCTTATTGTACTAACCCCAGGTTAATTCAGAAGGCAACCACTGAGTGATGAATACATCCTAGACGTGTGCGGAAGTTGGGAGACTCACGGGAACCATACAGTTGGCAAGATAAATTCTTAAGTGTTCTTAAAACAGGCAAGGCTCTAAAATGTCAGCTATAGACTTAGAGGTCTGCTTTGAAATCCCCAGATCGTCCACTTGCTAGGTAAGTCTGTAGGCATGTTATCTGACAGCCTTGCCTTGGATTTCTTATTCTGAAGGGACAAGCCATCTCAGTACAATGTTTAGTTCATAGTAAGTGCTCAGTATATTTTATCATTATTTTTAAATGCTGAACTTTATGGCCTGATGGGAGCAAAAAAAGTTTGGATTACTATTTGAAAGGTAAAATTTATCTGGTCCTAAAATTCAAACACAGAAATAAAGTTTTTAATAAACAAATTAGTTGATTTGCAAGTAAATTTTCAAGTGCATAAAGAACACTTACTTTTTATATAATTAAGTAATTTTGCTCAGTGTCCTGTTGCACGCCTCCGCTGATAAGTTAGTTCATGTCCGCTTCTCTCTGCTGCTATGGCAAGAGGACCAGTGGCTGTGTTACCAGATTCAGTATGAGTCCGGAAAAAAAAATGTCAGCAGATCTGAGCAAGAGCTCAGGCGGTGGAGACAGGAACAAACAAGAACAATGGAAAGATGAAACAGCTCGTGTAGAATCTGGAAAAGTGAGTGTAGGTAGAGTATGAGGAAGATGTGGCTGGGTGGGACGGTTTACGGTTGGCTTATAACGTGAAAACGTGAGGTGTTTGCCAGAGAGCTTACTGTGGTTTTAGAACTGCAGTAGACATTTTGAACAGGGCCAGGACAGCTGCCCCTCTTCTCTGTTCCAAGTGTTTACACTTGTCAGCTGAGGTGTTTGGTAGCTGGCTCACGTGAACTCATTCAACGAATCTAATTCTGGGCCACTAAAACCCTTGAGTTTATGGTGAAGTGCAGTAAACATGGTGGCAGTCTTGTTACTCTAGCTGACTTCGTCACGTTCACTCACTAGCTTTTGTGTACACTGAATTCCAATGAACTGAAACTCTAATTAAAATCTCAAGGATTGCGGCAGATAGATGGCTGTTAAATTTGCTTTGCATTCTGTAGGAATGTCACCGCTGGAGCGCATGGTCAACAGCGAGTTTTCTGACAGAAGCAATTGTGATAACTGACCACAGTGCTTTAGAAAGTTGTACTGGAAACATTAGAAACATCAGTGCAAAACTGATGGTAACAAGAGCAGTGTAAGAGCTGCGTTGAGTGAGCCCGTGTTGCACATACAGAGAGAAAGAATACCCTAGGAGTAAGGAAAAGAACAAAGTGCTCTATTTGCTGATGGTAACATGTGACTTTATCTATCTGTCTGTGTATCTGTCTATCTGCCTGTCTATATATCTGTCTACCTCTCTCCTTATTCAGTGTTATAATGGCAAAAATTCCAAGTTAAAAAATCAATATCCTGAAGATGACTGTTTTTCTAACCATGTTTGGAAACCAAGCATGAACATTCGAAGCCATTCGCACACAACATGACAGTTTCCACCAGCCTTAAATTGGCATCTTGGGATGGTGTGCACTGCAGCAACTGAAGAGCCTTGTAGAGGAGGAAAGAGGCAGAAGGTGAGGCAGAGAGGGGGATTCTAATGACGATCTTTTGAATAGTGCCAGTTCAATCCCTAAAACAAAAAGCCAGATCTTTTTTTCCCCTAAATAATGTGCTCTCCAGCCTCACCTCTCATCCTGAGAAACATGAAAGAGGAAGTGAAAGAGGTGACCCAAATCACAGAGTGCCTTTGATAGGAGGGATTCGGCTGTTTTGAACACTTACAATCAAAGGAAGTGCTTTCCCTAATTACGTGAACTATGTGAGATCTCTCAGAATAGCTCTTCCTCCCCAGGATTCCTTGCACTTTAGAAGTTTGCATAAAAGCTCACATGGAGAATCAGATGCAAAGTGTTTGATTCAGATTTTATTAGGCAGAAGTGTGCCCACGTCCCTCCAGCAGCTTGGCAGCTGCTTAGGTGTAGGACCACTCTACCTGGTTTTGATGTGGCTGGCTTCAGACCTGCGACACTAGGATCTTTGTTCCATCTTTTTCTTGCAAGAAGCACCAGTTTTTAGGGATAGTAGTTACGAAATATCCAGAGAATTGTGGTCTTGCCATTTGCCTCCCCCCAACCTGAAAAGGGGCTTAGAGGTTCCATGCACAAACTTGGCATGGGACCGTATGATGTCTTATGTTTGCTGATGCAGAATGTCAGAATGCTTGGTTTTATTATGCTCTCCTGTCTATCTTTCATACATTTTAAATATAAGAATGACTTACTGTGAAATGTATTACAGAATTCTTTTTTTTACTCTCAGAATCTAGACTAGGAATCTTACAGAACCCTTATAATAATAGAGGTTACGGCTGTGTTAACTTTTTACATTGGGAGAGTATCCTTGGGGTTGAGGTATAGCATGATATAGATGTAAGGAGAGGATTCCTCCTCTGTTTGGGAAGGCGGGCAGCCATATCATGGGCCAAGAAAAAAAATTAAAAAGGCATTTCTTTTCACTCACCTGTCAGGCTGAGATGTTTTTTCTATATAAGCAAGTTTATATATGAAGGAGATTGTCTAGTAATCATATTTAATGGTGAGAAGTGTTTTCTGTCAGCCAGTCAGTATGTGGCTGTTACTGTATTTTATAAATTACTCAGGTCTGTGTGGTCTAAAGGAGAGGAAAGGAGCAACCCCCGAACAGAAGGAGAAACTTCTACTTTATTCAGTATTGAAATCACTAGCTGGAACTGTAGCCTGTACAGCATTTCCTAATATGCTTGGCTCTTGAGCAATGAGATGTAACTTAAGGGGAATTAAAAATGTTCTTCAGCCAGCCAACCTACACAGGGCTATCAAGCAACTTCTGTCTGCTTTCATAATCCTCACTGGCCGCAGGTATGTGACTTATTTCAAAGACGTTTAGAAAGTTGAACGTGATAGACTGCACCCTTAATCTAGCATTCAGGAAGTCAAGACAGGAAGATTCCTGCAGCTGCCTACCTAGACGTGTCATAAAAGAGAAGGTTGAATATTACTGAATGATAGGCATTTAAAATACTTAAGCACTTACAGGCAAAACGTATCTGCTTTCTTTCTGATATTTTGAGCCACTAGGGACCTTGTGCTCCATAAATCACAATTCAGCTTTTTGTTCGAGATCAAGAATTTATCTAAGTCACTCTAGATAGTGAGAATTATATATTTGTTGCTAAAATTCCACAGGCTCCCTACAAAATGAGTTCTATAATCCTTACCATCCAGAAGTTCTCCTTAGTGGTTGGCTTATGTAACTTCTATTAAGACATTAACCTAGAATGCCTTGTGCCACTCCCAATGCTGAGTGACATTACTCAGATGGTGTTCTGTCACTTACAGAGCTCTGTGCCTGCAATCTCCATCTCTAAAAGATGATGGGAGAGGTTCTGTTGGTCCCAGCATCACAGTGGAAAAAACAGAACTTGATCTGAAGTTCTCTGCCCATGGCCCAGTGCTCTTTGGCCTTGGTAGGCTCTGGGTGCCGGAGAAGCCCTTGCTTGACTATGTTTTCTCATGCCTGGGTGGACCCTCGAGCACCCTGCCACAAATGGGCATTTCGAGTCTGTTGGAATCCTGGCGACTAATGATGGGAACTGAGTGACCTCCTGGGACGGCCATTTCATCTTTGGAAAACTCTAATGTTAGATAGCTCTCTGCTATTCTGAGCTTCTGAACATGCCGCCTAAGAGCTCTTTTTGGGTCAAGGAGAAAAGAATTATTGTAATACCGTAATGTGATTTTTTTTAAACCGACATTAAAATTAGACTCCATGGAAACACTTATAAAAGTACACATGCTGTGTGCCCATTTGTCCCCTAATTCTTATTTATAAGGAGAAGAACTACATTTACTTTAGCTTTTTAGCTTTTCTGCGGGTTTTTTCAGTCTTTTTACTTTTTAGAATCACTCTGAGAAACTAAAGGTGACAGCTTCTTGGTGCAGGAGGTTAATGTGCGCGTAACAGGAATAGAAAAGCAGACTCCCAGGCAATGTGCTTGACGTCGGATATTAGTATAACAGGGCCTTTTTTATTACTTGTTCATGGTGACTGTGATGGTCACGACCTCATCTGTCCATGTCATGTGCATCTTCCAGGTTCTTATGTTAAGAGGTGACAACATTGTGGCAAAAGTCTGCTCAAACCTACATGTTAAACTCACTAGCATGTAGCATCCTAGAATTGCTTTGTTTTTCTTTCACTGGGTTTGTAACTATACTGTTACCTTTTCCCACAACAACAGAGGCTTTGAAAAGAGTGCTACCAGGTAACTGTGTGATCTGGTCTGGAACCTGGCTATGGTGGCCGCCACCAAATATACACATGGAACAAAGGGTGCAGGACACAAACCAGTGCAGGGCATCTCGGTGAACTTGCCCAGGGTCAGTGGACTTTATCAACCATCTGAAAATAGGTTGTGTTGTTTCTGACTATAGGAATCCACAGTTACCTTAAAACAAAACAAATGAGATCATAATATTTCATATACACAGACACTCTACCTGTATAGTTTGAGTTTCAGACTTAGGATAGGACAGCATCTTTTCATGTAGCTCTAGGTAGAACTACCTCATTCCAGCTTTAAAATAACCTTCAAATTTTTACTTACATACTATCTGCTTGCCTTATTTTACAAAATTATATTCCTGTCCATTATATAATAAATAATAGACACATGGAATTGCATTTATCATAGTCTTCAGATCCGCTTCTATAAATGTTCAAGAATATAACGAGAAATGTAGTTAAAATAAGAGGCCAGTGTGGAATTCAACTATGCAGCTACCATATCTAAAATGTGACTTCTACTGAATTGGTCTTAGTAGCTGATTGGGGACAGTGAGAGGAATGCTAAATACACATGAGGACAATAATAGAAACAATCACATCTGAGGAATTCATGAGAAAAGATGGGGGGTCAGAGGGGACAAATATCCCAACACTCAGTTTCAGCACACTCCTGTAATCCTGTAATCCTGTAAAGGCTGATGCAGAAGGATCATAGGTTGGAGGCCAGTCTGAGCTACATAGGAAAACCCATCTCAACAAAATAAAACAAGCAGATAAGAGAGAGAGAATTAAGTTACATATTGGATATATCATTCTAATTAATATATGATTGGAGATAGATTGGAGGAAGAGGCAAGAAGGGAGGGGTAAGAGAGAAAGAGAAGATGGGCAGTAAAAATATTGATAAATAAATGATGACTTGAGATTCCCTCACTCTGGTGGAAAGCACACAGCTAGTTCAAACAAGCTCAGCAAACCCCAGGCAACGTTAAGTTTAAAGCAAAAAGTAAAAATGTCGTACCCAGTTATCTCAGAGTTATGCCATGCCCAGTTACTGCCAAGTTAAATTTATAAGAAATAAATTTAAAGAGAAACATAAAGAGAAAATGAAATTTAAAGAGAAGACATAAAAACCTGCTGAGGGAGAAAAATGACACATTCCATCAAAGAAGACCATGCAGATCACTGGTAACTGCTCATCAGAACCAGTGGAGGCCAGAGGCAGCGGAGGACCAGCTGCCAAAAGGAAGACAGGGGCTGCCAGTCAGAATTCTATATCCAGCTAGGATATCCTGGAAAATGAGGGTGAGATGTGAGACATGCTTTTTTGATAAAATCTGAGAATTTACTGCCAGCAGGTCTTCACTACAAGAAATGACGAAGTGTGGTGTGTTTGAGGGTAATTATAAATAGATTTTCTATCTCACTAAAAAGAACACTAACTTCTTGAAAGAATATTTGTAGTATTATAGTAGGAGTTTTAGAATGCACATTCATCAGAATATATAACAGGAAGCCACAAAGTGTGGAGAGGTTCTACGTTTACAAAATTAAGTCTTATAGCAGCTACCAAACAACCTCCCAAAGCAAGTAGAAAGCAGAGACAGAACTGTGAAGCCAGTAAAAATAAAATGTTAAAAAACAAAACAACAAAACATCAAAACAAAACAAACAAACAAGAAATAAGGGAAATCAGGTAAAAACAAATGAAAAAAACAAGATCATGGCCTTAAACCCAACAACACACAGATCTGTGTTAAGTGCTTTAGATCACAGGGCAGAGACTCTGGAATGAATCCAGCTATCTATTGTCCATAGGAGGAGTTAGTTATAAGACACAGATTGCTAGAAAGTACAGAGGTACACAGATAGAAAGCATGGTGAAGGGTCACACATAGAATCTCAACCACCAAGAGCCAAGAGTTTCATCAGCGATGACATGGATGATGTGAGTTATGAAATATAGTAACCATTGATGTCTAATAGCAGAACTTCTAAACCAAGTAAACAAACGTAATGGAACTCAGCAAGAAGCAGACAGGCCCACAGTTGGATTTGTGAGCTGCTTTCTGCTGTATTTACTTATTATCAATTTGCATAGGCCTTGCTGTGTCATCCAGATTAGTCTCTAGCTCCAAGACTCACGTGACACCCCTCCCCTCTCCTCAGACTCCTGAGTAGCTGGAACCACAGAGATATGACACCATGCCTGGTTTATATTTGTAAATTTTAAGTGTCTCCCTTTGAGCAACTGGAACATTATCCTCAACACTTATCTATAAGCTACACATTCGTATTAGGTACACATGAAATATCCTTCAAGATAGACCATAGGATGGTCTAATAAGTTTCAATAATTTCCAATCTTCTGTATGGCGTCGACCACAGAACCTATATAGTCAACATTTTCTCCTGGAAGTGAAATTCTGAATGTTTTTTCTCTCTAAGATCAAGAGTAAGTCAGGGCCATGTGTCCTCTCCATCTCTGTTCAGGGTAGTAGAAGAGGTTTTAGTGCACCAAAATCAAAGAAATCAAAGGCGTAAAGACTAGAGAGGCCAAAGTAAAATTGTATTTGCAGACTAACTCATCGTGCCTGTGTAGAAAAACATCTTGAGAAAGTCTGTAAACGGTTCTATAGGTCATCCGTTTCCTTTCTTGTTGGTATCTTCTCAAGCCCAACACTTTAAAGTTTATGAAAGTCCAATCTTTTCCTTTTTCCTTATACTTTGTGTGATATCTAAGAAGACCTTGCCTAACTCAGGTCATCAAGAGTTAGTGTTAAATTAGGTTTATTTGAGGAAGGGGTTCAACCCCACTCCATATATATATATATATATATATATATATATATATATATATATATATGTGTGTGTGTGTGTGTGTGTGTGTGTGTGTGTGTGTGTGTGTGTGTGTATAAAGTAGCTTCAATGTCTGGGATGTAGGGTTTTTTTTAAAGATTTTTTAATTTTTATTTTATGTGTATGGGCATTTTGCCTGCATGTATATCTGTGTGCCCTGTGTGTGTGCAGTGCCCACAGAGGCCAGAAGATGGCATTAGAATACCTGGAACCAGAGTTACAGAGAGTTGTGAGCAACCACGAGAGGGCTGGGAATTGAACCCATGTCTTCTGGAAGAGGAGTACTCTGTTCTAAACCATTGAGCCATCTCTTCAGCCTTGGATATGAAATTTTTGTTTGGTGCTATTCATACCCCAAACTCAACATAATGAGCAACACAGTATGTACAGCTATATGTCATGCATTGTCTTAACCTTTCTGAAACATGCATCTGACCTAAAGACATCTATCATTAGTTCAAAAGGGACTATGGAATATTTCATTAACATGATTTTACCGTAACCTCTAAAATTATAAACTTAATCAGGAAGCATCCAGGGCTGTTGAGATGACTGTGACGTCATCTAAAGGTACTAGCTGCCAAGCCAGCCCTACCAAGACAGAACCCTGAGTTCTGTCTCCAGGGCTTACAGAATGGAAGGGGTGGATCAGATCCTGAAAGTTGTCCTCTGACCTTCACATATGTATCCCCCAACACACACATAATAAATAAATATAACAAAAATTCTTTTGAAGTGGTATTTATAAGTAGCCTTACAAAAATTAAGACTTTTTAAGGTTTTTTTCTTTTGAGTCTTGGGATGTAACTCATTGCAGAGCACATTCTTGCACATACAAGGCCCAGTTTTGGCTCTTAGACACAGAAAATAGTTTTGTTTTTGTTTTTTTATTTAATAAATTATTTTCCCAAAAATAATGCTGAAAACTAAAAGACAATTATATTTGTTATAATTTTAACATTTTAGTTCATCATTTCATCTGTTCCATTGAAGTCCTTCCCCTTGATGCCCGCTTGCTAACTCCTGTCACTTGCTAACATTGTGCGTTATCTAGTGGGCTTGTCAAACTTACCCGTAAGTGGACATGTTGGCTGCTCTACTCAGAAGTGATTTAGTGTCCTCCCTACCTTCTGGGTCATAAAGACTTCTGAGAACTTTCTGTTAAAATGTTAGGCTGCAAGAGGCAGGGTGCCAAGTGGCTTTGGTACAACAGGCTTGGGTACAAAGCCTTCTCTGAATTTTACTGTTCCAAAGGAATGAAGAACTGAGCTTTCTATTCCCCACTGCTCAGGTGTGCAATGTGGGTAACCTTTTAAGGTCTATGCTGAGGATGAAGAGAAGCAAAAGTTCCCTCTCACTCCAAGCCATCTTTTCTGTCCTGCTGGTGGGACTTGGATGCTGTGTGCACATGGTTGGTAAGAAATGCATCAGTTTTGTCGATCTCTGTGGGTTATCACTGCTTTTATCTCATGCACTGTCAAGTTTGCCTGAGTGCTTAATGTCTTTGGATAACACTGGGACATCTTATCAGAATTTTGTGCAACAACCATTAGAAATAATTCTTAAGCAATTCCCTCAATCTGCCATTTATCATTATATGGATAATGTTTTGTTGGATGATTCTGACAAAGATGTTTTAGAGAATATGTTTAAGGTAACACAGAGAATTCTGCCATGCTGGGAGTTACAGACTGCTCCAGAAAATAAATACAAAGAGGAGATTCACTTAGTTATTTGGGTTATAAAATCAATCAACAAAAAATTCTACTGCAAAAGGTATAGATTCGTTGAGAACAATTGAAAACACTTAACAATTTTCAAAAATTAATAGGAGATATTAACTGACTGGGGCTTACAATTGGATTAATTACATTTTGAGTTAAGTAATTTGTTTCAGATATCATAAAAAGATTCAAATTTAAACAATCCAAGATGTCTAACAAGTGAAGCAGAAAAAGAGTTAATTCCTGAGGAACAAAGACTACATGTGAAGCATAGACAAGATGCATATGTGGATGGAATTGATCCTAAACTTGATTGTATTTTGGTCATTTTGTCTTCAACTCAGTCTCCTACCAGGCTTATTATGCAAAGACAAGATAGTATTATGGAATGAATTTTTCCCTAGCTCAAAGACAAAGTAATAAATAGAAGACATATATAGAAAAGACTTCTGAATTAATTATAAAAGGTAGAATACAATTACATTGATTGTCAGGAGCAGATCTGGCGGAAATTGTAGTATTTCTTACAAATGCTGAGATTATATCATTATGGGTATTCAATACTTGGGTGAAATTAATAACAAATATCTGAAAAGCAAAGTATACAGTTTATAAAAAAACTAATTACATTCTTCCACATATCATAAAGAGAACACCAATTCCAGAGACCAACATTCTATATAAATGCAAATAAGATGGGAATGGCAGGTTATAAATCAGACAAAATAAGTAAGGTGCTCAAAAGTCCATATATCTCAGTTCAAAAGTTAGAATTATATGCAGTCCTTATGGTATTATATTATCCTGAATCTCTTAATATGATTTCTTTTATGCAGAAAGAGTTGTTTTGTATGTAGAGACTACTGGATTTGTACCTGATAACTCAGAATTAACTTTATTATTTATAAAATTGCAACACGCCATCAGCAGTAGAAACTATCCTCTTATATGTTACTCATAGTCAGTCTCATGCAGGTTGTCCCCATCCGTTAGCTCAGGGAAATTGACCAACTACTAGGAAATGTGTAAGAAGCCTTAAAACTTCATGAAAAACATTATATTAATGGATGAGGCTTAAAGAAAACATTTTCCATCACTTGGCAACAAGCCAAAGAAATAATTTTTTTAAAAAAATGTCGTATGTGTTCTCTATACAACCAAATTCCATTACCTGCTGGTAGTAACCCTGGGTACCAAAATAAATGACATCTGGCAGGTGGATGTTTTCCATTTTGCAGAATTTGGGAAGCAAAGGTATATACACCTACCATTGACACAGTCTCAGGATTCCAATGGGCAACTGCTTTACATTCTGAAAAGACTGATTGTATAATTACACACTTAATGGAGATGATGGCAATTATGGGGATAACTGCACAAATTAAAACTGATAATGCTCCCACATATGTATCCAATAAGATGAAAATTCTTCGTATATTACAATATAAAGCATGTTACTGGTATACCACATAGTCCCACAGTACAAGCAGTTATAGAAAGAGCCAATCATGCCTTAAAAGAGAGGCTAATTAAACAAAAAGGAAGAGTAAACCCCCCCCAGGAACAGACCGTATAATGCTTTGTTAACTCTAAATTTTCTTAATGTTGGAGAAAAAGGAATAACAGCAGCTGAATGGGTTACCGAAAAAACTGAGGAAGTAGCCCAACCAATATACTATAAGGATGTGTTGACAGTAGAATGGAAACTTGCAATAGTTTTAAGATGGGGATGTTGTCATGGTAATATATCTACAGGGAATGAGAAAATAAGGTTATCTACAGACTTACAAAGATTAGATCTGACCAGGGGAAACCTTTTATCAGCTAAGACATGAATGTCTTCACAAAGCAAGTGGCCCAATGATTCATTCTCACAGACTGTCTCAGTTACCGGTTTCTCCAGTATATGCATGTGAATCAACTTGAAAAGGGTTATCCCAAGTGGTGAATCACAGAAAAAGACTGTATGGACAATACATAGTCTTGACGGACAGCACAAAGACTAGATAACAAATGCTACAGATAGCTTTTTTTCAGGACAACCAATTTTTTTTCTCTTGGGCCCCAAACAAATTCTTCACCTCAGTTCAGTAGGAAGTAATTATAAAAGGCTCATCATCCTGACCCCTTACATTGGGATGAGTGGTTTTGGTTGTCTGATGTGTTATGGTGATTATCATCTTGAGTGGTAGGTTGTTTTGCTTAATTATTGTATACTGATAGGAATTTAAGGTCATTTTGTTTTTACTGTATAATAATAGACATTTAAGGTTGTTTTTGCTACACTATATTGCATATAAGCTGTCTATTTAAAATACAATATAACATTCTGGTTTTATGGCTCTTATAATTATTTTTATTGTATGTAGATTATTAATCTTATGGGGGAAAAGGCAACTTTTAAACAAAAAGGGGGATATGAAGTGGAAATTTCTGGTTCTGTCATGTGTTATAGACTTGTGTGACCCCTGAGAGGACATGTGATGCTTGGAGAGAGTAGAAGTAGAACTCAACAGACAGGGACAGGGCACTTGCATAGGTAGACTTGCAATGCTTCAGTGGTCTTGTGTCTTCGCTGATCTTCACTTTGTTGAGAGATGCACACCAGAGAACTTCTGGTTCTAGTTGCTCTCACTGACTCATGCAGATTTGGGGGAAGCCTGGCAGTTTCTGCTGGATCGTGCACACTGCTGATTTGTGTTTGGTATTCTAACACTACTGAACTGAGCTGTTGGTATCCTGACAACAGAGATCACCCCAAAGACCCAAAGAACTACTTCTAAACAGGTCCATATCCCCTGTCCTTTTTATCATGTCTTCTTCTTCTCTATTTTTGGACACAGGGCTAGAAGGGAGTTTTTGAAGGTTTTGAAAAATCCAAGCCTACTCATAGAAGTAGGCACAATATAGGAATAAATATATATATTTGTTCTTGCTTATTAGGTTGAGTGTGATCAATATATATCAGCGTTTTCTGGTACTTTGCATGCTTGAACTTATTTCGTGTTTAAAAACAGGAAGTCACGTTCTTGGTGTGCATCACACTTTAAAAAGTGTTTTCACATCCATTTAAACTTATTAAAAATTTCAATTATGAAGATAGAGGACACAAAGAATATATGACTGCTAGAAGGATCCTGGAACACAAAGAAAACATTTAAGGAAACATTGTTAAAAATCTCAATGAAGAGGCTGAAGTGGTGGCTATGTAATAGAACCCTTGCCTTAGCATGCATGCCCTGCAAGGCCCTGAGTTTGATTCCCAGAACTGCCAGAAAGTCTAAATAAAGCCTGAACGTCAACTTATAGTAATGTTCTGTAGTGGCAGAAGATGTAACAGTGTGGGAATTGAGTGGTAAGGATAAGAGGACTGTCTTAGTCAGGGTTTCTATTCCTGCACAAACATCATGACTAAGAAGCAGTTGGGGAGGAAAGAGTTTATTTGTCTTACACTTCCATACTGCTGTTCATCACCAAAGGAAGTCAGGACTGGAACTCAAGCAGGTCAGAAAGCAGGAGCTGATGCAGAGGCCATGGAGGGATGTTCTTTACTGGCTTGCCTCCCCTGGCTTGCTCAGCTTGCTTTCTTATAGAACCCAAGATTACCAGCCCAGAGATGTTCCCACCCACAAGGGGCCTTTCCCCCTTGATCACTAATTGAGGAAATGCCTTACAGTTGGATCTCCTGGAGGCATTTCCTCAACTGAAGCGCCTTTCTCTGTGATAACTCCAGCTGTGTCAAGTTGACACAAAACTAGCCAGTACAAGGACTAAAACTTCTACCAAAAAAAAAAAGATGATTTAAAAATTATGATCTAAGGAGAACAAGTTTTAATACCCTCATTCTGTGCATTAGATTCCATAGTGTCTAGAAAGGCTGACTGCCTCGGTTGGTGTCTGGTCTACCCCAGAGGTGACCACTCTTCCATGACCGTTGACTCTGCCTTCATTAGACACATGCATCCTGTGCACTGTTTTATTACATGTCCCTATGGCTTCTGGGGGTTAATTATATTTTCTCTGGGCTGGTAAAATAACCCAATCAGTAAAGTGCTTGTGAGCACCTGGGTTTGATTCTCAAACCCCACAAAAAGGAACTCCCAGCTCTGGTGGCACTTGTAATCTCAGCACTAGAGAAACAAAAACCCATGAATCTCACAGTCTTGCTGTCTGGGTTCAGTTCTATACATTTTTGGAAGGTTTTCTCTTTTCACTGTTGATAACAGCTAATATTAAGGAGAAGGTATACCTACATGAAGTTCACATGTGAGTTTGGTACAGTTGTTTCAAGCTGATAGTGGCTTTCTTGTTTCCCACAGAAAGAGCAAAGTTGTGTTGTCAAAGATAGCAAGATGTATTATTGATTGAGTGGAAGTTTAGCCCAAAGACCTTTCCAACTCCAGAGCAACTAACTAGGCTGCAGTCCAGTGGCTCTAAGTCCTGGCTGCATATCAGACTCACCTGGTGAGCATCCAAGATGCCCCGACTATTACCAAATAAATCAGACTGAAGTCAGAATATCAGTGTGAGGACACTTTAGGTCATTCACTCTGTCCTTGCCTAAACACCACAGCCATAATGAGAAAGTTGCCTCTCGATCCTTACTCTGCAGTGCTTTTCATCCCAGACCCAATCAATGAGCCAGAGGTTTCTATCATCCAAGACCTTGATATGTGCGGAACCATGGGGGAGTTTGTTTACTCTCTTTGTTGTAGAAATGTGTGGGTCCAGCATCTATGTGACTTTCAGAGTCTGTACTCACGGTTTGTAGCTCTGAGGCCAGACCATCTGGTTGAGTCTTGGTCTCCTTGTGTTTTAACCATCTGGCCATGGGCAGGTTGTTTATCTCCTTGTTACTATTTTCTTGGTGATAAACTGAAGATGATGATACTTAAGTCATGGCTCAAACACGTTAATGCACTCAGGATGGTCTGATCATGCTCATACAAAGGAAATGTTGCACACATGATAGCTACTGTAATGGACAAGTAAGCATGAACTCAGCTTATAACTTCTGAAACTCAGTAGTTCCTACATTTGTGGACTGCAGAAGGATTGGAGTGATGAGACTGTGATTGGGTCCATATGTGTCAAATGCCATAGCATATCTCTGTAGGCTCTTAGCAGACTCTATATTCTCCTGCATTACAGCCGACCATCTTCCTGGGCTCATGTTGAACTTTTACAACCTAGCTCATTTCAGTCTCTTCTGTATATTTTCCTAAATGCCTCAGGTTGTCTGAATGTATGTGAAAAAAGGTTAGTATGTTACATCAGTTATTCTCTGGTTATATTACCACAGCAGTCCCTGGTGTCTTGAGAGCCAGATGCAGTCAATAAGCAGTGGTACAGATGACCTTGGTCCATGGATATATGATAAAAACATACCCATGAGGCTCAGTCTACTTTGTAGATGTTGGCAACAAGCTTCTGTTTAACCTTCCCAGCAACCAACCTGAATTGTGTAGCGCAATGTTTGTTAAAATCGTCACTGAAGCAATGAGATAAAAACAAACTAATTATTCAGGACAATCACAAATGCTATTATTTTTTTTTTTGCTGAGATCATTATGTTAAAGTTATAACTTTACATATGATCTAATTAAAGAATGCCCACTGTATTAATCACAGTTCCCTGTTAATGGAGTTGACCTATGGAGGCTGTAGGTGAAGACTAGGGAGGGAAATATTGGAAGCTATCTAATCTCCTTTATCCTTAAGATTGTATTTATTTCATTAGAGGTCTAAAGGTAGCATACAAAATACTAGGTTTTATTATGACCCCTTCATACGTGGCTCATCACTCTTTGCTCACATTCACCATTTCCTTATCCCTTTCTTGATCCCTTTCTCCCCAAATAGTCACCCTTCTACTTTCATAGATATGTGCATACACTTTCTATACATCTATATGTCATATAGGTCTATGCTCTGCGTAGGAGAGAATGTAAGTAACACCATTGTCTTTCTTCCCTGTTACCCTGTTTTGTTCCTCTCTTCTTCTGTTCTCCAGACCTTCCTTCACACACACACACACACACACACACACACGCACACTTTTCTATTTCATATTATGTGCTTTTGAAAATCTAGACTTCTCATATAGGACTGTGAACATGTGTGGCACAGGTTGAGTCCAGAGGGGCTGTTTTTCCTCAGGATCTATCCACCTTGTTGCTGTTTGTATTTCGTTTGTTTTGAGATAGGATCTCTCATTGGGGACTGTTTGGTCACCAAATACGCTAGGTGGGCTAGCCAACGAACCCAAGGAATCTGCCCTTCTGCCTCCTGGGTGCCTGTATGATGCATACCACCACACCCAGTTCTTCTCATGGGTTCCAGAGACCAAACTCAAATTCTGATGCTACAAGCACTTGACTGGCTAAGCTACCTCCCCGTCCGGTATCCATTCACCCCATTTAAAAATATTTACTTTTATGCATATGTGTGTTTGCCTACAGCATGTATGCATGCTACAAACCTGGTGCCCACAAAGGCCAGAGAAGGAGCTCAGGTCCCCAGGAACTAGAGTTGCAGGTGGCTGTGAATTGTCTTGTGAGTAGTGGGAATAGAATTCAGCAAGTGCTCCTAACCACTGAGCAATCTCCCCGCCCCCCCCACCCACACCCGGTCCCCATTCTCCTCCTGATAGTCTTTTATATTACACATCTTGGTCTTTGTGAGTAGTGCCACAATAAACATAGATATGTAAGTATCTCTAGTGTGTTGACTTGGATTCACTTGGATACATTTATTTCCTGGAGATATGCTGCATATAACTGGGTGATAGGATTGTTCTATTTTTAGCTCTTGTGAGACCCTCCTCCAAGCTGATTCCCATAGGAGCTGAACTAGTTTCCATCCCCTGCCCGGCAGTGCGCAGGAGTTTCTTCTCCTGTAACCTCTCAAGCATTTCATGTGATTAATTTTCTTCATGATAGTCACTCTGACTGGCGTGAGATGGAGCCTAATATACATTTGATATTCATTTCTCTGATGGCTAAGGATGCTGAACATTTCCCCATGCATTTATTTGTCCTTTGTATTCCTCTTGCATCTGTGTATATGCCCATGGATGTGGAGGTCAGAAAACACTGGTTTTCTTCTTCCTCAATCACTTCTTGAATTTAATTTTGGGGTTAGGGCGTCTCGCTAAACCCAGAACTCACCAGCTGATCTAAACTGCAAGCAAGCCGCAGAGATTCTTCTGTCTGTCTCACCAGCACGGGATTGCAGGGATACCCCTCTATGCAGGCACTTTCATCTAGGTCAGTGAAGAGCCAAACTCATTTAACTTTGCATAAAAAGCACTTTACCCAGGAGCCATCTTCCTAGCTCCTGAGTTTCCTCTCTTGAGAACAGTTCAGTTCATTTGCCCACTGATTGATTGATTGGATAATTGGGTGATTTCATTAATGTTTAAGTTTTTGATTTCTTATATATTCTAGATATTAATCTGCTGTCGGTTTGTTGGCAGAAGTTTTCTCTTATTCTGTTGATTGCCTCTTTACTGCGTTAATTGTTCTCTGTGCTTTGCAGAAGCCTTTGAATCTCACAGATTCCTTCCTGCCAGTTCTTGCAATTATTTCCTGAGCCATTGAAGTCCTTTTCTACAAGCCTTTGCCAGTGCCTATGTCTAGAAATGATTTTTTATACAAGTTGCAAAGTTTTGGGCTTTGATCCATTTTTTGTACATATGTGGATCTTCTTGGTGCAGGGTGAGAGATGGAGGGGTCTGACATCATTCTTCTATTTGTGGAAACCCAGTTTCCCCAGCATTATTCATTGAAAAGGTTGTCCTTCCTCCAATATATGGTTTTGTCACCTTTATAGGAAGTCAGGTTGCTGGAGTGGGGTGTGTGGATTTCTGGGTCCTCTATTGGTGGGCACATCTGTCTGTTGGTCCTGTGATGTTTTGTAGAGCTCTTTAAACCCTGTAATAACAGATTATACGTGCAGGATTCGGTGCTGTTGTTTTCCAGTGAATAAAGGCATGCTTTCACCTTTAGTTACTGAGTCTAATATGAGAACATCAAAAGACTAAAATCACTATTAATTTAGCGGAAATATCCAGGTATTCAAGATACTGTCTAATTGGAGTGTAAAAGATGTTAAGGGACTTCTCACACTATTTTAAAATTAAATTTGCCTAAACTCTTCTAAGTGATTTTGTAGATTTCCATAATAAATGTGGCAAACATTTCTCTTATGGGATGTAAATAATCAAACTCTGTCGCACTGTGGAGTAATATTATAAAGCACTCAGCTAATCAGATTGTGAAGTTGCTCAAAATTCCTACCATGTAATTTTTGCATAGAGAGAGGCTGCCTCTTGCTGTGCAATTAACGGGTTTTATTAGCCATAAATTTGGTTGTTGCCGGCTGGCCTTATGCCCCGGTGCCTGGGGAGAATTAGATCTCGCTTTCTGACCTGATCTTGCACAGTCAAATGTCAAGAAGGTGTGAATATGTTGCAGTAGAGACAGTGGCCCAGCCTCTGAGAGCTTCCTTGCATTTTTGTAACTAGGAGGGCTCTGGAATTTTCCATCCCTGTTGTAATGTCTGGGTATCCTGTAAATGCATATTCCTTTCTGTTCTCAAATCTGGTTTGTAGGCAAAGCACTATGGTTTGCTGATTATAAGTGGGGCTCTGAGGTCACATGACTTGTGTTAAAAGTCTGGCTTTGCCATTCACTGTGTCCTCAATGAGTTTTAAATTGTCTCCTTGCTTAGGTTTCTTCCGCTGTAGGAAGCGTGATAATAGAGATTAGTCCATGGTTTGTTGTGAGAAAATGAAAGCTTAGTCTAGTTCATAATAGGCACTCAATCAAAAAATGTTACCCTTTGATATGGGAGACTCTAAAAATTCATATCCATTTGAGCAAGGCAGTTCTTAATAAATATTTTTATCTTAATAAATGTTTAAATATTTTATTTGTTTAGGTTTGTGGTTGGTTTGTTTGTGTTTGAGACAGGGCCTCATGCAGTCTAAGCTGACCTTGAACTGTCTAGATAGCACAGGATTACAGATGTATAACACCAAGCTAAGACAGACAATTTTACTAGATATTCTTTAAAAAGATCAAGGACTAGAAATGTACAAGAAAGAGACAGAAGTGGGAGACCTGGGATCAGATGTTATTATTAATATTTATTAGGCCCCTGACAAGTGAGCCCATCTAAGACCCAGTTTCCACAACATTTAAATACACTAAAGTGTCTCCTTAATGAGAAAATATAAATGCTTTGGAAATGTATTGTATTTAGGTAAAATCTTAAATATATGTGGAAAAACAAATGTAAGTATATGAAAATAATCAGGCAACTCATGCCAGCGGAATCCATTGCCAGTAGGAATGGATTCATTGAGCTGGAAGCGTGGACTGCCTGATGACAGATGGACCATAAAGAAGCAGGAAAGAGGCCTGAGAAGACACTGGCATTAGTCAAGCACCTGATTTTGCTGGAACTGGGGAGGGACTTCCTGTCTCTGTGTCGAAAGTGAGAAGAATTGGTCTCAGGGTCTTCATTTCTTCAAAGTCCTCGTGTTCATTTCCTGTTACTGTAACAAACACCGAAGACAAACCTGCTTAAACTGGGGGAAAGGTTAGCTTGACTCACAGTTTGAGAGGGTTCAGTCCATGACTAACCATTGCCTGGAGCACCACAGCGTATGGCAGGAATGGCTGGTAGAGGATGCCGCTATCCTTTATGGCTGGGTACAAAAGCAATGAATGGGGATGAGACTGAGGCCCCATCTTCTTTCTCAGGAGCAAGACTTCCCTCTCAGCCCCACCTCTTAAAGATTTCTTCATCTCCTGATAGTACATGCTAGAGATTAAGCCTTTATTTACCACGTGGAGCTTTGGTGGCATTAAAAATGGAACTTTGCCAGTCCCCAGTTAAGTGTCAGAGCCAGACTCCCACTACAGAGGGGGAGGTCCTAACACACCGTGTCCTGTTCACTGAGTAGTTATTGGTAGTTTCCTCCATGAGAAATTTATGTTAGTAATCCATTAATTATCATCAGAAATTAACAGACATTACAACTAAAGGAACTGGGAAATGTGTCCACCCAAGTCATTTTCTAGGAAGAAAGCAAGACCCAAGGCTTTGTTTGGGAATAAACTTTTTTTTTTCAATAATTTAGCACAATGTGGCCAACTCTTTGACCAAGTTAAGTAACTTGTGATCAAAAGCCAGATTTTTACATGTGTTTTGGTCATCCAAATTTGAATACGGGTTGTTTTAATACTTTATTTTTTTTTTCATGTTAACCTATGACACCCAGTTCCAGGCACAATGAATGTAAATCTCTTAGCACTCTTGTGGTTTGAGACATTTCTTTAGTCTCAGGCCTTCACACTGTTTGTTGCATTAGGTTCTTGCCACTCCCATGTTCAGCCAGGTTAGACTCTCCTCAGTCTGAGTTAAGCATGGACTAACATAGAGGGCCCAGGCCCATCTCCTGATAATGAATCAGCTGTAGCACCCACCCAGGAAAACCACTGAGCAACCAGAGACTTCCCAATTCTGCTGACACGGCTGATGAAAGCTTTGCATGACGTCATGTCAGCTTTCCAGAAACATGAGGAGAATGAGTTGTCTAGCTTTCCTTAGCATCTGTAACTAGTTTTCTAAAGAGAGAGAAAAAAGAGAGAGGAGTCTCCATGATGCCAAATCTCTTTAGGAATATAGGATTCCTATTATGGTGCCTGAATGTGGTTCATTTAGTCATCCTTATTTCCCTGAGTACCCGGGGAGCCTCACTGGAAAGAGAATCTATAGAACCATAGAGCTCACTGCTTGTCAGTTTGTGAGCCCAAAGTGACTCAAAAATGTGACCTGACACTCGGGTGATCAAATCCCCCTTCCTGCTTTGTTAGTCATTCTTGTAACATAGACTTTCCTATGCCAAGGGGCTAGATTCCCATTTTACCGTCACGTATGAATCACTTTTTACAAAGGGTTGATTTGGGGAAAATGCTCCAACCATGAATGAAGTCAGGCAAGCAGCGTGCTTCTGGGCTGGGTCCATTCAGGCCCCTGGGAACTTGACTCACGCAGACCTTATAAGAGTTTCACTTCATTTGTCTTGGTGGTCAGACTGCAATAGTTACCAGGGAAGGGATTGGAAGGGAAGATCTGTCTACACCTGGCCTGAAGGAAGTAGGCAGCCCGGCCTCATAGCCCTCTACAGACTGCTGTAGTAGTTACTTTAAGGTCTATTGTTCCTTGCCTTTCCACTCTCCTACTAAGGGCAATAGTTGTGGGTAATGTGGTCATGAAAGTGAGTGGAACTCCGTGCTGAGAAGCCAGGGTTCCTCCTGGATAAGCTTCTCTCTGGTGGAGGGCCCAGTGCATCGTGGATACACCTGAAGAAGGGTTTCTGGACAGAGAGACAGACAGAGGACAGGGATCAAGGGGAAGGCTTAAAGCTGAGTAAGCGTCTATCTTCTTATCCCTTTTTCTTAATTTTTGAAATTATAATGTACTTTCATTTCTCCCATTTCTTGCCTCCAAACTTTCCCACATACCTCTCTCAGCTCTCCTTCAAATTCATGGCTGTTTCCCATGAACGATTATTGCGTGTGTATATGTATAATAAACATATCTATTCCTAAGTATAGCCTGTTCAGTCCACATAATGTTACTTATATGTATGTTTTAGGGGCTGACCATTTGGCACCGGACAACCAATTGATGTGCCCGTCCCTGGTGAAGGCCATCTCTCCTGCTTCCTCAGTTGCCTGCGGTTCTTTGTATAGGGTTGCGCCCATGACCTTTCCTCACCCACTTTGGCATGTCTGTTGTTCTTGTTTGGTTCATGGTTAGGCAGTCATTGTGTGTGAGATTTGCTGGTTGTGGCTTCTGATATAACTAGAAGATACAATCTTACAGCAAACTCCCTGAGCCTCTGGCTCTTACAGTCTTTCTGCCCCCTATCCTGCAGTTACCTGAGCCTGAGGTTTGAAGGCTTTTGAAGATGTATCCACTGGGACCCAGCTCCACAATTGTGCATTTTGATTGGTTGTGCTTTTCTGGAGTGGTCTCTGTTACAAAGTTTCCCTGGTAAGGGGTGAAGACTGCACTTATCTATGGGCATAAGGACAAATATTTACAGATGGTTGCGAGGGAAGATGCTGGTTTAGAACACTGGTGTTTGAAGCTCCTCCTCCCGTGACCATGACGTCACCAGCTCTGAGTAGCTAGGTTTCCAGAAGAAGAACCTGAAAGGTTCATTGCAAGGCCCAGGGCATGTTCACAGAATGAAGAGTGAGCAAGGGCTCTCTAACAAAGGTGCCGGTTTCTTTTGGACAGTGATGGAGTAAAAGCACCACCGTCAAATCCTCTCTCTCAAGCGTTTACATCAACAGGGAGCTGTAGAGCCTCTGGGTGGTTAGACAGTCATTCTTTTGAAATCTAGCCCAAGTTACTCTTTTAGGCAGCTTAGGTGAAAGAAGAGATTGGCTACTCAAGCGAGCATGAACGGTCTGGTCTTTTATTCTTGCCTGTATTAACTCAGTACCAACCCCCAAACCTCTATTTCCTACCTAGTTGCTAGTCACAGAGTGTGTTTTTAATGAAATTGCAACTCTTACTGTAATGGGAATAAATGTTTCACAAAACCCACATTAATTCACAGTGTGCAGATTCCACCAGGGCCTTTTCTGACTTTTTTCTTGATATCCCCTGTCTGAGCTGGAAAACTAAAAATGCATTTTCTGGTTGCCAATAGTAAGCTGTATAATTGAAATATTAAACCTTTTCTGTATTTAAGTTATACCTCCTTACATTTCAAATTTCTTGATTAACCATAGCTTATTCTATAAAGTAGTGAGACTTTAATATATGTGATTTCTATAACAATGTCCTAGTTAGTTCTGGTATCTTAACCATGGCCAGCTCCTCAGCCCCAGCTACCAGAACCACAGAATCCCAATTCAAAATAACAAAATGGCCCTAATAGTCTTTAAACTTTCCTTTGAGACTTCATAGTCCAGGCTCCAATCCACCACATTGCCCTCAATATTCCCATCTTTCAAATTCTCACACAGCAGCTCACAAGCATTGAACACTCAATGGCTCTCCTATCCAAAGTCCCTCCACAAACACAGCCCACAAACAAACAAACAAACAAACAAAAACCCCAAGATGGTCAGGTCTGTCACAGGAATAACCCACAATCCTAGTACCAATTTATGTCCTATTTAGGGCTATTATCACTGTAATGAAGCACCATGACCAAAACAGCTTGGGGAGGGAAGGGTTTATTTCATCTTCTAGACCACAGTCCATCACTGAGAGAGGTCAAGACAGGAACTCACATAGGGCACAAACCTGGAGATGGGAGCTGATGCTGCAGCCATGGAGGGGTGCTGCTTGCTGGCTTGCTCCCTATGCTTGCTCAGCCTGCTTTCCTATAGAACCCAGGAATACCAGTCCAGGGATGGCCCCACCCACAGTGGGCTGGGTACTCCCCTATCAAACACCAATTAAGAAAATGCCCTACAGCTGAATCTCACAGAAGCACATTTTTCAGTTGAGATTCCCTCCTTTCAGATAACTGTAGCTTGTATCAAGTAAAACTATCCAGCACACACAATATCCTTTTTTAGCTATTAACAAGTATTTACTATGGCATTTTTTTCAATCTTAAAAGTTAAATTTAATAAATGTAACTTATTTTTTGCATTGCCACTCTTGGGAAGCTTTCTAGTATTAATTTATCTCAAACTGTAACATACATCAGGAATTTTCCATGGAAGGACAGCAATAATGTATTTCTAATTACTTATTGGAAAATCACTCTAAAAGGGGATGATATAAATAACAGAATGTAAGCAAATCTATAACATCAGTAACGGAGTTCTCAACCTATGGGTCATGACCTGTTTGGAGCTCACACATCAGGTATCCTGCATATCAAATATTTATATTATGACTCATAACAGTAGCAAAATTTAAGTTATGAAGTAGCAACAAAATAATTATATGCTTGGGGGTCTCCACAACATGAGGAACTGTGTTAAAGGGTCGCAGCTTAGGAAGGCTGAGAATCACTTTGTTAGTGCTTGAATACCTCTAGCTGAATTTTGACTCTCAACTGATAAAAGCCTAGGCTTTCTGCACCTCTGCCCACAAAGAGATATTATACAGGAAAAAAAAAAAAAAATATATATATATATATATATATATATATATATATATATTTAGCTACTAGAAAAAGGGCTTTCATTGAAAATAAATGTCCTGCCTACATCGCTAGCCTCCACCACAGTCACCTGGTCTTACTTTGGGGCGTGGCTCCGCCGGCAGGGTTGTCAGCATCACTTGCTTGTTGAGTTCGAACATGTCTCGGTAAATGTAAAAGGAGGGAAAGTGAATCTGAAGCCTACCTAGGAAGACTCACCCTACACATGACACTTTACACATTTTGCATTTGATTTTCGTACAGGCAGAAATCCTGAGCGTCCTCAGTCACAGAAACATCATCCAGTTTTATGGAGTGATTCTGGAACCTCCCAACTATGGCATCGTCACAGGTAGGAGCTCACCGTGGGACTGTCTTCCTCCCGGGTTGCCCGGCTTCCGATTCCTTCAGATGGGAAAATGCTTACCATTCGGTACTGTTGTGTGCTACTGTCAGGCGTCACTTCTGTTGCCATAAAGCATTAATAAAACTGATTATATCAATATAATTAAGAATGGTGTTTCCACCTCTACCCATGTTTAATTGTGGCTAATTATACCTGTGTGGATGCTGTTCAAATGCACCTGCAGCTGCATTGCCAATACGTAAGGTGCCATTTAACTAAAATTTCATTTAATTAGTTGAAGTGAGAGATGTTTTTTGTAACTCTGTGACCTTTTGTAAATTAAGATTTCTTGAGATGTTCACGCTGTAATTCTTGCAGTCCGTTCTACTCCCCGTAGAGCCCTCTCTTCAGGTCTCTTATGTGATGACCGTATTTTTCAGGTCTGGTCATCTGCACTAATAATGACCTTGAGCTAAGTTATCACGTAATTTTGAGCAGGAGTTTTTAGCTGATGGAAATACCCTTTCTGAAAATGAAAATGAACATGTGGAAATTTTCGCCACAAGAAACTAAAAAGACACAGATTTTAAAACACTTTACCCTTAGGTTTGTGCCTCCCAGTGGGGAAAGGTTAGGTCCACTGCCTCTCTGCAGTGCTAGACTTTACAGGGACAACTCTAGTCAGGTTCTTTATTGTGGCAACTCGTTGACTCCAATGAAAACTGTAAGGAAACCTTCAGAGATATGCTCTCTTTTCCTGCACTATAATGGCAGAGATTTAGATTGTCTTTAAAGAAAAAAACAACAAAACACTCAGAATAGAAAGAACTGTGTGGGTGCTTATAAATTTCTTATTTTAAAAAAACCCTGCAAAGTAAACAATAATTCTATCTTATTCAAGACGGAGGCTGAGGCTCTAAGTTTACTTTTGTTCCGTGGTCCCCAGCAGGCAGCAGAGGCAGAGTGCCACAGACACCTCACGTGGTTCTTCTCCAGGCACTCCTCCTGCCCACAAGCCAGGTTTTGGAAGGGTCACTGGTTCTTGGCAGGGTCAGATTGTGTTGAACCGGAATCCTGGCAGCAAAAGTGTGGCATGGTTCACTCATAACAGCAGAGCTGTTCTGGGGTCTGCACATTATATGGCACACACGTTCAAGATAAGCATTGCCAAGTGCCCATTTGGTACAGACCAGAGGCTGCAGACTGGGGATACAAATCCCTCCACCTAACGAGAATGTAAAAAAAAAAAAAAGCTATGAAGAAAGAGCACATCAAACCACTAGAGGATGGACATCAACATTACCATCTGTAATTTTAAAATATTTCAATTTTAAAAACACATTTGTTTACAAAACAGGGTGGGTGTGTGGGTGTGTGTGTGTACACGCACACACGTGCGTGCATAAACACTGTTATTTTATAGAAGAGACCTAAGCATCCATACATTTAAGTGCCTGGATGGGAGACTCAGTCCCCTGAGGGTTCTAAGGGATAACTGTATATAATTGCATTTTCAGAGTCTGCTATCATTACCATAAAACTACAAAAAAAAAAACCCTTAGAAAACAAAGGACATATTTGCTTAATGTATTGACAACTTTTTTAAAAAGATCTACTTTCTGTGCCAATGTTGCTCCTGTGACCATGGTGAACATTTCTAAGGCCCGCTGGACACTGTGGCAAGCAGGGACCCTGCAGAGTGACACAGTATCAGAAGGGCAAGGATTCTGTGTGCCATGGAAAACTGTGTAAGGACAGGAAACAGAGTGGCTACAGAGGTCATGCTAAGCCTGCTTCTGCAAAACGGTTGAAATGACAAAGACGGCTGTGCTGAGACTTGAGTGTGTTAAACCCAGTGTGGAGCTAAGAGAAGGCCAGCTAGTGAGAAATGTGAACTTTTTAACTAGGAGTCAATAAGAAGAGAGAAAGGGCCATGTGACTCAGGTCTAAGCTGATTTTGTTATGAAGACAATAAAATCACGAGCTTTACTCTCTCACACTCACACAAAAGAATTAAAACAAATACTTTACACTGACACTCAATAAGCTACCTGCTTGGGAAACATTAAGTGATTGACAGGCGTAGAGCCATATGGTGAGACTTCAGTTCCCAGTGAGACACCCAGAAAGGCAGACGAGGTCAGTCCCTTGACGGAGAAGTTAAGATACTAACTTTGCTGCCCCCAGATTTAAAGCTATCTAACATGAACTATAAAAGAGCTCACACCCAAACCATGGTCAGACCATTGAGAAGACAAAGAGAAAGTCATGGATGCAGCAGGGGAAAATGGCTCACCTCCATATAAGGGGCAATATAATCAGTGCTGACTCTCATGTTCAGTAAATAAAATAAGATGTACCTGCTGAAAGAAAAGATTGTATCAAGCAAAGGAAAAAGTCTTTTAACACTGACATAACTATAAAGATATTATTGGACAGAGAATGAGTGAGCTTATAGCAGGCAGAATTGCTTTATAAGAAATAACCAGGCGTAGGGAGGGAATAGCTCAGAACATGTAGTTAGCAAAAAGGGCTTCAGTGTGAACCTTACTGAGGAAACAAGCAACAGTTGAAAGCAGTATTAATGAAAAGTCTTTGTGATGACAGAAGTCACTCAGTGATAAAAATTTAAGGAAAGAATTCATGGGTAGGAGAAATGCTAAAAAATGTGACAAATATTCTTTAAATATATTTTCATTTCTCTTCTATAACATGCTTAAAAACAATTTTATAGAGCAATAAATGTCTCATTGAGATTTATACAAATTTATCATATTACAATAATAGTATAAGATCAGGGAGAAATGGTCATGGTGGAGAAAAGCATATAAAAGATTTTATATCTCAGATTAGTAATCTGAAGTTATTGGGCTATAAAATGTGTTTCATCATTCCTTGAGTGACCAGGAAAAAAGTCACTCAAAAAACTAAAAACACATTAATCAAAAGGTGGCAGGAATCTCTGATTTCAGGGCACAAGAAGCTGAAGCACACCATTGTGAATCTGAGACAGCCTGAGCTGTATAGGGAGACCCTATTTAAAGAAAAACGTGCTGTAGAGAGATAGTTCAGCAGTTAAGAGCCTGGTGTGGCGATGCAGGCCTTTAATTCCAGCACTCAATAGGCTAGGCAGGCAGATCTCTGTGAATGTGAGGCCAGCCTGTGAGCTTGAGATCAGCCAAGGTTACATAATGAGAGCCTGTATAAAAAGAATGTGCATACTACTCAAACTGGGGATTTGGGTTCAGCTTCCAGCACCCATGTCAGGTGGCTCATAATGACCTGTAGCTTCAGCTCCTGGATTGTATCTAACACCTCTGGCCTCTTCATGCATACATATCCACACAAAGGCATGCACACACAAACACACACACACACACACACACACACACCTTTGAAAATAACTCTCTAAAGAAATCAAGGAAGTAAAATAAAATATTAGGACACAGTAAGGAAGGAACATCTGACTGAGGACAGGAGACAAAGAAAAGATGTTTGATGTCAACCCAATTGTGTCATTCATTAAACTAAATATGCATAGTCTTAATATTCCAATCAAAAGGCAGAGATTTCTCAGGTAAGATGACAAAGCAGGGTTGAAGTATACACTGTCTACAATACACATATCTTAGCGTCAAAGACACAGGTCGAAATGAGAAGAAAAAGAGAGATTTTCTATACCAGTTATACCCATTAGAAAACTGGGCTTTCTATACTAATTTCATACAACACAGACTTCATATAATACAAGAAACAAATGATGCCATTGTATAATGATAAAGGTGTCAATATACTAATATAGCAATAAAATAATAATTCAACACTAATTAATTTCAGTAATTAGTAGAATATCTAAACAGAATTGGCAGAGGTAGAGAGAAGTTGAAGAACATCCTCAACCAACTTACCCTAACTCACATATACATAGCACACCATCTAACAAAGGCATAAGTGAGGCCACTAAATGATATTAACTTTATCAAAACTAATTGATACTATTTAACGCATGTTCTCCAATATGCAATATATTAGAAATGGGTGACCAAAGAACATGGCGAAAAGCAGCACAAAGTATTTGAAAACTAAATAACATGCTTATAAATGCCTACTAGAGCCCCCAAAGAAATCACAATGGATCTTAAGCATTTGAACTAGAAGAAAATAAAGTGTAAACGTGCCAGAACTATAGAGTGTGGCACTGAGCAGAGAACATGTAGTCTCTGAAAGCCGAAACTCCGAAGTATGCCATGGGAAAGAAAAGATGAGATGTTAGAACAGTGCAGTGAAACAGAAGATGGAAATGGCAGAAGGCTTGGTTTTCAACAGTCAGTCAAACTGATCAATTCTTAGCCAGATCAACTAAGGAAAAGAGAGGAAAGACATCGACAAAGCCATGGATGGAAAGAAGAAAACACTGTGGTTCGTAAGGGGCCTTCAGAAGATTGTAGTGGGTGATCTAAGCCTCTGTGCTAATAAATGAGACTGTGTGTATGTAGTCAGCCATCTCCTAAAGTGATACAGAGATCTAAACTGACTTCAAGAGCTGGGCTTTTGTAATGATGTCAGCACTTAGAGATGCAAGGAGGAGTATCAAGAATTCAAGACTAGCTTCAGCTACATAGCAAGTTTGAGTCTAGCCTGGACTGCCTGAGGCCCTGTCTCAAATAAACAAAATAAAACAACAACAACAACAACAAAACTCACTTAAAAAAATCTGATTGTATGTATAAGAAAAACTTAGGTTTTTAGTTTTAGTTTAAAATATTTCCATAGAGAAAAGACACTGATTTTGCCTTGGGAATTCCGTCATATACTCACAGAATAAATACTATCAACCCTTCTTCTGCATACTCTTTCTGAAGACAGAGGTCAGAAGGCTATAAGGCCCATATTATTTCTATCCCAAAGCCATGACTAGGAAACCACAGGTCAGTTTCCCTCACACATGCAATGTAAACTCCATAGCCATAGTAGCATGAAGAACCCAGTCACTTATTAATAGCGTGTACTCCATGACAGGGCTGCTCAAGCAAGACCCAAACAACAACAACAGCAGACACTGCAAGGGAGATGGGGGAAACCTCCCTGGATGAAGAGCTTCAAGCAGTTAACGGCTGCTGAGGGAGGGAGACTTGGTCTTTCCCAGGGATGAGTAGATTGATTGATTAGCTAGTAAGAGTGGCCAGCACTATTGTACTTCTATGTTTATTAACTTAGATGTATATAGAGCAATGGTTAGAGGAGAGAGAGCTATGAGTTTGGGAGAAAGGTTAGACATGAGAAGGGTAGAAGGGAGGTGAGAAGAAATGCTGTCATTTTATTTTAATTAAATTGTAAATATCAATAAAAGATTGTACTCCATGACCAATGGGATAGTTTCCAGAAATACAAGGTGTTGACGTAACATCTGAAATCAGTTAATATAGGTACAATAACAGTAATAAAGTAAGAGACTAAAACTTGAAATATGAATATTTCAAAAGATACAGCAGAAGCCTTTGATCGTTGTTAGTGTTTCTGTGTAATAGGATTGAGCATAGGTCCTCCGGGTGTGCTACAGTACCCTGTCTCTGAGCTATATCCCGATCCTTAGAGAAAGCCCTTGAGAGACTGTGACACCCACTGATAATGATAAATCTCTGCAGACTAGAAGTAGAAAGGAATTTTCTCAATAAATAGCATCTACAAGAGTCTGTAGCTAACATCATACTTAATGATTGGAAAGCTCTGTTTCCCCAAGGCTGGGCACAAGTCAAGTTCTGTGCTCACCATAGTATCCAGCAACGTACAAAGGCTCCTGACCATTCACTCGGGCAAGAGAAAGAAAGAAGCATCAAGTTGGAGAAAAAGAATAAACCTGCTTTAGTCACTGTTCTGTTACTGTGAAGAGACACCGTGACCAAGGCGGCACTTGTGCAATCTTAACGTCTTAAGTTCATTAACATGCTTAACGAACTCAATGGCAATGTAGAGTCTAGTTTCTGAACACAACTAATCATGCGCTCATTCCTTTTAAAACAGAATATGCTTCCCTGGGATCCCTGTATGATTACATTAACAGCAACAGGAGTGAAGAGATGGACATGGAACACATCATGACCTGGGCCACCGACGTAGCCAAAGGTAACGGTGCTTGCTGTGCGCCCTCAGAGGTGGGCAGTGTCTTCCCACTCTAACCTGAGAGACTCTCTCGGAAGTCTTCTATTCTGTGTCTGCAGACATTCTTTTTGCAGATCAAATTTAGTAAAAAAAATTTCAACTCACTGTACAAATATTTTAGGTTATTGCCTTTCCATTACTAAGTTCCCTTTGTCTTTCTCTGTTTTCTTAATCACCCTCCACACCCCTTAAAATCAAGTTTTACAAAGTCAGAAAGTTTCAGGCCAGAGATTTTTTTTCCTGTTTTGTGATACTGTAATTAACAAACTCACTCACCATATTAAATGGAAAACTTGTGGTTCTGTTGTCCTGAAATTCTCTCCGTAGGTGTCTAAAATGTGACTTATGGTAGGATTGGGCCTGTTTTGAATGCATAATAATGTACTAAAATAGCAACCACAGGCCTGCATGCAAGGTAGCTCAGACTTTATTTTATATGTAGTAGAACGTGAATACCCCCCTTGAAACTTATTATTCTAAGTATATAAAATCCCAAGCCAAGTTCCTGATTCTTCCTCCTACCCAGAAATTCCTGCAAAGGTGAAGCCATTCAGATTCTATTAATTTTTCTCCTCTTTTGCACTTTCCTACCGGGGCAGTTTGAGGTTTTAGTCAGAGCTATTTGAATTGCCTTAGAAGCGCCTTTCTCTAAGAACTGGATGTGGTTGTCACAGTTGTGGTCTGGGATCTTCTGGGCAGAAGTGGTTGGCACTTTACCTGGGTAGTTAACACCTGTGCATTGGAACACTCTCTTCCTACAAAGGTCTCTTACAAAGCAAATATATAGTCACTTACCATTCAATAAGGGAAGCAGCTTATATTTTGCTTTCATGACAAAGGTAAAGATTAGCCAGCACCCACCAAATTCCTCAAACAGGAAAAGTAAGAGAAAACAAACTAAGTTTTAAACCAATGCTGCCAGTCGCTACCTGTGAGACGGTTGGATGGGATAGTTAATTCTTGAGCTGTGATGATGAACTTAGCTATGAATTCATTCATCGGACATCATAAACTTGTCTTAACAGTCCATGTTCTTAAGATGCTTTCATGTAATATCACTGTCACATCTCTGCAGGACCGTAGGACACAGGGAACACCTGTGAGTAGGCAAAGAGACGTGCTGATACTGGCAGTTGCCTGCAGCATTGTGGAAACGCACCTACACAGATGGAAACAGTCCTTACAGCTCTTTACTGACGTACGTCTTGGGTGCTCAGCTAATTACACTCCTGTTATTACTTAATGGTACTTAGGGTGGATAGATAGCAAACAAATCAAGTGACAGCTTCCAGCTGTGCTCTCGATACCTTAGTGTTCCTGTTCTAGCTGCAGCACCCACTCTGTCGACTGTCACATGGTCCTATCTGAGAGCCAAACCTCTTGGCTCCAGAGTAACGCTGTCACTCTCCCAAGAGAGCTGCCTCTCTGCTATGGAAGAGTGGGGAGGAGAAGGAGCAGATTTAAGTAGCAGATTGGAAGCAGAGATGCCGGAGAAGGAAGGTTGGGAGAGCAAAAGTCCACAAAGCTAATGAGATCCCGCTTGCCTGATTAGAGAACTAATTCTCTACGACAAATTCTTATGTGTTTGCCCTCAGAAAATGGGCCCTTTTGCTCATATTCCTAAGTGATATGTAATATGTGGGAATTATCTCAGATGGTCTGCAAAAGGAAAAAGGAATCAAGACTTTACGACTGATTTCAACCCTTTCCCCTCCAGTGACATAGAAACTTTAAATAGGAAAACTTGACTCTGTTGTTTCTCCTTCAAATCCAGCCTGTACGCCTTCTGGTGTGACCGTGATTGAAGCCACTGAAGCAATAATATGTTGAGACATTAGAGAATGAATAATTCATTCTGAGATTTGACGCATGCGTTTGGAAATAGGTATTGCTCAAGGTCTTTGCTGTTGAGAGCTGCCCTCAAAGCTGCAAGGATCCTCTTCCTGATGAGGAGGGGGAGGGGCGAAGCAAGTACTTCTGCAACTGTGTACAGCAGACAATTAGAGCAGGCTAGCTCGAGTCCCACCTCAGTCCAAAGCTCTCCCAAACCTCCACAGTGGGACTGGCCAGATATTAATAACTCACAAATAGTTGAAGCAGGAGAGAGCATTTTTCAATTCTTCTCAGTGGTTTGAAATAAAAACAAAGCAGAGGACTCCATAAAAACAGATTGAATGGAATTTGGTGATTACAGCACATAGACGCACACCAAGTTTTCAGAGCTCACCGCGCACCAGTAGTAATGTATAGGACTTTTGCTTCCGATAATTTGACTCGGAGTCAGGCAGTGTCTTCATTGTAAGGTTTTATCGTCGAATATTCCCTTTTGAAATCTTTGTCAGCAAGTATAAAAACCATCTAGTCTTGCTTCAAGTCATAGTCAAATAGACCACACCTGAAAATTATTTGGAAATTTGAGTTTAAAGCAAGGAAGACATAACTATGAAATTCAGTCACGTAGACTACTAAGTACCACGTAAGCAGCAGCCATTGAGCTGCACAGCTTGAATATGGAGAACTTGCTATTAAATGAGACCCTTTATCCCAGTTACATCACTTAAGGTCATTTAAGTTGCTAATACTTCTGCTAACTTGACTCTCTTCAGTGATATCATTAAGTAACAAGAGTTGAAACCTTTTTGTTATCTTCTTTGTTCTTTTGATTCCTCGATATATAATAACCAGAGTAGTGGAGCGAGAGTCGCTATTAATAAATTCTCCTCATAAAATTGTAGTGTTCTATGTACTTAAAGAGAAACCAAGGACACTTACTAAATTACTTTGGTGGCCATCTCATCAAAAACAGTGGGGATCCTGTTGGCTTTGGTGTGAGGAAGGACTGTTCCCTCCACCTTTTGAGAAAGAGGACATGAGATGAAAGGAAGTGCTATGTAGAAATGTGTTTTTCCTATATTCTGTCTCTGCCTGAAACAGAAAAGACTGAACACTTTTAAGGAGTAACCACGAAATAGATCTTAAAGTATAGTTTCTCATTCAAATCAATAGAATTATCTACATCTGATGCACCCAGTAGATAGAGCACCTTAACTCCTATCATACATTTATCAGAGTAAATTTGGCATTTTATTCTTCTGAGAAGAAAAATGTTTTGTAAGCATTGCACATCTACTAGAGGATCTCAATGCCTTTGCTCATCAGTGGACCAGCCGCACACCACACAGTTCCGTCCTCTCCCAGACCCGGCGGAAAAGTGACGGTGCTGCAGCTAGCTCAGTGGCCACAGATATCCAAGTTGAGCACCACAGAGCCTAAGCCTGGGCGGACAGCACATGCACTTGGAAGTGGATGCTCACGGGCCATTATGGTCAATCTGCTGTGCTCTGTGCATGAGTTTGAGAAAATCACCGTGTCCTTGTTAGCTACTGTAAGAAGTGAGGTCCTGTATCAGCTTAGCTAAAGATATTGTTACTAATGTAGACATATGCGATTTTTCTTTTATCACGCCTGGAAGAGCAGAACATACAGATTTGTTTTCCCGGTATGGATTTCTGAGTGGTCTTACTGATGCCGTACCACAAACCACTAACGCTCTCTCCCTCCTTACAAAAGGGATGCATTACTTACACATGGAAGCTCCGGTCAAGGTGATCCACAGAGACCTCAAGTCAAGAAACGGTGAGTTAGCACCCCTTTCAGTCTCACTGTCTCACCGCAGTCCGCACGGACCTGCGGATAAAGCCAGCACAGCGCTTTCCTCTGTTTGTGTGATTCATCGCTAGGTTCACACACCACCATGAAAACGTTTTCACTGTCTATAAATATCAAAATCTGTCTGTCATTTGAGGGAGCTGCATAGTGTTCTACTGTGTGAGTCTATCCCAGGATGGAGACAACTGGATTGTTTTTTTTTTTTTTTCTAAAATAAGAAATGTTTAGTTAAATGCCTTCTGGCCAAGTCTCTCAACACATCTCTAATTATTTCCTTAGAGATCTTTTCTAAAATTGGCATAGCCGGGTCAAAGTATATGGTCATGTATTTTTAAGTCTCCTATTTTTAGATGCTGCTTTCTGCCAGCAATTTTGAATTTTATTTCCGAATTACATGGTATACATCTTTTGGTCATGCATGCCTATAGTACCTGGAATAGTGCCCAAAGATGACCAGCATGCTTGGGCATTCAGAACATAAGGGCATTCGGTTTTCTTTTTTCCTTCCTCCTCTTTTGTACATTCCTATACTTTATAAGCCTATATTTATCATTTGGAAAATGAGCGTTTTAAAATAGCATGCAGGATTCGACACTACCTTCTTCCATTATGTCACGTCAGAGTTGTCAGAAAGGCAAAAGGATTAGTTAGCTTTAGTGGAGCTAGCTAAGTAAACACCAGAGTTTGCCACTCAAGGCAGGAAACAGCCCTTGCTATCAGTTATTTCTACATTTTTAGCGGCTCTCAGCAGGGAGAAGGAAAGCGTTTATTTTTAGAACTCTTAAGACCACAGCAGCTAAAACTTGAATTTACCAACAGTGTGATCTTTAGAATGGGTGGTGACTGCAGGTGGGCAGGAGGAGCCTGGGCAGGCCCCAGGTGCTCTGCTCACATCCAGGACTTGCAGGCCTGGGTCTGGGTCTGACAGGTGCAGGCCCCAGGTGCAGGCCCCAGGTGGAGCCCCCAGGTGGAACCCCCAGGTGCAGGCCCCAGGTGCAGGCCCCAGGTGGAGCCCCCAGGTGCAGGCCCCAGGTGGAGCCCCCAGGTGCAGGCCCCAGGTGCAGGCCCCAGGTGCAGGCCCCAGGTGGAGCCCCCAGGTGCAGGCCCCAGGTGCAGGCCCCAGGTGCAGGCCCCAGGTGCAGGCCCCAGGTGCAGGCCCCAGGTGCAGGCCCCAGGTGCAGGCCCCAGGTGGAGCCCCCAGGTGGAGCCCCCAGGTGCAGGCCCCAGGTGCTCTGCTCACACCCAGGACCTGCAGGCCTTGGTCTGCAGGTGGAGAGCAGGAAAGACAGGAAGTTGTAGGCAGCTGCTCTCCTGAGAGTCCACCCTGGACTCTCCTTAACCCAGTCAGCTGGCTCAGCAAACTGTCCCACCCTCTCCTACTCTTTTTGGCTCTTCTGAGACAGAAACTTGTGATATAGAGCAGGCTAACAGGAAGTCATTAGAAAATAATCTCTCCCCCGGGATGAAGTGACAGAGTTGTGTGACTACAATTTCAGTTTGTGCTATTAGTTCGATATAAACAAGTTATCTGATGTTTTAAAACCCATGTAGTTAGCATGAAAACGATATCTAACAATGGAGAATTTCTCATTTTAAAAAAAATTACAAGTTATGTAGTTAAAAGGAAAGAATATACATTAATATCAAAAGAATACCAGCCTAACTTTGGCAATTTGTTTTTACTGGGAGGTGGAATGAGATTTTGTCTTCTGTAATATTTTTGAAAACTTTAGTTCTGGGCTGGCAAGATGGCTCAGTGGGTAAAGGCACTTGTCACTAAGCCTGACAACTTGAGTTTAATCCCCAAAAACCACATGACAGAAAGAGAGAACCAACTCCCACAAGTTGTTCATGATCTCCATGTGTATACCATGGCCTGTATGCCTCAACACTGTGTACACACAAAAATGAATAAATAAAATGTAATGACAATAAGCCTGCAGTGTGTGTGTGTGTGTGTGGTGTATTTATGGGCATACATGTGCTATGATATGCTCTTGGAAGTCAGAGAACCACACTGTGGGGTTGGTTGTCTCTTCCCACCTTTATATGGGTCTCTGGATCTATCTCTGGCCACCAGGCTCTCGTGACAAGTGCTTCTATACCCACCAAACCATCTCTCCAGCCCCCATATTAAGTTTTTTATTGTTTTTTTTTAATGAGCACTTGCTAATATTATGTCAGGAAATAGGAACAGGGAGATAACCTAAGAACAACGGAATACAACAGTAGTATTTATTTGCATTTTTGTTTGCCACAAGTAAGTAGCTCATTTCTTGCCAGCCCACATTTACTTTGAGACTATTTATATGTATTAGATCACACAGGATATTTTCTCCAGTTACCGAAACCACTAGTGACATCTGCTGTACTGATGATCTGCCATGCTCAAGGCACAGAGTGGCTTACTACACAAGTCCCGGAGACCCTCCCTGGGCTTCTGTCCTTGGCCTTCCCTCTGACCGTCCCACTCCACGTCTCTCTCAGACCACAGCCACTCGAATGCACAGCCTGCTCCTTGCCTCTTGTTCTGTGCTGTAATGCAGGCTGTCAGCCCCCTGAAGTCTCCCTCCTGCCGTTCTTCCATGTCACATTCTTTGTGGCCTTTCATCCCCCCACAAGACCTCTTCTTGGATTGGCTTCTGTCTTCTAGAATGACTGCACCTTGACCCCTGCACCTGAATGTTTTGTGGATGAAACTCCTCGCCCTCCCAGGCTCCCTTCTTCCTGTCATCAAGTCTTAGTATAAGCATCCATCCCAGCCAGAAACCTCATCCAACCTCCCCAGGCTTAGGTGGTCCTCTTGGTTGGTTCTTTATTAACTCTTTCTCTCATCATACAACTTACCCCCACTTCATTGTGGATGTTTAATGGTCTCTCTGATGGACTGAAGACTTCATAAGAGGAGAGGAGAGGAGAGGAGAGGAGAGGAGAGGAGAGGAGAGGAGAGGAGAGGAGAGGAGAGGAGAGGAGAGGCCACGGTGACCTCTGACCCAAGTAGGTGCTCAACACTGTTGTCAAGGACATGGATGCATAAGTGTTGTTTTCACCTTTCAGAAAATCTTCAATTGTGAAGAACACACACATACACACACACTCATACAGAGACAGACAGACAGACAGACTTAGAGAAACACACACACACAGAGACAGAGACAGGATTTTATATCATAAAACATAAAATAAAGATATCTAGAGAATTGGTGAGTTCCTTCCTATAAGGCAGATAGCATTTTTTAAAAGCTTAATTCCATGAGGTGCTGTACCTGCTTTATACAAATGCGTGCATTTGTAACAGGGTCTTCTTACGTATCCCTGACAGGTTTAGTTCCTGCTATGCAGCCGAGGCTCACCTCAAACTCGTGGTAGTCCTCCTGCCTCAGCCTGGGATTGTGGGTACACACCACCACGCCCAGCTTATATCATGAAGTTAGAAATGTAGTGGTTTCAACGTTAGAAACATGATGCCATATTTTTCTTTGGTTCTAAGACAATTCAAACAGAAATGATTATCATACTTTCTCTCCATTTTCTTCCAGTTGTTATCGCTGCTGACGGAGTGCTGAAGGTAGGACTGTTTCTTATCATTTGGAGAGAGTTGTCCATTTCTAATGATGGCTTTGTGACTAACAGTCTCCTGTCAGCACTGGGTAGAAAGTTGACATTGGTTCCTCTGTCCTCAGATCTGTGACTTCGGTGCCTCGCGGTTCCATAACCACACAACACACATGTCCTTGGTTGGAACTTTCCCATGGATGGCTCCAGAAGTTATCCAGAGCCTCCCTGTGTCTGAAACCTGTGACACGTATTCCTATGGTGTGGTGAGTACGTTTCTCATTTCCTGCTTACCAAAGGACATAGAAAGAGACAACAGCTTAGAGAAGAAAATGGCCACAGTTTAGCTTCCTTGTGCCTGAGACAGTTGGGTCATCCACAGTGGAAGCATTAGGGAGGGGCTTTCCAGCTGTCACGATGTATGCTTTGATCACTTGTGACTCCGAGCTAATCTGTCCTACAACAAGAAAAACCATCACTGCTTCCGAGAAACAAATAATGCAGAGCCTGACCAGCGCGAGGCCTGCCGGGAGCGCTGTCGAGCTGGGTGGAAGCACCACCGTAGAGCCGCTGTGCAGTTCACTGATATTGCAAAAATCTCTTGGAATATGCTTGCTTGTAATAGATGCCCACATGGCGTGTGACGGACAGGAGCTGCCAAGCGAGCTAAACTTGTACATTTCCGAAACGACAAAAGAACATGTCGTTAGACCAGATAGCCTTGCCCAGGTCTGCTGTAAATGCTTCGAAAACAAGTGGTGAAGTTAAGGGGTTAAAGCAGGTGGATGCCCGCAGGCAGAAGCAATCTTAGAGTCGAGGGAGGAGCCAGCTAAGGAAGGATCATTTGGGAGGAAGTAGCCTCTGGTAGGGCATTTCCTGCTGCTGGAAGGAATCCTTTGTGGCTCCTTGTTTGAAGATGGTTCTCCCCCTGAAGTGTTGAATATCCCTTTAAAGACCCGGAGCATCATGGGCAATTCTGAGTCTCTGGGTCTCATTGCCTTCTGTGCCGTGTACACCACCTCCGCTTTACACATTACCTCGAAAAAGGACACTACTGCTGTAAGAAACAGCTCACTACCCCCCCTTTTCCTGAGGTAGGGGGAGGTGGCCGGAAAGGACCACATGTCAGGCGCACCCCTCTCCCTCTTCAATCCACACACGAGCTGGCGTCCTTATGTGTGGGGCTTTTCCACTGGGCCAGTGCTCCCTAAACCGTGGCACCTCTTATGGACGGGTGAATCCTGATGGCGATTGGAAACAATTTCAAAAATGGATTGTATATTTTTAGCTAAAGTCTAGGGTCTTAAAGGGGCTAGATGGTAACAGTAGCAACAGCATTAAATATCTAATTCCTCTTAATTCTGAATGTTTGTAAGAATGGAAACTTCATTATTTTGGAGAACAAGGAAACACTTCACACAGATAGAAAGGGAAAAAAAAAAAAAAACAATAGCCCCACAGGAGACTGGCTTCCCGGGGTTGTGTTGCACATCCTTACAGTGTAGTCGCCATACACTCATCTGAACATTCTGCACACAGGGGGTTTGTTACCATCTAAGGCCTTTAGTGCTCAGGTTTAGCTGCACAGCGACCACCTGCCTGGCATACACAAGGCCCCAGGTTCAATCCTCAGTGCTACAGAAGGAAAAATTAGGCTTTCTGTGAAACTGTCTTCTCTTGACAATTTATGATTCTTTGCTTTAGGGAAAATGTTTACCTACTGAGTTAGTCTCTGGGCTGGATACAAACGTGGACTGATTTAAATTTTATGTGGCATGTTTTACAGTACCAGAACCTCATTTTATTCTGTGGAGCAGAAGCCAATGTGCCATACTCTGCCGAGTCTCCTGTGGAACAAGGGGGTTTGGAAGGCAGTAACGTGGCTGAACACGTGGGTCTTTTGGCTGGTTCTCCCTGCATGTACAGGTGTATACAGAGGAGAGACACACACCCAGGCACCCATGTTCTCACTTACTTAGCTTGATGGGCCCTCTGGCTCGTTTCCTCCTCTAGAAGTCCATGTATATAACTTGTACTTTGACAATTCTCCCTAAGTCTTGGAATTTCCCTTTTAGAGATTTTTGACCTAAAGTCACAATTTATGAGTTGTGTATAGAATGAACTTTTAGTTTCAATATTATTGGATTTATGAAAATAAACCCCATACCACTTTCTTTCAGCCTAGGACTTTGTGTGAAATGTCCCCATCTGCCTTTGCTTAGACAGTGACCTCTTGGTACCTGTCACCAAGAATGAATGACTTTTCCCCTGAAAGCTATAGCTGCTGATCACACTCCTAACACTAAGGATCACTCCTGTGTCTTTAAATCTGTCTGTCAGTTCTCGCTGAGCACTTCTGTAAGTGCTGCCTGGATCTTTCTTCCTGGAGCTGTAGGTTTTCCATTTGTTTATAATATGCCTTTCACTCCAGGGACTGCACGCCACTTTTGAAAGCGGGATCTCTATGTGTGTGCCATGTGAGGCCTTCAGTCACATGTGTCCCACTCCCACTTTTGCTCAACCTTGTGTGACTTTCTTGGGGGGGAGGATGATTTTATTTTGTTTTGCTTTTAAGTCAAGGGCTTACTATGTAGCCCTGGCTGACCTGGAATTTTCTATGTAGGTCAGGGCTGCCTGGAACTCACACAGAGATCTGCCTCTCACCTAGCCTCTGGTACTAAAAGCATGGGCCATCCTGCTGCCTGGGAAAGTGATATAACAGACACTGAACAAGCCATTTCCCAACACAAGTCCACACTGCCAGGATTTTACCCTACGCCACACACCAGGTATGGCTCAGAACCCAACTATCCAGTCCCCCAACGATAGCAGCCTCAACTCAGAATTCATGCAAGAGCCTTCCTGCCCTTGAGTGGCAGAAATAGAAATGTTTCATTGTCTCCTTAAAATCAGTTTAGGGGGTTGAAGAGATGGCTGCTCCTCTAGAGGACCTCAGTTCAGTTCCCAGCACCCACATAGGGGCTCATAACTGTCTGTAACTCCAGTCCCTGGGATCCGGCTCCCTCTTCTGGCCTCTGCATACACTATACTTAGGTCAGACACAGACATACATTGAAGCAAACTTAAAATAAAAATCTCAAAGCAACAACAAAGCAGGCCCAGCAGCTGGGCCTGACAAATGGCTCGCTGTGGGTAAAAGTGTTTACTGGCAAACCTGATGAGCTGAGTTTAATCCCTAGAAGGACCCACATGGACGGAGAGAACAGATTCTCTCAAGTTGTTGTGTGACTACCACATGCATGTCCTGCATAAAAATAAATAATTACAAAATCGTCTGGCGTTATTAGTTTCTCTTTGAGTGAAGTTTGAGAATGTTGGGTTGCCTCACACAGAGAACTCTGTCAGCAGAACCTCAGAGAAGTATGTTTGTGCTGATTTCACGATAAGAACTTGGGATGACATTCAACACTGTCCTTTTCACTCTATCCCATCTAGATAAGCACCATCGGGGAAAGGGAGAATACAAGCCTTGCTCTCCAGAACCCGTTGTTTTAAACAACCCTTTATACAAACAAAACCCCCAAAGCATTTATGAGTTCCCAGTCAGTTGGGCATCAGAGAGTGCATAGTTGTTCCAATTGAGGCCATATTAGGCTTACAATTTGTGATCCTCAAACTTCAAAAGTGGTGGCTACCTAAGAAAACAATACAGTTATGCAGAATCCAAAGGGAGAGCACTGCTCTAACGTAAAACACGCCATAGGTCATAGCTGAGAGAACATGGCCATCAAAAAGTTGATTTCTGAAACTCACCACCCCCCCTAAAAAAAAAATGAGGCCTGGTTTTGGTTTTAGTCTTTCTGCGCTTGATAAACTTGAGTTTTATCTGAACATGTGGCAAAACTAACTAGTCTCCTGCTGCCTCCAAAGACACTTCTTGTTGCTAGCAGAGCAACAGAGCTAGGTAGCCGGTTGTCCTTTCTCCAAGGAGAACTTTTACAAGAAAGATGTTTGTACACCCTTAGTCCATGATCACCGCACAGGCTTGTGACAAGCTTGTGAGAGCACAGGCTTGTCACCCTCCACAGACAAAGCTTTCCCAGTGGCAGCGCGGAAGGGTTACTGTCCTAGGAGCTTCCAGCCAAAGCCAGCTTCAACCGAGGGAGCTTAAGAGTCAGCCTCTGCAACTTGTCTAGAGCGCTGTTCCAGAACCAGCCTGGCTCAGGTAATGGCTTCCTATTGTTTGTGAGAGAAAAGGCAGAAATACACAGCCATATCCAAGTTTCTGTTCTGTAAACTGAAAATAGAAATTTTCCCTGTGAGCGCAGCTTAACTGGAAGGACATCTCGATATACAATGAGTTGGAAAATATTTTTAAGGTGAAAGATCATAGCAGTCTTTGGCCTGCATCCTTGGGACTGGAATTTAAAGGCATAAGCTTAATGTATTTTTAGACCTCCAAATGACTTCCTCCACAAACTTACTTCTTGTGCCAATGTCATGTTTATTGAATGTGTGTGTGTATGTGTGTGTGTGTGTGTGTGTGTGTGTGTGTGTGTGTATCTCCACCCTAACTTGTTCTGCTTTCAATTGGGTACATTCCCAAATCTGGGGGCTTAAAGAGGAACTATGGGAGGTGCTGACAGTGGAACCCTATTTGGACCTTGTTTTGGTTCCACAACCTGAGGCTCTGGCATTGCTCTTCTGTCCCCATGGTTTTGAATCCCTCAAGCCACCTCCCTTGGCTACCGTAGCTATGCAGAGGCACAGATGGAGTGACACAGTCCAGTTGTGTCAGGGTCACACCTCCTCATTGATTAGACTTTTGACATTTTCCAGCCAAACATTTTGGTCTACAAAAGTGAAGAATGGAAACCATTCCGATCTCTCGGAGTCTCAGGGGCTGCATTTTACTCTGTAGAGTCCGGCAGGTTTTACCTCTGCACACGTTTGTGTGCCTGTTGTGCTTGCCCCCAGACTTAGGAAAGGGGAGGCCTGAATTGTTCACCTGAGTGTTTGTGAGGCCAAAGCATTTGACTTTTTTGAAGCTGCCTTCTTATTTCCATTTCCCCACACTTCATCCTCTTTCCCCCTCTGTCCCCAGCACTAAGAGAGAGTGGTGATCACAGGAAATGGAGGGACCTCATTTCCTGCCCAGCCTAGGGCTGCCTCTCCCCTGCACAGGCAGGGTGGCCAGGTGACTGTATTCCTACGCTGACTCTTCCCCTCCCTCCCGCGCTTACACTGCACTAGCTAGCATCATCCCCTTCTGGGGTGCCCCTTACCTTTCCTAATCACCCATGTGACTCAAATAGAATTATTCAGTAGCTCTTCTGAGGAAGTACCTTACACACTTGATTAAAAGCCCAAAGAGGCTTCAGGGATTTTTTTTTTCCCTCTCCTGCTTGAGGAGCATCTGCCAATTTCCCTGATTTTCTTGCTAATTATCTTTGTATTCACCAGCATTCATTTAACATGCTATGGCTTGAACAAGACAGCAGGCTGGCTGAGGATATAATGACGATATATCCAGTTTAAGGCTTACAGGATTTCCTTGAATAGAGCTGTGCCTTCCATCTAGACTTGTCTTTAGGAACAGGCTTTTGGGTTTGCAGTGAGAGAGAGAGAGCAAAACCTACCTTGCCGAGTTGTCAGTTGTCGCCCCGAGTCAACCTGGGTTCTGCACCTACAGCTCAGCCTGTTGTGTTCCCTCCAGCAATGGAGCTTCCCCATCCCTAAAATAACACGTGATGAGAGCACAGCCTCCAAGTACGAAAGCAGTTTGCATCCCTGCTGGCCTACTTGGTAGTTGGATGACTGACTTGCCTAAACTCTGTTATCCTCACCTATAAACTGAGGATGATATCGGAGGACTTGATAATGATCAGGGCAGCACGTGCAATGGGGATTCGGAACACATTAGGCCCTCAATAAATTATAGGTTGTCAAATTCTGATTATTAACAAACTAGGAATTGCTTTTGTGCTTTGCAAAGGACTGGTAGACTACACTTTGTAGTATCAGGCTGGCATAGTAACACAATTCTAGCACGTGGGAGGCTGAGGCAAGAGTATCATGAGTTCAAGGCTAGCCCGAGCTACATAGCCAGTCTCTTGTCCAAAACCAATTTTTTGGATGCCTATTTGAATAAAAAGGGGAAGCAATTGGGTGTTCAAATTTCCACTACTAGGTGTTTAGAGAGTAACCAAACCCACCATCCTAGAACGAGTTCCCTTCCTGTGGCGTTTCCCTTGATGCTCATTGCTGCACTTAGCATGACTTTTACACAAAGGTGGATGCGTAGATTCATTCATGCACACAGTCAGCTTATATGTTTATTAAATGTGCACTATACTTCAGAATATGACATAATATATGTATTTAGGAATGGATCTCTTAGAATAACTCATTCTGAAATTTGTCCAAACTATAATATGCTAGAATTTCACAGATATCTATCAGTATAGGGCAGATGAGTTTGCTAGTGATTTGAACTGAGGACTTAGTTTTGTTTTGTTTTTATTGAACCTTGTAAAAACTGTGTTGAGTTCCTGGTTACTATCTAAAAATTATATCTGAGATTCAAGGCAGAAAGTCTGTTTTCTAACAAAATACAAAACCTAGTCTGTGGGAATATGTGAAAATACTGGGGAGTGGTAAGTAAGATCATGTTTAATCGCTAATATAAAATTATAAATGTAGACACTCCAATTTCTAAAACAAGTTTTTTCCTTATATACAAAGAACTAAAAGTATATAATATATGGTAGAAGTCCTGTGTATGAATATATACATATATTGTGGAAGAGTCTACAGATGGTTGGCAACGTCTAGTAATTGGATACAATTAAGTGCTAGCTACATTTTCAGTAATATACCAATATAAAGTACCAGAATAAAAATTCCATTTTCTTTTTGTTGTAGGTTCTCTGGGAGATGCTAACAAGGGAGGTCCCCTTTAAAGGTTTGGAAGGATTACAAGTAGCTTGGCTTGTAGTGGAAAAAAACGAGGTAAGACTCCGTTTCTCCATTCAGGTGCATAGATCAGAAAACAGTATTGGGGTTTTGCAAAAGACTTTTTCATCTTCTTCAAATTGAAAGTAAGTTCGCGCTTATGGAAAGATTAGCAGTAGGAGCTAGCACAAAGGGTCAGAGTGATGCTACTCCTCATGAATGGACCCTTTACATCTAATTGTTGCAGCTTCACGTCGTGATGCCGTAGATCAAAAATTGTGCAAGTACTGTACTAGTTTCTCAGTCTCAATTGTAAAACCTGGGGGTTTGTTCTTAGTGATGAAAGAAGCCATTGCGTCCAAGGTAGGGGAACAGTTTAACTGCATCTCCTGCGTTTAGGACATCTTTTTTACTGGCCGGGAGTTGATCTATCTGTAAGAGACCTTCAGCTACTTCAACTTACCTCTCCCAGCAGGAGCCACTATAGTACAAGAAACTGTCGCTTAGATGAGAATTTCAAAAATAAAAGAAGAAAAAATAGTTTCAAAAAGGGGAAAAAATTACAGTTTTGCCACCTACGTTGAGCACTACATTGAAGATGAGCTCCTCACTGGAATCGGCGAGGCGGTGGCGGGAGCGCTGGCTTCTTCATGCAGAGTCGTTCCATTTCAAAGGAACTTCAGTGGCGTAAACACCGTGTGTGCTGTGTCCCCGGCCTCGCTTTTCTTCTTCCCACAAATTGAGGCTTTCAGCTAGTTGGACCTATGAGCCTACATCAGAGAACATGACACATCCATATCAAAGAGAGCAACTACATTTTGAAAGGTTTCAAATTGTCACTGAAACGCACAGCCATGGAAATCTCTCAGCATAAGGATGAGGTATCCAGTATCACAGCATTAGGAGAACTGAGATGGCGTGGTGGCCGTGCACACTCGCCTTTGCAAGGCAAAACCACTTATTTCCCAGAACTTCCTCATTTTCATTTCCGTGCACAAAGGCCGAGTGTAACCTTAAAGTAAGATACTCTCCACATGGACACGATATAAAGATAGTGTCCTCTTTAGCGCTTTAACAGGGCTGGATTGGCCTGCCCCACCCCCGAGCGAGTATAGAGCCAGCCAGGTTAATCAGAAAGCTGCTGTTGACCAGAAGAAACCAAGATTCTGTCTCCTGGATCCCATTAACCCAGAACTACCGGACTAATTTGCCCTATCGACTCTTTGAGGATGGGAGGCACATAGTAGTGGCTGAATTTGATGGGAGAGGGCTTACCCAGCATAAGAGATGAAAAGGACTTCTGGGCAAGACCAGGCCTCACTCATTGCTCCACAAGAGCTGTTAGGTTTTAATTAGACGAAGGTAATTTTCCATGCACTGTTCAGTAAGACCTCACATGGGATAACTGATCATTTTGGACATGAGGACCCACTTATTTCTGTTCTGTATCTTTTGCTAGTGAGATGGTTGCATGTGTTTAGTTCAGGCTTTACAAGTCTAAGTAAAGACAACACTGACCTTCAGCTGACCTAGAAGCAAGGCATTCCATACAATCTCTACACCACACAGGATGGACCAGGGAAGGGCTCTAGAGAGCCACCCAGATCCTCCAGAATTGACAGAATCATTCATATTTTGCAATAATATGTTCTCTGGAGAAAGAGTAGGTTGCAATCCAGTGCATCTTTAAAGCATTGGGTATTTAAAGTTGAAGAGATGACGGGCTTCCATCCTGCCTGAGGGTTAGGAAGTTCCCACCAACACCCGTCAGAACTTAACCCCATTCACAAGGAAGCCATCTCCTGGCCCTAGAGCCAATGGGACATATTGCCGTGAGCTGTGACGGGCAGCTCAGGGACTTCCTGAGCTGTTCAGAGTACAACTGCTTGATTTAAGGATAATTATCTTCTCTTCCCATTCTGCACAGTACTTACTTGTGGGGGGAAAGGTGATGAAATCAAGCCCTGATGGGATTTGCAGTGTCACTGTTCAAGAAGGTTTCTTCATTTTGCCATTAGGGGCACAGGTTCCCAAACACGTTCTGCTCATGTAATTCCCGGAGGTTGAGTTCTCTTCAAGAAGCCTAACTCATAAAACCTCTTCAACTTCCAGTATCTCGTTTGTCTTTACTGTTGACTACCTTCAGTTACTGGGTTAGAGAAAGGTTTCCATATTTCCAGAATTCTTCATTTAACTAAGAGTGACGTGTTTAAACTGCCAAGGGGAGATTGTTAATGAGACCTATCTAGTCATTCTGTAACATCTATATCCAATTAGTAGAGTAAATTAAAAAAAAACAGATTTTTATTTTGAAATGATTATGGACTCCTGGGAGTCTGTAAACATATTTACCCAACTTCCCACTGCTAATGCCTTATGTAGCTGCAATGGCATCCAAGCTGGTCAGTTAGGATTGGGACCGCACTCTTCAGCTAGATGGGAGTCCTCCCGTAGTCTCGAGCTCCTCATAGAGTATTGCATCTGAACCTATAGAGAGGTCATGCTCACTAACATTACATCTAAGGACCTTTGCTTCTTATGGAGTACAGCTTTTGACTAATCATTTCTGACATTAGCTTCTATAAAAATGGATTCATAAGCCCTGTTACACCTTCGCAAGGGAGCAGTGAGCCTGCGCAGAACATAGTAACTTACGAGGGCATTACCAAGAACTTTGTAATACGAGGGCATTACCAAGAACTTTGTAATACGAGGGCATTACCAAGAACTTTGTAAATACAAGAGATACACGTATTTGCTTTTTTTTTTCCCATGAAAAAACAGTGCACCTTCAGAATGTTCTAGAGAATATTTTCTACAGAATGTCCTAGAGTATCATTTCTTTCATAAACACTTGGATTCTTATATAAATATGTTTCATTGTAAATAGCAAATTAATTAATATAAAAAATCTTGATCATATTGGGACCAGTGAGATGGCTCAGCAGGTAAAGGCACTTGCCACCAAGCCCAACAACCTGAGTTTAATTCCTAGGACCCACATGGAGGGAAGAGAGAACTAACTTTCTTAAATTGTCTTCTCATTTCCACAATGCACACAATGCACACAATGCACAGGTGTGCATTTACACGTGTACACACACACACACACACACTAAAACGTAGCACAAAAGTTTTAAACTTAAATTTGATCTACTACTCTTTAACTTTAGAAAAATAAAACCAACAATTATTTTCATCTTACATATAAAATGGTGCAAAACTATTTTTTTTAAATACCCTACCTAATTTAGTTATTGGGAGATACTCTACTTTTAAATGTAAACTCTTTGCTCTAAAATATTTAAACTGTATGTAGTATTACCACATAGTACCAAGATGTGGCCATTTCCGTGTGTTTGAATACATTAGGTATGCATTAAAGTTCTGTAATTAGGACATGAATACTTCAGATCCTATTTTAAAGTACTTTTTAATGTAGTAACGAAATCCCTTATGTAAAAGTATCTAAGTCTGTGATTAACTAATACTTGACAACATTAGACATTTAAGATTACTTTTCTCTTTGTGTAATGTTTGAAATGTTGTATTTAAAAAGATTTCCCAGTGAGAAAAGAGTATGACAGGACTTTCACCCTGTTGACATCGCTTCCTTGGTAAACACAGAGACGAGGCTGTGTTGCAGTGCATCCCTCTGAAACCAGTTGTCTGTTCATTTGTGTGAAATACACACGTAGCTGCACACAAGCAACTGCAGTGCATCTTTACTTAGTCGCACTCCCAACCGTTTTCTGTCTCCTAAGCAAACAACTGACTTCCCTTAAATCTCCATCAAAAACGTGCAGTTCACGATATACTAAAATAACAGTTGAAAACATCGTTCTCCTCCGTGATGTCAAAAGACTAGGAGTTTCCAAGGCTTAGCATAGCCTTAATTTGGAGAGCTTGCTTGTTTATTAACTTTATTATGATATCAAGATTATCTGTAATTCTACTGTAATGCAATGTATAGACTATCTTGCCCAGACACCTATTTTTTTAGGTCTCTGCATGGCCTCACCCAAATCCAGCCAAACTCAGTTTTAAATTTTCTATTTGTAAAATGTCCTTGGCAGACAGTTCTAGGGACTTACACCTTAGTGCTTAGCTTCACAGTTCTTTACTCCACAACACCCACCCACCCATCCACGCACACCCTTGGCACGGGAGATGCAGCCCAGTGCTTCGTGAGTGCCTGTCGCTCTGCCACGGATGTGTCTCCAACTCCAGTGCTCTCTCTATAACAACTCCTTTGACAGCCCAGGCTCCGCTGAAAAGAAAACCAGAAAACCTCAGCTCACCCACACGCAACATGCTTCAAGTCAGTGTAGCCGTGCAATGTGAAGAATAAATGAAAATACTATGGAAATGCAGGCTAGGCATCACCTTACTAGACAAGATGATGAGGCCATTTAAGGTGCTTAGCCTGGTGGGTAAATGACATTGAGAGGTTGCAAACACAGCCGGATTGAGGTAAGCTGTGTTAATGACTCGGTTCCAAGACCAGCCCTGTTGCTAGTGACCGTACTTAAAAGTCATAGTTAGCTTGTGAATAATATAAAAACCAGTCTCCTTTGATTTCTTGTGTGCGGGTGTTGTGATCTGATGTATTTGGAAACTGTTAAGTTTTTTTTTCTGTGTATTTGTAATTTAGTTAGATGCTAAGTCCAAAAAGTTATAAACTTCATTTTGTTTACTTGACGTACAAAAATACACATGGAACATTTGAGATTTGGCGACTTGATTCTAGGAAGCTTTGTGGGTATTCACCTCTAACGGTGCTGAAGACCAAGTTCAGGGGCTCACACGTGCCAGGACATTCTGTTGTTGTTGGCCAGGCCGTTAAGCCTTTTAAAACAAACATTCCTCCCTGAGATAGGAGCATGCCGTGTTCTATGAGACCCAGACCTGTAGGGCATGTGACTAGGGTTGATCCTCAGAAGCCAATTTGTTTTGTATCAAGTCCGGTTCAGTACACGGGTGTGACCAGAGGTAAAGCCAAATGAATCGTGCGCGCTGAACGGCACATTCGGAATTACCAGTGAGAAAATGCAGAGTGATCTTCTGTGCCAAAGATGGTTTCAGAGCCTCACACCTATTGCCAAAACTCAATTTGTTTCCTAGTTACCTGGCTGGTGTGCACAGATCTTAAGTTGCAATAAAAAAGCAGTAATAAATTTGTGGTTTTAAACACAGCGTTCGGCCCCAGCTTGCCCCTCTGCCGCTGTAGCTGTGATTGTTCCGCTGCATTTGTCACGATGAACCTGACATTTCCATCTACCAGGATTTCCACTTGGGAAAAGCTGGAGCCCTGGGAGATCTGCAGGGCAGATCGGAACATGAATTCTCCCGTCCCATGTCAATGTTAACCTGTGGAAGTTTTAAATTCTGTGTGCGGTTTGAGCTTCTAAATTAGCTTTTTGACGGTCCATCAAAGGTCATTTTCTTGTCTCTGGGAGTAAACCCGTGTTTCGTTTTCCTCCTTTGTTGCAGAGATTAACCATTCCGAGCAGCTGCCCCAGAAGCTTTGCTGAACTGCTACATCAGTGTTGGGAGGCTGATGCCAAGGTACGCTCATTAGGGTTCAGATTTCGGAACCCTCACCTGTTCATCTTTGAGGTCCTTTTTTTTTTAAACAGCATTTGTCGGCACTCTGGCCTCAAAAAACAATATTGTTCTTTTGCTTTTAATCATGACCATGTGACTTGTTAAAAAAAAAAACAAAAAAAAAAACAGAAACCAAAAAAACAGCTAACACGGTACATACTATATAGGTGAGGCTGTGTTTTAAGCACTTTCTCTTAACTCTTGGGTATAGAAGCTGATCCATCTCAACCTTGGCTCACAGATGGAGCCAAGGAGGCACAGGTTAAGTGACGGGTCAAGGCCACATGGCCAGTACTGGTGGGGCTGGATGTGAACCCTGAGAGTCGGCCATGGAGCTCTGCCCTTAGCCTCTTCTCCATTGCCTTTCTCTCTAACAGAGGAGCAGAGAGAGGTTTCACTTTGGTAGAATCACAGTGTGTGACATCCCTGGACAAGTCCAAGGATGTTTTTGAGCTGTCACAGTAAAATTGAAGAAATTCCAATCCTAGGTTTTCATGCATTTATCACACGTAAGCATGGATAGCCCATCTCCTTTCCCCACAAAGTTCAGCTTTAAGAAAATATTCTTGAGTGAACGGTTAGTGGCACACGCTTTTGATCCGAGCACTTAGGAGACAAGAGGCAGGTGGATCTCTGTGGGTTTGAGGCCAGCCTGGTCTGCAGAGAGAGTTCCAGGACAGCCAGGGTTGTTACACAGAGAAACCCTGTCTCAGGGAAGAAAAAAAAAAAAAAAAACTTCTTGGATACGTATGGAAATAGTTATGAATAAAATGACAGCTGGTCTTGGATTTGCTTCAAAGTAAAGTGAAGGGCAACGGGCAGCTATACAGATTAAACACGATCAGCAGGGATAAGTTTTGAAGCTCTTATGGAGTTATGGAGTCTAGAGGCACGTTATATTGTTTTGTGTATGCTTAGATTTTCATAGTGAAGGTTATAATTTTAAAGTGAGTCTCATAGATTAAACATTAAAACAATTGAGCAATCAAAACTCAAGAAAGAAACGAAAGTCATAATACAAATTTGTATAATTTTTTCATGGAAATTGAGGTCTTACTACCTATTCAAATATAGAGGCCTTTAAAAATAACGAAGAAATGTAACATTGTAGAATTCTTCCATAATTTATACTCATTTCCAGTGAGTCCTAGGAGTGAATGGTGATGATAAGTCTTTTCTTGGGCAATGCACTTCTTTACTGGGAATGGCTTAGAGACAACGTGAGAGTCTGGACAGAATTCATGTTCATTCATATACAGTATTTCCGGCATATTGTCTTACACCAAGGGCAAAGCACAGCAGCACAGCAGCAAGAGCCTGTCTTGGGGAGCCTCCCAACCATGTGCCTTGCTTCATGGCTAGGAAGACTCACTTATGTGGCTCCCTGGCCATGTGCATCCTGCCTTGGCCCTGGCATCCAGCAGACTTCTGTCAGCCTCTCGTCACCTGGGGCTCCATATAACTTAGTGTTATTTTTCTTAAAGCATGTGACATTGTGATTGTTGCTATTGTCATTATTACACTGGCAGCATCGCAAGAGGTTGAGTGCACCTTCCGACCCCTCTGCTTTAGGGCCTCCTGCTTTTAGTGTGTGATTTCTTTTTCCAGAATGAGGGGTTTTAATAATTAAGCATTAAAAGAAATGTACACTTTACCACTAGTTCAGTTAAACTATAGACAGGTGTTTGTACGTTTCTTTTCAAACATGACTGTTGAAATGATATCACAGTCTCTCTACTTTTGTGTCCATTACAACATATAATGACTTTAGCAGTGTTTTGTATCTCATGCTTAAAATTTTCACTTGAAATTATTTGCATTGAACTAGAATAATACACCCAGATCTCTAGATCTGTAATTATATTTCAGTATGATTTAATTCCTTGGTTGAAAACTTGGTGTTATAGCCTCAGAATGTGCACTTAAATGATAATATAACCACATCAAACAGCAAAGAATTGAAGCCCAGAGCAATAGCCACGATATTGGCCTTTAACATGTAGGAATCCTCTCTAGAACCAAATAAAAATAAAAATAAAAAGAAAGAAAGAAAAAAATTCTTGTGTTACAGCCCATGAAGTATAAAGTAAGTTTGAAACAGATTTTTTGTTTCTGCATTCGAGACATTTTATTCTGATGAAAGTACTCCAGGTCACTGTGCTTGATTTGATTGGAGCGTGGCTGCAGCTCACCCCTCACTCCTTGTGGCTAATCTGTGGGCACAGGCTCCCTTCCCCGAGCATCTCTCCCTAGCAACATTCCACTGAGATATATCTCTCCTACCTTCCCAGACACCGTGAGCCCCTGCCCAAACCACAATCAGTCTGGCTTATTATCTTAGCTTCTATAGTGATAGATTTTCTTGCTAAATAGATTGCAGGTTCTGTGAGGGAATATAAATATATTCACACACGTACACACACACATACACACACACACACACACATATTTTTAAACATCAAATCTTTTATCTCATAGAGTATGATACCAATTTCTACCTAATTCTCAGCAATAGAAAGTAGAAGCAGAAACCAGACCCCAGTAAATTTTCTGTCATTTTCATCCCATGGCTCAGAACTGGGACCAGACCTCTTCTGACAGAGAGCAGCAGTCAGTCAGAGTATTTTATTTCCTGTTTCAGACTTTAGAGTATTAACACTTAGATCACAATATTCAGTTTCCCTCTAGAGCTAGTGTTCTTTTACAGTGAGGGAAGACATATAGGGAAAACCCGATATTGTCTAAGTGACAGTATGTCCTGGTGGCCTAAGTCACGTCTTCAAAATATTCTATTGGAGTCAGAAATGTAGCTGGTTGAGTGTGGAGTAGATGAAGAGAATAATAAGTCTACATAATAAGTCCAAGACCAGCTTGGGGTATTCAAATCCCTGTCTCAAAAATAAAATTATATATATAATATATAGTATATATATATACATATTCATATATATATATGTGTGTGTGTGTGTGTGTGTGTATGAATGAAAATAAAAGAAAGATGAGTATTGGTTTGCCTTAAAATGGCATCTTTAAAACTGAGAATTAGGTAGGAATTGGTATCATACTCTTTAAGATAAAAGATTTGAAGTTTAAAAGCATAACCCCAGGTTCTGTGACCAGCTTTGTGTTTAAAGCAGGATAACTTACACCTTTCTAAGCTAGTTGTCCTGGGTATAAAATGGAAATAGCAAATAGAGATGTAAGACATAAAGATGCTTAATAAGAAGTCTTGCCTGTGACTTCTTTTCAAGATAAGTAATCTGTTCGTGACACTCTGAAGGCACCTAAGCCCATCAGGAGCATCCTGAGACCCTACACAGGTACACCCATTCTACAAACAGCACACCTGAAACCATTACTACAGAATTTGCATTGTTGTTGGCGGTGGAGTGTCTATTTTGCCTGGGCTGGTTTTGAACTACTGTGCTCCAGTAATCCTCCTAGCTCAGCCCCCCAAACAGCTAGGACTACTGAAATGTACCGCCACAGCCAGCTATGCCTGCATTTTAAATGCTCATTCTGATAATGTATGAGAGTAGAGTTTAACTGTAATGGTAAGAGTTTGTTTGTTTGTTTTTTAAGGGTTACTTGTCACCTGAATACAAAGGAGTTTAATTTTATTTAAAAAATAATTAAGCCAGGCGTGGTGGTGCACGCCTTTAATCCCAGCACTCGGGAGGCAGAGGCAGGCGGATTTCTGAGTTCGAGGCCAGCCTGGTCTACAGAGTGAGTTCCAGGACATCCAGGGCTGTACAAAGAAACCCTGTCTCAGAAAATCAATAATAATAATAATAATTAAATGTATGAAAACATAAGTCTTAAATAGTCATTGGATGGGCTGGGAATGTAGCTCTGCTAGTAGAATGCTTGGGTAGTATACACAAGAACCTGGGGTCCATTTCCCTGCACTGCATAAACTAGGTGGGTTATATAGCGCGGCACTTGGGAGGTAGCAGGATGATCAGGAGTTTAGGGTCATCCACAGCTACACAGAGCTGAAGGGCTAGCCTGGGTCTATGGGCCAGGTCTTTAAAAAAAAAAGTCATTAGCCCTGTTGCTGCTTTTCCTTGTAACATGAAGATTCTGCATTTCCTGTATTTATTTTATAGTCATTTCTTGTGCAAAGTTACACCTTTTTTTTTTTCATTTAAAACCTGACACATGGTGGGAGGCATGAAGATCAAAACAAAGTTTAATAATATGAATTTGTTTATATATACTCTATTTAAACTATTTAAAGCTTTTTCCTTTGTTCACCAGTAACATTTAACTATGCTTTCTTACACACACACACACACCATATGTGTATGCACACATGTGTGTGCCCTCAAAATAAATGAAGACAGAAGAAGTCAATAAATATCCTAGTTTTACATTTCTGAAATATGGGGAAAGAGCTTTTCTTAATGATGTCAGAAGCACCAGGTCCTGAGAGCAAGCCACCTCAACATTGTTCCTTCCTGTTTTTGTGCTCCTAAATTAAAATGCGTGTTTTAATTGCTGTAGCTGTAATTTGTTCTGAAATGCTGTAATTATGAGGCACGGTGAGGAGAGCACGTGCGCCATCCTTTTATTATCGGTCTCCATTTTTGTTTTAACCTTTTGTCTGAGCCTTGGTAGAGAGGAAGGAGGTGAGCGCAGACAGGGCCTGCTGGAAACACACTGGGCGAGCTTGTTCAGGGGCTGCCTTCAGAGCCACGGGATAAACCTTGAGAACAATGACGTCATTCTGTCCTTAAATGTTTTGTTGTTGTTGTTGTTATTGTTTTTTGGGGTCTTTTTAGACCAACTGATTTGGGATGTTTTATTAGCTCCAGTGGGTTGGTAAGCATATATTGCCTGCCCAAGCACATTTTATAAAAAGGAAACATTGTGTAGTGAAGCGCAGAATGCCCAGAGCACATAATGTAGTTAAGCTTTGACCAGATCTACCACACAGGTACGTCTTTAATGATGGAGCTCTTGGTCATACCTCAAAGTGAGACTTAGTACCTCTCTCTGTACATACAAACGAGGACTTGTTACCCCAACCTGATGCTGCATGGTTAAAAAAAACTCAGCATATGCGTCTATCCCTGGATAACTAACTGAGGGTGAAGACTATGGCCCCCTGCACCTGGTGGCCTGCTGGTTTTACACAGGAAGTCAGAACCCTGCTGTGCTTCGGCTACACTTTCTCCTGTCTCATTCCTCGAGTCTCATGGTGGTTCCTTCTCTTCTTCAGAAACGGCCATCGTTCAAGCAAATCATTTCAATCCTGGAGTCTATGTCAAATGACACGAACCTTCCTGACCAGTGTAACTCATTTTTACACAACAAGGCGGAGTGGAGGTGGGTAGCTCCGGCATGAGTCCCGGCCCAAGGCTGAGGAGAACCAGACACCCGATGGACAGTCCTGATGACTAAGCACAGCTTGGGGGCATGGGGGATGGGACAGCAAGCTCAAGAGTTATAACCCCGCATTCATATGTGAGAGTTTATCTATGCTTGTGGTCGTCTATGCTCAAAGTGTCTGGGGAGAGTACTGAAGTCAAAGCCATTTCCAGACCCTTCTCTGTACACATTCTGTGTTAAGAAGCTTTGGTCTCTTTCCAGAAAAAAAAAAACATCTTTTTGAAAAATATATATATATGCATAGTGTTAGCCTTGCCATGTGTAGAACACTGTATCTGCTAGGGCATGGCATGGGGAAACCTATAAAACATGTTAGACATTATAAACCCCAGCAAAACGAATGAGTAAAGAGAGAATCGGATTGTGTGAGTGGAAAAACAAGCCCAAGATGAAACAGTTGGACCAGGTCGAATGACGCAGGGAATATAAATAGCATGTTTGGGAGCTGGACACTGTTCCTCCCCTGACTCAGCGGAGATTTGAAGTAACTTCATCCCTGCTCCGATATCCATGGCAGGAACGTGACGCCCTACGCCATCTGCTGGTGATAAGGCAGTACTGCATGCACTGGCTCTCGCCGCCTGTCAGTACACTTGACTGGGGGCCTTCTAGTTGACTGATATTTTTACTGTGACCTTATTTACTTATTTTCATTCCTTTGAAACAGCTATCTCGGGCCATTGACTTTCATGATTTTTTCTTAGAAATATAAAATTAATGCAGTGAGCTCCCATCTAGATCGGAGGGCTTTTTTTTTTTTTTCTGGTCTAAAATAACTTAACAAAAGCTTGGTATGACATTGTTTCCCACAGTAACATGCAATCAGACCACTTCCCCTCAAACTCCATATGTGTGCCTCATTGCTCTTCAGACAAAGGCAGAAATACATATGATTTGGAAGATGCACCATCCAGCCTTGTCTTGAGCATGCCCTAAGCTTTCAATCCCTCCACAGAGGCCCAGGTCTCCCTCACCAGAGCCTCTCAGTGCAGTCTCCTTTTTATAGACACCCTGTTTCAGTTGCACATTCCTCCTGTCCCTCCTCCCCCCAGCTCCCATTAGCCACCCAGGCAGCTGGTGACCTTGCATTTCTGCAAGGGAGCAACCCACACTCACTGGCCAGGTCAGTTCCACGGAGCTCTGGGGATCACTGTATGGATGTATCTCAGGACTGGAAAACTGGGAAAATCGAACAACTGTTTTGTGTATCTCTGCCTCCATCTCCTCCAATAGCAAGTGCTCAGTAAACATAAGAAGAAGAAAGGAAAGAAGGAGGGAGGGAGGGAGAGAAGGAAGGAGGCAGGCAGGAGGCTGGGTGGCAGGCAATCAGAGAGCATGACTGTAGTGATGTAAACACTCCTCTTGCCCTGGAAGATAAATGTGTGCCCAGTGCATTTGCCTAGCCATTGTGCTTCACGTCAGATTCTTTAAACCTCCCCGGCCAATGCTCCTGTAGTGATTAGTGCCATGTCCCCAGACATACAGCACTGTCGGCAGCAGCCTCAAAAACACCTGTGTCAAAATGCTAAATATGAGAGTACAGCCATCCACATTCCGCCCTGACAAGCCACGTGACAGAGAAGGCATGGCTAACAGAGCATTAGCAATGAAATCTGATCTGACCTGAGTGTATAATACAAGGTTTCCCTAATGCTATTTGATCTGTTATCCAAAGGATTAGAGGGATTTAAAAACTGTGAGTATCAGTGTGTTAGAGGTAGGGTTCTCTAAGCGTGCCAACAAAGAAAACAATGCAAAGTGACTAAATTCTCTGCAAAAAAAAAAAAAAAAAAGAAATTTCCCATAGCCCAAACCAATATCCATCCTAAATAAGTTTACCAGAGAACCGTCACTCAGTTATAACTCTCTTCCCTAGAGTGGTAGACTGAAGCTTCTCTGCTATTTTGTGTCTAGGACGCCAGTTCACTTTCAGTATGTTTATGTGTAGGGTGGGTTTATATTCATGTGTGTGTGCATGGGGGTGTTGTATGCCCACATGTGTATGCAAGTATACACACGTGTGTGCAGAAACAGAGAGGCCCTGAGTTTATATTCATGTGTGTGTGCATGGGGGTGTTGTATGCCCACATGTGTATGCAAGTGTGCAGAAACAGAGAGGCCCTGAGTTTATATTCATGTGGGTGTACATGCAGGTGTTATATGCACGTGTGTATGCAGGTGAACACATGTGTGTGCAGAAAGAGAGGGAGGACCTTCCCTATCACAGTCTTGGTCCTTGAACCAGTAGGTAGGCTAGGGCTGGCCAGTCCCAGTGACCCTCATGTCTCGGCCTGGCACAGACAGTGCTGTGACTCTATGCAAGCACTGCCATGCCCAGCTGTGTGTGTGCCAGGATCCCAACCCAGGTCCTCGTGCCTGTATAGCACATGTCCCTACCCAGAAAACCATCTCTCCAACACCTCTATTTCACTCTTAAAAATTAATGGGGACCCCAAGAAATTTTTGTTTAAATGAGTCGTATCTGGCAATATTTATTACATTAAAAATAGAACTAGGAAAAAGTTAGAATGTATTTACTAATTCATGTAAAAAAAATAGTAAATGCACGCTGCTGAAAAGATGGCTCAGCAGCTAAGAGCACTTGCTTCTCCTTCGGATGACTGCACTTAGTTCCCAGCACCCACATCAGGAGGCTCAGGAAACACTGGCTCTCCAGCTCCGGGCCATGCATTGCCTTCTTTTGGCGTCTCTGAGACCCCACCCACATGCATGCATGAGCAAGTAGACACATGCAGATACACATAAAAACAAATCTCTTCAAAATAATAATAAATTCTGCCTCTGGCTTCATCCCACAGCCCATGTGCCATAAAACGTCAGGAAAACTATATGTTCTTCTGAGGGGATGAGGATAGAAAAGCTAGCTCTGTCATGCTGCCATCTGGCGTGGTGCCGTCTGGCGTGGTGCCGTCTGGCGTGGTGCGATCTTGAAAACCAGGTCTCAAGAATCCTCTGAGCAGCTCTCCCGGGTCCCTGACCGCGCTGCAACTCCTACCTTCCAAGAAGCACTTTAGTTCTAAACAGTAAAGAAGAAATAGAATAGTGCTATCATCAAGGAAAATAATGATGTTGGTGAGGATGTGGGGAGAAAGATCCTTCACTGCTTGCTGGCAGAGAGTAAACTTGTGCCACCACTGTGCAGATCAGGGTGGAGATTCCTCAAAGAGACAAAATGTGAACGTCCATACAACTCAGCCATACTCCTTAATGTGTCATTGTGTGAAGAGACACGGTGACCACAGCAACTCTTATAAAAGAAAGCATTTAACTGGGGCTGGCTTGCAGTTTGGAGGTTTAGTCCTTTCTCATCATGGCCAGGACACCGAAAGGACAAAGTTAACATATCACTAAGACACTTGCACATCCGTGTGTATCGCTGCACTATACACAACAGCCAGGAAACGAAACCCATCTAGGTGACCATCAGCAGAATAAAGAAAATGTGGCACAAGAAAATGTCATGCAGTTGTAAAGAAAGATGGAATTGTGAAGTTTTCAGGAAAATAAATAGAACTGGAAATCGTTATGTTAAATGAAATATGGATTGCAGACACCACTCCTCTGTTATATGCAGAAACTAAGTGTGTGTGTGTGTGTGTGTGTGTGTGTGTGTGTGTGAAGCTGGCTCAGTGGGATGTATAATCCCCCTGCTGGGGAGGCAGAGACAGGCAGATCCGTGATGCTTGCTGGCTGGCCAGCCTAGTCAAATCGGTGAGTTTCAAGTTCAATGAGAGGCCCTACCTTAAAAAAATAAAGTGGAGAGGGATTGAGGAAATACCTGACATCAACCTCTGTTTACACACACACACACACACACACACACACACACTTGCATATGCACACCAACCAGTGCATACCCACAGGAATAGCACCACACATACACAAAATAAAACTCCATGTGTATTTTTACGTGCACCTGGGTGTGGGTTGCAGAGCTAAAAAGAGATTCATGACAGGGAGGAAGAACTTTGAGTGAGGTGGGAGATAGAGAAGGCCTCAGAGTGTGTGGGACAGGGAGCACGGGGAGCACGGGGAGCACAGGCAAGGGCTGGTTTAGAGCAGGGAGGAGGGAGGCCCGCAGGAGTGAAGAACAAGTGAGCACACAGTCCAGTGCCTCATGAAAATGCCAGGACGGAGCGCATTCTTATGCATGCTAGCCTGACAAATTAATTTAAATTAAATAAATAAAAAATTTAAATTAAAAGGAGGTCGAATAGCTAACAAGCACATGGAAAATCTTCAGCTTCACTTAGCAAACAAGCAAAAGGGAGAATAACTCATGAGATCTGTCAGAATTTCACACTACAAAGCTAAGCGGTGCTAAATGGCTTCCTCGTACATTCTTTATTTATTTATTTATTTATTTATTTTGGCTGCCCTAAAAACGTACAAGGGCTTTGCCCCAGAAGTCCTGCTACTATGGCTTTATTACAGGCCAAATCAGTGTGAAGGCTTTTACAGAATGTGTGGGGACTTGTTCAGACAACCCCTTTTAGATGCCAAGGCTGGAGACAGAAGTTTGTGTAATAAACGAACTGCTTTCAGAAAAGGTGTCTCCACACCTAGCAGGGTGCATCCCCACCCAGGAGTTCTGAGCAATGGATCTGAGAAATGAGCTTAACATGGAGGCCACAGGCTGCTTTATTCAAAATGGTGGTATTAAAAACAAAAACTAGTGTACAGTATTGTGTATGCCCATGCACACTGCAGAATGCAGCAGAGAGCCAGCGGGTCGCAGAGGGAGGGTGTTTTCCCATTTGTTCAAACTTCTACATTAAGTCTGGATTAGCTGAGTGATAAGTATAATGTTTAAAATACTTCAAGGTGAAAGCTGGGGAGAGTAATACATGCCTGTAGACCCACCTACTCCAGAGGCTGAGGCCAAATGAAGGGCCACAAGTGCAGGCCCAGCCTGGGTAACATCACAGAACCCATCTCACCAGCAGAGACAAACCCCAGACCTTGAAGATGCCAAATGAAATGACCTGGTATTAAAGAATGGGGGGAGGTACCCTGATTAGTAAGGCTGCTCCTCCCACTGATGTCCGTGCAGTCGGAACAGAACCTGAGTCCCCATGCTTCAGCTTCCCGTTGTTGTTATCACGTGGGACCCTTACCACGTGAGACCGCACAAACCCGCAGCAGTGAATGCCAACTGTGAATGAGCCAAGGGCCTGAAATGGAGCATTCAAGTTTTGCCTATTAAAAACATTTAGTTGGTTTTCCATGGCGGCCAAAGTACTGTCACTATGACATGCCTTTTGAGAATAAAAAGCAGAGATCAAAACTGGAGTCCTTGCAATTTGGATATGAGGACCCATCACGTGTTCAACTCTAATACACTTCTACTTACCATGCAATATAGGAGCCACGTGGCTGTTTCTTCAGTTTGACCTGTGATTTCACAGTGAATCTTTCTAATGAAAGAATAGTTACAGTTCATTGCCTGCAAAGGAAAAGTTGATATTAGTTGAAACCAACCCTGGCTGGATCAGATTTGAGAGAACCAGTTTTCAACGACTGGGGTTTAAGAATGGGAAGGTTTTCTAACTGCATCAAACAGATGCACAAAGCAAAGACAGCAACAAGGTAGAGAGGGGATATCTTTTCATGTCCTTGGGTTTAGGCCACTCTCTCACTGTGTTCCAGAGGGAGAGAGAGCAGTGCTGGGATTCTGGGCCTGCAGGGCAGATTAAGGAAGCTCATCTTCCTAGTTGGCATGTTTCTATCACAGCCTTCAGCTTACTTAACTGTTGATCTGTTTTTCCACAAGGGCTCAATATCACAGTGGGCTCCCTGAGCCAGAATTTGAGATGAGGGCTTGGATTTAATTATAAGCAAGACAGAGTGCTGGCCATTCATCCTGACCAAAAGCAGCAAGCTCCCAGGGGATGGGTCTCATTGGCAGGAGAGTTAGGACAAGCTTATCGAGTGTCACACAGACAAGTGGCCCAGGCCATCCCACCACCAAGTATGCCCACCTTGGTGACCTGCTTGCCACCCAGTGACCCTCTCAATGGCTCAAAGTGGCCGATTCTTTTTTTGTGATGGACGTTCACTATAAGGAGTTCCATACTGAGTTTTTCTCTTCAATCTTCCATTTGAATAGTTAAAACAAACTTTTTCATGAATTGGCACAATATTTTTGTCAGAAATATTAAGAATTAAACTTGTATCTTTATGATAAAGTCATAATTCTAAAAGATTTCTGCTTTTGTGACTTCTCTTGGGACTGTACTGTGACTTATTGTCTCTCCATGCTTTCTCACAAGGCCCCAGTCAAAGGAACTGGGGTACACAGAGTCTGCACTGAAGCCTCCTTATGCTGAGGGGCTCTTCATAGATGCAGGGAAGAGAACCTTTGGGTTCAAATGCAGTCCCACCTCCAAGCTGCCCCTCGAGCCATGGAACTCAGCTTTAATGCATAGGAGTAGACTGAGATGGCCGTGTATTCTGTCCTTCCCTGGAAACCCGAGGACAGGACTGGGAAAGCTCCAGCAACTGAGCTCTGGGGCACATGTGCCTTCCCTCCACATTAAGGTCTCACTGTGAAGATGGAGTGTGTAGTACAGGCTTGTCTCAGCAGCTAACCAGAAAGTCCTTGCAGGACAGCAGAGGCGTTGCCCTTTAGCCTTCCTGTCTTCCTTCCTGCCTGCCTCTCTGCATGTCACACACACACACACACACACCACGCCCTTTCATCTCTCATTACATGGCTCATAGCTCATGTGCAAACTCTTCAGAAACTCAAGGCAGAGAACTTCCAGTTCTCAGAGCATAAATTTAGACATTAACATTGTGACAGCCCTGAAGGAGGAAAAGTTTGTGCCCAGACATCGTGCCAGTTTCCGTTTCTGTAAGGAACAGTTTCTGTTACCGGGCAGAGTGTCCTAGACAGGAGGGAAAGAACTGCCTTTAAAAGTCTCGAGTTGAAAAGAGACTCAGAATCTCTCTGGACAAGTATTCCATGCTTTCTAGATTATAAAAATTATTTGTATGAGATTCATGTGTGTGTGTGTGTGTGTGTGTGTGTGTGTGTGTGTACACCTTTATGTGTTTCTTGCACTTTTTCTTTGGCTTTTTTTTTTCCTCCTGTTTGTTTGGTTTGTCTTATTCCAGTTTGCCTTTTTTTATTTTAACGTATTTTATTTTACAACCATTCTTTAGGTGCCTGTTTATTTTCTGAGGAGACATAGAGGATGTGAACTTGGTTGAGGTGGAAAAATTTCAGAGGAGTTAGGGAAAGGAGAAAGCATAATCAGAATATATTGTATGAAAAATTATCTATTTTCAGTAAAAGAAAAATGGAGAAAAAAGTTGTCTGTGTTTGTTAAATAGTGGAAGCAGGCAGGCCTCACCCAGCCGGCCACTAGTGTTCTTTCTCCATGGTATCCTTGGGCATCTGTGTTTTACTGTTTTCAGCAAGCAGGCCCAGGGATTCTCAGGATGAAGCACATCGGAGAGCCCTGGCATCTTAAACTGACATCCCTTCAGCCAAAGAAATCCCAGGTTAAAGAGCCTCACTGAGCCACTCAGTGAGCAAGAGTGTCAGCCCCGTAGTTCGCCCTGTGTATATACAACCTGATGTCATTTTCCCATCCACAGTACAGACCAGTACCCATTTCTTGGGGCTGTTTGGGGAGAAAAATGGTCGCTAGGTCGCTCTTCAGTGCTTTGTGAAAATGCTCTGAGTTGGTTTTTCCCAACTAGGAACCACCTGTTGGTTTTGAAGGATAAGAAAGAGTCCTGCTGCTCTGGCTGGTTCCTGGCCAATTTCAAAACCCACACCCTAGCTTTTTATCTAGTTAGCCCTCCTATGGATCCACTGAGCACCCACGGGCCGGGCAGCAGTGGAGACTCACTGAATTCTCTCTCTCTGCAGGTGTGAAATTGAGGCAACCCTTGAGCGACTGAAGAAACTAGAGCGAGATCTCAGCTTTAAAGAGCAGGAGCTCAAAGAACGGGAGAGACGTCTCAAGATGTGGGAGCAGAAGCTGACGGAGCAGTCCAACACCCCGGTGAGTACGCCACCTGGTGACTTCCCGCAGCATGCACGCTGAGCACGGGACAGCATGGCCACACTCCGCCCCACCCCCAACCCTGCGGTGCCCTGCCCTGCCCTGCTCTGCCCTGCTCCTGAGAACTAAAGGCCTTCATTGGTAGTAATAAGTATGAAACACCAAATGCCAGAGATTTAAAAGGGAAAAAAAAAACCTATTTAAAAGAAAATACCTCCTCTGTATCTTTCCTTAGGAACTGTTATTTCCTTAAGAACTGAATTTATTTGTATGTTAAAATTACAAGAGTAAAGTCTAATGTGTTTAGACCATCCGTTAAGCCCTAAGAACACTGAGGGAATGCCCTTAGAGGCCACCAGTAATTAATAACTCATTGCAAGGAATGCCTTGGGTGTGTCAGAACTTAAGCACATTTTCTAAGATTGAGCTGGCCTGCTGACATAGAGATGGCAGGCATTAATATTCCTTATGGATTTAGTGCCATGAGTAGGAGAAGCATCAAATGGGGAGAAGGCCTCTCCTGGGACAGGCAACCCACTTGCTCTACCTCTGGGAAGACCCTTGCTCCTTCCCAAGTATGGAGCAGCACTGCCCACTCATGCGTTAGCCTTGAGCTTGAACTTAGCGTTAAATCATGCATCTCGTTCCATCATCCTTGAGATCTGAAATAGAGTGACTTTTAGGGATCAAGTAAAAGCTTAGGATTGGTTTTCTAGGATTTTCAGTGGACGAGAACGGTCCACTTAAAATCACAAGGAGCAAGAGATTCAAAATAAAGTTATTGACAAATAGACCAAGAAAAAAAAAGAGAAAGCACCGAACACCCTTCATTGTGTGTTCCTCAAAGACCTATCTAGACAAGTCTTAACCTCCACTGAGCAGCAGGTGACAGGCTGCAAAATGTCTTCCAATATCTAAAGAACAGGAGAGTCCGTCTCCATTTCCAATTCCTATGGAGACACAATCTGGCACTCCTCATCCCCAAAAAGGAGAGTGCATTTACATGCTACACATTTACCCTTTTCAAAAATGTCTTTGGTAAATCCCAGGAATGCCGAGGTAAGAACTGAGTTGCTATACATAAGACTGGCATGAGATATTATAAGGGTACCTCACTTTTGTTAGCAAGTCCTGTGAATTGAACCAGATTCTCAAAGAAGGGATAAAGGGGGCGGGGCAGGTTCCTGTTCAGGCTGAGTTGGTGCCAGCAGAGTGTAGCACTCAGAGCTCCGTAAAAGAGTCCTGCTTCTTGCAGGCAGGTGGGAGCGGCAGAGCACAGCCTTGTCCCTATGGCCCATCTGCTGAAGGCTAGGAAGCTGTGTTGTTATGCTTTTTATGTGCATTGAAACCTTAACTGTAAAGCACTGCATGGCTCGACTCTTTCTAAATGTCTTATTGTCAAGAAAACTTTCCACCGCTTATTAGAGTATGCCTCAGAGCCTCGCCTTGGTTTACTGGCGTCAGCCTTGCTAAGAAATTATGGGCTGCCTTACACATATTATTGCTGCTGGTAACACAGTTGTGTGATAAAGGGTAATACTCGACAGGTGCTTGGTAGGTTGTGCGCTTGTGTTTTAACCCCAGAAGCCTTGGTTTGGGGGAAGTGCTTCACAAGCTACCAGCTAACTGGGGACAGCATGATGCAGTCCCTGCGAGGTCCCCAGACAGCATGATGCAGTCCCTGCGAGGGCCCCTCCCTTTTTACTTGTGAGGCCTAAGGCTTTTTGTTTATAACACTTGCTTTCAATGTCTCCTCTGCCTAGAGCTGGTGCTTCTAAGGAAAAGGAGTTTGTGCTCGGGTATTTTATTAGTAGCTGTTTTCTTTTATCCTCACTTCAATCTCTAGTTGGTTTATAACTAGACTGCTGAGAGAAA